>NC_140584.1:442346580-443034631 GCF_964204655.1 Triturus cristatus
TACATCTGTTGTTCAGCAGTGCCAGTTGAGGAAGTGGGTGGAACCGGGGAGTGGCGTGGCCTCTTACAAAAATTTGAGCACCTGGGCTTAATATTTAGCAAATAAAGTACTGTCGCACCAGCAAATCAACAGGGCGAGTGGAGTAGGTCAAGGGTCTAGCTTGGTTGTAGGAGTCAGTGCACGAGCCAATCCATGAAAAAATTTGGCATGCACATCTTGCAACAAATGTAACAATATGATACAGTCTCTTCAAAATTACAAAAAGTGTATTTCTTCAACATGCAACAGCTTTTGATGTTAGTACATCAGATTATATCACTGCATACACAAAGCTTTATTAAAAGTGACTGTTTTTAAACTGAACTTAGTTTCCGTATAAAGAGCAATAGTTACCTCAGATGTGCCTTCAGCCGAAAAGTTCCCATGCTATTTAGTGTGCTCTCTGTTATGTCTACTCCAAAATTATTTTCTGGGTCAGACTCTTTCTCAAATCAACATTAAATGCAGCAGCTTGTGCTTCTAATATTGTGTAGGCTATAATGGCATGTCGGATAACCTCCTTACACAGGAACGGAAGTTCCTCCTCAATGTACCCATCTGAATATCCCTCATCCTGGTTTTCTTTGATAAATTCAAACAACATTTAGGGACCTTTTGATGTCTTACATTGTGGAGCTAGAAATGACCTCCTCCGTGCTTTTACTCCCATTCGGTGTTCCCTGTACTCAAGGTCGGGCTCCCATATCTATAAATCTGTTAAATCTTGGTGCACCAGGTGTCAAGAATGCTACATATACCTCTGGTGTAGTAGCACCTCCTTGTGTTCTCGAGACTCACACAACTGCTTGTGAGCCGGGGGCTGTAGTGACGGTAGTCATTGCAGGGGCCCCAACTGTTGTGACTTGAGATGCTCCCCTGCTTGAGGTTGACCCTGATTAGTGAGTGCAGTTGCATTATTACCACTGAAATTTTGATTCCCTACAGCTGGCTGAACTACATTATATAGAGATGGTCCAGAAGACAGCAAATGCTCCAAGAAGTCATCACTAAAATTGCTATCAATGGTAGTTTCAGACTGCGCACCTGTATCGCCCTCCTTTTCTGCTTTCTTCTTCTCTGTTTTATTATTCGTTAATACAGGGTACATCCGAACACTGTCAATCATATCTCTCCTCCATAACTGTTGTACGGCATCCTACTTTGCATCTATCCTACTGCGGACTGCACTTTTAGCTTGAGTCTGATATTTTTCTTTGTCCTTTACTTGTGTAACATGCTCCCATGCACTCAAAGTCTCATAATATGATGATCTAGATGGGATTTTCACGTCATACAATACTCGTCTCAAATTCTCTATTATATTTAGGTTAAAGGTACCATTTCTAGGAAATTTAAAGGGCCCTTCTTTCTAAGTGATCTTGTCAGTTGTGGAAGCCATATACATGTGTGAAGACTGACATTTATGGCCATGTAATGACCAGGCATGCCCTCAGGAGGAGCCCCCTGGCCCTGATAGACAGGCACACTTACATCATCCCTAAGGAAAAATCTCAGGGTCCTAAAACAATTTATTTTTATTTATGCTTTCGTTGTTTTAAACTCAACAACTTCAATTCAAACAATCAGCAATTTTCAGTAAATAACAATATAATACATAGTAATAGTGGTGTCCATACTCAGCTTGGTGCACTCTGACCTGACCTCTCACAGCATGGCACCTGCTGACATAATTACGAATCCCAGCACGGCACACACATCAATCGGCCAATGTCAGCGTGGCACCTGAGGTAGCTTTCAGCACCTGACAGCAGCTTACCCTCCTTCACAATTGGCTTCATACAAGCAACGCTTTGCAAACACAGACATAAAACAAATAACTCATGTCTGTTTCACTGAAAAAATTCAAACTACTACTCACATAAGGGGGTAAATGAGGAATAACGCTTTCCAGACATTATCACACGCAGACAAGTAAAATCTAGACCAGCGGCTAGTCACCCTTATTAATGGAGTCCCTCCTGTGCAAAACGATTCACCAACACCAATCACTATTAGTACACTCTCACAACAGGAATTTCATATTTCCCCGTCTTGATTATACAGCTAATGGTATCTCACGGAGTGACACCACAAACCTTAACAGACAAGTTAAACCACAATGTATTTAATATCTGTTAGACCTGGCACCTTGGCGTGAGTCTCCCTTCCACTTTTTGTCGCTGTGCCTCATGTGTTTTGCTGGTGTTAGCTGCTCAGAGCACTGTGCCACTGCCAACCAGTGCCACAGTGCAAGTGCTCCCTATTTAAAATGTATGTGTTGGTTGGATTCCATGATTGGCTTATTTGGTTTACTGTCAGACCCCAATAAAGTGCACCAGGAGTGCCCAGGGCTTGTAAATACAAATGCCGCTGGTGGGCTTGCAGCACTGGTTGTGCCACCCCCAGAAGCGGCCTAGTAAAATGTGTTTAAGGTCTGCCATTGCAGAACCTGCGTGCAGTCTGGTACTGTCATGCTGACTGGGCAAGTGCACCCACTTCCCAGTCCCTAAACCTTGACTTAACTTCATATTAGTCACCCCTATGGTAGGCCCAAGGGCAGGGTGCATTGTAAGCATAAGGTAGGACAAGCCCTGATGTGTGTGGCATGTCCTAATAGTGAATTACAGCCATTTTCGTTTTTCACTATTGCAAGGCTACCTGTTCCCATAGGCCAGAATGGGCTGTTAGAATTGTTAGATCCTATGATCCTAACAGACCCAGGGAACATGGTAGAAATTCGAGTTTAGTATGCCTGAACTCAGAATAATAAAATACATCTTTAAGTAAAGTTTATTTTAATATTCTGTGTTTGCAAATACCACTTTTAGAAAGTTGGTATTTGCTTGCCTAACTATTTCAGCCCGCCTCTGCTATGATGTGTATCTGCCTGTCTGGTTTGTGTGAGTGACAGGGCTGGGGAAACCCAGAGGGGCAGGGCTAGGTAGCCTGGTGGTGAATAGAGAGATTGACATCCAGATGGGTGGGAGGAGTGCACCTGGACTCTGAATAGGACTGTGCTCTGCCACCACAATGCTGGCTCCACCTCCTGTGGAGCGGCTGATGTCTCTGCCCTGCACCCTGAATGAAAAGTCAGAGTCATGTCAACAAAGTGCTCAGGAACTGGTTTGGACTGGGCAAAGGCCCCTCTACCCCAGAGGAAGAAAGGAATTAGGGGTATAAGTATTGGGACCCTGCTCCCAAGAAATTAGATCCTGCTTGACAAGAAGAACCTCTGCCTGAGGAGAAGGAACTGGGAAAGCTGTAAGGAGGAGTACTGTCCCTGACCTGGGTGATTGGCCTGCAGTGGTTGCCTCACTGCTGAAGGAGAGGAGAAAGACTACAAAGACTTTATTTCAACTTGTGCTTCAAAAGATCTCCAAGGGCTTGGAATAGAGCTTGCCTCCTGCTGAAGTCTCAGGAACAACAGACTTCACCCCCCAGCTCCCCAAAGTTCTTTGGAAGTGCCTGCTGCTGTTGTAGAGCCTTCTGAGGGACTGCGTGTCGCAAGGAGCTGGAAGCGCGACTCCAGAAGGAGAAGAAACTTGCCGCCGTCAGAGCTGTTGTCGTCGCATCTCGTAAAGTGTGTCGCCGCTGCAGCATCGCATCGAGCAGAAGCGTCTCGCATCACCCAAGAACTGTCTCGCAACGCCGAAGAAGAGTGTCGCCAAAGCAGCCATCGTAGCTGACGCATCGCACCGCATCAAGAAAAGCACCTCGCATCCACGGAGAAGCGTGCCGCTATCGGAGCTGCTGTTGTCACATCGCGTAAAGGGGTGTCGCCGCTGCAGCATCGCATCGAGCGGAAGCGTCTCGCAAACGTCGGAGAAGAGTGCCGCTGCCAAGGCTGCTGTCGTAGCATCGCGTAAAGGGTGACGCCGCTGTAGCTGATGCATCGAGTGGAGTCTTCTCGCAACATCGGAGAAGCGTAACGCATCTGGAAGATTTTCACGTCTTTATTTCTTTGCACCAAAAACTTCATCGCATCAACATCGTTGCAACACTTTCGTTGCCCTGCGTGTCGCATATAAAAGGTACATTGACTTAAAGTGTCGCATTTAAGAACTTAAGAGAACTAAGCAAACTTCTACCATCTAAAGTAACAGTATTGTGTATTTTTGTCGTTTAATGGTCTTGTGGTAACTCTATATAAAGAATCCTTATTTTTAATATACAACCTGTGTGGTGTCCATTTGTAGTGGCGTCACTTGGTTACTGTATGTGTTCACAAATGCTGAACCTATAACGCTCTGAGATAAGCCTTGTCTGCTCGCGCCAAGCTACCTAGAGGGTGAGCAGGGGTTAGTTTAGGAGTGTAACCCCTTACCCTGACTAGAGGAAAGGTTCCCTGCTTTTCACAGGTACCTACCTGTGCCAACCAGAGAACCCGGATTCTAACAATATCTCTCCCAGGATCTTAGACTACGCCTAAGAACCAACTTAAACTTAGCAAGGAGCGCATGTGCAATTACATGAACAAGGGATTTACACACAAAAATACAGTTATCTTAACATTGCACTGAGAGACATAACGTCAGCACAAACACCACAAAGCTAGACAGCACACAATTACTTATGCATAACCGTGCTTATACCAGCCGCGGTCGGTAGTAGGAGTAACTGCAGGGCGGTGACGTGGGGAGGGGGAGGGGCAGGGTGGGGGGTAGTAAACTATGGATTCCGGAGGTTTACAGGTAAGTTAACATATAAATTAATAAAACGAATTTCGTTGCGTGCACAGCATCGCATTTGGGGATGCAGTGCACGCAACGACATTTGTTTTATAAATTTATATGTTAAGGTACCTGTAAACCTCCGGAATCCATAGTTTACTACCCCCCACCCTGCCCATCCCCCTCCCCACGTCACCGCCCTGCAGTTACTCCTACTACCGACCGCGGCTGGCTTATACTCATTCCCAGGACACCGCTACTGCATTCAGAAATGCCAGAATGCTACTGATACTCTGAATTGAACCATCGGCTTCAGGGACACAGGCAATGCTTGGGCTAATTCTGATTTTTACTGGGTTATTTCTAGCTTCCTATACTTCAATAGTAATCTATCCTCATCGCTACCTATTGATGCAGCAATTTTCTATATCTTCTGGCTGTTGTGTATTCGTCAAACAGATTGCTCCACTGGTTGGTTGGTTATTATCTGAAATTGTATTCTGTGAGCTAACATTAGAACATCAATTTCAAATTACTGTGAAAAGAAGTTGGCTCCACAAGAATGACAGAGAGGATGGTTTCCAACGATAAAAGTTCATTAGCAGATTAGTCAACATTACAGATTTTATTCATTTAGTAAATCAGTCAATCAAGTATGCATACAATTCAATATTGTTAATCAGTCCTCCTAGATATGTGTAGATAAAGGACAATGGAAATTATAATACCATACAAAATGCTAAATAGAGGAACTTCACTAGTCTAGACAAAGCATCTGAAAGTAACAAAGGGAAATCCTATGCAGAAGGTGTCAGCTAGAAATGAGCCAAGTCAAGGTTAGTTAAGGATTGGGTAAAAGGCAGAAACGTTCAAGAGTCTAACGTGAGAACTTAGAAATGTCTGGATTCCAGTAGCAGAGTCAGGGATATCTATTCCCTCAGTGAAATCAGGATAGGATCTGCTCTAATTAAACTAAGACACACAGTTAAAATAATACAATTTGTCCAGAGCTCTTTCCCATGTGCTCCTGAAAGATGGAGCCAATCAGGGTTCGTTGTCTTCTGGGAGCAGGTAGACTCCTCATGTTCTCATCACCCAAAAAAGCTTCACACAGCTGCACGACCTTGAGGATAACAGTCCGGTCCTCCTGGTACAGAAGGATCTTCTCATTCCCTATCCAGGATGTAAACCACAGAAGACTATCAATTAAGCTAACCTTTCTACAAACAAAACAACGAGCTACTCCTCTTAGCTATTCAATGTTATCACGTTCCTGCAAAGAAAGGAAAAAGTAAAAGCACAATTTCAAAAACATATTTCAATCAACAATGAAAGCTTCAAGCCTCCGAGGTCTAGTCACAGTTAAGGCAACTTTAAAACAATAATTTAGATAAAATGAGTACACAACAAGCAACTGATTATACTTTGGTTACATAAATTGTAACTTCTTTAAATGTTTATTGCCACAAATTTGTATACAGATTAATGTATGATTAATAAAGATTGTGGAGCATGAAATATGTGCCGGTCAGAGCATATGCGGTTTCAGGTCCTGCAGCAGTGCAGGGCCTGACTGAAGGCTGAGCCCTGCAGCCATCCCCAATGTGCACAGGCAGTGTGCTGCAGACGTTGGCCTCCTATGGCGAGGTGGCTCGGTGCCCAATTGCCACACTGCACAGTTGAAGACCATATGCAAAGGGTAGGGTGGGCACCAGTTGACTTATATATGTATTGTGGGCGTACCTCTGATCAAGAGATATGCTATCTTGATGGTAACAGTCAATGCAGTCACTAAAATGGCTCACCATATACTATGCAAAGGGGCCCCTAAAGCACCAAAAATGGTTTCTTGGTCTGTCCAAAATGTGTTCTGAATCCATGGTATGTCAACAATACTAATCTCAGGTCATGGATAATTGTTCACTTCTCATTTTTGGAAAGTATTTCTAAAGTTATTAGACACAGATTGTTTTCTATCTAGTTACCATCCTGAAACAGATGACCAGACTGAGAGGCAAAACAGCATTTTATATATGTTATATACATATATTTTATATGTGTTATTTGTCACTAACACACACAATGCTTAGTTGGAACCCTTATATTCATCTGACTATGCATACAGTAATCATACACATGCCTGCACTACGATTTCCCCATTTTAGTCCTACATGGTTACTATTCTTGTAAATTACCCGAAAGTCTTTCTCATCTGATTACATAGTTTATGACAGAAGAATATGCACAGCATATGCAATCAGTACTTAAGAGTTAATACAGCACTGAAACATTTGCTTCAAGCCAAGCTAACATACAAAAATAAAGCAGCCAGGCCTCGGCCAGACACTCCTCTGTATCAACTCAATATTTAGATTTATAGGGGAAAGAATGCTCCGCTCAGAGATGCATCCGGACTGTGGGGATATGGGGTCCCTGTGGTCAAAATCAGCCTTTGGAGGGGGCCACATGCACCCTCCTCCCCCAAAATATAAATATTTGTTGCCCCCCAGGACCTGACCCACCCGGGGGGGCTTTAACAAAAACAAGCATGGGAGACCATGCTTGCTTTAAAAAAAGACTTTGCAATGAATTTGTGGCAAATTTAAAAAAAATGTCTTTTCCTCAGGCGGGCCTAGGGGGTCAGAGTATTCCTACCTTGACCCCCTTTTTGTTTTTAGGACTAAGATGGATGCCACCACATCCTGGTTGAGGCAGTGGCAGCCAATCAGATCTCAGTTTGACATCTGTCTGGATCCGCGGATCCTCTGCGTCCATAGATATACGAAGTTTTTGAGCAGTAAATGCTCAAAAACTACTGAATAGATTTACACTATAACACAAAAAGCACTCTTTCTGGACCTAAATCTAGCTTTCTGCCAAACTTGGTGTAAATCCGTTCAGTTGTGTCTAACGTTCCTATCAGAAAATTAATGGGGAAATGCATTTTGGGACCTCTTTTTTTCTCAGCTCCCATTTGATGGATCACCCCGAAACTTTCAATGCACGAATTAGGAAACAAAGGCTGCTTTTTTGGAAAGTTCATGGATATTTGTCCAACGGTGACAAAGTTATTAGCAACACAAAAAATGCATTTCCTATACAAACATGATCCTAACTATGGCTACACAGTGGTGATCGCCACTCGGTAATTTTATTTATATATAGATATATATTCTCTGAAAAAAAGTAGGCTGGCTGACACTTTTCCGGTGCCGGCAAGGAGGGGTAGGTGATTCGGCTCCTTTCCTCAGCGGATTGGTGATTACAAACAGACTACAAGGCCAGGTTTAAAACCATACCAGACCAGGCTTTCTTGGTGAGTTGTTGATAAGTGGAACACGGAATTTGAGATACCACAATACCGATCCATGTGACAGTGAGCTAACGGGCACACTACGAGGTTTTGGTTGAGGTAGCACTCCCAGATAGCGGGGAAGCGGACCACTTGATGGTGGGTGCCTGCCGCTGTGTGGGGGATGCACTTTAACTTTACACCATCGAGTTTCACCCAGAGGAGCCACTGCAGGATACCATTGGGAGCCATTGATTAATGAATGTGCTCTCTGTCAACGGACATTAAGGCAGGCGATTTGCGTGAGAGTAAAAATGAAATCAGGGCCTCCACAGCTCGTGTTTCTCTTGCCTGTCTTGCCTCCCATGTTCTATAGGACACCATGTTCCAGGTGTCTTTATACTCTGCCGGACACCGATTGAAGTGACACTTCTACTACAGAGAGGTGAGTGGCGCAATAGACTTGTCCACCATCACCAGTGACTTACTGTGAATGAGTGATTCGCCCTCACTAGTGATATTATTATGAATGAGCGATCCACTAATTCCCTTGGGTGAAAACTTCTATGAAGTACAGTTCTCTGTTTTTATTCTGTTTTCAACCAGTCACATTAATTGTTTTTTAGTGGGTGATTAAGCAATGCCCATTTTTATTACCACATGCCATAGATCTTTTAACACACCTCCTAATGTTATAATGTTAAGGAGGTTCCTGGAGAGAGAGTTGTGGATGCAGTATGACCTGAATACCTTTCGATACAGTTGTGTTTCCATTCTGTATCCCCTTCTTTCAGGTCACTGCATGATACTATGGGAAACTTGACCCATTGTGTGAACAGGTGGTAGGTAGTACTCACTCACACCACGCTGTTTAGATAGATTCACTCACTAGGTCCTGAAGAATTGCCACGGATCAAACTGACCAGCAGGCATGAAACATGTTGAGTTGAGCATAGCTTAAACTGAACCATCATGCACTCTGTTTTAATGAGGTGGATAGCCAGCCAGAATAAAAGTCTTATTTGGACTGTCCTACCTTTTTTAAGTCACCCTTTCACTACATCTACACACTCAAGGTCCCTCACCCCGACTGCATCATACGGCGAGGAACAAAAGATCTCTGCTAAAGAGCTCCTTTACGGGTGCCTGTTGGGTATTGCAGCGCCAACCCAACGAGGAGCGGGTCCATATGATGAAGCATGACACCTAGCTTGCTGGGTGTGTGAGGACCCTCGTTTCGATAGAAGGAATTCCCCCTCCCCTCTCTCTCACCCCTAGAACCACTGAGGGACTGCATACCTTTAGGTATTAGTAAAACAAAAGTTACCCATTAATTGTATTATTGGCGTTGGGGGTTGTGGTTCCCAGGACCTAACAAGGCTCGGGGAGGGGTGTCTTGTGGCTCCCCCTTCCCTTTAATTTTAATAGTGGCCCTAGGGGGTGGAGTCCCAAGGGCCTAATAAGGCTCGGCAGATGGGCCACATGGCTCTCCTTGCCATAAAATACAAAAAGGGCCTGGGGAAGGCTTTTATGTGTGTAACATCTGAGCCTAACTATAACTTCCTTGTAACCTTTGGATTTTAAGTGAATTTCTAAGGTTTTTTTAAATTCTATTTCCTAACTATAACAACCCTGTAGCCTTTGTTTTTTTTCAGTGAATTTCTATTTTTTTAATGCTATTTCCTACCTATAACATTTCTGTAATCTTTGTTTTTTTAGTGAATTTCTAGTTTTTTTTAAAGGTTAAGTAATATTTAATTACCATACATAAATCCAACGACTGTGGTGCACGGCCAGACACTGCAGCCAACTACCCAGCATGCAGTCAACCCGATGCTGCGCACGTCCTTTGGCCATGCACTGGAGGGCTGGCCATAAGGCCTGGCCTATGGCCAGGACCTGTGGGCAACCTCTAGTAATCAACCAACCCACGCTGCACACCACCTGTGGTTGGGCACAGTAGAGGGTCGACCACAAGGCCTGGCTTATGGCCAACCCACCCAAAGGCAGCCTGTTGCCACTTTTGGCCCAAGAGATCCCATCTCCTGGGGCCCAGTACATTTTTAGAGGGAGGGAGCACTGGCTCCTTTTTGCCCTTGGAACCCCACCCCCTGGGGCCCGGCAACCTATTTTATGGGGTACATGACCCCCTCCTCAGGACGATTTTGCCCCCTGGAACCATATTTAATAGGAAGGGGAAACATGACCCCTGTATCTAGGCCGATTTCAGCCCCAGGAACCCCATCCCAATGGCCTGGATGAACATGACCCCCGGGCTGATTTTTGGCCCTTGGGACTCCGTCCCCGTTTCCTGGCCCATATTTGTATGGGGGGCACATGCCCTCAGCCGATTTTTGCCCCGGAACCCCATCCCTGGGGGCCACAGCTCTATTCCATTCAGCGGTTTGGGCTGTAGTCGTGTCTAAAATCCCTATTGGAAATTGCATGGGGAATACACGTTTTGGGAGATTCCCCTTTTCTCGTCCCCCTCTTGACAAACCACCCCAAAACTTTCCAAACACCAGCTGAAGGGACTGGTAAACTCGTTTTGAAAATGCTGTGAAGTTTTGTCAAACGGCACCAAAGTTATTAACAAACCGCTTTTCATATGGAAATTAGGTCCTAACTATAACTGCCTACAGGAAACCACCAGTAGGATATATATATATTATCCCAAAGTTAGGCACATGGTCCGGCAGGCTTCCAGAACACTGGGGGTGCCCGTTGGAACGTTTATGCCCAAATGTTAAAAATTTCCGAACTCCAATCGTTGGGTTTTGAACAAAAGGAATGGCACTCCAGGCAGTGTTCAGTGTTTTATTTAATTCAAGCTTGGCAGAAAAATAGCATCAGTTGTGTTTCTGCACCATTGGCCTTTGTCATGTCGCCGACTCAGTGAATGCACAGTATTTTTAAACACCAAGGGCCGGTTGTACAACTCGTTTTTGCATGTGCAAATGGGTTTGCAAACCTGTTTGCGCATGCAAAAACATCATAGGCCATGTACAAAGCCTATTTAGTGAGTTGCAATTTATTTGCGACTCGCTAAATAGGTTTTGCGACTTGCTATTTGGATGGGGTGTTCACTTCCAAATAGCGAATCTCAAAACCATGTACTAATGTTTTGCGACCTACTTCAAGTAGGTGGTAATGCATTCGCAAATGGGACGGCTTTGCAAATGCATGCGAAAATATTTTTTAAGGGCAGGCAGTGGTCCTAGGGGCCACTGCCTGCCCTTAAATAATTAAACGAAAACGTTTCATTTTTGTTTTTAAATGCATCCCGTTTTCCTTGAAGGAAAACAGGCTGCATTTAAAACAAATACTGCTTTATTTCAAAGCAGTCCCAGATACCACCATCCCTGGGAGGGCCTGTTATTCCCAATGGGCTCCCAAATTTCGGGAGGCTCATTAATATTAATGAGCCTCGCAATTTGCGACCCCATTGGGAATCGTAAACAGTGTTAAACACACTGTTGTACATTTTATTATGCGCCTCGCAATTTGCAACTTGCAAAATAAATTGTTGTACATTTGGCCCCTAAGCTATTAACACACATAAAGTTAGGACTTCAATCAGTCAACAAGTAGTAATTAAGCCCAAGTGGGCAAAGAGAAATGAATTTGTGCCAATTTGTCAACCATGATAAAACGCTTTGCACGCGAAAACACATGCACCAATGTGAAATTAACTAGCCACAAGTGAGATAGTGCAACGATAATGAAAATTATATTCTCAGTATGATAATGCATGTAATATAATCAATAGAAACATAAACACAGGTGCTCCATCAGTTCCCATCTGACATTGTTAGATATTGTGTTATAGCTGGCATACCTGCCTTTGCATACACTCTCATGCCAATATTAAGCCCAAGTTGGCAAATCTCTTGAAATGATCTCAAAACCTTTACCTCGGTCGTGTACTGTACTTTTTGCTGAACGTCTAACTCTTCTTGAGTAGGATTCTGTTTAAAGTGCAACTCTTCCTGCGTTTATCTTAACTGTCTACCGCCTATTGCGACTGTGCACCTACAAATAAAACATATACAAAAAAAGGTTACTTAACAGTGCATTGACCTAGAATTAAAATCTTAAAAACATTGCAAGGGTCAAAATTGCAGCATTACAGATGTGTGCACATTTCTTCGTCAATATTGAGCCCAATGGGCTCATTAGTATCCATTCTGAGGATGTATTAAGATTCTACCATTTCCAAAGATTTTTCCCTTTCTCCATCTCTATTACACTGTATGTTAGTAGGCTCGGATCACCATTGTGGGCATTCTTGAAATGCCTTGCCATGTGATACCCTTCATCTGGGTTGTAAATAGCCCCCAAATGCTGCAGAATGCATTTTGTGTACATGTAGTTTAGTACTACCAATGTAGGTTTTAGGGCTAGGACAACTGCATATACAGCATATTCTGCCTAGTAATTAAAGACATGTGAGATTATTATTTTTTCATTAAGATTGGTAGTCACGTCTGTGATATTTCTGCCATGCACACAGGCCTTGAATCTGCTGCATTTGGTAAAGCCTTTCTGTGGTTTCAACCAGTGTACCTTTTCAGTTGTCACATTGTTGGTACTAGTTTGTCTTCAACAGATTATGACGTTCTATACGTGATCAAGGGTTTCTTTCCTGCTTCCTTGCTATGATGGGACAATCTCGGATTCCATGTGGTTATTTTCCTTTTTGCTCCAGTAAGTGTGTTTCTCTGCATGTCCTCTGGCCCGTCATCTGTTTGGCATACTTGACTGTGTATTGCTGATTACTTCGTCAGTGTTGCATGTATATAAATATATATAATGTTTCCATGAAAATACCAAAGGCTAAAGTGTAGTTATAAATAGGTGTAAATGTCTGTTATAATGTAAAATTTTACTAAAAAAACCCACTGAAATTCATCAAAGTTTAATGATCTAACTATAACTAGTGCCACTGCCATGCACTGCTTATGACCTCACATATTATATCATTCATGACGTGTTCAATGGCCTCACTGATGACATCTTAACACATTGATGACATCACTACTGAGGGCAAAGGCTGTGCATAGTAGGGTCTTCGCGTGCTACCCTCAGAGAAATGCTGTTTGCTTAATCAGCAAGTCAGCAGGTTGGTACCAGAGACCCAATGAGTTCTCTGTACAGTATGATGAAGGCTGTATGTGATAGGAGCTTGGACACCTAAAGGTGCTTGAGTTTCTTGAGGGAGTAGGTTGTCTGTGATGAAGTGTACCCAAGGTGAAAGCTGTGCGTAATAGGGACTTGGCATCACTACTATAGAGCAAATTGAACAGTAATAGAGTGTCTGATGTAATCAATGATGTCATAGAACATGTCATGAGTAATGTAATATGTGAGGTGAATAGCAGTGCATGTTGAGGAGCAAGTTATAGTTAGCTCACTGAAATATATCTGGTGAATATCAGTGTTGTTTTGAGTTTAAAATGTTACATTATAACTGACATTTTCAGCCAACCGTAATTTCACTTTAACATTCACTGAAAATGCCAAATGTTAAAGATTTTTTTTGAACATAGTAAGATATCATCACCAGACCAGACTATAGTGTCACTTTTAACATTTGTTTTTTTACAGTGAATTTCTGAGGTTTTTTAAAGTAAAACATCATTCCCAGACCGAACTATAACATAATTTTAACCTTTGTTTTTTTACAGTGAATTTCTGGGGTTTTTGATTACATTTATCCAACTTTCTCACGTCGCCCAAGGGCGACCAACTCCACCGTGCATGGCCTTTGGTGCGGGGCCTGGCGGGCATTTTAAATATGGCGTGTCTTTAGGCTTTGTTAGGGGGTCCCCACATCAATATACATAATTTTTTATATGTTATTTTTCAATGACTTTTAGGCACAAAAAAAGCTACAATAACAGCAGTCATTCAAAGTAGACCTCTGTTCATCTTCAATTCTGATGAGACTGGTCATATGCCTTTCGAACAGATGTATAACCACTAGGATCTGATGCCCACATTGGGCCGCAATAAGATTACAACCACCATTAGAGGCATATTGTATCAGCATAACAACATTAAATTGTCACCTACATTGCACGTGAACAGGGGCGTTCTGAACCCCCCGCTTTACCAGCTACAGCGAGGGGTGGGGTTCTTGACGGCCTCTTGTGTCTGCTACTCGGCAGATAAAGGCTCAAAATTAGTATGAAAGGGGCGGTGGGTGGGTGAGTGATCGTGAATGAAAGCATGTATGTAAGGGTGGATGCGTGAGTGAAACAGTGATGAGTGAAAGGATTGGTGGATAGATGAATGATGGATGGATGAATCAGTGAGTGAAAAGATGGATGGATGATTTAAAGGGTAAATGGATGGGTGGACGATCAGTGAAAGGATGGGTGGCCGAGTGAAAGGGTAGATTGACAGATGGATGGATGGATGGATGGGTGAATGGATGGATCTATGGATGGATGGGTGAAAGATTGGATGTAAGGATGGCTGAGTAAAAGAATGGACGGATGAGTAAAAGGGAGGGTGGATGGATGAGGAAAGGATTGATGGATGGATGATGGGTGAAAGGATGGATGATAGACGGAGGAGTGAAAAGGTAGATGGATGAGTGATTGGATGGATGAGTCAAAGGATATATGAGTGGATGGATGGGTGAGTGAAAGGATGGATGGCTGAGTGAAAGGTTGGATGGATGGATGAGTGAAAGGATGGATGGAGTGATAGAGTGGATAGATGCAGTGAAAGGGTGGATGGGTGAGTGAAAGGATGGATGGGTTTTGATATGGATGGGTATGCGGATGGGCAGAGGGACCGGAATAGTGAAAGACTGAAATATGGATGAAATAGTGATTCGATGACAGAATGCAAATGTGAAATGGTGGTTATTAGTGGGTGGATGAAAGGATGAATGGCTAGGTGCTTGGATAGATGAGACAAGAGAGCTCTTCTGGGGAGAGTCACGATAACTTGCTTCCCTTGCTTGGTGCCAGAAGATCTTTAATTCAAATTGGGGGGTATTTTTATTTACTGGCAACTGTCTCGCGGTGAACATTGCAGAACAAAGCATTGAACAGAGAAGGTTCACTGATATAAAGTTAGAGTATCCACTGACGTATTCTACGGCTCCAATAGAGGAGAATTAGTGTCCCTTCCCTGAAAGGAGTCTTGGATAGGACAAGACCTCGACTAGGCTCAAAAACAACAAAGAAAATGTTGTTGCTACATTTTGCCATCTTTCCTGAATTATCCATATCTAGGTGCTATATTAGAACACAGTCACTGTACATATAATTGAACCTATCTGAATAGATACTTAAGAGCGACCACTCCCCCAACATCCCGTCCCTTCCCCCTTCCCTCCTGAGCCCTGAAACAATCTGAAAGTATCCAGCTCTATTAAAGATCAGTGATAAAATAAAAATTTCGCACTTGTGACATAATATAACGCATTTTTTTCCTCCCTCTAGTGCAGGGGTCTTCAAACTGTGGGGCGTGACCCCCAGAGGGGCCGTGGAGTGATACAGAGGGGGTTGCGCATTCCCAGTCACACTTCTGCCCAGGCCCATAAGACTACAAGGGCTTCAGCCCCCCTCCTCCCTCGTCGTGTGTCTCAGCCTGGGCTGTTGCAGTGCAGCTCGTGCTGCTGTGGGCTCAGCTGAGCAGTGTCTGGAATCTTATCTCCAGCACCCGAGTTTTTCACAGGTCTTTAAAGACCATTTGCATATTTACATGCCTTTGTAAATTGGTTACCCTGTCGTAGTTTTTTTTCTGGTTCCAGTACCCCCTGCGCCTCCACTCTGCCTATTCCTTACAATTGTATTTTACATCTACTGCTGTGAGAATGCATTTAATGAAAAGGAATATAAAGTAAGGCAGAAAAATGCCTGCTGTGTGTTATTTAAAGAGCCTGCACAGACCTCCTCCTGACACTAAATAGAGTTATAAATAAAAAAGTATGTATTCATTCGTTATGTGACTTTTCTGTCTTTTTTCTCTTCTGTGCCCATGACGAGTTGACCCAGGTGACCCCCCTTGCAAAACCAGGTCGTTTTGAGGTAGGCAATTTTCATGTCGCCTCAATACGTTTTGGGCCCTTGCCTGTCGCGGGTACTTGGGCCTCCCACACGAGTGAGGCACCGTTTTTATCGGGAGACCCGGGGGAACGCTGGGTGGTAGGATATTTGTATCAGCCCGGTGATGCCACAACTCTCACACACAAAAATGTGTGAAAAATGTGATTTTTTTTTCAGCTAAATTTGAGGTTTGCAGGGCATTCTGGGTACGGAAACGTTGGGGGATCCACGCAAACCATACCTCCCTGGAATCCCCCGGGTGTCTAGTTTTCAGAAATGTGTGGGTTTGGTAGGTTCTCCTAGGTGGCTGCCGAGCAACGGGCACAAAACCCAGGTGACTCCACTTGCAAAACCAGGTCGTTTTGAGGTAGGCAATTTTCATGTCGCCTCACTACGTTGTGGGCCCTTGCCTGTCGCGGGTACTTGGGCCTCACACACGAGTGAGGCACCGTTTTTATCGGGAGACCTGGGGGAACGCTGGGTGGTAGGAAATTTGTGTCAGCCTGGTGATGCCACAACTTTCCCACACAAAAATGTGTGAAAAATGTGTTTTTTTCAGCTAGATTTAAGGTTTGCAGGGCATTCTGGGTAAGGAAACGTTGGGGGATCCACACAAGCCATACCTCCCTGGAATCCCCCGGGTGTCTAGTTTTCAGAAATGTGTGGGTTTGGTAGGTTTCCCTAGGTGCCGGCAGAGCTAGGGTTCAAAAACTACAGCTAGGCACTATGCCAAAAAAGGTTCATTTTTCACTGTGAAATTGAGGTGTGTCCACGATGCGTTTTGCGCCGTTTCCTGTCGCGGGCACTAGGCCGACCCACACAAGTGAGGTACCATTTTTCTCGGAAGACTTTGGGGAACACGGGGTGGGTGGAAATTTGTGGATCCATGCAGATTCCAGAACTTTCCACCACAGAAATGTGGGGAAAATGTGTTTGTTTTGGCAATCTTTTAGGTTTGCAAGGGATTCTGGGTAGCAGAACCTGGTGGGAGGCAGTCAAGTCATCCCATCTTGGATTCCCCTGGGTGTCTAGTTTTAAAAAATGTATAGGTTTGCTAGGTTTTCCTAGGTGCCGGCAGAGCTATGGTTCAAAAACTACAGCTAGGCACTTTGCCAAAAAAGGGTCATTATTCACAGCGAAATTGAGGTGTGTCCACGTTGCGTTTTGCGCCGTTTCCTGTCGTGGGCACTAGGCCGACCCACACAAGTGAGGTACCATTTTTCTCGGAAGACTTTGGGGAACGCGGGGTGGGTGGAAATCTATGGATCCACGCAGATTCCAGAACTTTCCACCAGAGAAATGTGGAGAAAATGTGTTTTTTTGGCAATTATTTAGGTTTACAAGGGATTCTGGGTAACAGAACCTGGTGGGAGGCAGTCAAGTCACCCCATCCTGGATTCCCCTGGGTGTCTAGGTTTCAAAAATGTATAGGTTTGCTAGGTTTCCCTAGGTGTCGGCAGAGCTATGGTTCAAAAACTACAGCTAGGCACTTTGCCAAAAAAGGGTAATTTTTCGCTGTGAAATTGAGGTGTGTCCACGTTACGTCTTGCGCCGTTTCCTGTCGCGGGCACTAGGCTGACCCACACAATTGAGCTACCATTTTTCTCGGAAGACTTTGGGGAACGCGGGGTGGGTGGAAATTTGTGGATCCACGCAGATTCCAGAACTTTCCACCAGAGAAATGTGGGGAAAATGCGTTATTTTGGCAATTTTTTAGGTTTGCAAGGAATTCTGGGTTACAGAACCTGGTGGGAAACAGTCAAGTCACCCCATCCTGGATTCCCCTGGGTGTCTAGTTTTCAAAAATGTATAGGTTTGCTAGGTTTCCCTAGGTGCCGGCAGAGCTATGGTTCAAAAACTACAGCTAGGCACTTTGCCAAAAAAGGGTCATTTTTCGCTACTAAACAGAGGTGTGTCCATCTTACGTTTTGCGCCGTTTCCTGTCACGGGCACTAGGCTGACCCACACAAGTGAGGTACCATTTTTCTCGGAAGACCTTGGGGAACACGGGGTGCGTGGAAATTTGTGGATCCACGCAGATTCCAGAACTTTCCACCAGAGAAATGTGGGGAAAAGGTGGTTTTTTGGGCAATTTTTTAGGTTTGCAAGGGATTCTGGGTAACAGAACCTGGTGGGAGGCAGTCAAGTCACCCCATCATGGATTCCCCTGGGTGTCTAGTTTTCACAAATGTATAGGTATGCTAGGTTTCCCTAGGTGCCGGCAGAGGTAGGGTTACAAAACTACAGCTAGGCACTTTGCTAAAAAAGGGTACTTTTGCAATGTGAAAATGTGGTGTGTTCACGTTGGGGTTTGAGCCATTTCCTGTCGTGGGCACTATGCCTACCCCTACAAGTGAGGTACCATTTTTATTGAAAGACTTAGGGTAATTCAGATTTGTAAAGGAACTGTTATTACCTATTGACGTTCGATGCATTTCTGCCTTCCAAATGAAAGACATTGTGTAAAAAAGAAGTCATTCTAAAAAATGACTGATAATTCTCATGCTAGTATGAGTATCCCAATTTCAGAAATGTGCAAATATCTACTGTTTCTAAACTCTATATTTTGTTCCCATTTCAGAAATACATAGGTGTCTTACATACCGATTTTTCCAAGTACACATTTTTACAGAATAATTACTATATACCCGGTACATAATAAAAAACCATTGCAAGTCGCTGCTCAGTTTTTGGCTCTGGGTTCGTCGGGTTCTTGGTGAACCTACAAGTCCTATATATCCCCACAACCAGCAACGTCCAGCGGATGTAACGGTATATTGCTTTCAAAGAGCTGTCAAAATTAGAAGAAGTTACAGGTGAAAACGTTGACACAAAAGGCGCTTTTTTTCAACAATTTTTCAATTTATCCTATATTTAACTGTTAGTTTCTATAAAGAAACCTTGATGGATCTACACAAATGACCCCTTGCTGAATTCAGAATTTTGTCTACTTCTCTAAAATGTATAGCCTTCCAGTATCCATTATTGCTTTTGTACCCATTTCTACCATTAACTGGAAGGAGGTTGAAAGCACAAAAAATAGGCTATGTCCCAGAAAAATGCCAAAACTGTGTAAAAAATTTTGGGTTTCTGACAAAAGTCTGGTATCCCCTAAAAGCTAGGAAAATGGTGATTTCAGCCCCACAAACTCCTTTTTGATAACATTTGCAGGGAAAAACCCAGATGCTTTCATTTGCAGCCCGTTTTTCCCATTTTCCCCCCAAAAACCTAAATTTTGCTGTATTTTGGCTCATTTCTGTGACCCCTCCAGGGGAATCCACAAACCCTGAGTACCTTCAGAATCCCCATGATGTTGGAAGAAAAGGACGCAAATTTGGCGTGGATACCTTATGTGGTCAAAAAGTTACAGGGGCCGCAGCGCGCACTACCCCAAATAGCCAAAAAAGGGCGTGGCACAGGAGGGGAAAAGGCCTGGCAGCGAAGGGGTTAATTATCAGTCATGGATCATTGAGGCAACCCTCGAACACAATTAAATTTGCTTTCTATTTATATTTGCTGTTCTAAGTATGCACAGATAAGTGCTGAAAATACAGCTGTAGGTGACTGCTTATTTTTGTACCATCGGGGCCATCAAAATAATGAGCTGGCAACCCTAATATTAAGAGTGGAAGTTTGTTGCAGGATCAGCACATTCTTTATTTCCTCCACCCTCGATCCCTGATAAAAAAAAAAATTTTTATCAACTGAACAAACACCTGCTTCAGAAGTCATTACAGTATGCATAGTATGAAGCGTGGGATACACAGATGCAAGCAAGTAGAACAATTCAAACCTCTCAGTGTCCCACCCCCCAACGAGGTAGACAGAGAACACAGCCATACAACATGTACATTAAAATGTTGAAAGTTTCATATTACATTGGGGACTGGTCTGTTTTGTAGTGCATCCAGGCCCCCATATATTTTCCCATTTACGTGGGCATCCCCTGCTCTGGTATACTGTCTGTTCAGCACGTTGGCACCAGTCTAAATCATCTTCCCAGGACTGCAGTGTTGGGGCCACGCTGGCATCCCACGCTCGGGCGATGTTTCGCTTTGCCATCACTCCCACCAGGGCTAGCCATGTTGTGCCCCATTTTGGCCATACTATGTCTCCTGTCATCCCCGGGATATGCCATCTCACCTCTACTTGGACCTGCTCACCCACTACCTCTGTCATCACTCGAGCCACCTCCCTCCAAAATATCTGAATCTTGGGACAGTCCCACAATATATGGAAGAACGTTACTGTCTCCACACAACCTCGAACACACTGTGCTGCCATAGAGTGGCCCATGCGGTATTGTACTGACCACGAGGCGTAAGATCTATGTAGAATATGGAGCTGGATCAGCCTGAATCCCACTCTCACAGCTATCTCTCTGGGGCTCTGCAGGGCCTCCCCCCACTCGTCATCCTCCAGGAGACCCACATCCGATTCCCAGGCAACCTGCAAGGCTCCCAGACAGTCAGGGGTATTATTTATAATTTTTGTTGTACGTGAGGGATATTGTCATTTCAATCATTGGGTCAAGGTGGAGTCTGTCTTCAAGTGGTTTGTATTCCGGCAGTGAGACTCCTTCTTTCAGGTGACAATGAAGTGCATGCCTGAGCTGTAAGTACCCATTTAGAATTCTACTTGTAGGCTATCAAACAAAATAATGTTACCCTTTTTCCAAATATCTCCCAGAAGATCAATGCCAATGCTGCTCCATCCTTGCAATCCCTTCAGGCGCCTGACCTCGTTCAGGAAATCTCCCTCCCAAAGGGGGGTTTGCTCAGTTAACCTTGCCTCCCAACTAATAATTTTAGTCGCCTTCCTCCATGCCGTGACCACAGCCAGTGTGCGGGTCGGGAGGGACTAAATCACCCCTCTCCCCCATATAGGACCGAAAGAAAGTTACCCCTACCCATAGCATGGCGATCAACCCGATAGGCCAGTCCCTCAGTTGGGGAGAAGACCCACCCATTAACGTTAACCAGCTGTGTTGCCCAGTAGTACTTTCTTCTGTCCAGTACCGCCAGCCCTCCTTCGTAGACCCCTTTCTGCAATTTTTTCAGAGCGATCCTGGGGCAGCCTCCTCCCCATATTAAAGTCTACTGTTCATACTCAACTGCATGGAAGAAAACTTCAGGAATCTGGAATAAAGTGTTTTGTATGGCATACAATAGGCGCGGTAGAGCCATCATTTTGAATAAAACCGTTCTTCCCATAAGGGAGACCGGCAACCGCCGCCAGTGGAGAACGTCCCCCTTCAACCTTTCTAACTGTGAGTGTACGTTTAACTGCATAAACTCCTCTTTCGTTTTAGTAATCCAGATGCCCAGATATTTAAATAAGTCTTTGTGGATCAGCTCATTGCACGTCGACGTCAGAACTGGAGGCTCCCCCGCCCGAGTAAACACCAAGGACTTATCCCAGTTTATTCGATATCCTGAATACTGCCCAAACGACTGTATAATATGGATAAGTCTATGGAAGGTCTGTCGGGGTCTATGGGCATACAGCAGGACATTCGATTCCTGATTAATGCCATAATAGCACTAGTTAAACTTACATATAAAACCCTACGCCGCCGACAATAACATGCTGAGTTATTTCAAGTGTCTGGGAATGCACCCTGCATTCAGATAACTAACTCCTCATTCTCGCCCTTCACTTTCACGCTCATCCTGCACTCACACTGATCACCATGCACTCACACCATTCACCCGCTCCACCTACACTCACAGTCATCACTCTGCACTCACAATGCACATGCGCTGTTCACCCTATACCTCACCCTGTAGTCACACGAGCACACTACTCACCCTGCACTTACGTGACACTTCACTCACCTGTCCCCCTCACTGCTCAATCTGCAGCTCACTCAAACAAGCCCATCACTAACCATGCATTAATTCGTCCCACTCTGCACTTACATCCGCACCCACATTCATATGGTCACCTCACTCACCCTGCAGTCACTCCTTTTACCCTACTCTCACACTGTTGCATCGCTCACCATGCACTGAAATGGGCACTCTTGTCACCCACACAGTGCAGAGGGTTAATGTGCCTGATACAAAGAACATGTACCATGCAGATCACTGAACTTAGTGTGGGTAAACTATGAGTAGCGCTATAAAAAAATGAAATGTTTGTCAGAAAGGTGCATAGAGAGATGAGGTGCATTGTTGGTGAGTGGTAGTGAGGGAATTCATGGAGAAGGAGGAAAAGGGCGGCACCAAAAAAGACTGTTGCACCGTGTGCGACCAGTGCTAGGGTCAGCCCTGGCTGGGAGTGTTAGCCCCCCCGAAGTTCGGGTCTAGTGGCTCCCCTGCTTCCGCCTATTATTATTATTTACATTTGTAGTGCGCTACTGTTACCCAAAGGTGTCCTGGGGCTAATAACTATCTGCTACCTGAAGGCAAATGAGAAACACACAGAAGGGGAAGGAGAACTAGCCAAATGGGGTAACCTACAGAGCATAGAGCCAGGTTTTTATATCTTCCTAAAGGATAATAGATTCTTGGTGGAGCGAAGCAAAGGAGGGTGCAAGTTCCATAACTGCGTGGCCTGCACCAAAACAGTGAGACAGACAATTCATTCCTTCCTGAATTAGGGAACAATAAGCAGAGTGGCACAGGCCGAGAGGAGCATATGGGTCTGACCCATATGCTCGGTGAGGAGAGAGGAGAGGACAGCAAGGGAGTGAGAGAATTTGATTGAAGAGGTCTGGGATGAGGTGAAATGTGAAGTGCCGAAGGGAAGTGTGGACACGCAAGAAGTGAGCGTGAGCAAAAGGTGAGGGCCACTGTTAAACTGTGAGAGAAGATAGCTGAGAGATGATCTGTGACCAGAAAAGATCATTTGATGCGACATGGGTGAGGGACATCAGTGATAGGGGAAGAGAGGGAGTACTGGGATGGGTGCTGAGCAGTGATTAATTTGGAATAAAACATGTGCCAGGGCCCTCCCCAGTAGGCCACTGCAACTTTGACCACCCACCCATTGCCTTACCTGCGCGGCCAACGACAATACCTATGCAACTCCCAACCATAACACGTGTAGAAGTGTGACTATTCAGACTATTTCAAGCCCCAAAGCTATAAGAATGGCATGGGTGTCAGGAGTTTATCGTTTTTAATGTATATTGAATTAATAAACAGCTGTTCTGCTCATCTCTAAATTACACAGACAGAGCCACCATGTGGAAGACTGTCATAGTGCCAGTGTGCACAATTAGGTGCCAGTACGGGGCACCGGAAACCACCTGCTCAAATTAGGCACTGGTGCTGAGGCAACAGGGGAGAGGGACGTTGGTTCAAGAAGGTGTGGAAGAACAAAGGGGAGATGTGAAAGATGAATGGGGGACTGGAGAGGTGTAAGATGCAAATAGACAAAAATTTGAATGGAGAGACTTGAGGTGAATGAGAATTGCTGAGGTGCACGGTAGGTGACGAGGCCAGAGAGGCCATGAGATAAATGCGAGAGACTGTTAGAGATGAGGGCAGTGAAAAGACAGAATGGCAAGAGGTGATTAAAGGTGAAGTGAGAGGTTGAATGGGAAGAGTTCAGAAGGTGTAAAAAGGAGTAAAAGAAAATGGCCTGCAAAGTGAGAGAGGGATCTGGGGTTGGGAGAGGAGAGAGGGATGGAAGGGTGGGGGTGAGAGGAAAGCGGCATGGGTAAACTGCTTAACTCTGCACAAGACCACCAGGGTTTTAAGGGACCCTTGCTGCTCCCGGCCAGGGCCAAGTGAGCTTCTAATGTGGCAGCACGTATTCCTGCAGAGTGGAAGGCCCATCACAAAGGTTGACTAGACATCTTCTGATGTTAATTGCTGTATTTTGGTTATAAACTGGTACTGATGGGGTGAAAGCTTTCCTCAGTGTTACTGTGTTTAAAAAATGTCAAAATAAAAAAGCAATGCTATCCCAAAATACGCATCTCATAACATTATTTACATGTTCTTCCTACACTGACACCTTCTGGTAATGTTCGCGCTGTATAAAATCGCACTAAATACAAAATTTAGTCAAGCCTAATGCGTAATTTGGTCCTCAACTGCCTCAAAATTCCACTAGCCCTGCCTACAGGTTTAGGAATTTTTGTCAGGAGGGGGTCCTTATGCCTGAAAATATTGACGTGGGGGAGGGGGGGGGGGGTCTTGGCATCCAAAAGTTTGAAGACCTCGGCTCTAGTGTATATAACAAAAACGAATGTGTAGATGTCAGTTGCCTTTCTCTCTGTGTGAAACTGAGCCTTCAAGAGATCACAGCATCCTCCGCCCCAGGATCCACAATCCGCCAGGTATAAATATGTAGTTGGTGATATGGATCAGGTCTCAGTTGTTAAGAAACGCCCTCCCTACGGTTTTGAATTTAGACATTTGGTTGGTCGGTCTGTATAGTATGTGCTCGAAGGAGGCGACCTGTTACATGCACCCAGTTTTCAACAGTTGGGACTCCCGTTATTTTCCTGATACTCTGAATCACAATTTTTGGAAACTGGTAATGCACTAACAAACCGCCTGCTCAACAGCAGACTGATATCCGGATACTGTGAGGAATCATGTAACAGTACTGCCGGCCTGTGAGGTACCAGTACCCCTGAAGTTGCAGCCATTTTCTGCTAGACATCCCTCCAATGCAGCTCTTAGTTTGGCATTCCCAGATTTTGTGATCTATGTCTCTATTCTTGTGTCGACCCCTCCAGCATGAGGGGTCAGACGAGAGGCCAGCGCGGATGCGAATCTGTCAGGAGTCCAATGCTGCTTAGCTTCAGCCGGGCCTTCCTCCGCTGTTTGTTGCTACTGTAGCAGTTCAACCAATCCTCGTCCTCATAGTAAACCTGCAGCCTATTGGATCACCAGAGTTTTAATTAAGGTGCTACTGGGGGGACAAGCGGCCCCAATGAGAGTTTGGTAATATTCGCAACCTACACCTATAAGTGTGCCCCAAACCTTCAGGTACTGAAGTATGGAAGATTTGGGGAGTTTGATCGCCAGGGACCTAAGACGTCCTTTAGACGATGTGTTAGTTGTCAGGATTGGGCTCTGGTAAATTTCTCCTGAGCCTCCGTGAAGGTCATTATTCTGCTTTCCACTATCAATTGGTCTATTGTTTGAACCTTCTTGCGTTTGAAATCAGCCCATATCGGTTCGGTATGTTCAATTTTGATTCTCCCCATTGCCCAACATGGGGTCTCCGACATCCAGGGCAAGGTGTGTCCGAATATAGTGAAGCACCTTCTGCCAGGCAACCCTGGAAGCTTTCAGTACTGGTTGAGCTCGTATTAAATAGCATGTGTACCCTGTGTACAGGAGGCTAAGCCCTCCCGCATGTCCCAGTGGCTTGTCTCTCAAACTTCTCCATGCTGGTATTTCTAGTGTGTTCTGTGTCCGGTTTCGGAGCTGTGCTAGGCGAAATGAGATCCAATACATTTCCAAGAGTAGTAAGCAGAGTCCCACATTTTCCACCTCTGCGCTTAACTTGTGCATTTCCAGCCAGGGGTCCTCCCTTCCCACAGAAACAATTTTAGTCGACTTGAGAGGTCTGTCAGTAGGAATTAGGAATCAGCAGAGGCATCATGACAAAGATGTAGTTTATTTATTTTTACTATCTGTGCCCTACCCATAAAGAAAAGTGTAATGCCAACCATCAGGCAATATCATGTCAACTTTGTACCAGGGGCCTAAGGTCATTCTCTAGCATGCATTGCAACAGACCCCTGATAAGGCGGATCTCCAAGTATTTAAGGTTAGACTCTTTCCAATGATACTGGTGAGCACCTAGGTTGTCCCCTAAGAGGAACAGCTTCATTTGTTTCCCCTATTTATTCTATACATAGATACCTAGAAAATGTGGAAATAAGGCATGTAAGGTGCACGAAGGAGCACACCGGACTCAACAATGTTTGAGGAATGTCATCTGCATGTAAAAAAGCTTATGCTTCCATCACAGGGATGAATAGAAAAGGGAACAGTGGGCGTCCCTGCTTGTTGTAGAGAGCCACCAGGCCTCTCCCCTACAATTTGTATCCATTGCACCCCTCGTGGCCGGGCATAAATAAAGGGGCTGGGGTTGCATGTGACCACTTGCCGAACTAGCCATTCGAGTACTGGTCTCGTCCATTGCTGAGTGTGGACAGGCCTACACCCTTACCTTGACCCTTCTTAGGCAGGTCGCTCCCCATGCCGCACAGCACCACCTATGTGCCCATGCCCTCAGCCCAGCTGCCGCTGTTACTGACGAAGTGTGAGCCCCTCCTCCACCCGCAGGCTACCACTTGTGCCTCATCCCTGGTGACCAGTGGTAGGCCGTAGGTTTGTTCTGCTGTATTTGCATTGCCTCTGTGTTAATTGTGTATTCTGTCTCTCCCCCCCTGTACTCTGTTATTCCTGTGCCCTTTTTCCTTCTGTACCCTCGCCGTTCCTGCCCCCGTTCTTCCTGCTGCTGCGTCCCCTGCGGCCTCGCCCCCCCGCTCCCTTCACTTTTGCCTTAGCGTATTTGTGCTGCTTTGTTGACACTGTATAATTTGTCTGCATTTTCTTCCCTCTTTCCCCCCTGTGCCATTTCGTGCCCTGTGCCCATTTTCCTTCTGTACCGCTTGCCGTTCCTCACTCCCGTATCCTGCCTCTCCTGCGGCCCCGCCCCACCACTCTCCAATTTGCCCGTTCCCTCCTCCTAGCTGCTCCTCCCTCCCACCTCCCCTTCTTATTGTGGCCGCGTGAGCGGGCGTGCCGCCGGCGCGCCGCTGGCGCGCCTAAGGCAAGCTGTCTGCACCCGTCCGTGCCCGTCCGTGCCTGGAGCGCACCCAGCACCAGAACTCCTGGCCCCCACAAACGCCGCAACACCCGTCTCCGCTACGATGCCAGCACCCTCCATGCACTCAACACCGGACCATCACACACTTGCTACCTGGCCGCCCGAAGCGCGCCCAAGGACCCTTCTCTTGCCAGAACTGCAGCTTCACCAGCATCCAGCCCGCCAACCCACCGACCAGGAAAGAACCCAACTCCCTCAGATGCATCCTTCTCAACACCCGCTCTGCCCGCAAACACGCCGTTGAACTCTGGGACCTACTCGAGTCAACCTCCCCAGACGTCGCCTTCCTGACGGAGACCTGGCTGAACCCCTCCTCGGCACCGGACATCGCCATAGCCATTCCGGAAGGCTACAAGATCACCCGCAGGGACCGCATGTGAGAAGTTGGCCTGGTATATGATGTTCACTAGTTAAAGTGACCACCTTGTACCATGCCAAGCAACCCTTATGGTGTGGTTGTAAGTCAACCTTTTCGGACTAGCTGCCCTAGTGGTAGCGTAGGCTAAGCAGTCTTTGAGGCTAAACTCGTGAAACGTGTTAAGCAAGCTGTTTTACCAAATGCAACCCCCTTTTATACCAATGAAAGGACACCACACAGATATATATTCAAAATATATATGTATTTATTTCTCAAAGTAACCCCTAGTCTCTTTATGAGCACAGGAGCACAAATCGTCAAACAAGATTACAGTAGAATACACAGAAGTTGCACTTTATATGGATAGGCCCTGGTGGCCGCTCAAACCATATACTAAAATAGTGGTATAAGTACCACGAACAGAAAAGGGAAAAGGCCTAGGGCCTCTAGAATCGCTGGGCCTACAAGGAGCTAACTTCAGTTAGTGACCAGGAGGTCCACGGGTTGCGTGTGCATAGCAAATAGTCACACGCGAGCTCCCATAGGTTTTCAATGGGTGCGTAAAAAGTACAAAGTTACTGCAAAGAGGATCTTCCGGATGGACTATGAACTCAAGATTCGAAACACAGACACTAGAGATGATACTCTACACTTGGGCACCGGAGTGCCAGCTTTACCTCACCCACAGAAGGCGGGTGCATAGGCGTCGAAGTGCGTCGGGTTTCTTCTATCTGTTCAATGGAGCCTGTAGACAAAGATGCTGCAGGCGGTCGCCCCGGAAGAGATGCGGTGGATCCAAAAGTGGATCGGAGATGTTGAAGACCTGTAAGCAGAGGGGACAGTGTTCACAGTCACTAGCCAGTGACCAGCGTGGCACCAGGTGGGTACCAGGCGATGTCGGGTGCAAACAGGAAGAAAGGTGTAGCTTGTCTCTGCAGCCACGTGGTCCCTGGAGGTCGACGACGTCCAGGAGTCGGTTCACGAGCTGTCCCACGCAGGCTCTCGCTGTCGGCAGTGTCGGCGACTTGATCGAAGCAAACAAGCCTTGGCAAAAGCAATTGTTGTGGAAAACGAAAAAAGCTGATAGTTCTGACCAGCGAGGTCAGAGGGACTGCTCCTTTGGAGGGGAGCAAGGGCCAGTCTGGAGCAACCAGACCAGTGGGGTAGTTCTTGAAGTTCGTTGCCAAGATGGCCACTAGCCAGCGGGCCAGCAACCGGTTAGGCACGTCGAGTGGCAAAATGCAGAAGGGCCCCACACAGATCGTGGAGATGCTGGAGAGCTCACCTTTGGTGCAGATGCTGCTCGAGGGTTGGGCTTCTCAGATCCCAAAGCACAACTTGGAGGGAGCCTCGGTTGTTGCGCTTGCAGCTTGTCGTGGTCTTTTCAAGATGGCTGGCTCCACGTGTCTCGGTGCCTCCACGGGTCTCTTCTTCTCAGGGACTGTGGATTGGGCGGTGAGAGGTCTGGAGGTCCAGGTCTTGTCAGTCTCTGGGCTCGGGCTCCGGCGGGAGGCGGCGGCAAAGCAGACGTTGATTCGCTGGATGGTGCTTGCGTTAGCAAGGTGGTCACTCCCTGACCACAGGGGAGATTGGCTTCAGTCCTCTGTGCGGCAGAGCGTCGAAGTTCCCGTCTTCTTCTTAGTTTCAAGTTGATTCCAGGATGTCTGAAGTCTTAGGACACAGCTCCTACCTTTAAGCGGATTCTAGGGGCCGGACTACCTGCTAGGTCCCTCCCTAAGGGTGGGACCAGGAAGGGGGGTGGTTACACCCCCAATCCTTTGTCCAGCTCGCCCCAGGCCTGGGACTGGTGTGCCCCAGGACCGGATTGAACTGGCATATGCACCGAGGCTCCTTGTGAGCCTCAGGCATGTCTGGTTTCTTTCAAGCTCTACCTGACCAATACACAAAATCCTGTCTGGGGTGGTGCACGCACCTCCCCTGGCAGGAAACCCTTTGTCCACACCTCCCAAGCTGGAAGGACTCCCAGCAGCAGGAGGGCAGACTTGTGTCTGTGGTGGCAGCATCCATTTTGTGGAGCTGAGGCTATGTCTGATTTTACCCGGGTTTCAGGTACTGTACATGCCGTGTCCCTCTAGAAGGGTGGATTGCTAACCCCGTTGCCAGAATTGGCGAGGGGTTAGTATTCCAATTCGTATGACACCTTACTCGACATGTTTTGATAAAGCCAAACCAAAGTTAGCATTTAACCGCCTGGTTCATAATGCACTTAAGAGTATATGGTATGACGATATCTGGAAACAGTAGAAGGAAGTTGTTCCGACCACTGCAGACAGGCTCAGCTCATGCCAAGCACCATCTCACATGGAACCAAGCACTCTGCCTTCAGGATTGTTAAGGCCTGCCATAGGAGTGACTTATAGGTTAACATGTGTCCCATTTAAGGTTAGGTATAGGTATACTACACCTAAGTAAGAGGTGGTTACACCAACTTACCCCAGCTGAGTAATCAGCCAGTTGTGTCAAATTTGTTAGGCCAAGCCAGGGGTGGCACAATACATGCTTCAGCCCCTGGTAGGCCTTGGGTACACCTATGCCCTGGGTACCTATGGTACACTGTACAGGGGCTGATAAGGTGATCCCTCCCAATTGGGTATCTACCTAGGGTACATGGAGTCCATTTTACAGAGAGAGCAGATAGCCTGAGAGCCTAAATGGCAGGATCTCAGGCCAACTAAGTCGAAAAACCAGCTAGACACTAGGCAAAAATTTGGGGGTAACCATAGTCAGATATCCACCTTCCTACACAACCCCCCCCCCAAACGAAGGGAGATAAGGCTGACCTTGACCAGGTAAGCCTATATTGCCCAAGTGGCCATATAAGGAGGAACCAGAACTGGCATGGTTACCCCCTGTCTCATGGTCCACTAAGCAATCCCTCACCCTAAGGGTATCAGAGGGTCTCCACCATAGGGAATCTCTACCTTTGGTGTGTCTTGGCAAAGTAAAAGGCTGGTGTTGAGATGGAGTGCTGAAGTGAGGGTCCTCAAAGTGAGGCCTCAGCTTCCTCCAATCATCCTCCACCATGGATGCCTTTCTTTCCTTAACTGAGTTGCACTGTGCTCTCAGGGTCAGCCTCTGGCTACCTAAAGCTGGAGGCTGGGTCCCTTTGGTGGGCTTACTGGAGGGACAGGTCAGGTTTGGGGCCCTAAGGTCCCATGTTTGCCTGTGCCCAACAGAATCCCTCTGGGGGAGGTCCCTAACTACCTGTAAAGGAGATCCCTCAGGAATGTTTTTACCCATCACCTGACTAGGGCTACTAGCCAGGCAATCCTCATTCTTTTGATGGGGGGGTTCTTGTGGACAGGGGCACTCTGGGGGTCCACTGGCCTCCCTGATCTCTGCAGCCCTGGGCTGACTGAGGCAGGGTAGAGAGAGGCAGGCTACCTGCACCAGACTGGGTCCCACCTTGGAAGGGGCCACTGACATCAGAGGCTCTGCCAGGCCAGGCCTGGCTACCTCTGGGGCAGTTCCTTCACAAGGGGTAAGGTCAGCTCCCTGAGGAGGCTGACTTTTTCCTAATGTCTGGGGAGAGGGAGACTTTTCTTCCTCCCCACTACTCTCTGTTGGTGTGGAGTGATCCATAGTTTCAGGCTTCACTACACCTATGTCAGTCTGAGTATAGGCTGAGACCATTACAGCCTTGCCAACCTTTTCAGGGGGGCACTCAGTTTGTGTTTGAGCTGTGACTGTCACAGCTCTGCCAGTCTCCACAGGGAAGTCTGTCTGTGCCTGGGCTGTGGCTACCACTGCCCTTCCAACCTTTTCAGGGAGGAAATCTATTTGGACAGGGGTTGTGAATGGCACAACCCCACTACCCTTTTGTGAAAGGCCTACCATTTCAGAATGGGTGTCTTGTTCAACTCCAGCCCAAGCTGAGAGTTCTAAGTCATTCCCCAGTAAGCAGTCTACAGGCAAGGTTGGGGACACTGCCACCCTTTTAGGGCCAGTGACACCTCCCCAGCTGAGACATACCTCTGCCATGGGATGACTGTTCTGTTTGCCATCAATGTTAGTTACCTGGTAGGAGAAACCAGGCAAAAGCTGCTCAGAGGGAACTAGCCAATGGGCCACCATCGTGATGCTAGCTCCAGTGTCTCTGTAGGCCTCAGCTTTTGTACCATTGATGTAGGGCTCCTGTCTGTACCTACCCAAAGTGTTGGGACAGGCAGTGAAGTTGGCAAACCCCATGCCACCATCACAGACAAGAGTAGTTGCTGTAGGGGAATTGGCTAAGCCAGGGTCCCCCTGTGTTCCCCAAGTAAACCCACCCAGATTTCTGGGGGCACTCCCACCACCTGGGGGATTACTGCTGACAGTAATAGGTGGTGTGACAGGAGTAATTGGAGGAACAGTTTTGTTTTTAGCCCTTGGGCAACTGCTGTCAGTTTTCCAATGCCCAGGAGTTTTACACTCATGGCAGTAGGGCTTTTTAGCTGTGGTAGAGGAGGGAGCTTGGGACCCACCACAATGTGTGGAGTTTTGGGGCCCTGAGGAAGATTTCTCTTTTGCTTTATCCCCACCCTTCTCTTGAGGCTTGGTGGTATCTTTCTTTTGGTCACCACCCTGGTTTTTAGGCCTGATCCTGGTCCTGACCCATTTATCTGCCATCTTTCCCAATTCTTGGGGAGAGGTCACATCTGAGTCTACCAGGTGTTGATGGAGAAGCTGGTTTTGACAATTACTTAAAATCTGCTCTCTCATCATCAAATTGTACAATCCTGTATAATCAGATACCTTACTTCCCAGCAACCAACCCTCCAAAGCCTTAGTGGCACATTCCACATATTCAGACCAGTCCTGAGTCTGTGTCTTCTGGGTGTCTCTGAACATTAACCTGTACTGTTCAGTGGTTAAGCCTAACCCATCAACCAGGACACTCTTCAGGGCTCTGTAGTTTCTGACATCCTCCTCTCTAACAGTGAGGAGTCTATCTCTGCCTCTACCTTCAAAGGAGAGTCATAAGATTGCTGCCCACTGGTCTTCAGGAACCTGCTGCACTTTGCAGGCTCTCTCAAGAGCAGTCATCCATTTGTGGATGTCATCCCCACTTTTGTAGGGGGGCACAACCTTGGACAGGTTCCTATTATCAAAGACCCTATCTTTGTCCTTAGGGACAATGCTGCCACCAGTGGGTATAGACCCACTCTCTTTATGCTGCCTAGCCTTGCTCAGTTTCTCTTCCATCAGAGCTACTTCTAGCTCCTGCTTCCTGATCCTCAGCTGGGCTTCTTGCATTCTGGCCTCATGCTCCCTCCTCTGAGGGGTGGTCATCCTTCTCCTGGAGTGACCTTGAGAGCCTCTAGAGGTATGAGAAGCATTGGATTCACCTGAGTGATTCCTTTGCCTCCCAAGCCCCTGGTTAAGTCCACTGGGGAGGTCCAATGGGGTGATCCCATTGTCAGTCCCCAATAGCCTTAAGTTAGCTGGGCCACGTATAACACTTGGCACTGGGCTAATTCTCCCTTCATCCTCACTACCTCCTGTATCCCCATCACTTTCCTCCTCTGTAGTATGATTCTCATCTAAGGGATGGCTATTGGAAAGGGGTACTTCAGTAGCATCTTCAGAAGTGGGGCCTCCTGTTCCTAAGGGGGCTAACTGGGAGACTTTCCTGAGAGCTTTCTGATCTTCATCAGCCTGTAAAAGCTCTCTGAGTTCAGCAGAAGTAGGATTCTTGGGCTGTTTAAGGCCCCTGATATTTGCCAACTGCCTGAGCTCATTTTGGTTTAGGGTAGCAAAGATGGATGGTGCCCTCTGGGGGTCACTCTCAACAGAGATGGGTACATTGGACCCCTCTGCCCCAGCCATTGCTCTTAAGTGTGGGTGGATGTGTTGCAATCTACCTACACTTGGGTTTACCTACTGAACCTATCTAGTAGTTGTAGTCAGGGTGTGCTACTCCCTTTGCTCTACAACAACTAAGTTCAGTAGAACTTAAGTATATCTAATCTTGTTTTATATGTACCTACAGGTACCTATGTGATCTTTCAATTGGTAACCAAGAGATTACAATGGTAAAACACAGCAAGCTCAAATCCAACCGCTGCTCACCAATGTGAGAAGTTGGCCTGGTATATGATGTTCACTAGTTAAAGTGACCACCTTGTACCATGCCAAGCAACCCTTATGGTGTGGTTGTAAGTCAACCTTTTCGGACTAGCTGCCCTAGTGGTAGCGTAGGCTAAGCAGTCTTTGAGGCTAAACTCGTGAAACGTGTTAAGCAAGCTGTCTTACCAAATGCAACCCCCTTTTATACCAATGAAAGGACACCACACAGATATATATTCAAAATATATATGTATTTATTTCTCAAAGTAACCCCTAGTCTCTTTATGAGCACAGGAGCACAAATCGTCAAACAAGATTACAGTAGAATACACAGAAGTTGCACTTTATATGGATAGGCCCTGGTGGCCGCTCAAACCATATACTAAAATAGTGGTATAAGTACCACGAACAGAAAAGGGAAAAGGCCTAGGGCCTCTAGAATCGCTGGGCCTACAAGGAGCTAACTTCAGTTAGTGACCAGGAGGTCCACGGGTTGCGTGTGCAGAGCAAATAGTCACACGCGAGCTCCCATAGGTTTTCAATGGGTGCGTAAAAAGTACAAAGTTACTGCAAAGAGGATCTTCCGGATGGACTATGAACTCAAGATTCGAAACACAGACACTAGAGATGATACTCTACACTTGGGCACCGGAGTGCCAGCTTTACCTCACCCACAGGAAGCGGGTGCATAGGCGTCGAAGTGCGTCGGGTTTCTTCTATCTGTTCAATGGAGCCTGTAGACAAAGATGCTGCAGGCGGTCGCCCCGGAAGAGATGCGGTGGATACAAAAGTGGATCGGAGATGTTGAAGACCTGTAAGCAGAGGGGACAGTGTTCACAGTCACTAGTCAGTGACCAGCGTGGCACCAGGTGGGTACCAGGCGATGTCGGGTGCAAACAGGAAGAAAGGTGTAGCTTGTCTCTGCAGCCACGTGGTCCCTGGAGGTCAACGATGTCCAGGAGTCGGTTCACGAGCTGTCCCACGCAGGCTCTCGCTGTCGGCAGTGTCGGCGACTTGATCGAAGCAAACAAGCCTTGGCAAAAGCAATTGTTGTGGAAAACAAAATAAGCTGATCGTTCTGACCAGCGAGGTCAGAGGGACTGCTCCTTTGGAGGGGAGCAAGGGCCAGTCTGGAGTAACCAGACCAGCGGGGTAGTTCTTGAAGTTCGTCGCCAAGATGGCCACTAGCCAGCGGGCCAGCAACAGGTTTGGCGCGTCGAGTGGCAAAATGCAGAAGGGCCCCACGCAGATCGTGGAGATGCTGGAGGGCTCACCTTTGGTGCAGATGCTGCTCGAGGGTTGGGCTTCTCAGATCCCAAAGCACAACTTGGAGGGAGCCTCGGTTGTTGCGCTTGCAGCTTGTCGTGGTCTTTTCAAGATGGCTGGCTCCACGTGTCTCGGTGCCTCCACGGGTCTCCTCTTCTCAGGGACTGTGGATCGGGTGGTGAGAGGTCTGGAGGTCCAGGTCTTGTCAGTCTCTGGGCTCGGGCTCCGGCGGGAGGCAGCGGCAAAGCAGACGTTGATTCGCTGGATGGTGCTTGCGTTAGCAAGGTGGTCACTCCCTGACCACAGGGGAGATTGGCTTCAGTCCTCTGTGCGGCAGAGCGTCGAAGTTCCCGTCTTCTTCTTAGTTTCAAGTTGATTCCAGGATGTCTGAAGTCTTGGGACACAGCTCCTACCTTTAAGCGGATTCTAGGGGCCGGACTACCTGCTAGGTCCCCCCCTAAGGGTGGGACCAGGAAGGGGGGTGGTTACACCCCCAATCCTTTGTCCAGCTCGCCCCAGGCCTGGGACTGGTGTGCCCCAGGACCGGATTGAACTGGCATATGCACCGAGGCTCCTTGTGAGCCTCAGGCATGTCTGGTTTCTTTCAAGCTCTACCTGACCAATACACAAAATCCTGTCTGGGGTGGTGCACGCACCTCCCCTGGCAGGAAACCCTTTGTCCACACCTCCCAAGCTGGAAGGACTCCCAGCAGCAGGAGGGCAGACTTGTGTCTGTGGTGGCAGCATCCATTTTGTGGAGCTGAAGCTATGTCTGATTTTACCTGGGTTTCAGGTACTGTACATGTCGTGTCCCTCTAGAAGCGTGGAATGCTAACCCCGTCGCCAGAATTGGCGAGGGGTTAGTATTCCAATTCGTATGACACCTTACTCGACATGTTTTGATAAAGCCAAACCAAAGTTAGCATTTAACCGCGAGGTTCATAATGCACTTAAGAGTATTTGGTATGACGATATCTGGAAACAGTAGAAGGAAGTTGTTCCGACCACTGCAGACAGGCTCAGCTCATGCCAGAGCACCATCTCACATGGAACCAAGCACTCTGCCTTCAGGATTGTTAAGGCCTGCCATAGGAGTGACTTATAGGTTAACATGTGTCCCATTTAAGGTTAGGTATAGGTATACTACACCTAAGTAAGAGGTGGTTACACTAACTTACCCCAGCTGAGTGATCAGCCAGTTGTGTCAAATTTGTTAGGCCAAGCCAGGGGTGGCACAATACATGCTTCAGCCCCTGGTAGGCCTTGGGTACACCTATGCCCTGGGTACCTATGGTACACTGTACAGGGGCTGATAAGGTGATCCCTCCCAATTGGGTATGTACCTAGGGTACATGGAGTCCATTTTACAGAGAGAGCAGATAGCCTGAGAGCCTGAATGGCAGGATCTCAGGCCAACTAAGTCGAAAAACCAGCTAGACACTAGGCAAAAATTTGGGGGTAACCATAGTCAGATATCCACCTTCCTACACCGCACCAAAGGAGTAGGAGGAGGAATCGCCATCGTCCACAGGAACACTCTCAGAGTCTCGACCAACACCGATGACACCCTCAGCACTGCCGAACACCTGCACTTCCAGATCCACACCGACCCCAACACCACCCTCAGAGAAACCCTCGTCTACAGGCCCCCCGGTCCCTTAACACAGTTCAGCGACTCCATCGCCGACTTCATCAGCACACACGCCCTCGCCTCCATGGACTACATCCTCCTTGGGGACCTGAACTTCCACCTCAAGAACAACAACAACACCAACTCCACCACACTGATCGCCAACCTCGGACTCAGACAACTCGTCACAACTCCCACCCACTCTGCCGGCCAAACGCTTGACCCCATCTTTTACACGAGCCCCCACGTCGCCTTCAACCATACCACCGAACTCCACTGGACCAACCATTGCTGCATGCACTTCACCTTCCGGAAACCTGCCACGCACCACTGCACCCAACAGATGCCTCGCCGCTGCTGGAGCAAAGTCACCGAAGACCAGCTAACAACCACCCTCACCCAGAGCCCACCCGCCGACCCCACCGACCCTGACACCGCCGCCCGCAACCTCAGACAGTGGATCAACGACTGCGCCAACACCCTCACCCCGCTCAAGAAACCCTCCAACAGCCACACTAGCAAGAAAGCAAGAAAGCCAGCTGGTTCACTGAAGTCCTCCAGGCCTCGAAGCAAACTTGCCGAAAGCTAGAGAAGAACTGGCTCCATGAACGAACACCAGACAGCTACACAGCCCACAAGAACGCCACCCGTAGACACCATCACCTCATCAGATCCGCCAAAAGGGCCTCCTTCAAAGACCGCATAGATGACAACACACACAACAGCGAAGAGCTCTTCAACATCGTGAAGGGACTCTCCAACCCCAGCTCCAACACCAACGACATCCCACCTTCGCAAGACCTGTGCGACTCGCTGGCCATCTTCTTCCATCGCAAGATCGCAGACATCCATGACAGCTTCAACACCACAACCACCCCGACAACCACTGAGACCTCCGCCCCCACGACCACCACCCGCACCAACCACCTGATCTCCTGGACCAACATTAACGACGACGACACCATCAAGATCATGAACACCATCCACTCCGGATCCCCGTCAGACCTATGCCCACACGACATCTTCAACAAAGCCAACACCGCCATCGCACCCCATCTCCGGAAAGCCATCAACATTTCCTTTGCGACAGCAACCTTCCCGGAGAGCTGGAAGCACGCCGAGATCAGCGCCTTACTCAAGAACCCCAAGGCAGACACCAAGGACCTCAACCCATCTCCCTGCTCCCGTTCCCGGTGAAGGTCATCGAGAAGACCATCAACAAACAACTGACCCGCTACTTCGAGGAGAACAGCATCCTGGACCCATCCCAGTCCGGGTTCCGCAGCAACCACAGCACCGAAACGGCCCTCATTGCCGCCACCGATGACATCAGGACCCTGTTAGACAACAGAGAAACCGCGGCCCTCATCCTCCTTGACTTGTCAGCCGCCTTCGACACAGTCTGCCACCTCACACTACGCACACGGCTCCACGACGCCGGGATCCAAGAGAAGGCCCTGGACTACCTCCTTCCTCTCCGGCAGAACACAGAGCGTCCGCCTCCCCCCCTTCCGCTCCGAAGCCACCGAGATCTGCGGCGTACCCCAGGGCCCGATTGCACGACCTCAACATCATCTCATACGCCGATGACACTCAGCTGATCCTCTCCCTCACTAAGGACCCCCACACCGCCAAAACCAACCTCCACGAAGGAATGAAGGCCATCGCCGAATGGATGAGGAACAGCAGACTGAAGCTGAACTCGGACAAGACGGAGGTCCTCATCCTCAGATCCACCCCTTTGGCCTGGGATGACTACTGGTGGCCGACCGCACTGGGAACAGCTCCAACACCGACCGATCACGCACGCAACCTAGGGGTCATCCTCGACTCCACCCTCTCCATGACTAAGCAAGTCTCTTCCTCCTGCTTCAACACCCTCCGCATGCTCCGCAAGATCTACAAGTGTATCCCCACCGAAACGAGAAGAACTGTCACCCAGGTCCTAGTCAGCAGCAGGTTGGACAACGGAAACGCCCTCTACGCAGGAGCCTCGGCCAAACTCCTGAAATGGCTTCAGAGCATCCAGAACGCCTGTGCATGCCTGATCCTCGACATCCCTCGCTGCAGCCACATCACACCCCACCTGAGAGACCTGCACTGGCTCCCCATCAACAACAGGATAACCTTCAAGCTCCTCACCCACGCACACAAGGCACTCCACAACACCGGACCAGTGTACCTCAACAGAAGACTCAGCCTCTACACCCCCACTCGCCAGCTCCGCTCCACCGATCTCACCCTCGCCACAGTTCCCCGCATCTGAAGAGCAACCGCCGGCGGCAGATCGTTCTCCCACCTCACCGTAAGACCTGGAACACCCTCCCCACCCACCTATGGTAGACCGAAGACCTGCTGACCTTCAGAAGACTCCTCAAGACCTGGCTTTTCGAGCTGTAGCTGAATTCCCCACCCCCGGTGCCTTGAGACCCTCATGGGTAAGTAGTGCGCTTTACAAATGCTATGATTGATTGATTGATTGATTACCTGGTGCAGCACGTCACACATGTGTCACTTGTGATGGTAAACGGTTAGGACGTGTAACCATTGCAGTCCATCACGGGGAACAACCTTTACAACGCAACTTTTACAACGCACTACCTTTACAACGCATTTTTTACAACGCATAATCCATTACAACGCATGACATTACAACGCATGACACTACAACGCATTTTTAAAAACTACCTTTACAACGCATTCCTTTACAACGCATACTACCATTACAACGCATACCATTACAACGCATAATATTACACTACACTATCCAACACTTACCCTACTGTTGCACCCCCTGGAGTTAGAATAGTAATTTTTACCCCTATACTATCCAACACTTACCCTACTGATGCACCCCCTGGAGTTAGAATAGTAATTTTTACCCCTATACTATCCAACACTTACCCTACTGATGCACCCCCTGGAGTTAGAATAGTAATTTTTACCCCTATACTATCCAACACTTACCCTACTGTTGCACCCCCTGGAGTTAGAATAGTAATTTTTACCCCTATACTATCCAACAGTTACCCTACTGATGCACCCCCTGGAGTTAGAATAGTAATTTTTACCCCTATACTATCCAACACTTACCCTACTGTTGCACCCCCTGGAGTTAGAATAGTAATTTTTACCCCTATACTATCCAACACTTACCCTACTGATGCACCCCCTGGAGTTAGAATAGTAATTTTTACCCCTATACTATCCAACACTTACCCTACTGATGCACCCCCTGGAGTTAGAATAGTAATTTTTACCCCTATACTATCCAACACTTACCCTACTGATGCACCCCCTGGAGTTAGAATAGTAATTTTTACCCCTATACTATCCAACACTTACCCTACTGATGCACCCCCTGGAGTTAGAATAGTAATTTTTACCCCTATACTATCCAACACTTACCCTACTGTTGCACCCCCTGGAGTTAGAATAGTAATTTTTAACCCTATACTATCTAATACTTACCTTAAATGTAATTTAATATTATGCGTTGTAATGGTATGCGTTGTAAAGGTAGTATGCGTTGTAATGGAAATGCGTTGTAAAGGTATTTTTTAAAAATGCGTTGTAGTGTCATGCGTTGTAATGTCATGCGTTGTAATGGATTATGCGTTGTAAAAAATGCGTTGTAAGTGCATGCGTTGTAAAAGTGTGCGTTGTAACGTCATACATCCGTCCATCACTGATGTAGGATTGCAGTAGAGCAAACGTATTTTCGAAAATAAGGTACTTCCCAGTCCCATTCTATCCAAGAACTGAAACAAGTACCCCCACTCCACAGAGTGGCATAACAAAAGCCCCCGCAGCCCCCACAGTGCGGAAAGGGATGCAATCTCCAGGGGACCCCCTCAGCACAGTACCCTGGCCCAGGAGCTCCTAAGTGTGGTTGGAGGGGGGCCCCCTCCATTTTCTTTGAAAGTTAGGCACCCACAAGGTTTGTTACGACACTTACTACACCTGATTGGAAGCTTGATCGGCGTTTAACGACACCACCAGCTTTCAACCCGCATCGTCCGTTACCTGCCGGAAGAACGAACTGTTGCAAGTGAGCGTCCTAGGAGCGATCAGGAACACACCGGACCTGGTCAGCATGTGCTATGGAGGGGTCACCATTCATGATCTGTTGGCCAAGAAATAGGTCTATATTTCACGCAGCATTAGAGGTCTTTGACTGGTTTCAAAATGGCTCATATTCTGACCACATTGTGAATATTGTTGAATAATTGACAGGTAAATGGAGTGATGAAGGCTTTATTCGTTTTATAGATTTCTGACGAGTAGCCATCCAGTCCTGGGGCTTTGGAGTAGGGAAGCTCGCATATAACTTGCTGGATTTCCTCTTCCGTAATGAATCCTCTAGTCTTGCAGCCATGTCAGGGGATATAAACAGCAGAGCGATGTTGGAGCAGAAGGAATGAGTCCTGATTACCTGAGTCAAAATAAGGCAGTTTATTGTTTCAGCCAAACAAGCCATAACAATTAAAATTCAATATATAGTTCAATTATCTTCAATAATTAATCAGATCAAATACTACGGCACAATTAATAATCTTTTAAAAAACTATGCAGTTCATTTAAGATCATATTAGTTCATATACTAAAATGTAACTCCTATTTCTCACATTAATGAGAATATATGCAACTCTTCCCTTTAATACAATGTAAAACAAGTTAAAAAAACAAGCAATCTATTTGCTAGCCAATCATTTTCTCAATACGCATTCTTTCAACAACAATACCCGTGGCATAACTCGCTGAACCTTGCCACCAGACTGATACATTCTTAATGCATAAATAGTATGTATAATTACTTGTGTGCTAACTTGATCTATGCAGCTCCATTAAAAGATTGTCCAACTTGCTTGTAAACATTCAAATTTAAATGTGCCACTGATCTTTGTTTCCATGCTTTGAAGATGTAAGATGAAACAGCCATTGTGATAGCTCTGTCATCAGATTTCAGACAGAGAGCCTCCGCCTCTTTGCAAGTTCTAATGTTAGATGTTAGGAAGATTGATCGCAAATAATATCTACGAATGTGGTAAGTAAAGTGACACAGCAAAAGAAAATGTGTTAGCATTCGCATCCTCCTGAGTCAAATTTATCAGCCATTAAATCCCAAATCAACAATCCCAAAAGCATGGCTGATAGAGTGAGCCAGACAGAGGTTTTCAGCTGGATGGGAGGGAATGTTATTAGAATTCCACTTCATTGGAGTTCTCCATGGTAAATCACTCCACAGAGGGATAATGGACCCTCCTGTGCAAATTCACTTTTTTCACTTTTATTTCTGTGAGGAGAACCTTTATCTCGTCGACAAACCCATAATAAATCTGGAGGTGATCTGTTCCCCATCAGTCCCTGGAAGTAGAGTTATTCCAGTTATTTCCAGAGTGGAGAGGCTACCAAGAAGAATTTGAGAATGCCCACAAATGTATATGCTTGTGGGTGTTCCCAAAATGTTATAAGGCGAATGACACCTTACTTCACTCAATTCTCACACCTTAAGTGGGATATAAGATAGGGGATTGCTCTGCATTCTTGGTGGAGATATCCACAGTGATAAATGCATAGCCACCTGTCAGGAGTTACTTTATGAATTTCTTGCAGGTGTAAAAATGTTAAATCTGGTCATAAACCTATATTTATGACTGAATTTAACTTTTGAGAATACAGCCCTATAAGTTTACATACAGAGGATAAATATTCGACAATTAGGTATTATGGTTCCATATAGGGATCCATGGAGTTGGAAATCTCAGTCCTTTACATATATGTTTTTTAAACCTCTCAATATTTGTGAAGTATGAAGCTAACAAAGCATTTCAAAATGATCCCTTTGTTGTACAGGGCCGTAATTACACCATCAGGCAACCCTTTCTTACTGGTTCCGACGAGATTCTTACTTTCCTTTTTCCAGTATTGGTGATCCAGGGCAGGCATTCCAAGGGCAGTCAAGGTGAAATATGCTATTCATTTCCCTGCTGGCTCTCAGCATGTAATGGCAGCAGGAAAAACAGTTCCTTGCAGTTGGATGTCCTGCACGTCTTCAGGCAATATGATGGGTGTGATATAAAAGAAATGGCAAGATCATCATTTTGCATTGCCGTATTTCTATGCATAGTTACATGGTATTAATCGAAGAGGTAGTGATTGTAAATCTCACTAAAACTCCATAACTTTACGTAATATACTTTTAACATCAAATGTTTTTGAAACATTAAAATATGTAGTGAAAACACATTTCACTACTGTCGTATACTACATTACACTAATTTCTGGTCTTATTATTGGTTGATACTGTAATAAATAATAATAAAATAGATAATTGAAATAAATAATTAATTAGTATTATATTATTCCTGCGAAATATAAGTTTTGAAATTGTTGCTCAAACATATTCTACTAATGATCCACAACCTAAAAGCATTGCCTTTCACAAAGTATGGTCAGTTATGGTAACAGAGCACCTCCACCTTCACAAACCATACAGTTTAGTCTGTAGCCAAAAATCTCTTGCCTACTATTATGTCTAGGCATGGCTATGCTTAGTTGACCCTGGGCACGGTCACTGACCTTGCCCTCTAACAAGTGGCATGCTTTGAGCAACAAAACTGGCACTTCCTGCAGCAGTGCTCAGAGGGCATGGTTTGCAGCCATGCCCTATGCCCAGTACCGCTGCAACAAGTACAAATTGGGCACTAAGTAGGGCCAATGTTCTGTTCAATTAGGCCAAACATTAGTAAACATATGCATCTTTCACTTCGTAGACTTCTGAAAAGTGGGCCTATACTTTCAGTGTCTAATACAGCAGATCTTCCTGAACGCTTTGATTTTTGGTCCCACTACATCCATCATCTTGGCCCACCCATGTTCCTTCATGGCCCTTTGAGATTCAGAATCTTAGAGCCGGATCTTGGAGCCGAGCCTGTTAGGGATGATGTCTGCCATTGTTATGTAGTGCACATGGGAGACGGTACACAGGAAGGAATGAAAAGGATATTCTCGGTCGCAGGAATGTGTCATTCTCCAGGGATCTATAAGTGATTGATCTGATGTCATATTTCAGAGATGTTCACTTCGAGGCCCTGGTGTTGTGTGGTGATCCCACTTATCTAGGAAAAGATCAAGAACCATATTCTAACCCCTACCAATATTACTTTCATTTTTGACAGTAGGATTAATATCCTATCTCATGGAAGAAACTATATTTGTCTCAGGTTGGAGCGTATACGGATCCCAGGATCCATGTTTGTTGATCTATTTGGACTTTGACGAGTATATAACCACATTCCTTCTCTGTCCATGTATTACATTTTCAGAGCAGTAATTTCTTACAGATTAAGATAGCCACTACACCTCTGCGATATGTGTGTGACGCTATAGTGCTTTCTGAGGTGTGTGATGAGCGACATGCGTGGTACTTCCTTCCCACCCATTCTCTACCAGGGGCGGCTGGTGACATTTGAAAGTGGTGAGGCGTAAAATGATTGGTATACTGCACCGTTGCGAGCGAGCTTAGCGAGCGTGCCCGAACCACCATAAGTGGGGTTCGGGGGGGTTCTCCCCCCGAGAAAATTTTGAAAAAAGAGAAGAAAAATGGTGCATTTTCAAGCAAATTTGAGAAAGCAGGAAGGTTAATAAAGCAATTGTGACAGTGCAGTTATAACATTAATAAAGAGATGTCATATAACATAGGTAGCTGCTTATTCAGTATAACCACAGAGCTTCATAACAGACTTCGAGATACAATGCCTTTCTGAGTACCTCACTCACAGATGTTTTTTATTTAACAAACAACTAAACTGGTTGCAAAGTAGCAGCATTCAACATTGTTTACTTTTTGTAAATGAAATCAGCACGTCTCTCTTTAAGAGCAGCAATATTTTCAATAACTTTAATGTTAAAGTCTGGGATTTTCTAAACTAGCTTGCTCTCTACAGAGAGCATTGCCAAAGCATTGAGTCTTTCCTCAAGCATGGTGTTTCTCAGGAATGTCTTAATCCTCTTTAAGGCTGAAAAACATCGTTCTGACTCGACTGTTGTCATAGGAGTGGTTATGACAATTTTAAGTAAAGCCACTGTCTCTGTAAGTGACTTTTCCATATTAAGTTTATGTATTAAAGCCAGCAAAGACAAGGCACATGTGGCCTTCCAGTACACAGGCATTGCGTACAGTACAGTCAACTCAGTTCTCAGCTCTTCTTTTTTGAGCATAGGATAAGCTTCCACAGCCTCATTCAGAGCACCCTCCGGGAAGGATTCATCATATTTGGCAAACTGTTGACTTTGCAATAATGTGGCACTCACCAAATGTTTTGTGAAAGAAAAACGTTCTTTTGCCTGCACAATTACAATGTCACAGATCTCCTTTGCAATTCGGACCAGAGTGGTGATGTTTTTCCTGCGGTTTGAGAAAGTAGATTGCTCTGCCAGTTTGCTGTCTAAATTGTCAACCCCATCTCTCACTTTGCTTATGCTTTGTACAAACATAGTAGTATATACTTGCACTTTGACAGTATCTATCTCTCGTGCTTGTAACTGATTGTATAACAGGTCGACAGCTACCATTATATCATGAAATAAAAACAGTAAGAACTGAAACTCTCTGTCTTGTAGTGTTCTAGCAAAGCCACGGGCTTCAATCTGACTTTTGTAATCAAACTCATCATTGTCTTCTATGGCGCCAAAACATTTCTCAAGGTCCTCTCTATGTTCATAGATTAGGTTGACTGTACGGATGTTAAAGTTCCAACGAGTTGAGGATTCCCTTGGAACGCTTTTGTCCACAATCTCATGAAGTGCTTCTGTTCTTTTGGGGGAACGTGAGAAGAATGCTGCCATGCCTGCTATATCCTGAAAGAAAATTCTCCACGAGCCCCCACGTCGCCTTCAACCATACCACCGAACTCCACTGGACCAACCATTGCTGCATCCACTTCACCTTCCGGAAACCTGCCACGCACCACCGCACCCAACAGATGCCTCGCCGCTGCTAGAGCAAAGTCACCGAAGACCAGCTAACAACCACCCTCGCCCAGAGCCCACCCGCCGACCCCACCGACCCTGACACCGCCGCCCGCAACCTCAGACAGTGGATCAACGACTGCGCCAACACCCTCACCCCGCTCAAGAAACCCTCCAACAGCCACACTAGCAAGAAAGCAAGAAAGCCAGCTGGTTCACTGAAGTCCTCCAGGCTTCGAAGCAAACTTGCCGAAAGCTAGAGAAGAACTGGCTCCATTAACGAACACCAGACAGCTACACAGCCCACAAGAACGCCACCCGTAGACACCATCACCTCATCAGATCCGCCAAAAGGGCCTCCTTCAAAGACCGCATAGATGACAACACACACAACAGCGAAGAGCTCTTCAACATCGTGAAGGGACTCTCCAACCCCAGCTCCAACACCAATGACATCCCACCTTCGCAAGACCTGTGCGACTCGCTGGCCATCTTCTTCCATCGCAAGATCGTAGACATCCATGACAGCTTCAACACCACAACCACCCCGACAACCACTGAGACCTCCGCCCCCACGACCACCACCCGCACCAACCACCTGATCTCCTGGACCAACATTAACGACGACGACACCATCAAGATCATGAACACCATCCACTCTGGATCCCCGTCAGACCCATGCCCACATGACTTCTTCAACAAAGCCAACACCGCCATCGCACCCCATCTCCGGAAAGCCATCAACATTTCCTTTGAGACAGCAACCTTCCTGGAGAGCTGGAAGCACGCCGAGATCAACGCCTTACTCAAGAAACCCAAGGCAGACACCAAGGACCTCAACCCATCTCCCTGCTCCCGTTCCCGGTGAAGGTCATCGAGAAGACCATCAACAAACAACTGACCCGCTACTTCGAGGAGAACAGCATCCTGGACCCATCCCAGTACGGGTTCCGCAGCAACCACAGCACCGAAACAGCCCTCATTGCCGCCACCGATTACATCAGGACCCTGTTAGACAACAGAGAAACCGCGGCCCTCATCCTCCTTGACCTGTCAGCCGCCTTCGACACAGTCTGCCACCTCACACTACGCACACGGCTCCACGACGCCGGGATCCAAGAGAAGGCCCTGGACTACCTCCTTCCTCTCCGGCAGAACACAGAGCGTCCGCCTCCCCCCCTTCCGCTCCGAAGCCACCGAGATCTGCGGCGTACCCCAGGGCCCGATTGCACGACCTCAACATCATCTCATACGCCGATGACACTCAGCTGATCCTCTCCCTCACTAAGGACCCCCACACCGCCAAAACCAACCTCCACGAAGGAATGAAGGCCGTCGCCGAATGGATGAGGAACAGCAGACTGAAGCTGAACTCGGACAAGACGGAGGTCCTCATCCTCAGATCCACCCCTTTGGCCTGGGATGACTCCTGGTGGCCGACCGCACTGGGAACAGCTCCAACACCGACCGATCACGCACGCAACCTAGGGGTCATCCTCGACTCCACCCTCTCCATGACTAAGCAGGTCTCTTCCTCCTGCTTCAACACCCTCCGCATGCTCCGCAAGATCTACAAGTGGATCCCCACCGAAACGAGAAGAACTGTCACCCAGGTCCTAGTCAGCAGCAGGTTGGACGACAGAAACGCCCTCTACGCAGGAGCCTCGGCCAAACTCCTGAAATGGCTTCAGAGCATCCAGAACGCCTGTGCACGCCTGATCCTCGACATCCCTCGCTGCAGCCACATCACACCCCACCTGAGAGACCTGCACTGGCTCCCCATCAACAACAGGATAACCTTCAAGCTCCTCACCCACGCACACAAGGCACTCCACAACACCGGACCAGTGTACCTCAACAGAAGACTCAGCCTCTACACCCCCACTCGCCAGCTCCGCTCCACCGATCTCGCCCTCGCCACAGTCCCCTGCATCTGAAGAGCAACCGCCGGCGGCAGATCGTTCTCCCACCTCACCGCCAAGACCTGGAACACCCTCCCCACCCACCTATGATAGACCGAAGACCTGCTGACCTTCAGAAGACTCCTCAAGACCTGGCTTTTCGAGCTGTAGCTGTATTCCCCACCCCCGGTGCCTTGAGACCTTCATGGGTAAGTAGTGCGCTTTACAAAGGCTATGATTGATTGATTGATTGATTGATTACCTGGTGCAGCACGTCACACATGTGTCACTTGTGATGGTAAACGGTTAGGACGTGTAACCATTGCAGTCCATCACTGATGTAGGATTGCAGTAGAGCAAACGTATTTTCGAAAAAAAGGTACTTCCCAGTCCCATTCTATCCAAGAACTGAAACAAGTACCCCCACTCCACAGAGTGGCATAACAAAAGCCCCCGCAGCCCCCACAGTGCGGAAAGGGATGCAATCTCCAGGGGACCCCCTCAGCACAGTACCCTGGCCCAGGAGCTCCTGAGTGTGGTTGGAGGGGGGCCTCCTCCATTTTCTTTGAAAGTTAGGCACCCACAAGGTTTGTTACGACACTTACTACACCTGATTGGAAGCTTGATCAGCGTTTAACGACACCACCAGCTTTCAACCCGCATCGTCCGTTACCTGCCGGAAGAACGAGCTCCAACTGTTGCAAGTGAGCGTCCTAGGAGCGATCAGCAACACACCGGACCTGGTCAGCATGTGCTATGGAGGGGTCACCATTCATGATCTGTTGGCCAAGAAATAGGTCTATATTTCACGCAGCATTAAAGGTCTTTGACTGGTTTCAAAATGGCTAATATGCTGACCACATTGTGAATATTGTTGAATAATTGACAGGTAAATGGAGTGATGAGGGCTTTATTCGTTTTATAGAATTCTGACGAGTAGCCATCCAGTCCTGGGGCTTTGGAGTAGGGAAGCTCGCATATAACTTGCTGGATTTCCTCTTCCGTAATGAATCCTCTAGACTTGCAGCCATGTCAGGGGATATAAACAGCAGAGCGATGTTGGAGCAGAAGGAATGAGTCCTGATTACCTGAGTCAAAATAAGGCAGTTTATTGTTTCAGCCAAACAAGCCATAACAATTAAGATTTAATATACAGTTCAATTATCTTCAATAATTCATCAGATCAAATACTACGGCACAATTAATAATCTTTTAAAAAACTATGCAGTTCATTTAAGATCATATTAGTTCATATACTAAAATGTAACTCCTATTTCTCACATTAATGAGAATATATGCAACTCTTCCCTTTAATACAATGTAAAATAAGTTAAAAAAACAAGCAATCTATTTGCTAGCCAATCATTTTCTCAATACGTATTCTTTCAACAACAATACCCGTGGCATAACTCGCTGAACCTTGCAACCAGACTGATACATTCTTAATGCATAAACAGTATGTATAATTACTTGTGTGCTAACTTGAGCTATGCAGCTCCATTAAAAGATTGGCCAACTTGCTTGTAAACATTCAAATTTAAATGTGCCACTGATCTTTGTTTCCATGCTTTGAAGATGTAAGATGAAACAGCCATTGTGATAGCTCTGTCATCAGATTTCAGACAGAGAGCCTCCGCCTCTTTGCAAGTTCTAATGTTAGATGTTAGGAAGATTGATCGCAAATAATATCTACGAATGTGGTAAGTAAAGTGACACAGCAAAAGAAAATGTGTTAGCATTCGCATCCTCCTGAGTCAAATTTATCAGCCATTAAATCCCAAATCAACAATCCCAAAAGCATGGCTGATAGAGTGAGCCAGACAGAGGTTTTCAGCTGTATGAGAGGGAATGTTATTAGAATTCCACTTCATTGGAGTTCTCCATGGTAAATCACTCCACAGAGGGATAATGGACCCTCCTGTGCAAATTCACTTTTTTCACTTTTATTTCTGTGAGGAGAACCTTTATCTCATCGACAAACCCATAATAAATCTGGAGGTGATCTGTTCCCCATCAGTCCCTGGAAGTAGAGTTATTCCAGTTATTTCCAGAGTGGAGAGGCTACCAACAAGAATTTGAGAATGCCCGCAAATGTATATGCTTGTGGGTGTTCCTAAAATGTTATAAGGTGAATTACACCTTACTTTACTCAATTCTCACACCTTAAGTGGGATATCAGATAGGGGAATGCTCTGCATTCTTGGTGGAGATATCCACAGTGATAAATGCATAGCCACCTGTCATGAGTTACTTTATGAATTTCTTGCATGTGTAAGAAAGTTTAATCTGGTCATAAACCTATATTTATGACTGAATTTAACTTTTGAGAATACAGCCCTATAAGTTTACATACAGAGGATAAATATTCGACAATTAGGTATTATGGTTCCATATAGGGATCCATGGAGTTGGAAATCTCAGTCCTTTACATATATGTTTTTTAAACCTCTTGATATTTGTGAAGTATGAAGCTGACAAAGCATTTTAAAATGATCCTTTTGTTGTACAGGGCCGTAATTACACCATCAGGCAACCCTTTCTTACTGGTTCCGACGAGATTCTTACTTCCCTTTCTCCAGTACTGGTGGTCCAGGGCAGGCATTCCAGTGGCAGTCAAGGTGAAATATGCTATTCGTTTCCCAGCTGGCTCTCAGCATGTAATGGCAGCAGGAAAAACAGTTCCTTGCAGTTGAATGTCCTGCACGTCTTCAGGCAATATGATGGGTGTGATACAAAAGAAATGGCAAGATCATAATTTTGCATTGCCGTATTTCTATGCATAGTTACATGATATTAATCGAAGAGGTAGTGATTGTAAATCTCACTAAAACTCCATAACTTTACGTAATATACTTTTAACATCAAATGTTTTTGAAACATTAAAATATGTAGTGAAAACACATTTCACTACTGTCGTATACATCATTACACTAATTTCTGGTCTTATTATTGGTTGATACTGTAATAAATAATAATAAAATAGATAAGAAAAATAAATAATTAATTAGTATTATATTATTCCTGCGAAATATAAGTTTTGAAATTGTTGCTCAAAGATATTCTACTAATGATCCACAACCTAAAAGCATTGCCTTTCACAAAGTATGGTCAGTTATGGTAACAGAGCACCTCCACCTTCACAAACCATACAGTTTAGTCTGTAGCCAAAAATCTCTTGCCTACTATTATGTCTATTGCAAAAACAACAATTGATGGACAGAATGCAGAACAATGTCATACATTCACCCCAGTACAGAGATCTGGGCCTAAATCCATCTTTTTTTTGCTCACCATACCGTTCTAGTTTGAACCCAGCCATATGCAAATCAGTCTTGACCCTGTGCCTCATGGGAACAGTCCAGCCCGAACTGCCAAGCCAGGTCCTACCTGGACTGGAAACAAGCATCCTAGGACCGGTTTCGGGGTTTCACCCCTCTTCAGCCAGGATAGCTTGATTCCAGTGGCATGGAGAGCAAGGGACCCACGTCTGGGCATACCCTTCCCACTCGGGGTGACAAATGCAAAAACAACAATTTATGGACAGAATGCAGAACAATGTCATACATTCACCCCAGTACAGAGATCTGGGCATAAATCCATCATTTTTTTGCTCACCATACCGTTCCAGTTTGAACCCAGCCATATGCAAATCAGTCTTGACCCTGTGCCTCATGGGAACAGTCCAGCCCGAACTGCCAAGCCAGGTCCTACCTGGACTGGAAACAAGCATCCTAGGACCGGTTTCGGGGTTTCACCCCTCTTCAGCCAGGATAGCTTGATTCCAGTGGCATGGAGAGCAAGGGACCCACGTCTGGGCATACCCTTCCCACTCGGGGTGACAAATGCAAAAACAACAATTGATGGACAGAATGCAGAACAATGTCATACATTCACCCCAGTACAGAGATCTGGGCCTAAATCCATCTTTTTTTTGCTCACCATACCGTTCTAGTTTGAACCCAGCCATATGCAAATCAGTCTTGACCCTGTGCCTCATGGGAACAGTCCAGCCCGAACTGCCAAGCCAGGTCCTACCTGGACTGGAAACAAGCATCCTAGGACCGGTTTCGGGGTTTCACCCCTCTTCAGCCAGGATAGCTTGATTCCAGTGGCATGGAGAGCAAGGGACCCACGTCTGGGCATACCCTTCCCACTCGGGGTGACAAATGCAAAAACAACAATTTATGGACAGAATGCAGAACAATGTCATACATTCACCCCAGTACAGAGATCTGGGCATAAATCCATCATTTTTTTGCTCACCATACCGTTCCAGTTTGAACCCAGCCATATGCAAATCAGACTTGACCCTGTGCCTCATGGGAACAGTCCAGCCCGAACTGCCAAGCCAGGTCCTACCTGGACTGGAAACAAGCATCCTAGGACCGGTTTCGGGGTTTCACCCCTCTTCAGCCAGGATAGCTTGATTCCAGTGGCATGGAGAGCAAGGGACCCACGTCTGGGCATACCCTTCCCACTCGGGGTGACAAATGCAAAAACAACAATTGATGGACAGAATGCAGAAAAATGTCATACATTCACCCCAGTACAGAGATCTGGGCCTAAATCCATCATTTTTTTGCTCACCATACCGTTCCAGTTTGAACCCAGCCATATGCAAATCAGTCTTGACCCTGTGCCTCATGGGAACAGTCCAGCCCGAACTGCCAAGCCAGGTCCTACCTGGCCTGGAAACAAGCATCCTAGGACCGGTTTCGGGGTTTCACCCCTCTTCAGCCAGGATAGCTTGATTCCAGTGGCATGGAGAGCAAGGGACCCACGTCTGGGCATACCCTTCCCACTCGGGGTGACAAATGCAAAAACAACAATTGATGGACAGAATGCAGAACAATGTCATACATTCACCCCAGTACAGAGATCTGGGCCTAAATCCATCATTTTTTTGCTCACCATACCGTTCCAGTTTGAACCCAGCCATATGCAAATCAGTCTTGACCCTGTGCCTCATGGGAACAGTCCAGCCCGAACTGCCAAGCCAGGTCCTACCTGGACTGGAAACAAGCATCCTAGGACCGGTTTCGGGGTTTCACCCCTCTTCAGCCAGGATAGCTTGATTCCAGTGGCATGGAGAGCAAGGGACCCACGTCTGGGCATACCCTTCCCACTCGGGGTGACAAATGCAAAAACAACAATTGATGGACAGAATGCAGAACAATGTCATACATTCACCCCAGTACAGAGATCTGGGCCTAAATCCATCATTTTTTTGCTCACCATACCGTTCCAGTTTGAACCCAGCCATATGCAAATCAGTCTTGACCCTGTGCCTCATGGGAACAGTCCAGCCCGAACTGCCAAGCGAGGTCCTACCTGGACTGGAAACAAGCATCCTAGGACCGGTTTCGGGGTTTCACCCCTCTTCAGCCAGGATAGCTTGATTCCAGTGGCATGGAGAGCAAGGGACCCACGTCTGGGCATACCCTTCCCACTCGGGGTGACAAATGCAAAAACAACAATTGATGGACAGAATGCAGAACAATGTCATACATTCACCCCAGTACAGAGATCTGGGCCTAAATCCATCATTTTTTTGCTCACCATACCGTTCCAGTTTGAACCCAGCCATATGCAAATCAGTCTTGACCCTGTGCCTCATGGGAACAGTCCAGCCCGAACTGCCAAGCCAGGTCCTACCTGGACTGGAAACAAGCATCCTAGGACCGGTTTCGGGGTTTCACCCCTCTTCAGCCAGGATAGCTTGATTCCAGTGGCATGGAGAGCATGGAACTTGACTGGGGGAGAATGTCTGCATTGTCAGCATTCGGTCCATCAATTGTTTGTTGTAACGCTTTTCGCCCTAAGTGGGATGGGTATTCCCAGACGTGGGACCCGTGCTCACTACGCCACTGGAGTCAAGCTATCCTGGCTGATGACGGCTGATAGCCAGAAACCGGTCCTAGGATGCTTGATTCCGGTCCAGGGAAGACATGGCTTGGCAGTTCGGGCTGGACTGTTCCCATGAGGCACAGGGTCAAGACTGATTTGCATATGGCCATGTCTAAACTGGGGTGGTGTAGTGGGCAAAAGAACGATGGATTTAACCCAGATCTCTTGACTGGGGGAGAATGTCTGCATTGTCAGCATTCGGTCCATCAATTGTTTGTTGTAACGCTTTTCGCCCTAAGTGGGATTGAGGAAATATGAATTTTGTGATCAGTTATGTCCCCTATCGTAGACCCCAACGGCTCCATGTGCATGCTATGAGTACATGTATGTTCCCTCCAGTTCCAGTTTTGAAGACGCAAATACATGTGCGTCCACCATCAACATGTCCTCTTTCAGATCCGCCATGAATGGGTCAGATATTCCCTTCCTAAGCATGAAAGGCCACCGACTTTATGTGGTTCACTTTCCACATTTTACAGATTCAGGCGAGTAGGCCCTGAATTCTGTCATCAAGCCTTTTCCTGCCTTCTGCCTCTGAAAGCTCCAGTCTGAGCCTGCATCTGCATCCATGAACTTTGTCCTACTCCCTGCGCGGCTAACGGTGCCTGATCCAGCCTGTTGCCTGCCAAAAACTGTATTTCACCTTCAAGATTATCTACTCCGCTCCTCATCCGATGCGTTCCTGTCTAGTAGTTTAGGTAAACATTCCTCCAGCTACCGTGCAAAGGGCCAGGCCTCGCTGTCCACATGCAAGTAATTCATAGCCTCCGTTACCATGGAATATTCCTACCCCCTCGCATCTCATGTAGACACTTAGACGCTTGTACACGCACTAACAGTCAGTATAGAATAGATTCTATCCTAGAGACCTTTCCTTTTGGATAACACAGTTCTTTAAACATAGGATATTAGATATGATTTGGGATTAGGTTGACATGACCCCCAGACTTCTGTCTCCACATGTAGAGCTAAATGTCAAGTCCCTTTCACCCTCTAGTTGCACGTCAATCACACGTCATGCGGCTGCGCGCGCATCTCTGCCAAATATTTCTGCTGACATCGCAGGATTCTTTCATGGATCCACCCACTTGTGACATCATGTATAATGACGTTTATTAAATTACGCCCATATGACCGCCTTTATTAGTTACGTATGCACATTTTATCTGTATTATCAGCTGTTACGCCTCTTGCATCTGTTTCACTGTAATGCATTTTCCTATAAAACCGATTATCTGTCAATAATGTATGCCCTTCCTTCCTGAACTTTCGTGGTGATGGAATAGAAGCCTACAATTCGAATTGTATTCCTTTGTATAGGAATAAAGCCTTTTAAAACCTCTAATACCACGGATTCTGCCTCTTATATTTACTGAGTTATTCTTACTAGACTTTACCGCATAAAAAATAGTACCGGTAATGAAATATTTACCACATAAATTGGTGCCCGAACAGGGACACTTTCTCATCTCACGCGCCGGAGGTGCGTTGCAGGCCCGGTCTCCTGCCACAGCTGAACGGACAAAAACGCGTACCTGCAGGATTTCCTGTATCTCCCTCCGGCCAAGCGGGGGCGACTGAGGCTGCGATCAACACCCAGACGAGGCGGTGAGAAGTGCGAAGTATCCCGAACAGAGCCTAGCTGAGAGAGCAAGATCCGAGGTATACAGAGGCCCACCAGGTTCCGAAGTTCCGAGTCCAGTCGAGTCGAGTCCAGTCCGGTCCAGTTTCAGTTCCGTTCCGAGGCCTTCCGTTCCGAGCTACCCGGTGAGTACCATTACCGGGGAGGCATTTAACGTGCACATAGTCTGTGCCGGTCAAGACGGGTTTGGGTACACAAATCCGGTCTGCACTGTTTCAGCAGTGTATCTGTACTGTTTAGCAGTATATATAGTATGTCTTGCATATAAATAAGTATTATCTAGTGTCAGTATTATGTCAGTAACTAGTTTTCTATTAGTTATCATCGTTCGTTAAAACTGTTAAGTGTTAAAATGTTTTAATACGTTCTATATATTGTGGTGTGAATGACTGTTCATTATTGTGTTCCTTGTATAAAGTGTGTTCTAGTAATAAGGTCTAAAAATGCCGCTCTTTTCGAAACTAAGACAGATCAAAACTAGAAAAAGGTGTACTCGAAGAAGCTGTTCCCATTCCACCTAGGGACACTCCAGGATACTTTATGTATCATAAGCATGGCCTAGATGCCGTATTATTTTTTGATTTATGGGTGGACTACACCAAGGATTTGCCAGAAAATCAGAGATGGCCCGCAGCGGGGACCTGGGATGCAGATTGCATCATGAGAGTAGAAGAAGAATTATGGAAAAAGAAAGCCAGACAGTCACAGAAAGATGCCATTGAATTATGGCGTAAAGAATCATATAGACGTACAGAAAAAGCGCTCAGACAGGAAGAGAAAGGTAGAGAGAATTCAAATAAAACTCAAGAAAATCTATTAATTGAGGAAGGTACCCGAGTAAAATCAGAACAAGTAGATAGACAAAGAAACACTCTTATGAATGGTATGTATCCTCTTCTGGCCGAAGGGTTACCTAAGGCTACCCCGGAAATACCAAAAGACTTAACTCCTCCATTGCTCCCGATAAAAGCACATCCCAAAACACATCCCAAAACAGCAAAGGACGTTTTCCTTTCCTCCTATTTAGACGACGTAGCTCCCGAGTATGCTAATGCCATACCACACATACCGCTTGCCGATGATGTTCAACACCAAGAGCATCCGTCTGTATCCCCGCAACTACAACCTCCTACACAAGTTCCCACAGGTCCGTCTGTGTCTACAGTTTTTCCCACATCTACGATCTCTATCCTACGTCCAACGAATCCTTTCGTGCCTAGCACCTCAGATGGTGCTACAGGAGGTACGACAGACATGTTTGCCACACCGCCGCGAAATAAACAGACTCTTAGAGATTTAGCACTCCAACGTACACCCCAATTAGCGACATCCGACATGTTTAAAGAACAGCTTGTGGATTGTAGATACGATCCAGTGCCAGGTAGACAGGACAAATTGCTCATATCATCACTACGTATACGACGAGCTACATTGTATTTAATGACGATACCAGGAATGGTTGAACACCTAGACAATATATATCGCTTTGTCCAAACAGGGCGAGGTCCAGAAAGTATTAACGACGCTATGGAATACCAGAAAGTGGATGTACAAAGACAACTACTACGTTTTTTCATAAATTGTGTAATTAGGAATCAAGACAGGCCCGGGGCAGATCATGATACCATGCAAAAACTTGTCAAATGGGGTCAGAACATATCAGAAGAGAAACATGATAGACAGGCGTGTATAATCGCCATGTGTCGAAAGATCCGCAAGGAAGTGGAACGAATACATAAAGAAAGACGAGAAACAGACAGAGTAGAATCAGAAGAAGAGGAGGAGCAAGAATCAGAACAATTAGAGACGATAGCTTATGTAGGTAGAGGAAGACCCCATAATAATACTAGAGGCTTTAATGATCAGATACGTCCAATACGTCCAGAATATAATAGACATTTTCCAAATCCTATGTTAAATACAAAATCCCCTGAACACCTATTCCAAGCCGCGGATAAATTACTCCGAGATCGAAGGGGGTACCATATGCTCGATTCCATGGACGAACAAGAATTAGCCAGGTCAGCAGTACAATGGGCTGACAGTCCCAGCGACTATAATGATGATGTACTTGCACACACGTTTCTGAATCTTGACCCATACGAACAGCGTTTAGCTAGTATATACATGATTCAACACCTCCTTATATTGTATAAAAGCCCGCTGGTTAAAAGCCAACACTCCGATCCAGGACCCTTACCTGACATGTTGACAGAACTACTCACGAATAAATGGAGAGGGTCAGGTACTGATTTAATTAATGAAATTCTAGAATTCCGAAACCAATATTTAACTTTCGTATGCCCAGAACACGTTCCAGTTCCCATTATGGGAAGAAAAATGTATCACATAGATAGACAGAACCCGTTACGCGAAGTACACCCAATCAGAGGTGACGGTAATAACTTTACACGCGTGTTTGTGTACACGCCTATAACTAAACTGGAATTATTAGAAATGAAGAAAGTAGTATCCAGCCATGACAAGGACCCAGCAGGTTTCCACCGTGAAATAAAAGACATGTTACTCATGGGAGAGTATACCTACCCCGACATTATGAAAATATTAAAAATCCTATTACCCGCCGGTGTTTACGAGAAACTCAAAGAAAAGGAATGGGAGGTGGGAGACCAAAAGATAGATTGGACAGCATTAGAAAACGAAGAAAGGGCCCGAGCTGCAGGAGCAGGACTTGGGGAAAAGACTACAGCACTAGCCGGACTACTAGTGCAGGTACTGCCACGTTTATTAACTACGAAAAAGGAAGACTGGGGTGCGATATCAGCCTGTAAACAAAAGCCAGATGAAGACACTACTGATTTCTATTCCCGATTTGAAAAATGTTTTGGTATAAATAGTGGTATAAAAGCCAGTAGTGAGTCATATCCACATCTGTTTGTGACAAAATTAGTTGAAAATTCTCTGCTACAAGTCAAGAATAGAGTATTGATATTCGAAAGTACCTGGCAAGGTAATACCCCATCACAGATGTTACAGATGTTACAATATCACCACAATAGAATTAGAGAAGAACAAGAACACGAACAAAGACGTATGAAAGATACGAAAATGAAAATGCTTGTTGCTCAGTCAGTACCAGCTGATGGTCATCAAAAGGGTGATTCCGCAGGTCCTACGAAAGGGACATGCAACTATTGTAAACAACCAGGTCATTATATACACGATTGTCCAGTCCTGAAACATAATATTGCTACAGGTAGAACCCAGGAGAGACCACGTCCACCTAGACAGGATCAGAATCAACAACAAATCCCTCAGCATGCACAACCTAGGTTAGCTCCGCAACAACTAGCTCCGCAACAGGGAGCTCCACAACAGACCGTAGCACCACCACAAGCGCAGCCTATTGCTGCAACACAAGCAACAACACAACAAATGTATCAGTATGCACAAGCAGATTATCCCGATTATCAGCGATATACATGAAATAGCCTAGAGAGGGAAGTTGGCTTACCCCTTATTGAGGTTCCTGTAGACCAAGAGGGACCTTATGTACATAGTGAATTATTAGGGGAAGACAGAAAGTTTTTACTTGATACAGGGGCAAGCAGAACAACTATAAGACGCAGTGAAGTTCCAGGGGCACCCCTCTCAGGCTCACAGAATATTTCCCTTGGATTCTCAGGAAAACCTATCATTAATGAAGTAACACAACCTCTTCCACTTACGATTGGTCCATTGACACATACTACAGATTTATTGCTTACTAAATCATGTCCAGAAAACTTGTTAGGTATAAAAACATTGAAAGCTCTAGGAGCCATAATATGTTGTTCTCCGGAAGGAGTACGACTATTTCTACGTGACTTCAAAGGTCACTACGTGTCAAGAGATATGGATCACCGATTACAGAATTTACCTTCACATTTATGGGCACAAGGCCCCACTGATGTTGGTTGCATGAACATTACACCATATCGAGTTACACTAAAAACAGGAGTAGTACTACCACGAATGCGACAATACAAGTTACCACCCGATGCTGTAGTGGCTTTGCTGCAAATCATTGACGAGCTCATTGCACAAGGAGTGGTTGTCGAAACCGACTCCAATGTATGTAATTCCCCGATAATTCCGATTCTTAAAAGAACGGATCCAAAAGCATCACCAGTATATCGATTAGTTATTGATCTGCGCGAATTAAATAAATGTATTGTACCACAATACCCTGTGGTCCCAGATATCTCTTCATTACTAACAGCTATTGACTCAGAAGCAACGTTCTTCACTGTAATTGATCTCAAGAATGCTTTCTTTAGCGTCCCAATAGATCCGGAAAGTCAATATCTGTTCGGATTCAGTTTAAATGGGCGAAGTTTTAAATTCACACGCGCACCTCAAGGATTTACAGAAAGTCCTAGCATCTATAGCCAAGCACTGAAACGAGAACTTGACAGTATCCACATGCCCGTTAACACTGCCTTGCTTCAATACGTCGATGATCTGCTGATCACCGCCCGAAGCGAACCAGAATGTGAAAAAGCGTCACTGACGGTTTTAAAATTTTTGGCTGACAAGGGGCACAAGGTGTCCCCTTCTAAGCTGCAATTCTGTGTCCAGCGAGTTGTCTACCTTGGGCACTCGCTGTCCAAGGAGGGAAGGCAGCTTACACCCGACCGCATCCAGTTAATCGCTAACATGCCACCACCCAAGACACAAAAGGAGGTGCGGGCTTTTATAGGCCTCACTTCATACTGTAGGCAGTGGATCCCTCAATATGCATTTCTAGCAAAACCACTCATCCAGTTAACAACACAGGAGGCAGCCACATCGACTGTCCTCCCTTGGACTCAAGAACATACACACGCCTTTGAAAGCTTAAAGAAAGCTTTATGCCAAGCACCTGTTTTAGCAACACCATGTTACAGTAAACGGTTTACACTCTTTGTTACAGAACGCGAAGGTACTGCCTTGTCAGTACTCACTCAGGAACAAGCAGGATCACACAAACCATGTGCTTATTTCTCTAGTACATTAGATCCAGTAGCTCAGGCTCTTCCTGCGTGCCTGAAATCGGTGGCAGCAACAGCTTTAGCAATCAGACAAAGCGATGCCATAGTGTTAGGACACCAACTGACAGTACAAGTACCACACGCAGTAGAGGTTCTCTTGAACCGCACACAAACACAACACTTGACTATAGCGAGACTTACCGGTTACGAATTGACATTATTTCAGCCACACATAGAAATCAGACGTTGTAATGCGTTAAATCCTGCCACACTGTTACCAGTGGGCGGAACAGATCCATTGGCACATGATTGTGTCGAAGTCATTACTATCACGACGAAACCCAGACAAGACTTGACAGATATCCCTTTGTCAGATCCAGACTTGACATTGTATGTAGATGGGTCATGTATGAGAACAAGTACAGGAGAGTTAGTGGCCGCCTACGCAGTCACAACAGACACTGAAGTCATTGAAACAAATTGTATTAACACTTTGTCAGCTCAAGCAGCAGAGCTCATCGCTCTGACACAAGCCTGTATTCAAGCCAAAAATAAGAAAGTCAACATATACACAGATTCACGTTATGCATTCGGAGTCGTCCATGACTTCGGCGTACTGTGGCGAGAGAGAGGTTATTTTACTTCTCACGGTGCCCACATCCAACACGGACCCCTCATTCAAACCCTATTGGACGCGATTCATCTACCCACTGCAATATCGATTATGAAATGCAAAGCCCATACAAAAGTTACCGATATCATTTCTCAGGGTAATGACCTAGCTGACAGAACAGCTAAACAGACTGCTCAGAATCAGACTCACACAATTGACGCGACAAAGACAATAGTTCCGACACCAACGCATTGCATGACAGTTAAGGATCCCGCCCTTGATATAATTGACATACAGACACATGCTACACCAGAAGAAATAAAGAAATGGACTGAATTAGGAGGGATCCAAACGGATCAAGGATGGATGACGAAGGAAAAATCTATATGGTTTCTTCCCGACTCCATGGTTCAAGTCATCATTAACACAATACATAGTCCAGCGCACCTAGGAGAAAAAGCTATGCTAGACAGCATTCAACACATTTGGTTCAACAAACACTTGCGAGCAGCAGCTAAACAAAAAGTTCGTACCTGTATGATATGTTGTCAGTTTAATCCAGGTAAAAGCATCCCCGTAGAGCAGGGTGGATTTCAACCTCCCGATCATGCTTTTGAAGTCCTCCAGATGGATTATATCCAGATGGAACGATGTCGAGGATTCAAATATGTTCTTGTAGTTGTCTGTGCTCTTTCCCGTTGGACAGAAGCCTACCCGGTTTCAGATTACACTGCCCCGACTACTGCCAAACAGTTAGTTCGAGAATTCTTCCCACGGTACGGTTTACCACGTGTTGTCTACTCAGATAACGGCCAGCCGTTCTCATCCGAACTAATGAAACACGTTTCCCTTTTGTTAGGCTACCAATGGAAATTCCACTGTGTCCGACATCCCGAGGCAGCAGGTCTCGTGGAACGTCATAATCAAACCCTGAAAATTAGATTGTCCAAAATATGTAGAGAAAAAGGTGTCGATTGGATAGTAGCCTTACCAGTTGCGCTCTTTTATATGAGAATGGTAGCACATTCTCGAACAGGGCTATCCCCGTACGAGGTGATCTTCGGTAGACCACCAAATATGTGGGGGACGCCTATACCTCGCAAAATCACTGATGTTGATTGTAATATGCTGACAGATTACCTGGCTTCCTTGATGTCTGCACTACAATCTTGTCGTTCACAGGTAGCCGCAGCTTTTCCCGATAATACTGAGGGGAAGCCCCATGACGTGGTTCCTGGTGACCTGGTTCTGGTCCGGAATTTCGACCGGAAGACCCAACTGGAGCCTAGGTGGAAGTCGCCGAAGCTAGTTCTACTAACTACAAGGACAGCCGTGAAGATCGAGGGACGCAAAGGGTGGTTGCACTCGAGTCACATCAAGAAATTTTATGGACTACCATCCAGTGTGAATACTCAACCCTGTATTCCCTCACAGACAGACTCAAAGCTCCCCTTGGTTGAGCAGTCAAAACCAGAACTGTACAAACTAAAATTGAGGTCTAGCAAGTCAGACAATTTGATTGTTTAAGTCCTCTCCAAGGTGAATCGGTTGAATTTGTCTCTGACATGTATCCTCTAGACCGGAATAGAGAAAGAAATCAACAGATGCAGCTTAAAAAGCATGCGTATTGTAAATCACTTCGTAGTCACTGCACAGTAACACTATTAATTTTGTTTTTTCTAAGCCTTCTGATCATCGTTTTCAGCGTACTATTGCATATGTATTACCCTATTCTTAAGCGTGCTTACAATGTAACTGCAGAACATTCTTTTAGCGAATTACCTCCGCATGAGTTGTCCTATAGATTTGCGCTGCGCAACAACACATTCATTAGTATGTTACATCATTCCCATCAGACCAGCAATGCCACAAATTGTTGGATATGTGGCCGACTCCCTCCCTATCAGAACTATAAGGGAGTTTTGCCCCTCTTTCCCTATCCGTTCACACACAATGGCTCCTGTGGAGCATGGTTTAGTTTGATTAATTCCCTAGATTCAAATTCCGCAGTTTACCAAGACAACTGGGTGTGGGGAAACCTGAACCTAGTTTTGCTTAAAGTCTGCTACCCTAACAAGGAGGGACTTCCCAAGAGAACAGGAACTGATCTAGAAAATGAAGTATATGGATTAGGTAATTTTACACTTAACCTCATGATCCTGAACGTTGAATCCGAAGCTTCACCAATCTTGCCCGCCATGTCAGTATTCCCAGTAAAAGGGGAATTATGTGTAAGAAAGAATGGTTCCATACACATGGGCCATAGTAAATGCACCACTGTAATAAAATTCAGTGATCAAGGCAAGTCTACATTTAGAGCTTCCCATCATTCCTACTTCATATGTGGCCAGACCGCATATATATGTCTACCTTTAGATTGGGATGGTACCTGTTACATAGCATTCCTTCTACCACCTGTTTTCCTAGCTCCTCCTGATTATCACAGAAATACCCATTTAGTACACAATAGACAACAGAGAGATCTCCCAATTGTCGATTACACTGAAACAGCATGGGAAAAATACACAGATTTCAATAAAGGTTTCTTTCCCTATATAGGTACAGTCACTTATAGTAAGCTGATACGTAGATTAACCAGAACCCTTGAAGCAGTAGTGAACGAAACTATTTCCGCCTTAGGCAATTTAACAGAAGAGCAGTCTGCTATGCGGATTGTTGTGCTTCAAAATCGTCTTGTCCTTGACGTCATCCTGGCCGATAGGGGCGGAGCTTGTAGGGTCATCGGATCAAGTTGCTGCATTTTCATACCAGAAAATTCGCCGTCGGTATGTGGTAAATAAAATAAATATTACCTGACTGAATTTCGTACGGAGTCTTAAACTAAAGTAAAATAGCTCAAAATAACAAGAGGCAGAATCCGTGGTATAAGAGGTTTCTAATGGGCTTTATTCCATTCAAAATGGCCGACTCGAGTGGCGGCCTTCAGGTTCCGTCACCACGAAGGTTCAGGAAGTGAAGTACAATATTTTGTTGATAGACATACATTTTTATAATAAGTGCATTACAATGAAACGAATGTAGAAGGCGTAACATTTGATAAGAAAAATGACGTGACAGTGACATAATCAAAACTAGGCGTAATAAGGAATAAAAGAAACATGATTGGCTTGCATTATCAGACATAGGTGGATCTATAAGATAATACTTGGCATAGATGCGCGCGCAGCAGCATGACGTGTAATTGACGTGTAACTAGGGGGTGAAGGGGACTTGACATTTAGCTCTACATGTGGAGACGAGAAGTCTGGGGTCAAGTCATCCTAATCCCAAATCATATCTAACATCCTATGTTTAAAGAACTATGTTATCCACAAGGAAGAGACTCTCGGACAGAATCTATTCTATACTGACTGTGTGCGTGTACAAGCGTCTAAGTGTCTATATGAGATGCGAGGGGCAGAAAACTTTCCATGGCAGCAGGGCTATGAATCACTTGCAGGAGGACAGAGAAACCGGGCCTTTTGCTTGGTAACTGGAGGAATGTTTACTTAAACTACTAGGCAAGAATGCATCGGCTGAAGAGCAAAATAGATAATTCGAAGGTGAAATACAACTTCTTGGCAGACAGGCGAAAACTGGCCGAGGCAGGCACCGTTAGCTGCACAGGGAGTAGGACAAAGTTCATGGATACAGATGCGAGCTCAAACTGAAGCTGTCAGAGACAGAGAGCAGGGAAAGGCTTTGAGGACAGAATCGGGCCTACTCGCCTGAACTGTAAAAATGGAGTAACTTAGCCATATAAAGTCGGTGGCCTTTCATACTTAGGAATCGAATATCCAGCCCATTGATGGCGGATCTGACAGAGAACATGTTGACGGTAGACACACATATGTTTGCGTCTTAGAAACTGGGACTGGAGGGAACATACATGTACTTGTAACATGCGTATAGAACCGTTGGGGTCCAAGATAGGGGACATAACTGACCAGGAAAATCCACATTTCCACATTCCCTCCTTGTCCCCTTCTTGCCCTTCACGAGACATCAATCTTCATCATTCCATCGATTTGCTCATGGAGCATCATTTCTTCTTCTTTCTTCTTCCGGGATCTTGAGCCAAAACCTTGATGTGGAATACACGATGTGGCACACAGACCACAAATCGCTGGTCCACATTGCAGGCATAGACAACAACTGAAAAGCATAAGAAGGCCAATACCTAGGAGGGATAGAACTCTCCATCCCCAGGCTGATATCACACTCCAAAACCACCCGGACCACGTCCAAGTGCCTGGATTCTCGTGTATCTGGCTTACAATCTTATGAAGGCGTGTTATAGCTTTATATACAGATGGCGAATTTTCTGGTATGAAAATGCAGCAGCTGGATCCGATGACCCTGCAAGCTCCGCCCCTATCGGCCAGGATGACGTCAAGGACAAGACGATTCTGGAGAACAACAATTCTCATCACTGATTGTTCCTCTGTCAGATTGCCTAGGGCGGCTATAGTCTCGTTTACTACAGCTTCAAGAGTCTTGGTGAGTCTGCGTATCAGCTTACTATTTGATATTGTACCTATATAGGGAAAGATACCTTTATTGAAATCTACATACTTGTCCCATGCCGTCTCAGTATAATCGACAACTGGGAGATCTCTTCGCTCTCTATTGTGTACTAAATGAACATTTCGATAATAATCAGGGGGAGCTAGGAAAACAGGTGGCAGAAGGAATGCTATATAACAGGTACCATCCCAATCTAGAGGCAGACGCATATATGCCGTCTGACCACATATAAAGTAAGAATGGCGAGAAGCTCTAAATGAAGATTTGCCTTGATCACTATATTCTACTGTAGTAACACATTGGCTATGGCCCATATGTATGGAACCAACTTTTCTAACACATAATTCACCCTTAACTGGAAATACTGACATAGTGGGCAAAATTAGTTCAACTTCGGATTGGACATTCAAAATCATAAGATTAGGTGTAAAATTACCTAATTTATACACTTCATTTTCTAAATCAGTTCCTGTTCTACTGGGGTGACCCTCCTTATTAGGGTGACAGACTTTGAATAAAACTAGATTCAGATTTCCCCATATCCAATGTTGTTGATAAACTGCTGTGTCTGGGTCTATGGAATTTAATAAACTAAACCATGCTCCACAGGAGCCATTGTGTGTGAATGGATGTGGAAAGAAAGGCAGAACTCCTTTGTTATTCTGATAGGGAGGAAGTCGGCCACACACCCAACAATTGGTGGCATTACTAGTCTGATGGGAATGATGTAACATACTAATGAATGTGTTATTGCGCAGCGCAAGTCTATAGGATAATTCATGTGGCGGTAGGTCACTAAAAGAATGTTCATCAGTTATATTGAAAACACGTTTAGAAACAGGATGATATATGTGCAAAATCATACTCGTAATAATTACTAAAATACTCAATAAAAACAAAATTAATAATGTCACAATACAGTGGTTACGCAGTAATTTACAATAAGCATGTCGTTTCATTATGATTCTGGACTCTACATGATTCAGACCTAAGGGATACATGTCGGGACAGATTCAACCGCTTCACCTTGGAGAGGACTTAAACAATCAAATCGTCCGACAGTTTAGATCTGGACCTGAGTTTCTGTTTATAGCACTGAGAGTCAGTCAGTTCAACAAAAGGAAGTTTTGAATCAGTCTGTGAGGGAGTGCAGGGCACAGTGTCTATATCTGAAGGTAGTCCATGAAATTTTTTTATATGGGTGGAATGCACCCATCCTTTCCGTCCTTCGATCTTCACAGCTGTTCTGGTCGTCAGCAGGACCTGCTTAGGCAACTTCCACCTAGGATCCAATTGGCTTTTCCTATCAAAATTCCGAACCAGGACAAAGTCCCCGGGGACCACGTCATGGGGTTTCACCTCAGTGTTGTCAGGAAAAGCTGCGACCACCTGTGAACGAGAAGATTGTAGTGCAGACATCAAGGAAGCCAGGTAATCTGTCAGCATATTACAGTCAACATCAGTTATTTTACGGGGTATAGGCGTCCCCCACATATTCGGTGGTCTACCAAAGATCACCTCATACGGGGATAGCCCTGTTCTAGAGTGTGCTACCATTCTCATGTAAAAGAGTGCAACTGGTAATGCTACTATCCAGTCGACACCTTTCTCTCTACATATTTTGGACAGTCTGATTTTCAGTGTCTGGTTATGTCTTTCTACGAGACCTGCTGCTTCGGGGTGTCGGACACAGTGGAATTTCCACTGATATCCCAACAGGAGTGAGACATGTTTCATTAATTCGGATGAGAAAGGCTGGCCGTTATCTGAATATACAACACGTGGTAAACCGTACCGTGGGAAGAATTCTCGAACTAGCTGCTTGGCAGTAGTCGGGGCAGTGTAATCTGATACGGGATACGCCTCTGTCCAACGGGAGAGAGCGCAGACAACTACGAGGACATATTTGAATCCTCGACAACGTTCCATCTGAATATAATCCATCTGGAGGACTTCAAAAGGATGGTCAGGAGGCTGAAATCCACCCTGTTCTACGGGAACACTCTTTCCTGGATTAAACTGACAACATATCATACAGGTACGAACTTTTTGTTTAGCTGCTGCTCGTAAATGTTTGTTGAACCAAATGTGCTGAATGCTGTCTAGCATAGCCTTCTCTCCTAAATGTGCTGGACTGTGAACTGTAGCTATAATGGCTTGAACCATGGAATCAGGGAGAAACCATACAGATTTCTCCTTCGTCATCCATCCTTGATCTGTCTGGATCCCTCCTAGTTCAGTCCACTTCTTTATTTCTTCTGCTGTGGCATGTGTCTGTATGTCAATTACGTCAAGTGTGGGATCCTTAATTGTCATACACTGTGTTGGTGTCTGAACTATTGGCTTTGTCATGTCTAATGTGCGATTCTGAGCAGTCTGTTTAGCTGTTCTGTCAGCTAAGTCATTGCCTTGAGAAATGGTATCAGTAACCTTCGTGTGTGCTTTACATTTCATAATTGATATAGCAGTGGGTAGATGTATTGCGTCTAACAAGGCATGAATGAGGGGTCCGTGCTGAATGTGGGCACCATGGGAAGTTAAATAACCTCTCTCTCGCCACAGCACGCCGAAGTCGTGTACAACTCCGAATGCATAACGTGAATCAGTGTATACATTAACTTTCTTATTTGTGGCTTGAATACAGGCTTTTGTTAGAGCAATAAGTTCTGCTGCTTGGGCTGACAGAATATCTATACAATTTGTTTCAATAACTTCAGTGTCTGTTGTGACTGCATACGCGGCCACTAAATCTCCTTTACTTGTTCTCATGCATGATCCGTCTACATACAACGTCAGGTCTGGATCTAACAATGGAACGTCTGTCAAGTCTTGTCTAGGTTTCGTCTTTATTTCAATGATTTCAACACAATCATGAGCTAGTGGGTCTGTTCCAATTACAGGTAATAGTGTAGCAGGATTCAATGTATTACACCGTCGGATCTCTATGTGTGGTTGAAACAATGTCAGTTCATAACCAGTAAGTCTTGCTATGGTCAAGTGTTGTGTTTGTGTTCGGTTCACAAGAACCTCTACTGCATGTGGTACTTGAACTGTCAATGGGTGCCCTAATACTATGGCATCGCTTTGTCTGATTGCTAAAGCTGTCGCTGCCACTGATTTCAGGCATGCAGGCAAAGCCTGAGCTACGGGATCTAATGTACTGGAAAAATAAGCACATGGCTTGCGTGATCCTGCTTGATCCTGAGTGAGTACTGACAAGGCAGTACCTTCGCGTTCTGTAACAAAGAGTGTAAAATGTTTGCTATAACATGGTGTTGCTAAAACTGGTGCTTGACATAAAGCTTCCTTTAGGCTTTCAAAAGCTTGTGTATGTTCCGGAGTCCAAGGGAGAACAGTCGATGTGGCTGCCTCCTGTGTGGTTAACTGAATGAGTGGTTTTGCTAGAAATGCGTACTGAGGAATCCACTGTCTACAGTATGAAGTGAGGCCTATAAAAGCCCGCACCTCCTTTTGTGTCTGCGGTATTGGCATGTTTGCAATTAACTGAATGCGATCAGGTGTAAGCTGCCTTCCCTCCTTGGACAGCGAGTGACCAAGATAAATAACTCGCTGAACACAGAATTGCAGCTTAGAAGGGGACACCTTGTGCCCCTTGTCGGCTAGGAAATGTAAAACTGTCAGAGAAGCTTTTTCACATTCTGGCTCGCTTCTCGCGGTGATCAGCAGATCATCGACATATTGAAGCAGTGCAGTATTGACTGGCATGTGGATACTGTCAAGTTCTCGTTTCAGTGCTTGGCTATAGATGCTGGGGCTTTCTGTAAATCCTTGGGGAGCGCGTGAGAATTTAAAGCTGCGCCCATTTAAACTGAATCCGAACAAGTATTGGCTTTCCGGATCTATTGGGACGCTGAAAAAGGCATTCTTGAGATCAATTACAGTAAAGAATGTTGCTTCGGAATCAATTGCTGTCAATAATGATGATATATCAGGGACCACAGGGAATTGTGGTACAATACACTTGTTTAGTTCACGTAAATCAATAACCAATCGGTATACTGGCGGAGCAGTAGGATCAGTTCGTTTAAGAATCGGAATTATCGGTGAATTACATACATTGGAGTCTGTTTCTACAACTACTCCCTGGGCAATCAGCTCATCAATGATTTTCAGCAAAGCCACTACAGCATCATGCGGTAACTTGTATTGTCGCATTCGTGGCAGTACCACTCCTGCTTTCAGTGTGACTCGATAGGGTGTAATGTTCATGCAGCCAACATCCGTAGGGCCTTGTGCCCATAGATGCGCTGGTAAGTTCTGTAGTCGGGAATCCATGTCTCTGGATACATAGTGACCTTTAAAATCACGTAAAAACAATCTTACTCCTTCCGGAGAACAACATATTATGGCTCCTAGTGCTTTCAGAGTTTTAATTCCTAGCAAATTTTCTGGGCATGATTTAGTAAGCAATAAATCTGTAGTTCGTGTCAAAGGTCCTATCGTAAGTGGTAGAGGCTTTGATACTTCATTAACAATAGGTTTTCCTGAAAAACCAAGGGAAACATTTTGAGAGCCTGAGAGGGGTGCCCCTGGAACTTCGCTACGTTTTATAGTTGTTCGACTTGCCCCTGTATCGAGTAAGAATTTTCTATCTTGACCTAATAATTCACTATGTACATAAGGTCCTTCTTGATCTACAGGAATCTCGATAAGTGGTAAGTCAATTTCCCTCTCTAGGCTGGTTCATGCGTAACGCTGGTATTCAGGGTATTCATACTGTGCAGTCTGATACAGTTGTCGTGTTGCGGTTTGTGTGGCAGTAGCAGGCAACGGTGGTGCAGCTGGCACAAACTGTATGGGTTGCTGTGAGGCTGGCATGGACTGTCCATGCTGCATAGCTCCTTGTTCATTCTGATCTTGTCTAACTAATCGTGGTCTCTCCTTTGTAATGCCTGTAGCTATATTACGTTTCAGGACTTGACAATCATGTACATAATGGCCTAGTTGTTTACAGTAATTGCAGGTTCCTTTTACAGGAACTGCAGAATCACCAGAATGTGTCACACCCTTTTTGTGACCATCTGCTGGTACTGTCTGAGAAACTAGCATTTTCATTTTTGTATCCTTCATGCGTCTATGCTCGTGTTCTTGTTCATCCCTAATTCTATTGTGATGATACTGTAACATTTGTAGCATTTGCGACGGAGTGTTACTTTGCCAGGTACTCTCGAATTTCAATATTCTATTCTTTACTGGAGGTAATGCATTTTCCACTAATTTTGTCACAAATAAATGTGGATATGAGTCACTACTTGCTTTTATACCACTATTTATACCAAAACATTTTTCAAATCGAGCATAATAATCGCTTGTGTCTTCATCTTGCTTTTGTTTGCAGGCTGTGATTGCACCCCAATCTTCCTTTTTTGTAGTTAATAAACGTGGCAGTACCTGTACTAGTAAACCTGGTAATAGTTTAACTTTATCCCCGAGCCCTGAACCTGCGGCTCGGCCCCTTTCTTCCTCTGCTAATGCTGTCCAGTCTATCTTTTGGTCTCCCACTTCCCACTCTTTTTCTTTCAGTTTTTCATAAATGCCAGCAGGCAAAAGCACCTTTAATATCGTCATAATATCAGGAAAGGTGTACTCTCCCATCAGTAACATGTCTTTAATTTCTCGGTGGAAACCCGCTGGGTCTTTATCATGGCTAGGTACTACTTTCTTCATTTCTAATAATTCCATTTTTGATATAGGTGTGTAAACAAATACACGGTGAAACTCATTGTCTTCGCCTTTTATTGGGTGCACTTCTCGTAGAGGATTTTGTCTATCCATGTAGTACGGTGCTCTTTCTCTGGGGGCCAGGGAGAGAGAATCTGGACTTACAAAAAGGACATACTGTTTACGTGACACTAATATCTCTTTAATTAGCTTGTTACTAGAACCTCTCCATCTATACGTAAGTAGTTCCATTAATATATCAGGTAAAGGACCAGGATCAGCATGTTGGCTCTTATATAATATGAGGAGTTGCTGAATCATATAGATTCCAGCTAAACGTTGTTCATCTGTACTGAGGTTGAGAAACGTGTGTGCTACGGTCTCATCACCATATTTTTCAGGACTAACGATCCAGTGAACGGCTGATCTGGCTAATTCTTGCTCATCCATGGAATCGAGGAGGTGGTAACCCCTTCGTTCTCGTAGTATTTTATCTGCGGCTTGAAACGAATGTTCAGGAGACTTCAGATTTATTACAGGCGTCGGATACGTTCTGCTATTATTTGGACATACAGAATGTATTGGATCAGAGAAACATCTAGTATTTTCACAAGATCTTCCTCTGCCTACATAGGCTATGGTCTCTGACCGTCTTGCAGAATTCCCTGCTTCGGACACTTCATCTTGCTCAAACTCGTCTGTTCCCAATCTCTCTTCATAAATACGCTCTATTTCTTTACGTATTTTTCGGCACATGGCTATTATACAATTTTGCTTATCGTGTCTCCCTTCTGATATATTCTGACTCCATCTTGTAAGAGTAAGCATTGCATTCCGGTCTACCCCCGGACGATCTTGATTTCTGATCACACAGTTTATGAGGAAACGTAACAGTTCCCCTTGTATCTCTACTTTCTGGAATTCCATAGCTCTGTTAATACATCCTGGATCTCGTCCTGTTTGAACAAAGTGATATATGTTATCTAGATGCGTAGCCATCCCTGGTAACCTTGCTAAATACTCTGCGGCTCGTCTGATACGTAATGATGCCAGGACCATTTCGTCCTCTTTACCAACCACCGGGTCATATCTACAATTTACAAGAAGTTCCTTAAGCGTACGTTCATTTACGAACTTAGGTGTACGTGAATGTGCTGACTCTTGAAAAACAAGTTTATTTATTCTAGGTGGCGTGAAAGTACTGCTAGCACCTCCCGTGGCCCCATCTGGGGCGTCGGGTGTGAAAGGGTTCGTCGAACGTGATACAGCAACTATGGGTGTCGATACCCCTGTAGAGTCGACTGCGGAAACAGATGCGGAAACAGATGTGCTTGCCGGAGCTTGCATCGGGACTTGCTGTTGCACGGGGACAGATACCTGATCCTGACGTTGAATCCCTCCGCCAGACGGTCTATGTGGTGTGGCGTTAGCATACTTGGGGGCTGCATCGTCTAGATATGAGGAAAGAAAAACATCTTCTGCGGTTCTGGGATGCCCCTTTGGATGTACCTTAATTGGAAATAACGGGGGTGGCAAGTCTTTTGGCACCTCCGTAACAGCCTTAGGTAGTCCTTCGGCTAGAAGGGGATACATACCATTCATAAGAGCATTTCTTTGTCTATTTACTTGTTCTGATTTCACTCGGATACCTTCCTCAATTAATAGATTTTCTTGAACTTTATTTGAACTCTCTTTACTCCTCTCTTCTTGTCTACGTGCTTTTTCTGTTCGTCTATGAGATTCTTTACGCCATAACTCAACGGCGTCTTTCTGTGACTGTCTGACCTTTCTTTTCCATAACTCTTCCTCCACTTTCATGATGCACTCTGCATCCCAGGTTCCCGCTATGGGCCACCTTTGACTTTCCGGTAATCCCTTGGTATAATCTACCCATAGATCAAGAAATAATATGGCATCTATGCCATGTTTATGGTACATGAAATGCCCTGGAGTGTCTCTAGGAGGAATAGGAACTGCTTCTTCAAGCACCCCTTTTCTGGTAGTAATCTGTCTTAACTTCGAGAAAAGCGGCATATTGACAACTGACCTGATACTTACTCTTGAACTTACTTAATACGAGAAACACAATAATGAACAGTGAACAATGAACAGTCATTCATACCACAATATGCAAGACATTTTCTGAATACTTTAAACATTAAACATTAAACATTATAACAATGATCGACAATGATGACAGTCTGCCTAACTAATCACCACGCTGAATTCTTGACAATAACTGAATACTTCGGAATACTTGATATACTGCTAAACAGTACATATACACTGCTAAACAGTGCAGACCGGATTTGTGTACCCAAATCCGTCTTGACCGGCACAACCTATGTGCGCGTCAACACGCCTCCTCGGCGATGGTACTCACCGAGTAGCTCCTTGAAACGGAAGGCCTCAGAGAATGGACAGGACTCGATAACTACGGACATCGGACCCTCTGGACGTCGGAATTTCGGAAAACCTGGTGGGCCTCTGTATACCTCGGATCTTGCTCTCTCAGCTAGGCTCTGGTCGGGATACTTCGCACTTCTCACCGCCTCGTCTGGGTTGATCGCAGCCTCAGTCGCCCCCGCTTGACCGGAGGGAGCTTACAGGAAATCCTGCTGGTACGCGTTTATGGTCCGTCCAGCTGTGGCAGGAGACCGGGCCTGCAACGCACCGCCGGCGCGTGAGATGAGAAAGTGTCCCTGTTCGGGCGCCATTATGTGGTAAATAAAATAAATATTACCTGACTGAATTTCGTACGGAGTCTTAAACTAAAGTAAAATAGCTCAAAATAACAAGAGGCAGAATCCGTGGTATAAGAGGTTTCTAATGGGCTTTATTCCATTCAAAATGGCCGACTCGAGTGGCGGCCTTCAGGTTCCGTCACCACGAAGGTTCAGGAAGTGAAGTACAATATTTTGTTGATAGACATACATTTTTATAATAAGTGCATTACAATGAAACGAATGTAGAAGGCGTAACATTTGATAAGAAAAATGACGTGACAGTGACATAATCAAAACTAGGCGTAATAAGGAATAAAAGAAACATGATTGGCTTGCATTATCAGACATAGGTGGATCTATAAGATAATACTTGGCATAGATGCGCGCGCAGCAGCATGACGTGTAATTGACGTGTAACTAGGGGGTGAAGGGGACTTGACATTTAGCTCTACATGTGGAGACGAGAAGTCTGGGGTCAAGTCATCCTAATCCCAAATCATATCTAACATCCTATGTTTAAAGAACTATGTTATCCACAAGGAAGAGACTCTCGGACAGAATCTATTCTATACTGACTGTGTGCGTGTACAAGCGTCTAAGTGTCTATATGAGATGCGAGGGGCAGAAAACTTTCCATGGCAGCAGGGCTATGAATCACTTGCAGGAGGACAGAGAAACCGGGCCTTTTGCTTGGTAACTGGAGGAATGTTTACTTAAACTACTAGGCAAGAATGCATCGGCTGAAGAGCAAAATAGATAATTCGAAGGTGAAATACAACTTCTTGGCAGACAGGCGAAAACTGGCCGAGGCAGGCACCGTTAGCTGCACAGGGAGTAGGACAAAGTTCATGGATACAGATGCGAGCTCAAACTGAAGCTGTCAGAGACAGAGAGCAGGGAAAGGCTTTGAGGACAGAATCGGGCCTACTCGCCTGAACTGTAAAAATGGAGTAACTTAGCCATATAAAGTCGGTGGCCTTTCATACTTAGGAATCGAATATCCAGCCCATTGATGGCGGATCTGACAGAGAACATGTTGACGGTAGACACACATATGTTTGCGTCTTAGAAACTGGGACTGGAGGGAACATACATGTACTTGTAACATGCGTATAGAACCGTTGGGGTCCAAGATAGGGGACATAACTGACCAGGAAAATCCACATTTCCACAGGTATATAAAGCCATAACCCGCCTTCATAAGATTATAAGCCAGATACACCAGAGTCCAGGCACCTGGACTTGGTCCGGTTGGTTCTGGGGCGTGTTGTCAGCCTGGGGATGGAGAATCCTATCCTACCTAGGTATTGGCTTTCTCATACTATTCAGTTGCTGCTTATGTCTACAATGTGGGCCAGCGATTTGTGGTCTGTGTGCCACATCGTGTATCCCACATCCAAGTTTTCGTTCAAGATCCCGGAAGAAGAAAGAAGAACAAATGATGCTATATGAACAGATCGATGGATTGATGAAGATCGATATCTCCTGAGGGTCCGTAGGGGACAAGGAGGGAATGAGGAAATATGAATTTTGTGATCAGTTATGTCCCCTATCGTAGACCCCAACGGCTCCATGTGCATGCTATGAGTACATGTATGTTCCCTCCAGTTCCAGTTTTGAAGACGCAAATACATGTGCGTCCACCATCAACATGTCCTCTTTCAGATCCGCCATGAATGGGTCAGATATTCCCTTCCTAAGCATGAAAGGCCACCGACTTTATGTGGTTCACTTTCCACATTTTACAGATTCAGGCGAGTAGGCCCTGAATTCTGTCATCAAGCCTTTTCCTGCCTTCTGCCTCTGAAAGCTCCAGTCTGAGCCTGCATCTGCATCCATGAACTTTGTCCTACTCCCTGCGCGGCTAACGGTGCCTGATCCAGCCTGTTGCCTGCCAAAAACTGTATTTCACCTTCAAGATTATCTACTCCGCTCCTCATCCGATGCGTTCCTGTCTAGTAGTTTAGGTAAACATTCCTCCAGCTACCGTGCAAAGGGCCAGGCCTCGCTGTCCACATGCAAGTAATTCATAGCCTCCGTTACCATGGAATATTCCTACCCCCTCGCATCTCATGTAGACACTTAGACGCTTGTACACGCACTAACAGTCAGTATAGAATAGATTCTATCCTAGAGACCTTTCCTTTTGGATAACACAGTTCTTTAAACATAGGATATTAGATATGATTTGGAATTAGGTTGACATGACCCCCAGACTTCTGTCTCCACATGTAGAGCTAAATGTCAAGTCCCTTTCACCCTCTAGTTGCACGTCAATCACACGACATGCGGCTGCGCGCGCATCTCTGCCAAATATTTCTGCTGACATCGCAGGATTCTTTCATGGATCCACCCACTTGTGACATCATGTATAATGACGTTTATTAAATTACGCCCATATGACCGCCTTTATTAGTTACGTATGCACATTTTATCTGTATTATCAGCTGTTACGCCTCTTGCATCTGTTTCACTGTAATGCATTTTCCTATAAAACCGATTATCTGTCAATAATGTATGCCCTTCCTTCCTGAACTTTCGTGGTGATGGAATAGAAGCCTACAATTCGAATTGTATTCCTTTGTATAGGAATAAAGCCTTTTAAAACCTCTAATACCACGGATTCTGCCTCTTATATTTACTGAGTTATTCTTACTAGACTTTACCGCATAAAAAATAGTACCGGTAATGAAATATTTACCACAGGATGGGTATTCCCAGACGTGGGACCCGTGCTCACTACGCCACTGGAGTCAAGCTATCCTGGCTGAAGACGGCTGATAGCCAGAAACCGGTCCTAGGATGCTTGATTCCGGTCCAGGGAAGACATGGCTTGGCAGTTCGGGCTGGACTGTTCCCATGAGGCACAGGGTCAAGACTGATTTGCATATGGCCATGTCTAAACTGGGGTGGTGTAGTGGGCAAAAGAACGATGGATTTAACCCAGATCTCTTGACTGGGGGAGAATGTCTGCATTGTCAGCATTCCGTCCATCAATTGTTTGTTGTAACGCTTTTCGCCCTAAGTGGGATGGGTATTCCCAGACGTGGGACCCGTGCTCACTACGCCACTGGAGTCAAGCTATCCTGGCTGATGACGGCTGATAGCCAGAAACCGGTCCTAGGATGCCTGATTCCGGTCCAGGGAAGACATGGCTTGGCAGTTCGGGCTGGACTGTTCCCATGAGGCACAGGGTCAAGACTGATTTGCATATGGCCATGTCTAAACTGGGGTGGTATAGTGGGCAAAAGAACGATGGATTTAACCCAGATCTCTTGACTGGGGGAGAATGTCTGCATTGTCAGCATTCCGTCCATCAATTGTTTGTTGTAACGCTTTTCGCCCTAAGTGGGATGGGTATTCCCAGACGTGGGACCCGTGCTCACTACGCCACTGGAGTCAAGCTATCCTGGCTGATGACGGCTGATAGCCAGAAACCGGTCCTAGGATGCTTGATTCCAGTCCAGGGAAGACATGGCTTTGCAGTTCGGGCTGGACTGTTCCCATGAGGCACAGGGTCAAGACTGATTTGCATATGGCCATGTCTAAACTGGGGTGGTGTAGTGGGCAAAAGAATGATGGATTTAACCCAGATCTCTTGACTGGGGGAGAATGTCTGCATTGTCAGCATTCCGTCCATCAATTGTTTGTTGTAACGCTTTTCGCCCTAAGTGGGATGGGTATTCCCAGACGTGGGACCCGTGCTCACTACGCCACTGGAGTCAAGCTATCCTGGCTGATGACGGCTGATAGCCAGAAACCGGTCCTAGGATGCTTGATTCCGGTCCAGGGAAGACATGGCTTGGCAGTTCGGGCTGGACTGTTCCCATGAGGCACAGGGTCAAGACTGATTTGCATATGGCCATGTCTAAACTGGGGTGGTGTAGTGGGCAAAAGAACTATGGATTTAACCCAGATCTCTTGACTGGGGGAGAATGTCTGCATTGTCAGCATTCCGTCCATCAATTGTTTGTTGTAATACTATTATGTCTAGGCATGTCTATGCTTAGTTGACCCTGGGCACGGTCACTGACCTTGCCCTCTAACAAGTGGCATGCTTTGAGCAACACAACTGGCACTTCCTGCAGCAGTGCTCAGAGGGCATGGTTTGCAGCCATGCCCTATGCCCAGTACCGCTGCAACAAGTACAAATTGGGCAACTGAGTAGGTCCAATGTTCTGTTCAATTAGGCCAAACATTAGTAAACATATGCATCTTTCACTTCGTAGACTTCTGAAAAGTGGGCCTATACTTTCAGTGTCTAATACAGCAGATCTTCCTGAACGCTTTGATATTTGGTCCCACCACATCCATCATCTTGGCCCACCCATGTTCCTTCATGGCCCTTTGAGATTCAGAATCTTAGAGCCGGGATCTTGGAGCCGAGCCTGTTAGGGATGATGTCTGCCATTGTTATGTAGTGCACATGGGAGACGGTACACAGGAAGGAATGAAAAGGATATTCTCGGTCGCAGGAACGTGTCATTCTCCAGGGATCTATAAGTGATTGATCTGATGTCATATTTCAGAGATGTTCACTTCGAGGCCCTGGTGTTGTGTGGTGATCCCACTTGTCTAGGAAAAGGACAAGAACCATATTCCAACCCCAACCAATATTACTTTCAATTTTGACAGTAGGATTAATATCCAATCTCATGGAAGAAACTAGATTTGTCTCTGGTTGGAGCATATACGGATCTCAGGATCCATGTTTGTTGATCTATTTGGACTTTGATGAGTATATAACCACATTCCTTCTCTGTCCATGTATTACATTTTCAGAGCAGTAATTTCTTACAGATTAAGATAGCCACTACACCTCTGCGATATGTGTGTGCCGCTGTAGTGCTTTCTGAGGTGTGTGATGAGCGACATGCGTGGTACTTCCTTCCCACCCATTCTCTACCAGGGGGCGGCTGGTGACATTTGAAAGTGGTGGGCGTAAAATGATTGGTATACTGCACCGTTGCGAGCGAGCTTAGCGAGCGTGTCCGAACCACCATAAGGAGGGTTCGGGGGGGTTCTCCCCCCGAGCAAATTTTGAAAAAAGAGAAGAAAAATGGTGCATTTTCAAGCAAATTTGAGAAAGCAGGAAGGTTAATAAAGCAATTGTGAAAGTGCAGTTATAACATTAATAAAGAGATGTCATATAACATAGGTAGCTGCTTATTCAGTATAACCACAGAGCTTCATAACAGACTTCGAGATACAATGCATTTCTGAGTACCTCACTCACAGATGTTTTTTATTTAACAAACAACTAAACTGGTTGCAAAGTAGCAGCATTCAACATTGTTTACTTTTTGTAAATAAAATCTGCACGTCTCTCTTTAAGAGCAGCAAACTTTTCAATAACTTTAATGTTAAAGTCCGGGATTTTCTGAACTAGCTTGCTTTCTACAGAGAGCATTGCCAAAGCATTGAGTCTTTCCTCAAGCATGGTGTTTCTCAGGAATGTCTTAATCCTCTTTAAGGCTGAAAAACATCGTTCTGACTCGACTGTTGTCATAGGAGTGGTTATGACAATTTTAAGTAAAGCCACTGTCTCTGTAAGTGACTTTTCCATATTAAGTTTATGTATTAAAGCCAGCAAAGACAAGGCACTTGTGGCCTTCCGGTACACAGGCATTGCGTACAGTACAGTCAACTCAGTTCTCAGCTCTTCTTTTTTGAGCATAGGATAAGCTTCCACAGCCTCATTCAGAGCACGCTCCGGCAAGGATTCATCATATTTGGCAAACTGTTGACTTTGCAATAATGTGGTACTCACCAAATGTTTTGTGAAAGAAAAACGTTCTTTTGCCTGCACAATTACAATGTCACAGATCTCCTTTGCAATTCGGACAGAGTGGTGTTTTTCCTGCGGTTTGAGAAAGTAGATTGCTCTGGCAGTTTGCTGTCTAAATTGTTAACCCTAGCTCTCCCTTTGCTTATGCTTTGTACAAACATAGTAGTATATACTTTCACTTTGACAGTATCTATCTCTCGTGCTTGTAACTGATTGTATAACAGGTCGACAGCTACCATTATATCATGAAATAAAAACAGTAAGAACTGAAACGCTCTGTCTTGTAGTGTTCTAGCAAAGCCACAGGTTTCAATCTGACTTTTGTAATCAAACTCATCATTGTCTTCTATGGCGCCAAAACATTTCTCAAGGTCCTCTCTATGTGTTAAGCCTTCACTCACCTGAAAAGCAGGCCGTTCACCTTGAGAGATGTGTAGCTTATTCTCGACTTCCCCCAAAAGTTTCCCCTGGGCGCAACTGATTATTTGACACAGTTTACCCAATTGAAACTCCCAAGGGAAGGGGGAAGAGGGACAAAATAATAAACTGAGAAACACTGCCACTGTCTGCTGACTTCTATTTTCCTATCTGCTTTTCTTCTGGAAAGATCTCTAATAATAAACAAACAATAAGGCAAACAATAAGGCAAGCATTAATATATATATATATATATATACATATATCAAATGAAAAAAGAACGACAACTGAATTGAATCACCGATTATATACCTTAGGTACATACAGGCATTTGTGACGACGTGATTATTGATTATAAATGGTAGATCTGCAGATTTAAAGAAACAGCTGTTTAGTTGTTGGCTGTTGAGTCTGTATTGGCACACTGCTCTTATTAAATCCGTTTGTTTGCGTGTCACTTACAATGTGTTTGCCAAAAGGTGTCCAAAGAAACTCTCTGTTAATGAAGATAATGTCTTTCCTTCTTTTTAGAGTCTTGACTGCAGAAATTAAGAAGCCAGCGTGACGCTTTTTTACAAACTCAGATAAGCACTCAGTGTTCGTTTATATTCTTAAATCCTTGTTTAATATTCTTAACAAATTGTCTATTCTGCAACTCTGGCCAAATGTCTATTATTAGCGCTAATAAAATGATCAAAGTTCTAAAATATATCAGGGACTTACTGTTTTGTCTCTAGAATCCTGTTGGTTACTCACGATTCTTTAAAAAGGCTTTTCGTTTCCTTTTTGCAGAGTGGGAAGGTTTTTTCTAGCCGCTCCGGAAGAAGCTTTCTTGGTTTCCAGGACTGCGGGGAAGGCTGTGAAGGACGGACCGGAAGCGGGAGCTGGATCGGGAAGAAGACGGATTCCTGCTTTCAGGTAAGCGATGCTGTAAACGAGCGCAAGCGCTCATGAAGGGAAACCTGGGTTTAAATAGACGTGTCTCAAGGGTGGGGTCGGCACAGGGGAAAGACTGGAGTCACACGTGCCAGCAATATTGATCTCGTCTGCTCGTAAACGTGAGCAGCAACTGCCGGTTATTGTAAACGTGAGGCTGCCACGTAGCAAGACCTTTACTACATGAATAGGCTTAATGAAAACACGTGTCACAAAACAACATGATAAAACGTTGCACGTTCCAAATACAAACAAGCATTGATTAACACAATTACAAACATGCATTGTTTACTATAGAGATATACAAAACCATGTGTGTACAAGAACAAATATTACATCAGAGGTTTTCTAAATGGGTCTGAGCGTGTTTCAGAACATGATTGTTACTACACATTGTAACAGTCGCTCCCCTCAAAGGCCGCCCCACTGGTCGAGGCTTGAGGGGGAAACGTAGGTAAAATTGTCTCAAAAGTCTTGGAGCATGAACAAACGACGCAGGTTCCCATGAGTTTTCAGTTGCGTCAAACCCTTTCCATGCAATCAAATAATACAGTTTCCCTCGCATTCTTTTGGCATCCAGAATTTTTTGCACTTCATATTCCAAATGTCCATCAACATGAATGGGTGGAGGAGGAGGTTCTGGTCTCGTGTGTGGATTATAAGGTTTTAATAAAGACACATGGAAGGCAGGATGCACAGGATATTCTGGAGGCAGGCCCAATTTAACAGTCACTGGATTGATTAACTTAGTTACAACAAATGGTCCAATGAACTTTGGTAGCAATTTTCTTGCTCCTGTTACTTTTACATTTTTGGTTGAAAGCCATACTTTATCTCCTACTGAATATTGTGGAGCATCCAACCTATGCGTATCTACTTGTTTTTTCATGGAGTCTTTGTACTTGTTTAAATGTTTTTTAGCCTGCTCTTGTATGTTTAGTAATGTAGAAAGTCTTTCCGTAACCCCTGGAGTCAAAGAGGGAGTTACTGACATGGGTAATGCTTGTGGATGATACCCTTGTAAAAAGTAAAAAGGAGTACACTTTGTTGCAGAATGCACATTATTATTATAAATAAATTCTGCAATTGGTAATACCTTATCCCAATCAGTAGTAAATTCTGCCATTAAACAACGTAGAGTTTGTAATAGCGTTTGATGAACTCTTTCAGTCTGGCCATCGGTTTCTGGATGAAAGGCGGTTGAAAGAGCAATTTCCATTTTTAGACTTTTTCCTAAATTTGTCCAAAATTTAGAGGTAAATTGACTCCCCCTGTCCGAAAGGATCTTAGCGGGCAAACCATGTAACCTGACCACTTCTTTGATAAAAATATCTGTCAGTTCTGCGGCGGTAGGGAGTTTCACCAAAGGGATGAAATGTGCCATCTTTGATAAATAATCTACCACAACTAAAATAGTTGTATAAGTGTTTGATTCGGGTAGATTGACTATGAAATCCAAACTAATGGTGTGCCAAGGGCTCGGAGGAGTGGGCAAAGGTTGTAATAACCTATTGGAGCTTTGTGTACAGATTTATTTCTGGCACAAATTGGGCAGGATTTGACATATTCTTTAACGTCTGCAATCATGGAAGGCCACCAAAAATGTTTTTTACAATTTTCCAGTGTTTTTTGTGCACCTGGATGACCTGCTAATATCGAATCATGATGCCATGTCAACAGTCTTTCTTGTAAACACTTAGTTGGAACATATAACAAGGAGTTATGATATAATAAACCATCTTGTATGCTATTGTTAGGATCTTTTAACCATTCCTGTGTTTTTAGTTTTAAATGTTCATCCCTGACTTGTCTTAAAAAGCTTTGTTGTAGGACTGGTGCCGCTATTTTTTGCGGAGGAATTATGGGCGGACCTGTTTCTTTCTTAACATCAGTAGTGTGCCCATATCTAGATAAAACATCTGACTGGATTTGTTGTGTTCCGGGTCGATAAGTTATAACAAAATCAAAGGCGCTAAAAAAATTTAGCCACCGCATCTGTCTAGGTGTTAAAGCTCTTACAGAACTAAAAAACTGTAAATTCTTGTGATCACTAAAAATAGTGACAGGAAATTTTGTGCCCATTAAATGATGTCTCCATTCAGTAAAGGATAATTTTATGGCCAAGAGCTCCCTCTCAGCCACAGTATAATTTTGCTCAGCTGGTAACAGTTTTTTAGAATAAAAAGCTACAGGATGTAACTGCCCATCCTGAATGTCTCTTTGAGAGAGCACAGCTCCCACCGCCACCTGTGAAGCGTCTGCTTCTACAAAGAAAGGAACATCTGGGTCTGGGTGTTTTAACAAAGGTGCCGAGGTGAACTTTTCTTTAAGAGACTCAAAAGCCTGAGCGGCGTGTCCTGACCAAATGAACTTCTGTCCCTTATGCAATAACTTGGTTAAAGGTACCACAGTTTCAGCAAAATGAGGAATAAAACGCCTATAAAAATTAGCAAAACCCAAAACCTTTTGTACTTCTTTGACAGTGGTGGGTTCTGGCCAATCTTTTATGGCTTGTACCTTTTTAACATCCATCATTATTCCTGTTGGAGATAAACAATACCCCAGGAAATCTACAGTATTAGTATTAAAAACACATTTTTCAAGCTTAGCGAACAGATGGTTTGTCATTAATTTTTTTTAACACTGCTTTCACTTGTTGTACATGTTCTTCCTTGGTTTTAGAATAGATAAGAATATCATCAATATATACAATTACACATATATCCAGAAATTCATGCAACACCTCATTGATAAAGAATTGAAATGCTGCAGGTGCATTACATAAACCAAATGGCATCACTGTATATTCAAATAATCCAAACTTGGTCTTAAAAGCTGTTTTCCATTCATCATTCTCTTTTACTCTTACAAGATGATATGCACCTCTTAAGTCGAGTTTTGTATAAATAGTGGAATGCCGTAATTGGTCTAACAGAACAGGTATCAGAGGCAATGGGTATTTATTTTTTATTGTAGCCTTATTTAAACCGCGGTAGTCTATGCAAGCACGAAGACTGCCATCTGGTTTGGGAATAAAAAATAAAGGCGAGGATACTGGGGAGGTAGAATGCCTTATAAATCCTGACGCCAGTAAATCATCATGGTATGTTCTTAAATACTTTGTTTCTTCTTCCGTGAGGGCATACACTCTAGTGTTAGGCAAAATAGCCCCAGGAATTAAATCAATACGACAATCATATGACCTGTGTGGTGGTAAAGAGCTAGCCTTCACAGGATCAAAAACATCTTTAAACTCTTGATATTCAAGAGGTAATCCAGTCAACTGCGTGTGTGTAGTGGCGCAATGTAAAATTGTCACAGATTCATTGAGAGCTTCTTGATAACATGATTCTCGACAAAACGTGGAATCTAGAGTTACTGTTCTTAGAGTCCAGTTAATTCTAGGATTATGCTGAATTAACCATGGTACCCCTAAAATCAACCCAAAAGTAGGTGTGTCAATTAAATCAAAGCCAATCTTTTCAGTATGACCATTCTGGCATACCATCACCAGTGGAGTAGTTTTCTTGGTTATCATACCTGAGGATAAGGCTGTTCCATCAACAGCGCAGACTGACTCAGGTTGAGTCTTCCACTCAGTAGGGATCTGTAACTGCTCTGCCATAGAAAGGTCCATAAAATTCCCTGTAGCTCCACAGTCTAATAAGACTGGAACAGAGTGCCGCACATGAGCACTAACTATAAGAACTACCTGTATTACAAAATGTCTAGGTATTCTTGGTACCATATTAGTGGAAACATTGGAGGTCAACACATATTCCTCACTCGAACAAGAGACCCCCCTCCTTGTCGAGTTTTTTAGTTTTCCTGTTCAGTAGGAGTGATGATCACTGAATTAATTTTCTTTGCCCCTTTAGGTTTAATAGGACACTCTTTAGCATAATGCCCGGATTTAGCACAATACAAACAGAGGTTTAATTTTCTTCTTCTATCCTTTTCCTCTGTTGATAAAGGGCCTTTGATTGTCCCTATTTGCATAGGTTCAGACTCTGAGGATTTAGCATCAATTTCCTTTCTATCATTTTTGGACACAATAAACCTTGGTTCAAATTTTTTATCGCCTTTTCGTTCTCCTAATCGATGGTCTAATTTTACAACCAGGTCCACAAATTCAGAATATTCCTCTGGAAGATCCACAATATGAGCCAGAGCATCTTTCAAGTCATCACGTAACCCCCTATAAAACAAGGAGGTACGTTTCTTCCCTGGCCACTGAGTTTCAGTCAGAAGCCGATTAAACATGGTTACATAAGTTAACAAATCCTGTTTGCCTTGTCTTAGATTTAATAGCTCATTATCACTAGCTTTCAAATACGTGTGTTTTGCAAAAAATGTAGTCATGGTATTTTTAAACATAGACCAATCGTGTAAAATGGGGTCGTCTCTATCTATATAGGGTATTGACCAATTTGCAGCCGTGCCTCCCAAATAAGAAAGTACAAAAGCTACTTTAGTGGCATCATTGGGAAACAATTGGGGTTTACATATAAAATGTAACTGACATTGGCTAAGAAATACATTATACTTATTAGAATCACCCAAAAAGCGTTCAGGGGCTGCCAAAGGAACCACATTAGGAACTGTTACTGTTACTTGCACTGGTGCTGAGTCTGTCTCCGAACTTAGAACTGCTTTAGAGGCCTTAGGCCTAGCACCAAAATCAGAAGAACTAGCATGTTGTGGAAAAACAGGATCTCCCCATAAAGGGTCTCTTGGTTTGTAGCGAAGAACTTCATGTCTTAACATAGAGTTCTCATGTTTCAGTGACTCAATTTCTAGTTGCATCTTTTGCAAAATCTCGGAAACGGACTGATTCCTTAAAACATCATCTGCAAGTGCCTGAGCCATAGCTTGGCCATCGATTCTTTCCGAATCAGTATCCATATCTCTCAAGGAGAACTAATTTGTTGTGAAGGCTTGCGCTTCTGTTAAGCCTTCACTCACCTGAAAAGCAGGCCGTTCACCTTGAGAGATGTGTAGCTTATTCTCGACTTCCCCCAAAAGTTTCCCCTGGGCGCAACTGATTATTTGACACAGTTTACCCAATTGAAACTCCCAAGGGAAGGGGGAAGAGGGACAAAATAATAAACTGAGAAACACTGCCACTGTCTGCTGACTTCTATTTTCCTATCTGCTTTTCTTCTGGAAAGATCTCTAATAATAAACAAACAATAAGGCAAACAATAAGGCAAGCATTAATATATATATATATATACATTTATCAAATGAAAAAAGAACGACAACTGAATTGAATCACCGATTATATACCTTAGGTACATACAGGCATTTGTGACGACGTGATTATTGATTATAAATGGTAGATCTGCAGAAATAAAGAAACAGCAGTTTAGTTGTTGGCTGTTGAGTCTGTATTGGCACACTGCTCTTATTTTTTTTTTTTTTTTTTTTTGAAGCCGTTTGTTACATAATCCAAAAAATATACAAAGATGGGCCTACAACCTCCAGGCCGGCCGCTAGCACACAGAAGGAGCATATAATACAGACAGTAGAACGCACGCTGCGGCAGAAGGAAATTCACAGTAGTTAAAAGAGGCGTTGATAGCCACACCATCCGGACCCCACACAACGGCTTCATTTTTATATAAATAATCAACAAAAAACAAGTCCACAAGGCAACCCACAGTCAGAAATAACAGCATGTGCTCCCCTAGGGGGGGGGGACCCCGCTGACCCATAGGAATATCGAAGGGGGGAAAGGTCAGGACGGGGACTAAGTAGACTCACAGCCCAGCACCGGGAAGACAAACAGGCTAAGTAGACGGGGCCGGTGACGAATCAGGCAATAGCGGCGGGGTACAGATTCCCCCACGGTAGGCGTTCCAGGGGCCCCACACTTTCATCCATTTCCCAGGCTTACCTCTCGCAACATACACGACCTTTTCCCGAAACATACACCAGTCCATGTTGTCCTTCCACGCCGAGACGGTCGGCGACCTCTGGGAGCCCCACAATTGCGCAATGTCACGTTTGGCTACCATATATCCCAGAGTCGCCCACCACGTCTGCGGCACTGAATAGTCGGTTGGCTCCCACACGTTCAATAGGCATCTCCTCGCCTCAGGCAGCAGCTGCACATGCGTAACTACCTGCAAAACCTCATGCATACCACGCCAGAATCGCACCACCTCCGGGCATTCCCACAAAATATGGAGAAAGGTCCCCAAAGAACCACACCCACGCTTGCACAACCCGTCCATAGCATAGCCCATACGCATCAGCCTCGGTCCCGTAACATAGACCCTATGAAGTATCTTGAGCTGGACGAAGCGAAGGCGGGCCGGTATGGCTACCTCTTTCGGGGAGGCCACCGCAGACACCCAGTCCTCGTCATCCAGCTCCAATCCATCAGCCCCCCACGCCTCGCGAAGGCCAGTCAGCAGTCCTGAACGGTCGTTAATGAGCTTTTTGTAAATTAATGAAATCGTGCCGTCCGGGACATGCCCATCTAGCACTCTATCCTCCAGAGGGGAGTACTCCGGGATGGATGCAACGTCCGGAAATACGGAGCACAACGCATGACGGATCTGCAGATATCGAAAATACTCCCTGTCCTGCAGCTGGAATTCTGTCTGCAGCACGTCGAACGTTTTGAATCCCCCCCCTCGTCCAGAGATCGCCCACCCTGCTGACGCCTATCATGTCCCACTTCTCAAAGCCCTTCGAGGTCCACAAGGAGCCCAGCCTCTCGGATGCATATAGTGGCGTCGCCCGGGTCAAGCGATCCTTCCACCCCATCGCCACGTTAGCCGCGTGCCACACTCGTACCATGACCCGCGTGGGGCCCGTCAGACGTGCGTCGAGCGAGCTCGAATAAAGCGCCCGATTATAGTCACCACCCGGCAATAACATTTTATCCATCTCAAAGGCAGGGTTGAGAGCTGGCCCGTAAAGGCCGTGATTGATCGCAGCCAGCTGGGAGGCCCAGTAATATCGCTTGATATCAGGGAGGGCGACCCCCCCGTCGTACCACGGGAGCGTCAGCTTCGCCAGGGCGATACGCGGTCTGCCCTCCCAGAACAGTCGGCGCTGCAAACTCTCCACCTCACGAAAGTAGCGCGCCGGGACAACATCCATTGTGTTCTGTAAAGCATACAGGAAGCGTGGCAGCGACATCATCTTAAACAATGCCGCCCAGCCGAGCGGCGAGAGCGGCAAGCGCCCCCAGCGCGTGACGTCCTCCTTCAGGCGCTGGAGGGGGGGAAGCAAGTTCTGTTTGTAGCGGGCCTCCGCGTCCAGGGTAATAAAGACACCCAGGTACTTAAATCCCCGCGGGGCGATCTGGATAGGACAACCCCGCGGAAGGATAGGATCCTCCCCCGTGAGAACATACACACATGATTTGGCCCAGTTAATGACCAGGCCGGAGTTGAGGCCAAATGAGTGCAATACATCCACCAGTACTATCAGCGATTCATGTGGGGAAGCCAAGTACAGGAGAATATCATCAGCGTATAGAGATACGCGGTCCTCATACTCGGGGGTCCATCGGAGACCACGGATAGAAGGATGCCACCGCAGCCACTCCGCCAGGGGCTCCAAAGCAAGCGCGAAAAGGAGCGGCGATAACGGGCAGCCCTGCCGCGTGCCCCTGCCCAGCTCAAACGGAGCTGACACTCTCCCGTTCACAACCACCTGCGCCAGCAGTCCAGAGTACAACAGTTTCACCCAACCGATGAATCCCGGGCCAAACCCGAACTTTGCGAGCGTCGCCCAAATATATGGCCACTCAAGTGTGTCAAACGCCATAGTGGCGTCCAGGGACGCCAAAATGGCCGGCTCCCGCATGAACGGGACACGCGCGAGCACCCCATGCAAGCGCTGCAGGTTAAGCGCCGTGTTGCGGTGTGGGATAAAGCCGGACTGATCCTGGTGAATCAGATCGCACACCACGCCAACCAGCCGATTAGCCAACACCTTGGCGAGAATTTTGGGCTCTGCATTCAACAGCGAAATAGGCCGGTAGGATGTGACCCGGTCCCGCGGCCTCCCCTCCTTATGAATAACCACGATAGTAGCCAGGCGCTGGTCCAGCGGGAGGGAACCCGCGGAGCGGGCCGCAAGGAACATAGCCCGGAGATGCGGCGCCAGCGTGTCCGGTCGCAGCTTGTACAACTCGATGGGAAGACCATTAGGACCCATTGCCTTGCCGGAGGCGACCGAACGTATGGCGAGGGCAATTTCCTCAGAGGTCGGGGCGGCGTTCAACGACACCCTGTCCTCCTCCGAAAGGGAGGGCAGCGCGATATCTCTAAGCAGAACATGGGAATCCTCTTCCGAGAGGGAGGACACCGGGGAATACACCCTACGGAAATAGTCTGCGAAGCAATCTACAATGTCTTCAGGTTCAGTGACACACACACCATCCGGCCTCTCAATCGACGGGACAACTCGACTCGCTCTCTCCTTTTTATCCAGCCACGCAATCAATTTCCCAGCCTTATCACCCACATCATACAGTCTCCCCTGTTGCTCTCTACTAAGGCCCCTGGCCGCCTCCGTGACGAGGGCCTTATAGGCCGCCTGCTTGAGTCGGAGAACATGCAGTTTGTCATCCGTCACCCCACTTTCGAGGTCACCCTCCAGCTCAGTGATTTCAGTTTCAATACGGGTCACCTCCTCCCGCTCGCGCCTCCGGGAATAGGAAATAAGGGACAGGGCATCCCCCCGAATCACCGTCTTAAATGCCTCCCACAGCGATATCGCCGATGACACAGACCCCACGTTGTTGTCAAAATATCGCTTAAGGGACCTAACCAACTCTGCGCGAATGGTGGGTTCACGCAGGTACCAGGGATTAATCGGGACCACCCTACCCTCTCCCCTCGGGAGAATATCGAAGTGCAACAAGAGCGGGGAGTGGTCTGAAATACCCCGCGCTAAATGGCGCACCTCCCCGACCCTCCCCGCATGCGCCGCCGGCACCAGGACATAATCTAGCCTTGAGAGACTACCATGGGCCCCGGAACGAAAGGTGTACTGTATCTGCGTAGGATGTTTCAAACGCCAACAATCCACCAGCCCCAAGCTGTCTAAGAGGCCAGACAACCACGCCTGGGCACGGGGGAGATCCCTAAGGGGGTGACGGTCCTCAGTTCCGGAAACCACAGCGTTAAAATCCCCCCCAACCAATAGAATCCCCTCCGGAAGGCCAAGGAGGAGGCGCCCCAGATCCGCAAAGGTGGTCGCCTGCAACCCTGGCGGGACATAAACAGAAACAAAGACAATCACTCTGCCCTCCATTCTACCCACCAGAACCGTGTAACGTCCCCTGTCATCATGGATCACCTCATCAACTTCCAGCGGGAGCGAGGTCTTGGCCATGATGCCCACACCCCTTGAACCGGACGTGAAGCCCGAATGGGCCAGAAGGCGGTAGCCTCGTCGGTTCATAGCACGAAAGGAGTTGCCAATGAGGTGCGTCTCCTGCAGAAAAACTATGTCTGGTGAAATTCGTTTCAAGAACTGCAGGACCACACCTCGTTTTATCCTGTCCCCCAGTCCATTAACGTTCCAGGACAAAAGACTCAGTCCCCTACCCCCCATCATAAACGAAAGCAATCATTCGTCCCCCCGAGAGCACTTTAGGAATAGCACAACAATACTTTTGCCTTGTGGTACAACTAAACAACACCCCACCCCAACCCAACCGCCCCAACAAAACTCCCCCCTCCCTGCACCCCTGCATGAGCCCAGACAGCCCCCCCAACTTGCAGTGTGCCTGTCGCCCCTATATAACGGAAACTAGGTAAACCCCCTAGAGGAGGAAAGAGTACCCCTTCGAGACCCCGCACCACCTACAAAGGAGGGAGAACAAGTACAAACAACACGAGACCCTAAGCTTGGCCGAAAGTGGCCGCATCTTCGTCCAGAGTGAGTCCCAGTATCAGCACCTCAGTCCCGGTCCAGTGGGCCTTCTCCTCCCGCAGCCCCCCCCCGCCATCCCGATCCAGACCCCCAGACAAAGTGTCCAGCCAGTCCCCGGCCGTTTCAGGACGGTCAAAAAAGTGAGTGCGACCATCTACCTCCACCCACAGCCTGGCCGGGAAGAGCATGGCGTACTTTAAGTTCATGTCCCGAAGCCGCCGCTTGACGCCCAGGAAGCTCAATCTCTGCTTCTGGACCGCTTGGGTGAAGTCCGGATAAAAGTTCACCTCCATGTTCTCCAGCTTAAGCGGCCCTTGCAGCCTGGAGGCTTGCAGAATCGCGTCCCTGTCCCGAAAATTGAAAATACGGGCAATAAGAGGCCGCGGAGGGGCTCCGATCTTCGGCCTTCCCCCGGGAACCCTATGAGCCCTCTCCACGGCAAAGAATTTACTCAATCCCCGAGGCTGGAGATGGGTAGTGATCAGGTCCTCCACAAAAAGATCCGCCGCCGACTCCTCCCGTCCCTCAGGTACTCCGATGATGCGGATATTATTCCTCCGGGCCCGGCTTTCGGAATCCTCCAGGCGCCGATCCATGAGCGCACTCGCCTGACGAAGCCGGTGCACCTCCGTCTGAAGGGCCGCCACCTCAGTCGTGAGGCCCGACGCGGTGTGGGCCAAAGAATCGACCCGGTCGTTAGTCTTCGAGAGATCCACTCTCACCAGGTTGACATCAACGAGGACCGCGTCGATTTTATGGGCTAAGGTGTCAAACCGCTGGCCCACCGAGGCCTTCATCTCAGCAATGGCGCCCATGACGTCCTGCAGGGTCAGATCTGTGGGCAAAGCCGGGGCATCCGGGGGGCACTCAGAGGACTTGTGCGATCCACCGGGAGATCCCTTCGGGAGGGTGTAGCGGTCCATGACGTTGGCCTGATGTGCGGCGCCACGCCGGGTTGACTTGGCCTTCGACCGATCACCATCTTGTTTCGTGGCCATCGTCGCGGGTCTCACGCCCTCACCAGCCACGCAGTAAAAGGCCAGCAATCAAGGCCACGGGCTCCGGGGGGTCATCCCAGGACGGCGGAGCGGGCCACAGCAGGCAGGCAGGCAGGTCTCCCAGCGAGGCCACCCCAACACTAAGAGCGCCGCGATCCCGCCTGCAAAGACGGCAAGGGGGCGCGAAAGTGAAAGTGAAAGTGCGGGGTACGCGACTCGCCAGGCCCAGCCCGCCGTTGTTGTTCACTTTGCCACCGGGTCGCCCCCAAACGCGAGTCCGGGGTCAGGAGAGAAGCAGGCCGCAAACTTCAATCGGTGCTCACTCCGGCACCCGAGGTCCGATTCGAAAACGGGAAACGGGTACCACCTCGGCTCAGGCTCACCGACACAGTCCCCTCAACCGATGCAGGATGAAGACAGGATAAACGTAGGAGGTTGCGGAGGTCCTCGGGAGCCTCGCACCTACGCGGCCATCTTGGTTGCGCGCTAGGCTCCTCCCTCCACACTGCTCTTATTAAATCCGTTTGTTTGCGTGTCACTTACAATGTATTTGCCAAAAGGTGTCCAAAGAAACTCTCTGTTAATGAAGATAATGTCTTTCCTTCTTTTTAGAGTCTTGACTGCAGAAATTAAGAAGCCAGCGTGACGCTTTTCACAAACTCAGATAAGCACTCAGTGTTCGTTTATATTCTTAAATCCTTGTTTAATATTCTTAACAAATTGTCTATTCTGCAACTCTGGCCAAATGTCTATTATTAGCGCTAATAAAATGATCAAAGTTCTAAAATATATCAGGGACTTACTGTTTTGTCTCTAGAATCCTGTTGGTTACTCACGATTCTTTAAAAAGGCTTTTCGTTTCCTTTTTGCAGAGTGGGAAGGTTTTTTCTGGCCGCTCCAGAAGAAGCTTTCTTGGTTTCCAGGACTGCGGGGAAGGCTGTGAAGGACGGACCGGAAGCGGGAGCTGGATCGGGAAGAAGACGGATTCCTGCTTTCAGGTAAGCGATGCTGTAAACGAGCGCAAGCGCTCATGAAGGGAAACCTGGGTTTAAATAGACGTGTCTCAAGGGTGGGGGCGGCACAGGGGAAAGACTGGAGTCACACGTGCCAGCAATATTGATCTTGTCTGCTCGTAAACGTGAGCAGCAACGGTTATTGTAAACGTGAGGCTCCCACGTAGCAAGACCTTTACTACATGAATAGGCTTAATGAAAACACGTGTCACAAAACAACATGATAAAACGTTGCACGTTCCAAATACAAACAAGCATTGATTAACACAATTACAAACATGCATTGTTTACTATAGAGATATACAGAACCATGTGTGTACAAGAACAAATATTACATCAGAGGTTTTCTAAATGGGTCTGAGCGTGTTTCAGAACATGATTGTTACTACACATTGTAACACTATGTTCATAGATTAGGTTGACTGTACGAATGTTAAAGTTCCAACGAGTTGAGGATCCCCTTGGAACGCTTTTGTCCACAGAAAGAAAATTTGTGTCTCGTGATCCTTGATACTGCCTGTTGCATAATAAGATTAAGTTGGTGAGCGTAACAGTGCACATAATGAGCATTAGGGTACACATCTTGAATTCTCTTCTGAACTCCACTAAGGCTTCCACTCATTAAGGACGCACCATCATAGCTTTGCGCAATAAGTTTTTTTTTTTGAGGCAGCTCTGGAAAAATTAAGCTCAGTTGATGCAGTATAGCTGCAGTAATGGTTTCTGCACTAGAGTTTCTTACATGTGTGAAACCATAGAACCTCTCCACAACTTGTCTGTCATTGTCAATGTACCGAAACACTAATACAGACTGTGTTTTAGTGGCCACATCAGTGGTGTCATCAGCCTGAATAGCCACAAAGTCTGTGTTTTGCAATTCTTGCACAATATGGCTTCTCATAATTCCGAGCATACACTCAAGGAGTTCATTTTGTATTGTTTTAGAGGTGCCCTTAAAGACTAGCACTTGCTAAATGTGCTTCCATTTCCTTGTCTATGCTTGCTATTAAATCCACAAGGCCTTTGAATATTCCAGGATTTGGGGAACCTTCTGATTCATCATGGCCTCGCAATGCCAGTTCAAAAGCACCACAGAAACGAATGCAATCAATTATTTTGGATAGAATCTGTCTGTTCCTATCAACTGCTTCATTGTGTTTCTGTATTGCTTTGCGGTATGCATCACTTATCTGCTGCTCAATCGGTGCATCTTCCCCCAACATTCCCAGTCTCGTCAGGTTTTCCATATGCTTTCTTGTGTGTGCATGCTTCTTTATTTTTTCAGACAAATGCTTCAAGTCTGTTACTCCTTGATTTGTCCAAGAAAACTCACCACCAAACAGCAAGCAGGGGAAGCAGAACAGAGAATTTCTTAAAGGGCACCCTGTAAGCCAATCAGCTTTTGTGTACCAGGCATTTGAGAATGTACGTGTGGACATTTTTCCTCTGTCCTGGGAAGTTTGCTGTAGCTTTATCTCAGGCTGATGAGGTCCTAATTGCTTTAAATGTAGTTTCTGTTCAAGTGGCCGTGCCTGGAATGACCTTGTAATCAGCTCTTGTACTGTATTCATGATGCCGATGCTGGCCTTACCAATATATATTAAAGAAACCTGTCAATAATCAAAGTACAACGTATAGGGTGCGGTGCAATAATATCAAATTTCAGTATAAATACATATATCTTGTGCAGTACCGCAATAAATCTCCAACAGCTCCCCTTTGCACAACGTGACTGCTAAAAATACATCCTTAGGGGCTGCTGCCTCTGTGAGCCATAGAGGTTGCTGAAGGCACTGAAACAGACTCTGCTTGAGGGTCTTTTACAAGGCAAGGGATAGATAGTGCCTTTAACAACCGTTATTGCGCAAAGCACAGGGCTAAGGCTATTAGTAAATTCCATCAACTGAGGGTACAATGTTCAGAATGTGCACCCAACCACCATGTAGAGTGACCACCAGGATACATATCCCTAACTTCAATGTACAGAATATAGCATCAGTTTCCTTACCTTTAACACTGGTGTTTGCTGCAGCAAAGGAGGTTGGGGCAGCTTGGGCCTCTTGTTCTTTGCAGAAAAATTGCCCAAAAATTTGGTAATGGTTCAGGTTGTTGTCAGCCTTTACGAGGTGCAGAAAATAAAAATATAACAATATATTATTGAAACATTAGGGAAATCAAACAAAGACTGGGAGAAAAAACACAACGCTCCAATTTTTACCTTGCAGTTTGCATGCAGCTCTTAGATGACAGTTAATAGCTCACTGTTCTATGTTAGGATTTTAACTTACCAAAAACTGCAAGTGACAAAAGGATCTCTCTGACAAAAGCAGTGACTCACTGACCTATTACATCATGTGCATTTTGTGATCTGCATCAGGTACATATTCTTTGCAGCACATGTGAGGGGGAGAGGTGCAAAACAATTACTTTGCCATTTGCAAAGTACTGCAGCACTTCCAATCTATTCCCAACCACGTCTGCACATGTTTTAGTGAGTGTATTTTCAAATGATAAAAGCTGAAGAACTATCATCTAAATGTCTCACTCCCTGTGGGGGCAAACAAAAGCTTTTTCATGTGCGTTCCAATGTACAACCTCCATATGCTGGCAGTGAGAAACGTGCTTCTAGCTGGAAAATTAATCAGTTCCTGAAGGATTAAGGGAGAGATTCAACTGATGTTATATAATCTGCACAGGGCCAGTTTTAGCTCTGGTGGCTCCCGGGCGTTTAATGGCCTTTTCTAACTCCAAGCGGGAAGGGTTTGGAACCTGCAGGTGTCTGCTGTACTGTGGAAGGATGCTGAGGAACCCCAGGAGCAAAGGCTGCTCTTAGCTGTCTCAAAATGCCCACCGACATGAAAAAAATGTACTTTTCATAGGATGGCTTTGCTTTCCAATAAGTAAAGACCATATTTGAAAAACATGGTAACTTTGGCAAAATAAAAAGAAAATGAACAAAAAACTTTGGTCTAAAGTATAATATATTAAGATGGACAGGACGTGTGTAAAAACTCAACACTACGCAGCCTTGGTATTAAGTGCCTACACCCAGCCACGAGCTTCTGAGCAAAGCTTTGGGCATGAGCACTTATTTTTTTATAAATTAAGCACCGAGTCCACAACCTCTTGACAGATCCACCCCAAAATGTTAAAACTTTTGCATCCTAATTATTAGGCCCAGTCATCCCACGCATTCTATTTGTCGACCTGCCTTCATTGAAAATGTTCATGAATGAATGATGCAATTTACATAGCATTTTAATACATAATATCATTGTCTCCAAGACCTTTGGAAGTAACCAGTGTAATGGATCTCGTGTTTGTTACGGCATCTTGTCCTTCCCATTTCCCACCGATCCTGTTTCACTACAGTTGAAAACATTCACTCGAATTGCTGGTGTTCATAGGAACAATATGTGTACTGAAAATACTACCAACTTAAATAAATACACAATTGCTAATGCAAACGGATCTTTTAAACTTCTGCTAGAAGAGCAAGGTTTTCTATGTGTTCTTTTTGCATTTGTTGCCCTAAGTGATAAAGGTATGCCCAGACGTGGGTCCCGTGCTCCCTAAGATCAAGCTAGCCTGGCTGATGAGGGGTGTTAGAGTGCTTGGTGTGGAGAAGCACAAACTGAGAGTCGAAAAAGAAACAGCATAGTTGGGCGTTCTCTAATAATAAGAATCGATTTCTAGCCAATTTAATCCTTTTTGCAACATTAATCAATGTTCTAATGTATACTTTGCAGTGTGTATGCAGTTCTAGGATGAAAGTTAATAGTTCACTATTCTATATTAGGACTTTAAGTTATAAAATGCAAGTAACAAAAGGATGTCTCTTTTGAAAGCAGTAACCTGCTGATCTGTTTAGATCATATGCACTCTGTAATCTACTTGGTGCACGTTCTTTGCAGCTGGCATATTAACCTTCTGCACTAAGTTCACATAAATGTGACCGAACATTTGGGTTACAAGTTGATATGCCCATTGCCCAACAGTTAATTTTTGTAAGCGTAATGTCTAACTATAAGCCGGGTTTTCTTGATTGATAATGGTACTGGTTCCATTCAAAGATGGCCAAATTTATTATCGTCAGCTCAGCTGGCAATACCACTTGAGGTGCGTCAGGTGGCATATAACGTAACATTCCAACACCTGTTTGTAATTAGGAGTATTTAAACATGTGCGGACGATGCGTTTTTCAAAACTATATGGAACCACGGAAGGAGACTTAGCAAGGTATGTGGAAAGACAGATTGTCTGAACTCGCCATTGTCTTTTCGGGTTGATTGAGATTGTTACCGTGGGTTTGTTTAGATAACGGCAATCGATCAATTTGTTAAGCGTACAATTCACCGCTCGAAAAATATCCTGTTTATGCCCAAATACGACAGTTTGTACCGTACAAACTGTCGTATTTGGGCATAAACAGGATATTTTTCGAGCGGTGTTACTTGGCCCAACAACACCTCTAATCGCTCCCTTATCTTAAGCTTGACAACATCACCTATAGACGTTCCCGTAGTTTAGCTCGCTTGATAACGCTGAAAGTAAGGTGATTCCGAGCTCTGATTAGGAGCCAGAGATGCCAGGCAGAAAGACAGGAGGTAGGCCAGCGCCCCATTTTGGAAATGTCAGCAGCTCGCGAGTCGCGAGTCGCGACTCGGCTCAGGAGAGAAAATTATTAATTTTTGTATTAATTTCACTTAAGCAAAATATTTTGTAGTTGGGCTCACCTCAAAAACCCTATGGCAAGGAGTTGGGGAGTGTGGGGGAGGCATGATCGCAGGTGGGGGGAGATCATGACATCTTTTCTGGGGTGCTTTCTGTAGCTCGTAATCCCCACTAAATGTGAGACTTATAAAAAAGCAACAGCATCAAAGAAGAACAGAATTAACTAAAAACCCGTATGCCCATACTTGGGGTGCTGTGGGCCCCAAAGCACTCCACCTTCTGCACTAATGAAGGGTGTAGCCCTGAGAAGCAGGCAATCTCTTTTTGATTCATGCCTTCCCCTCCATGCCTGACCAACACTTCAATCTCAAAACAAGGCTGGTCTCTTTCTGAAAGAAAATGAGTTACTGCATGCTGCCCCCCTTTTTTGCACGAAGGGGGGACCCAGGGGGTGCAGGGCGCGAGCCAGGTCTCCCCCTGGGTGGCTTCGCACAATGGAGCGGCCACCCAGGTGCCAGGGTAGAGGGTTGATTAGGGGCGCGAGGCGCGCCGAAGGGGATAAGTAGGGGGAGGCAGGGGCGGGAAAATCACTGGGCCCTCGGGAGCGGGGAGGAGGGGCTGGTTTACTCTCTTTTGTTGCCTCACGCTTCCCGTAGTTTTGCGTAGGCGTCATGGCGTCACAGGAGGCGGTGCGGGAGGCGTTACGGGTGCTGCACGAAGCCGGCAGGAGTGACCTTTTGAAGCCTGGCGTGGCTGGCCAGGCATGGGTGGGCTTGGACCGCACACCCCGTAAGGCCAGGAGGGGCGTCGCTCGAGCGGTGGCGGCCTGTCTATCCCCGGGGCCCGACGCGGTGGAGGAGGTCGCGATGTGTCCGGTGGGGGCGCCGGAACCGGCCCAGTTCGGGGACCTTGAGGCGCAGGCAGGCCCGTCGGAGGAGGCGGCTGAAGAGGCGCAGGTATGTGCTCCTGCACGGCTGGTTGTGGGCCCCAGGCGGACAGCAGTGGGAGGAAGGAGGGGGCGGTCCCTCTCGAAGGCCGGGCTGCGTGGGAGGAGAGCCGGTGGCAGGGCCGGTGGTCCAGCTGGGCGTGCCAGGAGTGAGGGGCGGGGGAAGAGTATGGAGGTTTTGCAGGTCCCTGGGCCGGTTCAGAGGCACGCCACCACCCCAGTTATAGGGTCAGTTGATTTATCGTGGCATAACAGCTCACAGCTGGTGCAATTGAATGGGCAGACATTTCTGTTGAGCCCTGCGACGTCCCTGCCTGTTGTTTTTCCCCCGGAGGTGCCTACCGACTGCCCCTTAAGGAAGAGTACAGTGGTTGTGACACCCAGGAGGGTGTCTGGGGCCATGGGCACAGGGGTGACGGGTCCAGTTCAAGTGAGTGACGGCGCGTTGGGGCGGCAGAGTGCGCCGGAGGGGCCGGTTTTTGCGTCATCGTCTGCCAGTTCTCCTGAGCTAATTGGCGCTTCCCCCCTTGTTAGTACTGGTGACTCAACTGGCCAGGCAGCTTTTCAGGGCCCGAGCTCCACGTTAGGGCGCGCAGCACAGTTTTCCAACTTAGAGGGGTTTCCCGCTAGAGGGTTACCGGCGCCACGTGATGGTCAGTGGATCTGGGTGCACGGGGCTGCGGCTTCGGGCGTTGGGAGGGGTGGCAGTTTGGAGGGTCAGGGGGTTCCGTCGATTGGAAAGGAACGTATTGGTTTGAGCGGCTTCCAGGAAGATATGCCGGTTTTAGCCACACGGTTTGCGGCCGGCAAGCGCACGAGGCGGATGGAGCACGCTGTGGCTCTGTCTGGGGGGCCTACTGAGGGGGGGCGATCTGGAGCGGATTGCCCTTCCCAGCGAGGGCACCCCTTCACTAGAGGGACTGTTCAGCAACGTTTGGGGTTTGGGAGAGGGGGTTTTCTGGAGGGGACGGGGGACAATGGGGCACCTGTTGGTGATTTTGGGGTCTTGGGTCCTTTGAATTTGGACAGTGATGAATTGGAGGAAGGGGAATTGCGGGACGGGGATGGGGCTTGTGGGGCACACCAGGCGCAGCCTGTGAGGGGGAAGAGGGGTTTTGTGGGGCAACCAAATGTGCTTAGTTTTTTGCAGACGTCTAGTGCGGACAATGCAACGGACCAGGCTCTGGATGATACCAGTCGCACGCAAGCAGCATGGCCCGTCAACACTCTTCGACCAGCTCCTTTGCCTTCAGGTACTACGGGGTGGTGGTCGGTTTGGCAACAAGGGGGTCAACCACCAAAAGCGACCAGGTCTATTGGGACTGGGGGAGATACTTTGGGGGACAAGACAGTGTCTGAGCAGCAAGGTTCCTCCTTGGGTGTGGGAAAGGGGGGGGTTGCCCCCGTCCCTGGGTCTCAGCCTCTTCTGGAGAAAGGTAAAGGGGTCCCGGAGGTGGTGGAGGAAGATAAAAATATCCACAAGAAATTGCCGTATATGGGGATTGCCATGCCGTTGGGCTCACATCTATCTGACAAGACTAAAAACAGGATTTGGAGACATGAGTTTGTGGATGTTTTTAAACTGTTGCACCGTGACATTCAGGCAAAGGAGGGCTCCAAGGAGGAGGAGTGGGAGCTGGCGAGGCGTCCCAGGGTGCCTAAGAATATTGAGAACTGGTCGTCTGCTTTCCTGATATATGCCAGTGTATATTGTGAAAAATACCCAGATAGGGCGGTAGCGATTTTCAAATACATGGATATTATTCGGAAGGCTCAGAGTTACTTTGGGGGTTTTGCGTGGCTGTCTTATGACGAGGAGTTTAGAGCCCGTTTAAGTGTGTCTCAGGACAGACCTTGGGGTGACGTGGATTCCGAACTGTGGCTTCAATGGATGGCGTCTTCTCAGCCGCCTGCTACTACGCACACGGCTAGTGGTTTACCTATATCCTATCGGCCCTTTCCCGCTCGTCCCGCCCAGCCTGGGGCGGGGTTTGGTGGCAGAGGTCAGACCCCTATTTTTGGAGCCTGTTGGAATTTCAACAGGGGTTTCTGCAATAGGCAGTTTTGCCGATATAAACATGAGTGTTCCCAGTGTGGTGGAAGGCATCCCCTCACGCAATGCTTCGCCGGCCAGAAGTTCAGTGACATGGGGAGGGGACAGAGGGGAAGGGGCAATGCTGTCCAGTTTGCAGGAAAGGGGTCCTACTCCGGTTAAGGTGGAGGTTCTGGGGCAATGGTTGCAGGAGTACCCTGATGTTGAGGCCGCCAGTAGGCTTTTTTGGGGTTTCAAGGAAGGCTTCAAGATAGGTTACCAGGGGCCTAGACTGGGTAGGTGGTCTGATAATTTGAAGTCAGCTAAGGAGTTGCCACAGGTGGTTCAGCTGAAGTTGCAGGGTGAAGTAGAAGCCGGAAGAGTTGTTGGTCCTTTTTCCAACTGTCCAATGCCCAATTTGATTGTATCTCCACTGGGGGTGGTCCCTAAAAAGAAAGTTGGGGAATTCCGTATGATACACCACCTGTCATGGCCGGAGGGCGCATCCATTAATGATTTCATCTCGCCCGACGATGCCTGTGTGTCATACGCTTCGGTGGATGATGCCTTGCGTTTGGTTAGATCGGCAGGGAGGGAGGCGCAATTGGCCAAGAGTGATATCCAATCTGCTTTTAGGCTGTTACCCATTCATCCTTCTGATTTTGAACTTTTGGGGATGCAGATGCAGGGAGCCTTTTATGTAGATCGAATGCTTCCTATGGGCTGCTCTATCTCTTGTGCCCTCTTTGAGCTTTTCAGCTCATTTCTGCAGTGGCGCTTCACTCAGGTTACTGGACATGCCCTCATTTGTCATTATTTAGATGATTTTCTTTTCATTGGAGTTCAAGGTACAGGTCAGTGCCAGGGAGCTCTGCGGGCTTTTCAGACGCTGGCGCAGGAGCTGGGTGTGCCATTGGCCCCGGATAAGACAGAGGGTCCCAACACGACGATGGTTTTTCTGGGTATTGAAATAGACACCATTGCAATGGTAGCAAGGTTACCAGCGGAGAATGTTCAAGAAATCACTGCATTTTTGTCATCTGTGATTGACGAGCGCAAGTTGGAGCTCAGGAAGGTGCAGAAGCTGTTGGGTTATCTAAACTTTGCATGCAGGGTTGTCCGGGCTGGGAGGACATTTTGCAGGAGGTTGGGCATGGCTATGTCTGGGGCTTTTCTTCCTCACCACAGAGTGCGTATTTCAGCGGCTACGAGGGCTGATCTGGCTATATGGTTGACATTTCTTGCAGAGTTTAATGGGGTGTCTTTGTTTTTTGCGGACGAAGACATGATTTGGCAAGTGCAGATCTACTCGGATGCATCTGGCGCGCATGGATTTGGTGTATTCTGGGAGGGCCGCTGGTGCGCTGAGAGTTGGCCACGGCATTGGATGTCGCAAGGGCGCAGTATTGCTTTTCTTGAGTTTTTTCCACTTTTGGTTGCTCTATATGTCTGGGGCGCTGAGTTTCAGAATCGTTCAGTGCTTTTCCACGTTGACAATTTAACGGTGGTTCAGTTGATTAACCAGCAGAAAGCCAGGGATTTGAGAGTTTTACGCTTGCTGCGCGCTTTTATGCTCAAATGTTTACAGCTCAATGTTGTGTTTAAGGCGCGTCATATCCCGGGTGTGCATAACAGTATAGCAGACTCTCTGTCTCGTTTACAGTGGGCGAGGTTTCGCAGGCTGGCTCCTGGGGCGGAACACAACAAGACGCCAATCCCGCAGTGTGTCTGGGAGTGGGGGGATTGAGACTTGCCGCTTTTGTGGAAAACTCCATAGCGGCTTCTACACGACGGAGTTATCAGCAGGCGTGGAGAGAGTTCTTGAGCTATGGTAACCTGTGTGCTGAGAAGAGGGGGAGTTGGACCGATGCTCAGTTGGTGCTAGGTTTTGTGTTACACTTGATTGACAAAGGCCTCTCGCATACTACCATTTCTGGCAAGTTGGCGGGGGTTTCTTTTTACGGGCAATTGTGGTGGGGGAGGGATTTGGTTCAGGGGGTGTTGGTGAAAAGGGTCCTCAAAGGCTTAAGCAGGGTGCAGGCGGGGACAAAACAGTTACGCAGGGCGATAACTTATGATTTGCTGCAGGGAATGCTGGGGCAGTTACCTTTGGTATGTTACGATGAGTCTGAGTGCAGGCTGTTTAGATTATGTTTCTTATGGTTGTTTTTTGGGGCTTTCAGAGCCTCTGAACTGCTTGGGCTGCGTAATAGGACAGGTATCCGCAGTGATGAGGTATTTCTTGAGGGGCACAGGTTGAGCCTGTGGTTGAGAATGTCAAAGACGGATCAGCTGGGCAGGGGTAAATGGGTTTTCTTAAACCGTAGTGAGGATGGTTTGTGCTGCCCGGTTGGGGAATGGGAAAGTTTCAAGATTTCTAGTGGTTTGGCCATGGGGCTTGTGTTTTGCCACGCCTCGGGGCAGCCTATTTTAGTGGCTCAGTTGCTAGCGGTCATGAGAAAGGTACTTCTTCTTTTAGGGGAAAACCCTTTATGTTTTGGGACACACTCTTTCCGGATCGGGGCGGCTACAGAGGCGGCCAGGTTGGGGTGGTCCTGGGCAGACATACGCCGTATTGGGAGGTGGAAGTCCAAATGTTGTGAGAAATATGTGCGGAAAGTCTCTGCATAGTTTCTCGTTTTCTTTGGTTAATCATTGTTTTTCTGTCTAGGTCTGGCTCCGGGGCCCGTAAGTTTGAAAAAATCGACATGGATAGTAGGACACTCCTTCGTTAAATGGGCTGCAATCTATGCCGAACAGCAGATGTGTGGGCGTTCCCTTGGACTGTGCAGTGCCAACCACGAGGTGGTATGGAAAGGAAAAGGGGGAATGCGTTGGGGGGGTTTGTTTCCGCTGCTGGCCACGATGTGCTCTGGAAGGGGACCGCCACATTTGCTCATTCTTCATTTGGGTGAAAATGACCTCGTTGATTTGTCAGGGCTGTCATTAATAAAGTTGATGAAACAGGATTTGGAAGTCCTCCGGGCTACCTGGGAGAGCACCCAGTTGATCTGGACGGAGTTCATTACAAGGTTGCACTGGAGAGGAGCACGGCATCATGCAGCAATGGAAAAAGCGAGACGAAAGGTTAATCGCACTATGAGACATTTTTGTGAGGGTCATGGGGTGCAGGTCCTAGCTCACCCCAACATTAAATGCACGGAAGGGTATATGTTTAGGGAGGATGGGGTACATTTATCTACAATGGGGCAAGCATATTACCTGCTGGAGTTGCGGGATTTGATTGCAAAAATCTGGAAGGAACAAATATGGTGCGCTTGAAAAGGGTTTGCGCACGACCACTAAGTTGCGGGGTGGGGCAGGAAAACTCTGTGGGTTTTCCTGGGTGGCGGGGTTTTTGCTGGGGGGGTGGGCAGCCTTGAGCGGGTTAGCCTATCCTCCAACGGGGGAGGGGGGGGAGCAGTCACGTGATCAGGAAATGAGAAGTAGGGGAAAATGCACACAGGGGTCGGGATTCTGTTTAGGGGTAGGGCTTTTACATTGGGGGTTAGGTTTGGGGTGATTTGAGGACAAACTGTGGAAAGTTATTGCATTGCAAAAGTTATGATTTGGCACCTGTCTTAATAAAGTGGCCTTTTTTGCTAACAAGAAAGTGGTGGTTGGTGATTTATTGTGCGAGGGGGGACCCAGGGGGTGCAGGGCGCGAGCCAGGTCTCCCCCTGGGTGGCTTCGCACAATGGAGCGGCCACCCAGGTGCCAGGGTAGAGGGTTGATTAGGGGCGCGAGGCGCGCCGAAGGGGATAAGTAGGGGGAGGCAGGGGCGGGAAAATCACTGGGCCCTCGGGAGCGGGGAGGAGGGGCTGGTTTACTCTCTTTTGTCCCACCCACCCACCCTCTGGTTTATTAGCATTGTTTTCTTCAACAATTTTTCCTGGTGTTGGCATGACACCGATGTTCTTTTTCTTTTTGCCACGGTAAGACAGGTTTTTTCTTGTGTTTTGTTTTTTCAGGCTGTACAGTGTCCTGGGTAGGCGGGGTTTTTGCTGGGGGGGTGGGCAGCCTTGAGCGGGTTAGCCTATCCTCCAACGGGGGAGGGGGGGGAGCAGTCACGTGATCAGGAAATGAGAAGTAGGGGAAAATGCACACAGGGGTCGGGATTCTGTTTAGGGGTAGGGCTTTTACATTGGGGGTTAGGTTTGGGGTGATTTGAGGACAAACTGTGGAAAGTTATTGCATTGCAAAAGTTATGATTTGGCACCTGTCTTAATAAAGTGGCCTTTTTTGCTAACAAGTAAGTGGTGGTTGGTGATTTATTGTGCGAGGGGCTCTAATGCTAGCAAGATAAACAAGCCCCCATGCCCACTGTTTATTGTTAAACATTCACAATTGTGATGCAGTGGGCCCCAGGGCAAAAGTGACACTGCACATGCTTCACTAATGATAGGGGCTGCCTTGCTGTTGCCTCTGACATGGGCTTTCATCTCACACCATCCCTCTCCCTCACATCATCATTCCCCTCCCTCCCATCTCTCAGCATCCTTCTCATCTCTCTGATGCCCAAATCAAGGTGTCTCCTCTGCTTAATTTTTTCCCCTCGTTGGGCCATTACTCCAAGGCTCAAAGAACTACTGGCTTAGCAAGTATGCCCTGGGCCTCTAATGCAACTGCAGCATCAATGCTACCTACAGCTCTGCGAAGCAGGCTATCTACTCTGCCCAATCAACAGGGCCATTACCTCTATGCTAGATGCTTTGTGTAAAAAACACAATAAAAAACACATTTAGGCCTCTTCCTCCCCTGTTGCTTCGACCCTGTTCCGTGAATAACAATGGTGACCTTGGCCCTAATGTTCACATGGAAAATGCACTTCATGTTCTTTTTCATAGTAAGACTGCTAGAACTGGGGTCCAGTGTCCACTCACATGGGGTGGGGTGTGCTCCTGTGCTGTGAAACAGATAGTAGAGAACTAAAGAAGATACATGATGTTGTAGGTACGGCATAAGGTCACATGTTGTGAAAGGCATACTGGAGCAACCCAGAAGTTTTTACTGAAACGTTTTGGTATTGGTCATACGGAACACATGCCCTTGCTTACCATCCCTGTCCGGTCTACAATAATTAATCCATTATCCCCAAATGCCCCATCGTTACCACTCCAAGCTCTTCCTAAACATTTTCTATAGTTAAGCTAATTTCTTTTATTAATACCTCGCAAGGTGGGTGAATAGTGATTTATTGTAGTAAAGGTTGATTCTCATGTTTGTGTATGCAATAATAAACAATGTTAATATACAGAAAAGGATATATGCCGTAACATCTCTTGTATACTGTTTATTAACAAACTGGCAATTGAAACAAAATCACATGAATGTGTGTGAAAGGCTCTCTGTGTTTCCTCACTGTTATGTGCAGTGTACCTTGCCATGCCCTAAACCTTTTTTAGGTCTCGCCTGGCGTAGGTTGCGCACATGCGCAGTGTCGCTGGCGAGATTGAATGATTTGGGGTATTTTCGGTAAAGGGCATTAAGCCCCGCCCCTCTTTTCCATTGGCTGGCGTCGCAGTTTATGCTAAACAGTGGCCAGCCATTGGAAAAGAGCTGTTCTTGAAGTTTTCGTTCGACTTTTTTGCCCGTCCCACTTGGACAGGCTCGCCTGCTTTCCTTCTGAAGTAAAAGGTTTCTTATCTTTATGGGGCCAAACACGTGGTCCCATAAAGATAAGAAAGCTTTTACTTTCATCCTGGGACGGGTTTCGGGAAGAAGCAAAAGAACAATGGATTTAACTTAGATCTCCTTACTGGTGGTGAATGTTTGATTTGTTCAGCATTCCTTTCATCATTTGTTTGCACAGCTTTTTTCACCTTAAGTGGGATGGGCAGTTCGGGCTGGACTGTACCCATGAGGAGCAGGGTCAAGACTGAGTTGCATATGGCTGTGTCCAAACTGGGTGGCATGGTGAGCAAAAGAACAATGGATTGATCCCAGATCTCTCAGTTTCTTCCATACTAGTAAGAGGTGTGGAGAGGATTATTGAGGAGAACAGACATGTGGGGCTGCTGCTTAAGGTAATGTTTTTCTTAAGCCGTCAAGGGCTTGAATTCCGGGTCATGGATGAAACTGAGCATTCTCACAATAGGGGACATTTAATTGAATTGTTAGAGATGATTTCTTATAAAGATGAGAGGCTAAAAGCAAAAATGTCCAGGAGGTATAGACACTATACCTCTCAAGATTACCAAAATTACATGATATCTGTAGTGGCAACGCTTGTCCATGAGTGCAATGTCAAAAAAGTGACAAAATAGTTTGCCATGCTAGCTGATGAAACCAAAGATGTTTCACATAAAGATCAGCTGAGTTTTATTATCCGCTTTGTTGATGGTGATGGAAATGTGTGGGAGAATAGACTAAGGTGTTACCATATGGAAAAGGTAGATGCCTCTTGCCTTGCTGCAGCCATTGTTGAAGCAGTACAGAACTCTGGATTTGACTGGAAGAAAAGTGTTGCACAGTGTTACAATGGAGCATCCGTTATTGGTGGCTGTTTTAATGGTGTTCAAGCAAAAATAAGAGAAATCACATCACAAGCAATTTATATATACTGCCATGCCCATCGCCTAAACCTTGTGCTAGTGTAAACAGTAAATAACATACAACCAGTAAAACATTTCTTTTCAACACTGCAAGCTGTTTTTTTTTCTTTCACAAGGTTCACCAAGGCATGAGCTTTTTCTGAAAGCTCAGCAAGAGAATAATCTGTCTGTAATAGCACTAGAAGGACTCTCAAGTACGAGGTGGTTTTACTGGTACTCCTGTGTTACAAAAGTGCAGATGCGATTTGCGTCGATTGTCATTGTTCTCCATGTAATAGAGCCACAACAACGTGACCAGAAGGCTAGTTCAGAAGCCAAAGGAATTTTTAAGAACATTGAAAACTTTGGTTTCTTACATTGCAGCGTATGGAACTCAATCTCCAAAGGATTCACAGTCTATCCGAAGATCTACAGAGAAAAGACCTTGACTTGCTGAGAGCATGTGATTTAATCAAGTCTATAAGAAGTGAGTTAGTGAAACTCCATCACGACAGTCAGTGGGCCAAATTTTTAAGTCAGACTAAGGATTTAGCAAAGCAGTGTCTAATTGAGATTCAAGAAAATTCCAATCCAAGGGCTCCACCTGTGAGACACCATAAATTGAGTAACAAATGTACATAATAATTTGTCAGTATCTCTGTAGGGAAAAGATCCAGCCATTTTGATGTCTCAGAAAGTTGAACTCCACTGTCTGTGCGCTTAAAGCAGGAAATGTATTTCTCTACTGTGGATAGACTTGTAAATTAGTTTGAGGCTCGACTTACAGAGAAGATGGGTCTCATGTCTGCAATTAAAATGTTCAGTCCAAAAGCTAACATTTTTGGGACTTTTCCTCTGCACTAATTATTGTTGACAAATATCAAGAGGGTTGCAGTAGACCTAAGTCTTCTACAATCCGAACTGGAAACTGCAAAATCGCATCTTTCAGACACAAATGTACTGTCAGGCAGTATCTCGTGTATCTGCCAGGAGAATTTTCTTGGGTTTTGGATCTTTTAAATCTATTTCTAACATTACCTATTACCACTGCTTGAAATGAGAGATTCCCCTACTGTATGAAAAGGGTAAAAACATATTTGCGCACTAAATTTGGAGACAATAGACTCAGTGATTTAATGATAATGGCATGTGAACCTAATGAGGTTAAGCAGCTAATTTTGAATGAAGCCATCGACAGATTTGCTGACATGCACCACCGAAGGTATTTTCTTATTGGCTGGTCCTTTCCCTCATTTAGAGAAGCAGAGAAGCAGCCGCACAGTTTGCCAGGCAAACAATAGTTACTCCTCAATCAGTCTCTATTCCCCCCCTTGAGGCCTATGCCACCTGAATATATCTGCCAGTGATCACAGAAGCCAATACCTTATGCAGAAGCACAAAGAGAGCAGCTACCACGCTGCCATGCAGTTTTGGCCTTCACCTCAAGATCTCATCAATATGGCCAGGCAACCAACTGCTGCTCTCCAGTCAATCTGTTTTCACCTTGAACCGTTTGCTGTCCAACATCATCGGCCAGTAATTACAGAAGAAAGGGTCCTCTGTAGGGGCAAGAAGACAGCATCTACCACGCTGTCCTGCAGTATCTACCTTCACTCTCCCGGATATAGTTTATTTGCCGCCTCTGCATCCTGAATCAATAAAAACTTCAAAAGAATCACTGCATCTACTTACCAGTACACCTATTAACCTCACTGATACTGTGCAAAGCTTCTTACAATTTTCGGAGTTTCTGTCATTCAATACGCAGCAATCTCCAAACAGGCGAGACCCCATTTTGAGTACCATCTTTTCTCTGCAGAGAATCAGGGAATCAATACTATAACTCTTAGAAAAGAATATGGAAAATATAGATCAGGTACTGGATGCTCAAACAGGAATTTTGCAATATCTCATGGATAAAAAGAGGAAAAAACAACGTATCCAAAATGTCCAAACTCAACTTACAAGCTCAGAGACCGATAAGGGCAGAAAAGATAAGTGTTATTATACCCCTCTAGCATCTACTACTACTTTTACTCACAAAAAGCAGAAGGCGACTCAGACGGGTGGTCCCCCTTTTAAACAGATAACTAATGGCATTAACAATGAAAAAATCTATTCTCTTAGTAAATTATTCGAGGAATCTCCACCAGAGAATACTCCCCAACATACCACCTCCATGTTTCCAATTTTCACTCACAAATATCCACAAAGTCTCAGAGGGAGCAACAAAAACAAAGCAGATAACGCAAACTAAGCCCATGACAATGCAAATTATAAAAAGGAAAAACGCCCAGGGGAAAATTAATAAAAAGACTAACAAGAAGAAAAAAGCTAAGCATAGAATATCTAGAAGATCATCAAGAAAAGTAATGTTTCCACAATTTTGTCTTGCAGACCTGGCAAATCAAGAAAACAGTCATGCCATAAAAATTCAAGACGCAACCTAAATCACAGTCCAGTTGTCTTCACCATTTGAAATTCAAGAAGATCAAAAACATTTAGAGGCTTCTGCATCAAATTTCGTCATAAAATTTGTAAAACACGCTCAGTATCCGGGTAACCATGATACAGTAAAGCATTTTGTCAACAAGAACATACAGGGCAGTGGGAAACAACCTGTACCATGTATCCTGAAATTAACAGATTTATTCCCCAGTGACAATGTTCCATTAACTTGGGGGAGAATAGTAGATCTATTGCATAAAAACTGATCACTTCAATCACTCACCACTGCAGAAATAAAATTAGTCTCCATCCCACGATGAACGGTTTGAAACAAGGTTGCCTTCTCGCCCCCATGTTATTTTCCATATACATAAGTGACCTACCGGGATACTTTCTCCAAATTAACTATTCTCCTCCAAAATTAGCACAAAGCAATATCCATAGTCTAATGTACGCTGACGATATCGTCATACTTGATCGTACCCCAATCGGCCTCCAAAGAAATGTAAACGTATTAAATCGTTAGGCAAAAGAAAACGTTTTGGTCCCTAATATTTCAAAAAACAGAATTTTACCCTTTAGAGGAAGAAGGAAATCTCTTCCTTTTATTTAGATTTTTGGGAGGTAAACCTATAAAGATCGTGAAAGAATATTCTTACCTGGGGCGTATCGTCTCCCATAATTTACCAAATTCTCCCAATTTCCAACATATTGGACGAAAGGCAGATGCCCATGTCGGGGCATTGCAGAGATTTTATTCCTCTACAGGGAATAGACATTTCCAACCACTGATGGAGGTTTTACCGTATGAAAATCCCACCCATCTATGTTTACGCCTTGGAATATATACATGTTAAAACCTGCCAACCAGTAAAAATGAAAGAAGGGGTCGTTCTACGGAAACAGTTAAAAGTAACCCAATCAGTCCAGGCACAAGCATTACGTCTCAAGTTCTCTTTAGCAAGTACATATGTTTGAGCCACTTCTAACATAATAAGGTGGGTCTACAACCTTTAACACGCTATCCCAGGATCCCTAAGACACATATTAAAATTGGATACAGAGTCGAGTCGGCACAGCATACTTTTAATAGGAACCTTAAAATAGCCCTTGATGCATTCAAAAGTACTATAGCTCTTTTACAGGCTTGGACTTGAGCCCATCTGAAGCTCTTCTTAAAACATGTGACGCCAAGAATAAGTTTTGAACTAAATATTGAACACTGTAATCAATTAAAGCACTACAAACAATTTGCAAAAAGTATAGTATATAAAACCACTGAGCTTTATCTTCATTTTCAGCTAGAGTACAGAGTAAGGCGTTGTTCTTCTTTTCAAGGAGGCTGTGAAGCACCATCTCTTCCCATCAGGACTCCAGTATCAATAACCATTATTTTCTTCTGTGCAAGTAAAATCTGCCCAAATATGTTTAGCACTCTTTAAACATGCTAATGCAGAAAAAGCATTTTATTGATAAACACAATTATTGTACCAGTAATGCACATGTTTACTGTAGAAAAAAATAATGATAGTAAACCTGTAAAGGTTCAATGGCTCCGCAGGTTTAGAAGTATGTATACCATGCCATTCAAAGGAAGGTTCTGGGAGAGCTTGACCTGCATTTAATAGCACTTCTATCTGCGTTCCAAAACTTAGATTTAACTACATGGTACTCATAGTTTCTCAAACAAATGCTACAGTCAACTTGTTTTGAACATTATAGGTCCATCAACCTTCCCATTTTATTATTTATAAGTTATTTGGTATTGAAAATGGCTGATTTCAACTTGACTAGTGTATTTTCCATTGTTGCACACTATTTGATCAGTTCTTAATCAATGCTGCATTATCTTAATTGTATATCTGAAGATACTACCTGAAACAATGTATGCAACTGTATTTTCAATAGGATTTGAAGTATTTCTGTTTATAGGGTGCTTTAAAAAAAATATCTGTACAGATTTTCCAGCCTCTGTGTGTGATGCAAGTAACCAAAGGTTAGATGCATCACTTCCTGTTATAGCACCAAGTCAAAGATCATACAATGTCGCTTTCTTTAATTTCGTGGGGGTCCAAAGGGTTGGTGATGAACTTTCTGTGATGTCACCAGGTCAACATTTGTGTGATTTCACTTCCTGTGAAATCATCGAGGTGGGTCAAAGGGCAGGTGATGTCACTTCCTGTGATGTCATTGGGTCAAAGTTTGTATGATGTCACTTCTGCTACCCCTAGCATTTTGATGAAGGTGTGCAGATTATGGACCAGAAGACCTGTCGAGCCCAGTGAAAACTGAATTTAAAACTTCAGCATTTTCTCTCGTACAAGAGGATTCTCTGGCAATGCTGAGTGACCTGCTTTTGGCGGGTGAGGCAGTGACCCCCTGATGAGGTGAATGACCCCTTACCTTGCCTGCTAATGTCCCATCAGTTATTATCCCAGTGGAAGGTTGGTGGTGTGTTGAAATCTTACTAACGGTAGTGAAGTACATAGTCTGTGAACCAAGAAATACCTATCAATTAACCACTAACAGAGCATCTGTGAAAATTTAGAAATGTTCTTATCTTTTCTTTTGCCATATTCAGCCATTCAAATCAGGTTAGCTATAATACAGCCACAGAATGTGTGTTCCTCTTTAGAGTCACCATAATAACTGTCAGGTACCCCAATCCATTTGAGTATATGCGTATCGATAGGGCAAGTGTGTCGTTAGTCCTTGCACTGTGGCAGCCAAAAGGGCACACCTTCATGAAAGCCCCTGCTCAGGTTCTCTTCAGGGTGACTTGGACTTGTCACATGGTGCAGGTTTCAATCTCTGTTTTTCTGCTACAGACCTGTTGCCTAATTTCTCGTTCCCTCCTCAACCTCTCTGTTTCTTGCGATATTGAGTGGGTCGGACGGTCTGTTGGTAGGTGATCAGGTGGTGTTGCCTGCGTCTGCAGAGGGCTTGTGTCCATATATGATTGTCCAGTTTGCTCCAGAAATTGCTTCAGTTCACCCAGATCATCACATTCTTTTGTTCTGCTCTCTTTAGTGATTAAAATAATTTCAGTATCCAACAATCAATAACTGATACCTAGTTGTTTCAGTCGAGGCTAGAGAGACAAGAACCTCTTACGTTTGTTTGTGGTTTCCACATAAAAGTCTTGGCTCATATGCATCTTATAGCCTTCGAACGAAAAGAAGAAGAGTAAGTTGTCTCTCCTGTTACTGTCCATCAATTTAGCCTCCATGTCCCAGTTGTTCTGCTTTCAGTCCATGGCCTGTGTAATGGTTTGCTCAGTGCTAGGCAGTTGGTTCTCCGTCAGATTCAGGCCTGCATTAAAATTTAAGAGATTCACCATAATGGATGCGACTTCAGATGAGATCTTAAAGGTTTTTTCTTCAATTGTAGAGATAAAGACCTTCAGACTCGACAACTCCTCAAGGATGATGTCCAGTGAGACACCATTTTTTCATGATATTTTGAGGTTTTGTGTGATTTGCCAGTATTAGCCTCTGTAAACAGGAGCTGCTGAGCCAGTTTCAACATCAAATTGTAGGCAGACAGGATTTGGTGAGTCATCTCCTACCTTACCCCATACTGCTACTGTACCAGGGTGATTGAGCACTTCTATTGCATGGCAGCACACACAGGTCATGAAGAGCTGTGATATCCTCATCCTCAGCAATCCCCCTACATTGCAATCAAATCGGGGGGTATCTGCAATGGGTACATGACAGAGCAGATCCTCTCTGACTGCTGTGGCACGGGTCAAGGTATTTTGGTGAACTCCTGGCATTTTGGTGACATTTGGCTGTTTGTCCCTCTGCAGGCCAAGGTCAAACAGCTGTTGCTCAGAGCTTGTAGGCTCAGTTTTGGGTTATCTGCGCAGTGGTCAGTTGTTTATTGTGCAGTCAGTAGTGGCGATGTTCACACTAAGCAGCTGCTGGCAATTACAGAGACCTCTATGCACATGTTAAGAAACAAGAATGTGTGGCCTAAAGTTACTTAACGGCACAAGTTATAGTTTCTTCAGAAAAGTAAAACTATACCTTCTGAATTTCTATGGTTTTGTGTGGGTAAAACGTAAACCTAACTATAACTTTCCTGTAACCTTTCTTTTTCTAATGTAAAATAATATAGAATTGGATCCTTAGGTACCCACGTTCCAGCTGAGGAGCCGAGTCCCTTGATATAATTTTTTTTTTTAATAACTCCTAAACCACTGGACAGATTTACACCAAATTACAAAAATATTTTTTTTCAGGACCAAGAGCTACCTTTCTGCCAAAATCAGTGTTAATCATTTCAGCGGTCCGTCCTGTAGCCAGGTCTAAAAATTGCAAAATCCCCATAGACATTGCATGGGGAAATATCGTTTTGGGCCCTCCCTCTTTTTCTCTGCCCCGGCTTGAGGAATCAAATTCCATGTAGAACTAGGCAAAGTAGGCTATGCTTAAAAGCTTTGCTAGAAAAACTGAAATTTGAGGTGAGCAGATTCAGAGTGTCGCTGGTGTTGTAGGGTGCTCTCTACAGGAGCTGTTCTCAACCTAAAGTTGGGAACTTCCTAGATTTCTCTGTTTCTTTTTTGCATAATTTATGCAGCACTCTAACTCTTAAGGGATTTCGTTTTGACTTATACTGGGTGCTCCCTTGTGTCTGGACAAAACAAATCCTCTCTGAAGAGGTATAGTGATAGTGAAACAAGTGTCAGAGGTTGCTTTTATTCATTCCAGGTTGGACTGTGTTTTGCCAATCCAGAGCTGTAATACAGTGCCTGGTGTGGTAAAGAGCTTTCGACATTTTACAGCTCGGCTTGGATGGCAGTGTGCTAATCCTTTGCTTAAAGATTTTGCTGTAGAAATGGCAAAATACTTTTTTATTTTCTACCTCAGCATGGATAGCACTGTGCTAATCCTATGCTTAAAAACTTTGTTAGAAAAACAGATATTTAAAGTGAGCAGATTCAGTGTTGCTGGTGTTTTAGGGTGATTCATACCGGAGCTGCTCTCCACTTAAACTTGGGAGCTACCCAGAGTTCTGTGATTCTTTTTAGCTTAATTTATGCGGCACTCTAACTCTGAAAGGGTTTTGGTTTGATATATATATATATATCTCAAAACAAAATAAATGTGTATATATATATGTGTGTGTGTATATATATGTTTGTGTGTATATGTACACACACACAAACACATATATATATACATATATATATATTTATCAAAACAAAACCCTTTCAGAGTTAAGAGTGCCGCATAAATATATACATACACACACACACACAGTGGCGTAGCCTCTCTGTAGTTATAATTAGGGTTACCAGAGATGGGAATTCCTTGGACTGTTCTCCAGTAATAACTGTGCGCCAATTTAACAAATCTTTCCAAATCTTTTGCTTTTTATACATTGCTGGAGGATGTTAAGTTTTGCGGTGATTGGTCAAGGAAGAGCAAAAATAATAGGAGGGGGTCCCAAAACGTTTTTGATTACCAATGCATTTTCCATAGACTTTGTATTCATGCGTAGTGGCTAAATGCTAAATCGGAATTCCACAAAATTGAGCAGGATTGCACATTAAGATGTGCATATGATACTTGTGGGTACTACAGGTAAGTAGGGTGATTATTTTCTAAGTTATAAATCATTTTAGCTTAGGGATATCTTTTGTCCCTGTATTTTTTGTGAAATTTCACAGGATTTTGCGGTATTTCTTTCACAGATGTACCATGGTACATAGCGATGACAAGGCATTATGTGATTGGCTAGTTAAAAGCAGTCATGTTGTTTTAAGGTACACATTGGCTGTGTTCTGCATTTCACCTTAGCTATAGGTATTGTGTTTGATATTTTTCCCCTACCGTAGGGATTTTTTTATAAGCTACCAAATTTTGACAAAATCTGCAGAGTACCACAGTACTGCCTCAGGAGTACCGTGGTACTTAAAACAAAAATGTAAAATAATTACTACGTTATTTCTGGATGGAATCCCGTTTGGAAGTCTGAAAGTATGGCATTATCTTCAATGAAAAGTTTGCCCAGGAAAGGTCCATTTGTAATTGGTCTATAGTTGTCAGGGTTCAGAGTGTCCAGGTTTGTTTTCTTCAATAATGGGCATATGTATTACTTTTTTAGTTCTTCTAAAAATATTCTGATAGTTCAGGAATTGTTGATGATTCTTCCTACTGGTTTGTTAGAGGAATTCTTCTGAAGGTTTGTGGTGGACATGGGTCAGAAGGGCTGTATACTGCATAGTTACCGTGGTATACTGAGGCACAGTATATTAATAAGTATTATAACTTTAACACTACTTACAGTATTTACATCTACTACCAAAAATTAGCATTTACATGACATAATATATATTCCTGGAACATTACATCTACATCTGTTCTCCCACTTCCACGCTACATTGGTTTCAAGTACCACACTTCACTCTATGCCACTCTATGCTACTCTAGTGTATGCTACTCCATTGTATGCTACTGTAGTCTATGCTGTTCCACTGTACAGCACTCTACTCTACGCCACTCCACGCTTTGCTATTCCACTATATGGTACTCAACTCTATATCACTCCACTGTACACTACTACACTCAATGTTATTCTACTCTACTCCACTGTATGCTACTCCACTTTATTTCACTCCACTCTACACCACTCCTCTTTACACTACTACAGTCTATTCTAATCCGCTCTATGACACTCCACTATAAGCTACTCCATATAACAATTCATTGTATGACACTCCAGTGTACGAGCCTCCACTGTACGCTATTCCACTGTATGCAACTCTACGAAACTCAACTCTATGCTATTCCACTCTGACACTTCATTCTATGACACTTTATGCATTTCTACTCTACACCACTAAAATGAACGTCACTCCACACCACTTCACACCATTCGATTCTAACCCAGCTCTACTGTACACTACTCCACACTGTGCAACTCCACTCTACACCACTCTACTCTACCCCAGTCCACTGTACTCTATTCCACTGTAGACGGTACACTGTACCACACTCCACTCTATGCCACTGCACTCTATACTACTCCACTGTATGCTACTCCACTCTTTCCCACACCATTGTACCCCACTTCAGCCTATGCTACTCCACTCTACTCACCTCCACTCTACTGTCTGCTATTCAACTGTATGCAACTACACTCTACGTCACTCCGCTGCACGCCACTGCAGTATACTCGACTCCACTGTACCCCACTCCATTCTACGCCAATCCACTATATGCTCTTCCACTGCACAAAACTATACTGTATGCCACTATATTTGTGCTTGTCTACTCTAAGCCACTCCACTGAATGGTATTCAACTGTACGCTACTGCACTGTACACCACTACACTGTATGCTTCTACACTGTTCCACTCTATTACCCTCCACTCTACACCACTCCACTCTACGCTATTCCACTCTATGCAACTCCACTCTGCACCACAACACTGTATGCCACTCTACGGTACACTACTCCACTGTATGCCACTCCACTCCACGCCAGTCCACTCTGCGCTACTTTACTGTATGGTTCTCCACTGTACAATACTGCACTCTACACCACTCTGGTTTATACCACTCCACTCTACACCACTCATTCTATGCTATTCCACTGTATGACCCTCCATGCTACACCACTTCACCATATGCCATTTCAGTCTACGCTATTCCACTATATGAAACTCGACTCTACGCCAATCCACTGTACGCTATTTTACTGTATGGCACTACACTGAATTCAACTACACCGAATGCCACGCCAGTTTACAACACTCCACTCCATTCCACTGTACACTATTGTATTGTATGCCACTCCACTCTATTCCACTAGACTGTTATTCCACTGTATGCCACTCCACTTTACACCACTTCAGTGTATACCACTTAACTATATGATTTTCCACTGTACACCACTACACTCTCCAGCAATGCACTCTATGCCGCTCTACTGTATGCTATCCCACTCTGCACCGCTCTACTCTATGCCACTACACTCTATCCTATTCCACTGTATGCCACTTCACGCGACTCCCCTGTACACTATTCACCAGTCCATGCCACTCCACTGTGTGACACTCCACTCTACCCCACTCCACCCTACGCTATTCCACTTTATGCCACTTCATTATACGTGACTCCATTGTACCCTATTCCACTGTATGCCACTCCACTCTGCACCACTCCACTGTACAGCAATCCAGTCCATAGAATTAGACTCTGCACTAGTCTTCTTTACGCCACTTCATTCTACAGCATTCCATTCCACGCAACTGCACTCTACGATGCTCAAATATATGCTATTCCACTTACGGAACTCCACTCTGTGCCACTCCACTGTACACCACTCCATTGTACCCTATTCCACAGTACACCACTCCAATGTACACTACTACTCTCTATGCTATTCCACTGTACACCACAACACTTTCCCTCACTCCACTCTATGCCATTTCACTCTAAGCCACTTTACTCTATGCTATTCCACTTTGCGCCACTCCAGGCTACTGTATTCCACTGTATGCCACTGCACTATACCATACTCCAGTCTACGTTACTCCACTTTACAGCACTCCACTGACTGCTGTTCAACTGTGCACCAATCCACTGTACTACATTCCACTCGATGCCACACCACTCTACACCACTCCACTGTATGCTATTACACTGAACTCCTCTCTACTTTACCACACTCCACTCTAATCCACTTCACTCTACAACAAGTTGCTGTACGAAGCTACAGTTTATGACACCGTCCTCCACTCTAGAGTACGACAGTCCACTTAAAAACACTCCACTCAATGACACAAAACTATATGGTTTAAAATTATTTTTTATTAAAATTAAAAAACCATTAAAATTCAAAGAAAAAAACAAAGGATAAAGCTTTGTTATAGTTAGGAACACTTTATTTATTCTTTCTTTGTGATACAAACCTAAACTGCACTAAGATGACAAATTCTAAAATTATAGTTGTACCTTAAATTTATAATTTAACCACCACATTTAAATTGCTATAACTTTATTCTTTGGATACAAACCAAACTTAAACTATACAAAAATTATAATTCTAACTTACACTTCTACCTTCAATTTATAATTTACGCACCATCTTCAAGTTGTGCACCTTCATGCACAGTGTATTCAACTAGGTAGCCACCCTCCATTTAGTGTAACTTACACCTTATCCATACACTGGTCATATTCTTTTCTATTATATTACCTATGCCATCTCAAATAATAGCATTTAAAATAACACTTAGGACATCACAAACCACATCATTTGTGCGAACACAATGCATAGTAGAGTGGCGAGTTATAGTTAAAGTAGTGTGGCAACCAAGTTCCCTTTTTTCTTTCTTTCTTTCTTTTTTCTAGCTCGATGTCCTACTGGTGCTGAGGCACGCCGCTCCTCCCCCTTTCTCACTCCTTCAGCTTCCAGGGCATGTTGCATCGTCACGACGGACCGTGGCTGGGGGATTGCAGCGAAGGTGAGCGTGCGGAGCAGCTTCTGCGGCATCAGCATCAGCAGCAGTGGAGGCCAGGAGACAAGCTTGCTTGCTGCCTCCCCGCAGGGTATGCCTAAAAGACTGCAAGTCGTGAAATCCGAATCGCGGAGCTCCGGGCAGGGAGCTGCCGGGCGGTCAAAGGGTTGCAGCACTCGAGGCATATACAGCACACTGAGCCAGCTGAAACGGCAGGATGAGCAGGAGGAGTTAGATGAACGGTGCTGGGCAGTGTCGGTGAGGAGCCGCTGAGACATGAGGGCTGTGTGCAACAAGTTGAGGAGACTCAACACTCTATTATTGGGCTGTATGCGCAGAGTCACTGTAGGAGAGACTACAACAAGGCAAAGCAAAGTTGTGAATCAGGCTATCAGCAGTTGCAGTTCCAGTTTTAATTCCTTAAGAGTGCCAGTGCATACTGACAGTACCCTGCTTACAGTGTACGCTTGCTGCTAATCCCAGGCAAGTTGCCAAATAGCTGCCCCATAGTTCCCTCTCGTAAGGATTGGATATAAGTGACTTTGCGACTGGGTGGTAATTTTTGTGGAGGCCGGATACTTAAAGTGGGCCTGATAGAGAAAGCCAGTCGCCCCTCCCTACGATGAGGTGCAGAATACTGAGTTATAGCCCAGGCAAAGAGAAGAAAACGAAGGGCTTGGACTATAAGCTATGTGGCTGATGGTTTTGAGAGGGTCAACAACGCGAGCAGGAGCTTCAGGTGCAGCCCTCACTCCCCCATCAATAACTCTGAAGGTTAGGCTTCAAGCAGCACAGTCCCGTATTCTGGCAGCCAAGAGAGGAAGAACTCATCAGAAAACAAGGGGAGAAATGAGTATTTCACAAGTGGCTCTTCCATATCAGAAGTCTTCTCTCACGTTCTCTGATTCCCCTGGATCTTCCTCAGAATCACTAGGGTCCTCTCCAGAAATATGGACTGAGAGCAAAGACAGGATGGAAGGGGATATGGCACATGCCAGGTATCACATGGAAACAGAGCGAGCCCTGGATAGAGTGCTAGAGGAGGCAACTGTACGACATCCCACTACTTCGCAAGCTGTGAGTGTAGACAGTAGCACTGAGAACACTGAAAAGTTGGGAGCACCATCACTTGCTGAGACAGATAATAGGAGCCTTGAGGTGGTTAATCCTCACAAGGAGTACCCTGTATTTTCTAAAAATCGCAAACCTATCCAGATGGCTAATACGGTGACGGTAGTAGAAGAGATATTCTCTGAAGAAGTTGCTTCTGTTAACCAGGAAAAAGGCGTTACCGGCATTTTAGCTACTGCGGTTCCTCCAGGGAAGAAAGGGGAGACTCCCCCTGGAAAAGAAGCCCAAATTCATTCTAAGTAACTTGTGGGATCCTCGCAAGGGGTAGTGCTGGAAAAAGTGAGGCGTAATTCCAAGATACAAGAGGACCTGGAGTCTCTATCCCCTTTACTACACCATAGTCTCTTGTTGGAAACAGGGCCAGAAGAGACGTCCGCACCCCTGCAGCAGGGAATTGACAACAGAGATGTTTGCGCCAAAGGGGCTATTCCTACAATTACTACGGCCCAGTCTACATCTGTCCCAATGGACCAAATGCAACAGTTCTTTGAGACTATCTTAGGGGAAATCTGAGACTGCAAGGCTTCGCAAGCACAGGAGCTCTATTTATTGCACCAACATTTAGACAAAATTGAGAGCATGATGCAGCAAATGCCTGAGAGATTTAAAGAACTGGAGCAACAAGTATCTGATATTGAAGACCACTCAGCGCAATGGGACACTGACATTATCTCTCTCCAGAGGAAGCTACAGGCCTCCCAGATTAAGATGGATGAGATGGAAAATTATGCCAGGCGTTCTAATTTACATTTCACAGGGATTCCAGAAGACAGTGAACGCATCGACGGCCAGTCTAATCTGGTGCCCTTTATTGAGTCGATAATCAGAACCCATGTGCTGGACAAGGCGCCTGAAGATCTTACTATAATGGGGGCCCATAGAGTTCCCTTTCAGAAAATTCCAGGGGCAAAGTATCCTAGGACAATGATTGTTATGTTTTCCAACTACCGCATTAGAGAGGCAGTATTAACGAAGGCGATCCAAAAAAGAGAGATTGCTTTACCCAACGGAGGCCGAGTACGAGCGTTCTCTGATATGTCGGCAGTAGCAGCACGAAGACGGAAACATATTGTTGGGATGCTGAGCCAATTTAAGAGTGCAGGAGCACAGGCCTCCATTGCGCAGCAGTCCAAATTGAGAGTTCTATGGAAAGGAAGGTTTCATTTGTGTCCTACTATCGAAGAGGCCCAAGATTTACTACAAAAGATTGTTCAAGTAAATGTAAAATAAGTGATCCAATTATGGTTTTTTTTCTCGTTTTTTTCTTTGCACTCAGATACTTTATGCAGCTTAAAACTTTAACTCAAGTTCCAATTAGACTTTACCAACATTTTCCCAATGTGCATTTTGCTCTTCCCGGGGAGGGGGTAGCTGTGCTGGATTGAGCCATTGCCATTGCCTTTCCCTTTCTGGTCTTTGCTGCTATAGGTACTACTTTTGCAATGGCTTTTCTTTTTCTTTTTTTTTTTTAGCCTTGTGAATATGGTGAATATTGTGAAGTTTGAAAATGCATTTTGTTCTGGGAATTTTTTGTATTTTCTGTCTTTTTTTTGCATTGTATTTGTAGACTGAAGGACTTGCATGTCTTCGCACTAATGAACTCTGCACGATGCACTTTTAGCAGTTCGCTTATAGCTGAAAATTGGCATTTTTGCACCATGGCACAAGGCACTTTACATTTCCCCCTTTTATGTTGAGGGGGTGGAGATTGTATTCTTCTTTATAATTCTCCAAAGCCTTGTGGTGGGAAAGGCATTTTTTTTTCTTCTTGGCTTGGAAATGTGCAAAGTATCGGGGAGCAGTGATTTATAAAACTGCTTTCTCCTCAAAGCTAAAATCTGCACTATCACACAAATTGCACTTTTCTAGTTATTCTCCCTCTATGGAGCATTGTTTTAATGAGGATTGGACTTTCGGAGAGTTGAAGTGCTTTGGTATTTCTATACTGAGTTTACGGTTAATTTTTATTTATTTTTTGCACTATTTGCACTATTGCACTATGGCACTATGGCACTATTGCACTTTATCTTCCCTCCCCCTTCGGGTGAGGGAGAATAATATCACTGTTAGCAATTGGGGAAAAGCACTAGGTCAGCTTTACCCTCCCGGGTGTGTGTGGTGTAAGAGGGGTAGGATGGTTAGGGTTAGCAATGGGATTTAAAGCTTGAATATTATTACAGTGTAGGAAATATTGGAACAACTGGAAATCCTAGGTATCCTAGATATTAGGTCTCTTTTATCTCTAACTCGATCTAGCTCAAATATCGATATTTTGTCTTTTCGGGGGGGGGGGGAAGATACATTAGGTATAAGTGTTATTAGGAGTTTAGACTAGAGGCACAATGCTTGCTGATAGCAGTATGCGGAGGAACAGTCTGTGATAGGGTCTTTTCAAGATGGTATGAGCGGTATGAGCAACTCTACAAATACTTCCTTTCTGGGAGCACTTTTAGTATAAACGCTCCAGGGTTTATCTACCTAAAAATATTTTGTTCACAGGGAGGAAGGGGGGGAAGGCGTGCTCCCGCGTGCCAAGTCAAGGCACTTTGTTGATGGAGTGAGGCTGTCAGGAAAGGGCTACCTCACTCCACAGACAGTCTGGGGTGGGCAGAGGTGGGGGGAAGGGGGTGTAGCATTAAAGAAAATGAGCGTATAGATAGCGGACAAACTTGGGATAATGGGCTGTGTGGCAACACGGTTAAACTCAGAGGCCAAGGTGAATTTGCCAGGTTCTATGTCAATAAAGGGTTTTTTGTAACTTTATTAACAGTGTTTGTGCAATTGGAGAACAGACATATGAGAGAATATAGCAGACTTTTTTTTAAGTGGTATAATCTGACTGAAGAATGGCACAAGTGCTGAAGGTAATTTTGTGTAATGTTAATGGTTTTTTAAACGTACAGAAAAGAGGAGCCATGATAAAATGGCTAGAATCCTTCTCCCCTCAGGATTTATTTTTTTGCAGGAAACACACCTTAAATCTAACTCTCCCAACTTGACATTACCCAAGAAATATGTCCAAGCATACTTTGCTTTGGCCCATGCTGCAGTGTGTGGAGTGGGTATTCTTTTATCAACAGAGTTAGATTGGGTGGTGGGCAAGGTGATTCGGGATGAGGGAGCTAGGTGGATTTGCAAAGAAGGCGAAGTTAATGGGATAACCGTCATCCTGCTTAACTACTATGGGCCAATCAGAGATGACTGTGTGGACCTGAAACAGATATATGACTTGCTGGTGAATGCGCATGGGTCTATAATTATGGGAGGTGATTTTAACTTCATACAAGATCTGGGCCTAGATACCTCTAACAAGGGAAAAAAGCAATTAAAACCTAAAACAGACAGGCTTTTACGAATTTTAAAAGAGGATTTCGCATTATTAGATCCATGGAGGGTCGATCATCCAGGCAGCTCCGAGTTTACGTGTTACTCAGCGAAATTTAAAACAGCATTGGATTTTTTCTTGATAAGTAATCATCTTGCAAGGGGGAATCTATGATTCTCTCTAACCCATTCTCAGATCACTCTTTAATCTCTTTGTTATTGCACTTTCCCACCCCCAAGAGAAAAAATAATAGGTGGCATTTTGATAAAACGTTACTCTCGGACCAAAAATGGATTGACAAAACTCGCAATTTCATAGCATGGTTTTTCAAGGAAAATGTGAACACAGCATCAGGTTTTATGGTGTGGAAAGCTTTCAAGGCCACGTTTAGGGGGTGGGTGGTGGCCTATAGGGCCTAACTTCACAAAATAAGGAAATTGAAGATCAATGGACTCCAGGAGGCAGTGGAACAGACTAGGAGAGAACTTTTGAGTGGGACATTTGGGGAACTAGAAATAGAGGTGCTCCAACAGGAATTATTAAGGGCAAAGGAGTTCAAAGGTTTTTTTATAATAGATGAAATTGTTAGGAGTAAAGCTTCTCGACAGAAGGTCTATGAGGAGAGCCAGCATATCGGCAAATTCCTAGCCTGATCAACAAAAACGCACCAGAGCAAGCAGTCTATTCCACAAATTAGGGATCCCAGTACTAGGTGCCTGGTGAATGAAATGGAAAAAATTGAAAAATGTTTGTGTCCCATTTTAATAAGATCTATGCGGAAGTCCAGATAGTTAGCCCTCAGGCTCTTGTGGATTATCTTAGGTTAGTCCAGTTACCTACGATTAGCGAGGAGGACTGTATGCTCTTGAGCAAGCCGATTACAACCGCAGAATTAAGTGGAATCATAAAAAAAACGGCAAATGCAAAGGCAAGTGGTAATGATGGGATCCCTATTGAAGTGTACAAATTATTTCTAGAAGAACTCACGCAGTTTTTGGTACTGCTATACAACCAATTAATGGCCGGAGTGGGGGTCTCAGATAGATTTAAGGAGTCAGTCGTGATCTCTATTCTAAAGAAGGATAAGGACTCGAAAGATCCAAGTTCTTACCACTCAATAAGTCTACTAAATGTAGACTACAAGCTGTTTATGAAAATCTGGGCAAACAGGATCGCGAGATGTGAGCAATATTTGGTACACGCAGATCAAACAGGGTTTTCGCCTGGGAGATCTATGGCTGCAAATACCTTTTATCTGACCCAGACCATCGATTACTTTTCTGCTAGTAAGGAGGGTGCGGCCATTTTAATGATGGATGCAGAAATGGCATTCGATTTAGTGGACTGGCAGGCCCTCTTCTTTATTTTGTGGGAATTTGGCTTCCCACACCATCTGATTGAGATGCTAGAGAGAATTTATAGGGGAGCTATCGCAAAAATCATCATAAACTCTGAGGAGGTGGGAGAAGTTGCAATAAGACTAGGTACGAGGCAGGCATGCCCCCTATCCCCACTTTTATTTTCACTCTTTATTGAGCCACTAGCAATACAAATTTGTTCTAATGTATTAATCCAATCTCCCCTGGTAGGAATGGCAAAAATTAAGTTATTTGCCGACGACTTGATCCTGTATCTTAAACCAGAGAAAACAAATATCCAGAGAGCGCTGGAAGAAATCCAGGCGTTTACAGAACTAGGGGGGTATAGGGTTAATCAGTCTAAAACCGAGCCTCTCCTATTTAATGCACCAGGAATAGAGTTGCCAGAAGGGTTAAAATTTCTGCCTCTAAAACCGATTAGATACCTGGGCTTGTACATGACGGTGATCTTTTTTCTAGGCCTGGGTGGTAAATTCCGTTCCGCTCGCGGAATTTGCGGAATTTGGGTAATTTCACGTTCTGCGGAGAACGCGGAATAGCCCAAAATTCTGCGTTCCGCGGCTTCGCGGAATTTTTTGCTTGTTCGCGTTCTCAAAATGCGTGTTCGCAAGATATTTTCTCCTGAGCACGCAAACAGCGTTCGCTAACAGGAAAAAAGCATCGCGAACAAGCAATTCCGCGTGTTGGCGGAATTTGTGCATGCTCATGGAGATTTTTTACCGTTTCGCGGAGCTTTGAGTAGCGCGACTACGCAAATTCCGCCCACCCCTACTTTCTTCAACTCTTTCATCTGAATTATGGTAGAACACTTGATAAAATAAAAAGTCTGCTAGAAAGATGGACACTTTTACCTTTATTGATAATAGGTTGAGTCTTTATGATAAAAATTTCGATTCTTCCCCTGTTGATATTCTTATTTTTAAATCTTTCTTTAAAGATACCAATCTCATATTTTAATGAAGTGGATAAGGTGATTCGGGAGTTTGTCCGGGCTAAGAAAAAACCGGGGGTTTAAGTTATCTATTCTACAATTAGATATAGAACAGGGGGGGGTCTTGCCTTACCTCATCTAACTACGTATTACCAAGCTGCATTACTCAGTTTAACAACTCTGCTATTGGCCCCTGTTTTGAATTTTGATAATTTTTTAATGGATCTTATGTTAACAGAGAGTGCAATTAAGTTACCAGCATTCCTGCGTACTGCAAAACTACCCAAAAAAACAAGATATAAGGTTGTGAATACACTCTTAAGCCGCATACAGCGGTTTAATACAAATTATAGCATACCATCATGCTATGCATATTCCTCTTTTATGACTGTGAGTTATGGGGCCTTAAGCTCTCGCAAAAGGAGATTCAGACCTACAATATGTTAGGTTTTTGTTAGCTACGGGTCTTTTACGACGGCGCTAATTTGTTGTCATGGGATGTTTTCATAAATCAATTCGAACCTCAGAGCTGCGATCTTTGGTTTAGCTTCAGGCAGATTACATGCTTTCTCTCAACCAACTATACAGGAATTAGCAAGAGAGCCAGAGTAATTATAAAAGCAGCACTTGAGGTAAATTTAATTGGCATTGGTAGTTGGAACAGGCTACTACGCCAGGAGCCGAATAAGAGCCTGGTGGAAACAATGCTCCCAAAACTTGCTCAGGAAACCAACTGCTCGTTCAATAGCCAGGAATGGCTACGAGTTTGTGAGCTTGGCCATAGGGCTTTGAGAGCTGCCAATTTTCAAAGAATGTCCTTTCTTTCTAGGTGGGTGGCCTATTATACTCCCTCTAGAATCCATAAATGGTTTCCTACAGCACCGAATAACTGTTTTAGATGTAATTTGCCAGAAGAAGGAGATTGGACACATACATTTTTTACTTGCCCGAGATTACAATACTTTTGGGAGGAAGTGTTTAGGTTTATGAGTAAATGTCTGTGAACAGATATTCTCCCATGTGTACCGTTGGCTTTATTTGTTTTTTCCTATGTAATTGGTCAGCTCTCCATATATAGACAATGTTTTGTTTTCCTAGCCATAGCAGTAGCCAGATCTTTAATATCACAGAATTGGAGATCGCAGAAAATCCCTACATTGGCTCAGTGGCTACTTAAGCTGGAAAGGACCTATAGATTTGAACAGGCCTATGCAAAGAGGATAGGGTCTATGTGGAGATTTGGATTGACCTGGGAAGGATATGTGGTGACCACGCAAATAAACGACACTAGGTAATTTAAAGGCTACGTTACATAAATTTTGCATCGACGGTAAGTAACCTCTGCATGTTTTTGGAATAGTCCAAAGGAGGGTTGTTCCTAGGCGAAGTATGGGATACAGAACCAAACAAATTATGACGTTCCCCTTCTTAAAGAATTAATTCAAATTACATAGGTCATTGAGGTAGGGGGTACACGTTACTACCGAGCTGCTATGTGGAATGCTGGTTTTGCACATTATGTAAAATGATATATGAATTTGTGCTTTCCCTTTTTTTTTGCACAACCTAAATATGTGACTTGATATTTTATAGATTTTATCTTTTTCTGTATATCTGGTTTATCATATTTATCGTGTACAAATGGTTGATGAGATTTGATCTATTTATTGTCTGGTTTTACATAGGTCTTTGAGGTAGGGGGGTGCACGTTACTACCGAGCTGCTATGTAGAATGCTGGTTTTGCACATTATGTAAAATGATGTATGAATTTGCGCTTTCCCTTTCTTTTACACGACCTAAATATGTGACTTGATATTTTATAGATTTTATCTTTTTCTGTATATCCTGATTATCATATTTATCGTGTACAAATGGATGATGAAATTTGATCTAATTATTGTCTGGTTTTAATATGAGAATGGAGATTTTGGAATGTTGTCAGTTATATGCACCGTGGTCAAAATATGTCTGCTGTGTTTTTAAGCTCAATAAAAAAAAAAATTGAAAAAAGAGTTCCCTTTTTTCATCTTAATTCAGCCAAGGAAATTTTACCCCGGTGACACCTGTATTACCTAATTTAAAAGAAAGCTTATTTGCTTTTTTCATAACAAATACGCACAGATAGTAACACTAATGTAACGATCTGCCGTTGTGCTGAGTTACACGTATCTCCCTGTCTCCGTGAAAGAGCAACTGAACAATTAACAAATTGCATTAAATAAAACTGGACCAATTAAAACTGGACCAGTCCCACAAGTTGTCTGTAAAAGTGCTGACCTCCTTGCAATATTCTATACTTATCAGCATTCGAATCGCCTCACTGGAGGTTCTTCGCAGTCAAGGAATTAGGGACTTTTGCTCACTTTGTTGTTGGCCAGACGACTTTCTGTGACACAAGTGTATTGTTGTAGTGTCATCAGCTGTCTATCATGAGAGAAGGAAGTGTTGTAAGGGGGAGTCCACGGCAGTTTGTCCACATTCTTATATAGGTTGTGTAAGAACATATTCCAGTTTAGGGTTGTTGAAGCTTGTAACTTGAGCGCACTGGGTTCAGTCTCTATTTCTCTATATCTCTTTCCCAACTCCTAATCGTAGGTGCAGCTGCACAGCTTCTCCTTAAGGCTTGTGGGAGAGCAAATCAAGACATATTTTCATAGCCCCTGTTTGAAACGACTTTGAATTTATTACTCTTTCTTTTGCTAATTCAAGCTCCATGTTGCACAAAAATATTGATTTATATGTTAAAGGTTAAGGTACTATAAATCACGGAAGTAAGCTGGAAAGAAAGCTCACGTTGACAGGGAACCCTTGGAAGGTGGGGGCTCTAGGCAATTGCCCCTTTTGCCCATGCCTTAAAACATCTGTGCAGCTGCACACTCCCAGGTCATCGCTACCAGGGCCAGGCTTGGACAGAAAATAGGCCCAGGCACCAAAATAAAGGTGACCCCTGCAAAGCTAAAAAACAACGTCCTTGCTTCCAAATTGGGGCAATTTCGAACTTGCAAAGACATACTATACAAGTGTTTTGCAAGGTATTGAAGACTTGATTAATTTGAGTTAACTGCAGGCAATATGTGTTTCAATATCAGGGAAATCAGCAGTAAAAATCAGCCCAGCAGCCCAAAAAATAGGCCCGCAAACAGCCAAAAAGTATTTATTGTAATGTGAAGCATTGTAGGTGAATAACTTGGGAATAAATATGTCTTTGTGAAGTAATATGGGTATAGGTAAAAAGGTCACTTGACAGATGCACTGTCAGCCAGACCTAAAAATCCATGCAGGTTAATGACTTCCAAACACCATAAAGTATCTGGGGCTAGACATTCAAAGCATTTTTGTAGTCGTAGACGGCCTGATTCGCAGAGAGAAGAGCGTCACTTGCTTGCAATATGAGCTGAAGGAGAACTCACTAGTGACACTTTTGCTGTATGAATGTCCATAGGCATGAGGGAGTTGAGGGGAGAGTCCTATCATTCCTGACCTGGAAAGTGAGGGGTGTTACCAAATCCTGTGTAATTAGGCAGGTCCTGGCCTATCTCAAAAGGCATAAGGTGGGCATCGCACTTCTAAAAGAGACCCACCTCACATTGCGCTCTGAGTGCACCCTGGGTGGGCGCTGGTCCTCTTGTCATGTTACCTAATTCTTTCTACGCACGCGGGGTGGCCTTCCTCATTAAGCGGGTGTATTTTTTGCAATGGATGGGTGCCTTACGGATACCCAGGGACTTTATGCCATATTATGGGGTAGAGTGGGATGCAAAAAGCTTACCATTGTCAACTGCTAAGGGTCCAATATCGACAATCCTGTTCTTCTTTACATTTTATGGGTCATGATTCTCTTTACTGAACCACAGGCCTTGATATGGGGGGAAAGGGGGTAGTTTAATTGTGTACTACAGCCCTAATTGGAAAATACACGATGGCTGACCGGTGCTGAAATTGTTGCTGTGGCTCACCTGAGGGCTATCGTGTATGAGTATCACCTTTTAGACATTTGGCGGCAAACGTTGACGCAAACAGTAGAGGGTACCTACTACTCACATGTGCATGAGGGGTGGTCGAGACTTGATTACTGGCTACTCTCCTAGGACGTGGTGCCTTGGGTGCTTGAAATTACACATCAAGGTCACACCCTCTCCGATCATGCCCAGTTACGCATGTCCCTGGTGGTCCTCGGGGCCCCTAGCTTAGGTTTGGCCCTGGCTTTTGTACCCGGAGACCATGATGGGTATTCGCAGATGAGCTCCACAAAGAGATTGTGAAATATTTCAAATTGAGTAAAGGCTCGACTTACTCTAGGGGCACTGAGTGGGAAGCTTTTAAGGCTACTATACAGGGCATGGCAAAGCGCGGTGGCACCTGCCCTGCCTGGAGGAGGAGATGAAGAAAATAGAGCATGTGCTCGCAAGTGCTCTGGGCACGCCTACACTGGCACACCTTCATGCCCAGCTCACTGAGTATAACAAAGTGGCGGTGAGAAAATGTACATTTCAATGCAAATATGCCAGGGCAAGAGCATACGGTAAGGTGGGGATATTTGATCGGTCCTTGGCTGCCAAGATACAGCATCTTTGGGCTACTGAGTACCTTGTAGATGTTGAGGACGAGGCAAGGCAGCTGCATCACGATACTGTACAGTTTCTGGATGTGTTCCTCAAGGTTTTTTCAGCACCTCTATGCCGCTACAGGGATTAGATCTCCAGTGCAGATAGATGAATACTTAGAGGACACAACTTTGGAATGGTTGAATGATGCTAGATGTCAATGACTGGTGCAACCATTTACTGTGGAAGAGTTGCGAGGGGGGGTTGGTGTGCTTATCATGGGAAAAGCACCTGGTTCGGATGGTTTGCTTGCTGAATTTTACAACCGTTATATTGATCTTCTCACCCGTAAGCTGGTGGTGGTATTTGAGGCGGTGAGAGAAAGGAGAACTCTTTCCCCTTCAATGCAAGAGGCAGGGTCATAACACTGCTTAAACCTGCCTAACCGATGTGCAAATGTGACACCTACTGGCCCCATCACTCATAAACTGCCAGACAGGTGGCCAATCTGCTTACCCTGGTCTTGGCCAAGCTTATGCGACCAGATCAGTCTGAATTTGTCTCAGGAAGCTCTACTACACGCTCTGTCTGCTAGTCTACAGGACATTGACCCAGAGCTCAACACAATTTAGATGCATCCAAGGCGTTCGACTCTCATGAATTTGATTACTCTTTTGAAATATTGGGAAGGATGGGCATTCCATGGGGCATTCTGAGCTAACTGCAACTACTTTACACAGCGCCTATTGCATGAGTGCTGATAAACATTGTTTATTCTGCACCTCTGGTAATTTCTAGGGGCACAAGACAGGGATGAACACATTTGCCTCTTCTTTTTGCTCTCATCATGGAGCCACTGGCTGCTAGGCTCCAGCAGCACTACTCCCAGTATGGCCTACAATACATGAGTCGGACTATATTGATTTCTCTTTATGCGGATGACATGACTTTTATATACCAGGGACCCACAGATGAGCCTCAACAAAATCATATAAGAATATCTCCACTTTGGCATGGTCTCAGGTGTTACCATCAACTGGGGAAAATCTCAGATCCTACCCAATACACCTCGTTTACACCCAAATTTCCACTGCAATGGTGTAACAGCTCCTTCAAATATTTGGGGATATCGATGCATAGGGACCCGGAGGTGGTGATTATGGAAACCTGTGGGGTTGTTGTCAATCACATTACAGAGTGGATAGATCGCTTGATATCAATTTCACTCTTGTTAGCTGAACGGGTAGGTCTCATGAAAATGGTGATACTATCCCAGAGGCAGCATCTATTCTTGAATATACTGCTGTTGTGAAATGGGGTTCTCTTTGAAACTCTTTGGTCTCAGATGATCATATTGGCATGAGCTGGAAGGCAGCCCAGAGCTGGTTGTGAGGCACTTTTTCTGTCTTTTCCTTTGGGAGTTTTTGAGGCTCTGAACTTTAAATTTTACTATCTGCATGCCAGCGGTGGCCTGCACAGGTAAGCGCGGTGAGGCTGTGGGGTGTGGCAGGGCACGGCAGGGGGGAAGCCGCTAGATGACCGAATAGGTGTTATTTAATTATTTAATTATACCTATCCTGTCGTCTGTCGAATTCCCTCTGCTCCCACCCTGCCCCACCCGTACCCCGCCGCACTGTGCTTACCTGCGCCAGCCTCGGCTGCTACATGCACAGGCACATTTTTCCTATTGGTATAAGCCCCCCTTTTTTTCTCACCAGGTGGTCGAAGTAAATAGTTGGCTCCTATTTCTCCAACCTCTATCTTAGAGCGACCATTCAGAACCAATCAGAGGGATGTCTGGACAGTAGAATATACAATTTGAGCATGGGACAGATTGAGTAAAAGGGTGGGCCCAGGTTATGTGTACTAGGCTTGTAGACCACTTGAGTACTATCCCTTATTGCTGCTCACACACAAAACTGTCACTCGAATGAGATTCCTTGCTAGAGGATTGCTCACCTGGAGATATTTATATAGGAATATAGGGGAAACTCCCTCTGCACCCCACTCAACATGTTTGTTTACTATAGGTTGCAGCAGCTGTAAACGATCCCTTCCGCAGTTCCTGGCAGAACCAACTGTGCTGGCACCAATAGAATGACTGATGACGGCAGCCTCCACTAAACATTTAATCACAGTATTATATGCTGCCTGTCAGGAGGGGCAGGAGGTTTCTCCTAGGGCAGCATGAGAGGCCTGAGAGGCCTGGGAGGAAGAGTTGGGGCAAGAGATCAGTGATAAAATATGGGTGTAGCCTCACCAACAGATGGGTATGGTCAGCTCTATCAGCCAGCTCTGTATCATACACTACAAAATGCTGCAATGAGTCTACTATACACCAGTCTCACTGCAAAGTTGTGGCCACAAGGGGGATACAATAAGTGTTGGATGTAATGGTCCTGATGTGGGGTTCCTACATCTGGCTTGGTCCTGTGGAGTTGTTAATGCATATTGGACTGATGTGATTGCTGCTTGGTCTGCAATGGTGGGCTAGAGGATACAGACTGACAACAAGACAGGCAATAACTCTCAAGGTATTGAAGAGATGCAGGGATGGCTATGAGGGTGGTTGCCCCATCCCAGGTGGAGGCTGGTAGACTAGTACATGTGGTATGTATGTGGTTTACTGTATCCATGCAAATCATTAACTATGCTCTAACTCAAGAGCCTTACCCTCTCAGCTGGACTCACAAAGCTAATAGTGGAAGGAGCACTAACATACTAGTAATTAGTCAATAAGACAAGCAAGATCACTGAAGTTACATCTTGTTCAATGTCAATAAATCCATCAGAAAGACAGTATGTTAGAGAGAAAAACCCAATAGACATCAAATTGACTTGTACGTTTGTTGTATTCTTTCTTTTAATAGTCGTTTCACATTGAGGACACCTAAGTACAACCAACGTGTTTCATCCCATCACATAGGGACTTCTTCAGGGCTGTTAAAAAGACATAAAAAACAAAGACTTACAAACCACATTAACAAACATATTTACAATCACATGCATACAATATTAAAAAGCACAACGTTATGTATAACAAAATGACAGTACATTCAAAGATTTAACGATATTAAACATTACATGTGACAGCATATATAAATATACTACACAAAGAATTCCATCTATTGAATATTGAGAAACAAAAATGCACAGGAGACAAAGAAGAAGAATAAATATACATAGAACATAAAAAACACAGCTTATTTTATGCACTACATTTGTAATGACCAACTGACGGTTATAAAACATATTCAGGCTCCCCTTATTAATCATCAATCCATTGCGTGAGTTGTTTGATTAGATGCTCATAGTCGGTCTGTATTAATTCTTCCTCAAGTAGAACCTGAATAAGTGACTTTAGAATTTCACACATGATTAGAATTACTCAAAAACGTTAGCTCCTGCCAGTACAAGACCAATGCCACTTACTAAATATTACTTTGTCAAACAGGGCAAGAATACTAAACCAGTTAGAAAAGGTCCTTAGTATTCAGTCATAGCAATATATCTGTGTGGAGGGAAATGCATGAATTGTTTAGCATGCTCCAAAAATGTCAAAAGCTGGCCTCTAATAGTTTATTATCTAACAATCGAAAGGCAGCTTACCATCATAATGCCATACTAGACAACGGTCTGAAAAAAGATACTTCAAGTGTGTCTCCAGACAATATTTATCCGGCAGGTAACTGTAGAGACCAAGGCTGTAGTAGCTAATAATTTTGAAAGAGTAATCTGTATGAACAAAAACCAACAAAAGAATAATTAAATGAGAAGACATACTTCCATACATATATGTTTTAAAAGGGCAAATGGATATAAATCAAAGAAACTCTTCGTTTGCAAAAACAATGGCATGGCAGTTAGGACAACTCTAAAGCCATTCTTGAAGATGATTAAAGAGTAGTGATACAATTTATGCCAGATTGGCAAGATTAGCAATAGCATCCAGCCCAGTCAAGCCAAAATTTATCACACGTAAGCATGTCGCCACACAAATTGACCGAGACTACTAGTAAACTATTATAGACAATTTCAGTATTATTACTTGAAATAGGGGGCAAAAGTAGTGAGCAGGATAGCATCACAGGTTACAAAATTCTCTACATGCTCAAGAATATTTTTTAAAAACACACCGTATCATCCTCTTAAACATATTGCACCATTCGAGAGCACACTTGTACAAAAACAACAATTTTCCAATACTTTTGCGGCATGATTCAAAATGGATTGCCAAAGTCCCAACGTATTCGACAGTGTCAAAACCCAGAAATCGCCTGAGCAGCAATTAAGTAGTCTCAAGAAACCATCGTGAGATTATCCATACGTCACATCAGACGCATACAAGTGTTCGCCAACAGCCTAAACGGCCGCCATCTTAAAGTGGCACCAAATACAATGAGAAATAAACATTCCATTTTACAAAAAAGAGATAGCGAAAGCCACAAACAAAAACTAACCAAATTAACAATGTGCATACCAAATTGGATGTTGATGTCTTGCATACCACCCAAGTGAGGTGAACACCTATTGTGGATTTGGTCTGCTCCTAGAATTCTCTAATCATAAAGAGCCCAGATGTCAGCCATCTTAGAGGGGCATCAAAAACAGTACAAATTAGACACTCCACTTTACAGAATAACAATGAATCCTGTAAATGCAAATAGGTGTTGTGAACCAAAATGAATCACTATTAATAATAAACTCTGCGTACTTATAATGAGCAACACCAGATGGTGATGCTAGTATGGTTGAGAGTATCAAAGACTCTCAGACCACGGCTAGCCATATTACTAGAAAATAAAGTGATCCTAAAAGGAGGCTGAATCCCCAAGAGTGAAACATTCATGAATAAAACAAATTATTATCATGTTGTAATGCGATCAATGACTAAATAAAGCCATAAATGTCCAATCTATATGTCGATGGACATCAAAACCAAAAGAAGTGCTGGGTCCACACTCCTCGTCATAGCGCCCATCCCATTTTCAATCATAAAGCATGATGGAAATGTAGCGAAAGCAAAGATAGCAGAATCTATAGCTAATGCCATCGTCATAGACAAATCAAGGAAGTTGCTAAAACTATCATACCAAAGTTGCTGATGAACAGATTAAAAAAACGAATGGCCATGTAGTAAAAATGGATCAGAAGTAACTGAGGTTAAAATAGGCTCATAAAAAAAGGCCATAATTTACCATCTAACATTGACCTAAGCCGTGGAACACCATTCCAGAAACAAAAATTCAAAGTTCTGTTCATTGCTTTCAGGTCAGTCACTTCTACAGAAAATGATGGAATTCATGTTCCCTGTTCAGGCCCAATTCTACTGTGTATAAGCATGAAATCCATCTGGTTTCATTGTGTCTTAATGATCGTTCCCTATTACCACAGCGAACACCAACGGTGACTACATCCATTCCATGGAACTTGAAGGGAGAGGCTGTAGCCCAATTTCTGTTGGCTCTGACATGTTCTGATATTCTGTGTCTAAAATCTCTAGTGGTACTGCCAATATGTACCTTTTCACATGTACAAACAATGGCATAAACCACACAGATGGAACGGCAGTTGATAAATGCATTTATCTTGTGACTACAGCCCGTGTTATACATAAATTTGGTAGTCTTGTTCATACCCAAATGGCACATTGTACAAGTGTTCCATGTATAAAAACCTTGAGGCAAGGGAGGCAGCCAATTAGACGTGTTGATGGTTTTACTTGGGAGAGTATAACTCAGACTCACAATATCCCTGATAGTCACTCTTGGTATAGTACTCAGCAACAGTTCCAAGCCTGGCACTCCAGCCAATAAACCCCAATACCGTTGGGCCTCAGAGGCTCATCTAATTCAATGGTGGTGCGCACGAACGGCCGGGCCCGGCCCGGGCCTCAGAGGCTCGCTCTTCATTATTTTACGGTGTGCAACTGCTGCGCAGTGCGCACGCACGGGCTCCGGCTGGGCCTCTGAGCCTCTTCAATAATTAAATGGTGCGTGAGGTCCGGCCGGGCCTCTGAGGCTAAATGGTGGTGGGTGGGTGCGCGCGGCACGCAGTTGTCTCCACGGCATGTCACGCACCTGCGCGGTTTTCAGGGTGTGGCAGGGCCATTGGCTGGTGACCAATGCACTGATTGAATACTGGTCATGCTTGCGCATTGCGGAGCGCACACGCAATTAAAAGTGCGCGTGAGCCGAGGTGTGGCAGTGGCATCTGATCCCAGGTCAGACCCAGCCACCACGCTACGCCAGAGACTGCGAAGGACCGTCCGACGTCCGTCACCAGTAATAATTGTAATTATTACTAGTGCTGGGCCCTGCCTGGCTAGCCTTGCCCAGTTGCCCTGTCAGTGCCTTCTCTTCTGTGCTGCCTGCCCCACCCGCTTGCGCATTGTACCTCTGTCTGAAGCTGAAGTCTTCAACGTAGTCGCATATCTGTGGGCCCCTTACTGTAGCCACGGACATTCTAAGCATACTTTCTATGCAAAGTTTTCACTTTCACACTCGACCCCTTCAGCTTTGCTAGAGGCAGAAAGAGTGCAAATAAAACAAGCATTGGCATAGCCAATAGGTCTCGCCTTTGGGACCTTATAAGTGTTTAGCCATGCAACAGTTGCATAACTAAATACTTATAAGGTCCCGAAAGCGAGACCTATTGGCTATGCCAAGCGGCCGTGCGGCCGCGAAAGTGATCGCAATCACGATCAAACATCAAAGCGGCTGTGCGGCCGCGAAAGTGAAAGTAATCGCGGTAAAGCACGGCGCTCGCGCCCGCGCACGTGCACTGTGGCTCTAGGCTGGCCTGGTAGCACTTTTTGGAGCCCTCTCAATAAGTCTCGCCAGACCAGCGCATGCGCTGGGTCAGGCGAGACCTAAAAATGGGAGGCGGCGATGACATGGAACATTCCAGAGATGTTTCCCTTACTTCTAGCGAACGGGAATCTCATTTCTGAAATCAGCTGCTTTAGCTTTCCGGTGAGGTAGAGTAGGTCAGATTCCGCGCTAAATCTTGTGAGCACTGGCTGGAAATTTGTGCTGAGCTGATTCCGCCACGGCGCTGACATAGAGGTGCGCGCTCGGCGAGGCCTCTTTTTGGAGGAGGAGGAAGTGGAACCCGTGTGGTTTATCCTGGTACTTGACGTAAGAAAAGGAAAGGGGTTAGGCTGAAGGAACCAACGAATGAACCATTGCTTTCACTGATAATGCTAGTGTGTTTTATATAGCGCTCAATAGCGTACTTCTGACTTTTCTAAGCACTGTAACTAATAGCTGTTGCAATTATTTCTTTTTACTTAACTCAATGCTGGGTTGGCTTTGGCTGAGGACAAACTCATGACAATAATGGTGATGCCAGAAATGAGCATTAGCTCGCTGCGCTATCTCACAGGCAAGTCCCAACATCTATGTGTGTTACACATTCAGCCCAAACCTGGCTTTTTAGCTAGAAACCCGTTTCCTTCTGAGACTTCTACTTTCATTTTAAACACTGCATATATGGGTTCAAAAATCTCAGTACGCATCGTACTGTTGGTAAAATACCTACAACTGGCAGAAGGTGTCACATATAACTATCTGTGCATAAACACAAAATCGCTATGATGCATATACTACAAGGACGTGATGAAAAGGTGTGAGGAACATAAGGGCATCCATTTTTTTCTGATACCAACCATACTTTCACCCCTGTACAAACTTTCTTCACATCTAATATGTCAAGCGGACCCATGTTTGCATCTTTGCCTACTATTTACAGATCATTATAGTCAAGTGAGTTGGCCAGGTTCATTTGAATTGACTCTAGACTACGAATCCCAGAATGCTCCAATCATTTGAATGAAGACCCAGGACTGAGACCCTGGTGTCCCATTGAAATGGAGCAATGTGGTGTACCATATGAATAAGTATACATTCATGCATTATAGGACTGAATCTAAATACCTGTACTGTGGCCACACAACAACAAAAGAAGCAAAGGATTTTTAGGTCTCGCGAGCCAAAGGCTCGAAGAGACATTTTATATGTGGGATTTTCAAAGTGCTACCCACAGTCTTTTGGCTGGCCTAAACCTTGAGTGCACGATCACATGCACGTGCACAGCTGCTCCTCTGCTCATTGCATTCCCCCCTCCCTTCTCACCCAGACCTTTGATGCTCTGCTCGATTACTTTCACTTTAGCCGCTTTGACCCTTGCATTCCCCCCTCCCTTCTCACCCAGCCCTTTGATGCTCTGCTCCATTACTTTCACTTTCACCGCTTTGATGTTTGATCCAAACGCAATGTTTTTAATTACTTTAGTTTACTTCACTTGCAGGAAATGTTCTAATTTTGTGTTATGTAAAAGCGGGTAACAGGCCTGTCAGCACCGGGCCCTCTACCAGCCGAGTTCTTTGATATGCGTTAAACATACCGACATTAATGTGTGGAATACTTCCGTGTTTACACAACTGCATTTCTCCCCCCCCCCTATGTCCTCTAGCCATTCTCTCCTCCCTTTCCTGCTCGTTCTCCCTCTTGTATGTCCTTTGGTCCTTCTCTCCTCCCTTTCCTGATGTTTCTCCTTCCCCGCTGTCCTACTGTCCACGCTTTCATACTCTTCTGTGTAGTGTCTTCTGTACAGTTTCCTGACGATTGCCTAGTCCCTTCTAGTCTCTATTCTTTTACCTTTCCCCTATGATCTGTCACCCCCTATGTTCGTCGCTTGCTGCTCTGTTCCTCTCCCGTCACTCCTTTCTCTTTCAGTTGCAGCAACACTCTAGTGCCCGAAGTTACATATTACATAGCATAGCCTAATCCTTACACATGGCACTTTTGCACAGCGTTCTGATCCCGTTCCCTCGACGCCGAATGCCTCCCTGTTCCTCTCAAATCTCATTCTCTGAAAACTGCATCTTATTTCCTCTGTTTCCTCTCCTGACTCGTTCTCATTCACGTATGCACTCAAGAGGATACACAACTTGCCGTCAGCCAGCTTTGCCTTTGACATAATAAAACATAGCCTAGCGTTGCATACCATTGCATAGCATACCATAACTTAACAAAACATAACACAACATAACAAAACATAGCCTAGCCTAACATAGCATAACAAATCATAACATAGCATAACAAAACATAACATAGTATAGCATAATATAACATAGTATAGCATAACAAAACAAAGCATAGCATAACAAAACAAAGCATAGCATAACAAAACACAACAAAACATAGCATAGCCTCACAAAACATAGCATAGCATAACAAAACAAAGCATAGCATAGCAAAACACAACAAAGCATAGCATAACAAAACATAGTATAGCATAACAAAACACAACAAAAAATAGCATAACAACAAAAAATATCAAAACAAAACATAGCATAGCATAACAAAACAAAACATAGCATAGCATAACAAAACATAGCATAGCATAACAAAAAATAGCATAACATAGCACAGCATAACGAAATAAAACATAGCATAGCATGAGAAAACACAAAACATAGCATAACAAAACATAGTATAGCATAACAAAACACAACAAAACATACCATAGCATAACAAAGCATAGCATAGCAAAACAAAACATAGCATAACAAAACATAGCATACCAAAACAGAACAAAACATAGCATAGCATACAAAACAAAATATAGCATAGCATAACAAAACACAACAAAACATAGCATAACAAAACAAAGCACAGCATAGCAAAACACAACAAAACAGCATAGCATAAGAACACATAGCATAGCATAACAAAACACAACATAGCATAGCATAACAAAACAAAGCATAGCATAACAAAACACAACAAAACATAGCATAGCATAACAAAGCATAACATAACAAAACACAACAAAACAAAACATCATAGCATAACATAACAAAACACAGCCTAGCAAAACACAACAAAACATAGCAGAGCATAACAAAACATAGCATAGCATAACGAAACACAACAAAACATAGCATAGCATAACAAAACATAGCATAGCATAACAAAACAAAGCATAGCATAGCAAAACATAGCATAGCATAACAAAACGTAGCATAACATGACAAAACACAAAACATAGCATAGCATAACAAAACAAAACATAGCATAACAAAACATAGCATAGCATAACAAAACACAACTTGGCATAGCATAACAAAACACAACATAGCATAGCATAACAAAACATAGCATAACATAACAAAACATAGTATAGCATAACAAAACACAACAAAAAATAGCATAGCAACAAAAAATATCAAAACTAAACATAGCATAGCATAACAAAGCATAACAAAACAAAACATAGCATAGCATAACAAAAAATAGCATAACATAGCATAGCATAACAAAATAAAACATAGCATAGCATAAGAAAACACAAAACATAGCATAACAAAACATAGTATAGCATAACAAAACATAGCATAGCATAACAAAGCATAGCATAGCAAAACAAAACATAGCATAACAAAACATAGCATACCAAAACACAACAAAACATAGCATAGCATAACAAAACAAAACATAGCATAGCATAACAAAACACAACAAAACATAGCATAACAAAACAAAGCACAGCATAGCAAAACACAACAAAACAGCATAGCATAAGAAAACATAGCATAGCATAACAAAACACAACATAGAATAGCATAACAAAACATAGCATAGCATAACAAAACACAACATAGCATAACAAAGCATAGCATAACAAAACACAACAAAACAAAACATCATAGCATAACATAACAAAACACAGCATAGCAAAACACAACAAAACATAGCAGAGCATAACAAAACATAGCATAGCATAACAAAACACAACAAAACATAGCATAGCATAACAAAACATAGCATAGCATAACAAAACAAAGCATAGCATAGCAAAACATAGCATAGCATAACAAAACGTAGCATAACATGACAAAACACAAAACAGAGCATAGCATAACAAAACAAAACATAGCATAACAAAACATAGTATAGCATAACAAAACACACCAAAACATAGCATAACAAAACAAAACATAGCATAGCATAACAAAACACAACGTAGCATAGCATAACATAACAAAACACAACAAAACATAGCATAGCATAACTAAACAAAATATAGCATAGCATAACAAAACAAACATAGCATAACAAAGCATAGCATAACAAAACACAAGAAAACATAGCATAACAAAACACATCATAGCATAACATAACAAAACATAGCATAGCAACACACAACAAAACATAGCATAGCATAACAAAACACAACAAAACAAAGCATAGCATAGCATAACAAAACATAGCATAGCATAACAAAACAAAACAGCATAGCAAAACACAACAAAACATAGCATAGCATAACAAAACAAATCATAGCATAGCATAACAAAACATAGCATAGCATAACAAAACAAAACATAGCATAACAAAACATAGCATAGCATACACAAAACTTAGCATAGCATAACAAAACATAGCATTGCATAGCATAACATAAGAAAACATAGCATTAAGTTTGATAAACTCATAGTAGCGGGCTAGCTAGCTTTAACGGCCAGTGACTGTAAGCAAGTCCGTCAACCCAGAAGCAGTCACTCGGTCACCTTTGCTCTTGTATTGCAGTGGCTTCGTTTATTAAACAGTGCCCATATTTATACTGTTAGCACTTTACTTGTGCAAATTTCAGGGCTCACAAAACTTTAATGAATCGAAATTCACAACTGAGGCTGTTAAGTTTGTGCTATATAAAACCCTAAGGATAAATAAAAGACATTGCCATTTACAATGTGAATAGCTCCAACAAACACAAGACCTTTTTCAAAGTACAAAACATTGCCATTTACAACACCAATAGCTCCAGCTCCAACAAATGCGAGACCTATTGCATTTCCAATGCTTGTTAAATGTGTACCTCGGCTTTTATAGTCCCTCGTCTCTTTCTAGTCTTAAATTGGTATATTGTACTTTTCAGAATCGTATCACAATTTTAACAGCCTAAGCTTCAGTTAGCAATAGATTTTTGTAGGTTTTCATGCAGCCATACATTTCTTAATTTTGCTGCATCACAACCCTAGGACATCATTCTCTTTGGAACTCACCAGAGTATGGCAGCGGTGATGGTTTGTAGTTTACTATTCTTGCAGCATAATGCTTCAGGGACTGGTGCAATGACATTGAGCACTGCAATGCAAAGAAGGATTGAGGGAGGTATGTTTAGACGAATTAACTAGAAATGGAGGACTAGACTATAGGAAGGATGACTGACCTAGCAAAGAACAGAGGAAGAACTGGGCTATTGGAGGAATGAGGACTCGGTAAACGAAGAAACCAAGAAAGGAAGGAAGGAACATACAAACAAATGAACAAACAAAGGGCTAAAAATGGAGGACTTGATGAGAAGGCGGTCTACAAAAAAGAAGGGAAGCAAGATGGAAGCGAGGAGGACTGACTTCTGGGAAAGAGTACTGACTTCTGGGAAGGAGAAATGACAATGGGATGGAGCACTGACAGAGAGGGAGGGAGAGAGGAAGGGAGGAAAGAAGGAGGGAAGAAAGGCAGAGTAGTTGGTAAGGAAGGAAGGATGAAGGAAGGAAGAAAGAAAGACTGGTCTTGGGCAGGAAGATATGATTCAGTTAGGGCTGGACTAGACCGAATGAAGGAAGAAAGGGAGGATGGAAAGCAGGGGCGTAACACAGGCCCCTGCGTAGCCGGGGGCCCCCGCACTCCAGGGGCCCCCTCAGCGGAGCCTGCAGGCAGTGGCACTACAGATTTGACAGGTATTTATTTGATAATTAAAAGACTGCAGCCGACGCGCATCGCCGTCGTTCATTGCACCAGCTGACAGCACCTCACCGTGGCCTCTTCATATTGGTGCGCATATGTCTCCACCACATCCGCGGCTGCGCAGTCTTCACCCTTAGGGTGGGGCTGGCCTGGTGACGATCGTCATGCGCATCGCGCGCGGCGCAATTAAAAGTGCTCACGGTGGCGCATCGCACTGGTGTGGCCACAGAGAAGGGAGAGTTTTGTGTCTTGCACAATGGTTTGCTGAATGGGTGAGTAGGTAGAGAGGCTGGTACTCCAGTGATTTTGGGCACTAGTCGCCACAACCCATCCTAGTCTGCATTGTAATATGCCCCACCCTAGCGTGAACAGCACAGCAATAAAAGGATCTTTGCCCCGGTCTGAGAGAAGAACCACAAGCGGTTCTCTCCTGTTTATTTGACCCCTTGTCCGCACCCATCTGTAGGGGGTGAAGGTCCCTTGTGTACAAGAAGCTGGGTGGCTCACTACACCCCCAAGCATCTACCACACCTGTATGTACCTCACCTGGACATGTGTTGTCAGTAGTTCAGCGGCAAACTGGTAAGCCTGACAATAACCCTGAATATACCTTGCACTACCCTGGGTATATTCACAGTGCTGCAGTGGAAGCTGAACACTGGATGAACACAGACTGAACCGTTCTCCATGTTCACTGTAACACTGGTAAAAAATGTGTATGGGAAGAGTACGTTGATCAACTGCTGATGCTCTGAACAGCATGACTATTTCTTTTATTGTGGGAAGGTGCTGATAGTAATGCATTTGTTTTAGTTTACCCCCTGTTGAGTGCAACTTGGAAGGGCTATTTATTAACTCATCTATCAGATATTTGGGATGTCTATCTTTAGAAACAGGGCCATTATTTAGCAATTCAGCTAAATGTTCTTAGATACTGAAATTCAAATTTTAAATTTCAAAAATGCGTGCGGTGGGTGCAGGTGACCTGAGCTTCCAGGCCCAGCAGCAAGGGGGTTGAAGGCAACTGCCTTGAGGCCAGCGATTATTTGCATATTTACATACCTTTGTAAACTGGTTACCGAGGCTTAGTTCTTTTCTGGTGCCAGTACCCCCTGGGCCGCCACTCTGCCTATTCCTTACATTTGAAATTTACATTTACTGCTGTAGTGTGAGAATGCATTTCATGAAAAGGAATATAAAGTAAGGTTGCCAAAAGAAAAATGCCAGCAATGTGTTGTTTAAAGTCTTGACTCCAAATAGGGTTATAAATAAAGTATGTATTGATTTGTAATGTGACTTTTCTCTCTTTGTTGACTTTAATTATCAGTCATGGATCATTCAGGCAGCCTAGTGCTTTATATTCATATTTGTTGTTCGAAGTATGCACAGATAAGTGCTGAAAATACGGCTTTAGGTGATACTTATTTTTGTCCCTTCTGGGACATCATAATGAGCTGGCAACCCTAATCATAAGACTGGAAGTTTGCTGCAGGATCAGCACATTATTTATTTCCTCCACCCTCTATCCCTTATTAGCGCCATATTAGCAATAGTTTAACTTATATCTGAAAACCCTACGCTGCCGTCAATAACATGCTGAGTTACTTCAAGTGTTTGGGAAGGCACCCTGCATTCAGACAACTCACTCCTCATTCTCGCCCTTTACTTTTGCTCTCACCCTGCACTCACCGCAATCACAATGCACTTACACTAATAACCATGTACTCCCACCATTCACCTGCTCACCCTGCACTCGCAGTGATCACTCTGCACTCACAATGCACTTGCGCTGTTCACCCTGTACCTCACCCTGTAGTCACACGAGCACACTACTCAACCTGCACTTATGTCACACTTCACTCACCTGTCCCCCTCACTGCTCAATCTGCAATCTCACTTAAACAAGCCCATCACTAACCATGCATTCTTCCGTTCCACTCTACACTTACATCCGCACCCAAATTCATATGGTCACCTCACTCACCCTGCAGTCACTCCTCTTACCCTACTCTCACACTGTCGCATCACTCACCGTGCACTCATATGGGTACTCCTACCACCCACAAAGTGCAGAGGGTCAATGTGCCTGCTACAAAGAACGTGTACCATGCACATCACAGAACTGAGTGTGAGTAAACTATGAGTAGCGCTATAAAAAACATGAAATGGTTGTCAGAAAGGTGCTATAAAGAGATGAGGTGCATTGTTGGTGAGTGGTAGTGAGGGAGTTCATGGAAAAGGAGGAAATGGGGGAGGGCGTACCAAAAAAACTGTCAGATGACATCCAGAGACTTTTTGAGGCATGGGCAAAGTGGGCTCCGGTCCAGGGTCCCAGACTTTCAGGGGACCCCTTGATAAAACCAGCTCTTTTCTGTAGAGTCTTGCCCTGATGGCATTAAATGATTCTTGCACAGATTGTTTTAAATACAACTTTCCTTCGCTTTTTTTCAATATTGGTGATGTGTGGTTCGAGCAGGTCAGCGTGGCGTCTTTGGCTCAACATTCTGTTATACTGGGGATTGGGGAAAAATCATTAATCTCCCCGTGCCTAACAAAAAAGTATGTAGTTCTTTCCAGTGAGTCCCTGTGTAGTTCGTTCCATCATGGACGTTGCAAACTGACTGTTAACACTGTTAGTGAGTTCGCAAAGTTCATGATGAAACGAACTACATACTTTTTTGTTAACACACTCTTTGAAGTGCTTCAAAAAGTGTTAATGTTTATGTAGCGGGAATGCGACCTGAAAGTATTAGCGCGGCTGGCTTTACATGAGCGCGCCAGTCAGTGCTTGACTTTGTGTGTATGAGAACTGGAGGGAGGACACTGACTGATACCGATTGTGTCCTCTATGTGTACTGACTGACGCGTTTATGTAAAGCCAGCCGCAAATACTTTCGGATTGCGTTCCTGCTTTATAAACAATAACGCTTTTTGAAGTGCAGAGTGACTACTTCTCTAGATTTTGTCTACAGAAAGTGAACAATACGTTAATCATAACATTTCTTCTTGAATGCTGCTAGTTTGTGACCTATTTAGATGTTTGTTTAGTTGTTTGCAGTTTAAATAAAAAACATCTGTGAGGTTCTCAGTATTGCATCTTGAAGTCTGTTATGAAGCTATGTGGTTATACTGAATAAGCAGCTACCATGTTGTTGTATGACATCCCTTTATTAATGTAATAACTGCACTTTCACAATTGCTTTATTAACCTTCTTGCTTCTCACATTTGCTTGAAAATGCACCATTTACCCACTCTTTTTTAAAACAATTTCGCAGGGGGAGAACCATCCTCCCCCCCCCCCCCCCCGAAACCCCTTTTAATTTTTCTGCCTCGAGAGCTGTGCTCGCTCGCCATGGTGCTGTCCCACAGAATGTTTATGCTACACTTCTTTCAAATGTCACCACCCACCACTAATAGTCAGTTGAGTTTTGATGGAATTGCAGGTTTGGGTTTGTCTTTCAAAGTTTCATGTTATTGTCCATTAATGTCAATTCTAATTCAGACCCTTCATAGTTATTCTTCAGCCATAGGCAGTTCCTGAGACAATAGGACCGCTCTTTGGCATTGTTTTGATTTCTGCCATTCCTGTGACAATAGGATCGCTCCTTGGCATTGTTCTTATTGCTGCAGTTCCTGAGACAATAGGCTCGCTCCTTGGCATTGTTCTGACTGCTGCCTCAGTTAAATAATCTGCTTTTGACATTATTGTTACAAATGGTGTAGCTTATATGTTAAGAGGGTTTCCCTCTTTCTCATTAGAACTTTGAGAAAGACAATATAGAGGCATTTAATTTAGGGCAAAGTGGTAGGCAGTGGGTCCGGGCCACCGGGGGGAGGGGCCCTCCCTGTGTTTTGCAGGGGGGCCCCCTACAGTTTCGTTACGCCACTGCTACCGAGTCTACCAGTAATTGACCTACCACCTGAATCCACCCCCTATGTAGTAGTCCTGGGGAATGTTCCATCTCTCCCCCGGGAGGCTAGCGAGGATTTTGGGCAGTTAAAAAACAAAGTAATTCACTGGCTATCAAACAACACCGCTTTGGGTGCACGAGTGGCTAAAATCATGGCCCGCAGAGTTAGTTGGATTGGTAGCTCTTGTATTGCAGGCACGGGCGATTGTGTTATTATTAATTTTGATAACCCTCATCTTGCTGGCAGGATACTGTTTAGGGACACACACCCTTCTTTTTTCAAGCCAGGATCTGTTGTTAGGGCCTTACCATTGGACATTTTTTACAAACCCGACCCCCCAGGGAATATTTATACTAACACCTTTATGGAAGCTTCCAGAGGTTGGTGGTCACATAGATTTCCGCCTGCATCTGCGAAACTGCCTACACCCGCGGTTTATGCATCATCTCTGTCAGGCTGTCAGTATATTGCCCCGCCCATGCTGGAGTTAAATAACAGATTTACCCCACTAGCAGGGTTGGAGGAGTGTGACTGACTAAGGAGCCCTTCATTTTCTGGCATTGAATACAATTTAAACAATCAGTACTCACCAGAGGTAGTTGAGGGGGACTCCCGTGCGTTTGCTAATAACATTCTAACATGGAATACTGCAGGCCTGGCTAACAATTTTCACGACCCAATATGGTTGCAATTTGTGAAGCAATTCCCTGTGATTTGTTTACCAGAAATGTGGTTGGTGGAATATGACCTATTTCTGGAAGGTTATAAGACTTTCTTTGCGCCAGCCTCCCCATCGGTGGGTGGAAGACCTAAGGGTGGTCTAGTCACGTACATATCCCTGGCAGTCGCCTGCCAGATCCAGGTCATGCCGTCTCCAAGCCCAGGAATACTGGTGTTGATATTAAAAGGGGGTCTACAAGATTGGGCCTTATTAATATTTAGAATTCCGTGGCATGCCCTTCAGGGTCTGTAATATTACTGCCCTGAGCACATTTATAAGGCAGTCCTTTGGCCCTATTCTACATAACCTCCTGATTCTCGGTGATTTTAAAATCCATCCTTGTGGAGACCCAAGGACAACCTGCATTTCTGAGTTAGGCTGCCTGCGTATGAGGGGGATTTACTTTCAACATCTTGCTCAGGGGGAACTACTAAATCATCTATTGAAGGAATCTGATATGTTGTCCCTGATGTCCTTATCCGATCTGCACAGTATATTTCCCATTCCCACTTTTAAAGGGAGAGGCAGCAGCTCTTTTATAGATTACATTTTAATTTCCTCTTCTTTACAAACTTTATTCTGTGGTTTTAACATCGTGGAGAGTGTCTATAGTGACCACAACCCGCTTTGTGTCCAAATGTGTGGCCCGCTTTTAGCACGAATTAGTAGTGTAGTAATTAGGGGTACGCTTAGACCTACTGATAGCACAAGTCGGCTTAAATGGTCCCAGATTTCTCCAGATAACTTTTATTGTGCAGTAAGAGAATCCTGTGCTTCTGAGTTAGCGCTGTGCACTTCTGCAGGTACTCCCCCAGGTGAGGTTATCAGTGCCTATAGATCCATCTCCACCAAAGTTGGTGAACTTTTAAGTGCCCCGGCCCGCAGAATAGTGACCTCTATCCCCAGATGGTTTGATTCTTCTTGCTCCCAGGCCGCGAAAAAGCTGAGGGAAGCCCTGTCAGCTAAGCTGAGAAATCAATCCCAGGTGCGCGTATACCGCAAAGAATATAAAACAACTCTGGCCAAATGGAAAGGCATTCTGAAAGGGGAGGCTTGGAGGGAGTTGATTGAGTCAAGTACCCTCAGGAATAGCTTCAGGTTTTGGAGCATTGTTAACAGAACACTTATTTAATATGAAGTTGGGGGGGCTTTAGATTTGCATATTACAGAGGAGGAATGGGTGCTCCACTTTAAATCAATATTTGATAGCCCTATGAAGCGCTCTGGCCAGCCATGCCGTGATACGAATGCCACTGTAGTGATTTTTGAACAGGGTGAGTAGAAGCTGGCATTGCAGGGTTAACCAGTAATAATGCACCGGGTCCAGACGGTAACCCCCAAATTTGTTTAAGTCTGATCCATCCTTCTGGGCACCGGTCCGAGTGGCTGTGTTTAACGCAGCTGCTTCAAACGGCTGCCCTGAGTCCTGGGCCACTTCCACCATAGTCCCCGTTTTCAAGAATGGTGATAGGAATAGCACTTATTGCTATAGGCCAATCTCCCTTCTTGACTCAGTGGTCAAGGTTGTAGGCCGTGTACTTCTAGAAAGACTAATCAGCTGGGCGGAGGAGCACAAGCTCATGTCGGACGTCCAATTTGGATTTCGTCCTGGGCGATCAACTGTGGCCCACTGTCTTAATTTAACCATGTTATTAAGCAAACATACAGTTGCGCGCCCAGGTACTGTCTACCTCGCCTTCATGGACTTGTCTTCCGCATTTGATTGCGTGAATAGGGTTAAACTATGGCAGTCCATGAGGGTAATGGGGGTAGAGAATAGCATTGTTAATTTTTTAGAGGACCTTCATAAGTCAACTAAGGCCAATGTCAGGTTCTGCCAGGATCTCCGTGTTTCAAGGGACTTCGAGATTAAGAGGGGAGCACGGAAAGGCTGTATCTTGGCCCCATTTCTGTTTAATTTTTACATCAATGACTTGGACAGAGCATTAAGAGCTACTGGGGTAGATTATCCGTGTGTAGGGCGGTGTGGCCTCCCCGTCCTACTTTATGCGGACAATGCCGTCCTTTTATCTAGGACTGCTATAGGTCTGCAAACCTTGCTAGATGCATTTTCCAAAATCATGGTGGATCGGGTCTTATCAATCAACAATTCGAAATCCTATATAATGCAGGTGGGGTCTCAACCCAAAAAAAGTTTTGATTTCAGAGTCGGCCCCGCTAAAGTCCCCCGCACTGATTTTTTTCTTATCTTGGGGTCCTCATGGATGATCAAATAAAATGGGGGCCACTAATTTCTAGGAAAAGAGGGGATTTGACCCGGGTGAATGCGGCTATTTTTAATTTCGCCTCTAAACTAGGGAGGAGAGCAATCGCAGCTCTGCTGAAAGTGTACCAAGCAAAAAGTGTGGCTATAGCTAGTAATGGAAGTGAAATATGGGGGCATATTGCTGTGGATTCCCTTCAGGTGACAGAGAATAATTTTTGGAAGCGCCTGTTGTGTGTTCCGCGTGGTCTGTCGAATTTGGCGGCCCATGAGGAACTGGGGGTCCCCTTTCTAAGTGACACCCTTGCTCTACTCCCACTTGTGTTTTGGCTGAAGTGTTTGTTGAACCAGGCATTAACACTTAATCATTTGATTTTAAGAGTGTATGTCCCTTGACAATGTATCCCAAATTCCTTGGCTTAATTACATTAAAAGTAGCCTTGAAGGGGTAGGGCGTGCTGATTTATATTTTAAGCCTGAAACCATCGTAAAAAAGGACATGGATCTAGTCAGGTAATCCTTTCTCATCCTAAGGAAACTGGACTGGGATAAGTGGGAACCTCGGAAACCAAGTGTTCGCATCTTTTTAACGCTCAAAACAACTCCTTCTACCGAGCCTTATCTCCTGGGGTCTTTATCCACATTTGAGCATTTTTTACTGACTAGGATTCACATGAATCTCTTTCACCTCCTACTAGCTAGGCCCAAAGGGTGCAGTAGAGGTCAAGTGCTAGCACCCTGTGGCTGCGACGGACAGTCTCCACAGGATCTGCTATATTTTACGCCTTTTTGTAAATTTGTTGCCATCCTTCAAAGGCATTTTCTAGTCCCCATTTTAAATAGGATGAATTTTGCCCAGGCTCGCCCTGCCCTCCTATATCTTCAACTGCTGAAGGAGGATTGTATATTTTTTATTATGGGCTACCTAAAATCCATTGTGAAAACCAGGGCTTGCCTTGATATGTAGCCATTTGGTTAATGAATCAACTAGATCTTGGCGGTTGAGGAGGACCAGCTCACTTTGGAAGGAAAAACAAACCCAAGGGAGATGCTTTTATGGTACCATGCATTTTACTGTTATTGATTAAATTGAGTGGCTGTGCAATGGGTTCACTTCATATTTTATAAACTGTGATTTTTAATAAACTCATGTCTTAATGTATTATGAATTTTATGCAACTTTTATGGTTTTATCTATGTGAAACTCAATAAAGTTTATTTGATTGATTGATTGAACTAGGACCGGTGCACAATAAGCAGGACCAAATTCTTTTTGTTCTCCAGCTTTTCTCGTACCAGATCTCCAATCTTAGGAAGCCAGCCGGCGACCGGGATCAGCATTGCCGTTTTGTTGGAAGAGGGTAAATGTTCTGAAGCGAAGCTGTCACGGGTCTTTTGTAGGTCCTGTAACTTAGTAGAATGGTTATCTACGTCAAATGTTGCGGGAGCTGCCACACTGCCCTCTAGACCATCACGGTCTGGCACAAACATCTTTTAATGTCAAAGAGCATTTCATATGGGGTTCGCCCACCAGAGATCTTCTTGGGAGATTATTAAGTGCACGTTGAACTCCATACAAATGGGCTAGCCAGTTCCTGCCAGTACCTAAGACTCTAGCTGTCAAAGATTGCTTTAAGTCATGGTTCATTTGTTACACTATAGAATTGCCCTCACACCTGTATGGAGACAAAAACTGCACCAGCACCCTCAAAGAATTCATTGCGTCCTTGTACGCCTTTGAGGGGAACGCTGGACCTTGGTCAGAATGGAAGGTGCCACAGGCAAGTTACCAACAAAGACACGCAAATCTCTAATAACATTTTGAGTGTCAGCAATGCGTTGTGGCCAAACCCATAGGAATCTAGTGCATGAACCAACTGCAACAAAAATATATTTATATGCAGTCTCAGAAGTCAATGGATCGCAGTGATCAAGATATACACAGCCAAATGGCTGATTAGATATATATAGCTGTGTCTGTGGTGGACGTGAAACCGCAGATGGTTTGATTTGTTAACAAATGTCACAAGAAAGCACATAATTATGGGTTTGTCTATTTAAACCATGCCACGATTAATGTTGCTGTAAAATAGAAACAGTCGCAGACACCTCGGTATATGCAGAAGCCATGCCCTCATGTGGGGCTATGATGGCTATGATCAAAGGAAGCCTGCGGTCCATCCCCAACTGACAGTATTGTAGCATAAGGTACTTGTTCGGGTGACAAATAATAAGAATACTTTGAAGAGAAGCCCTCCGGGAAACCAGTTCCATCCTTTGCAGCAGCTATAGCTGCCAGTATTTAACTATCTATTTTAGTCATGGACCTTGTAACTGCTGCAATGGAACATGTGGCTACTGCAGATTTATCTGCCTCGTCAGCTAAAGAATTACCAACAGCATATGTTCCCACACGCTGATGGCCAAGAGTATGTATAATCTGTGTGAGTGGCAGATGTTCTTTAAGTTCCGCCACTCAGCCCCAAAGCATTTTATGCTTTATTACGCTGCCTTTAGAGTCTTGATAATCATTCTGAGACCAAAAGAATAAGCTGTCATTAAAAGACTGGAAACAGTAGTACGATTCACACACAATAAGAGTGTTCACCTTTGGATCAGTGAACTCCAGAGCTAAAACAAGAGCACGCAGTACCACCAAATGCGCCGTACAGTTCCCCAGTGCTTGTATATGCACAACGGAATACTTAAATTCACCATTTACAATTGAACCAGCCACAATCCCACAAGCTGCTGAATAAGTATGCTTGGACCCGATGGCCTGTTGTGCAGAGCTTTACTGATCCAAAGGAAGTAACGACCACGGAGGAGGATGAACATGTTCGTACTGTAAAAACTCCTGTGTTTGGGGATCAAAGATAAATATGACATCAGCCGATATCAAAGAAGTAGACCATTGTATCCAACTGGGATGTAAAGCTTTGGAATTCAGCACACTCGCCTTAGTCACACTTGCCTTAGTCACTGCTTCTAAAGCAGTTAAAGGTGAAATCACCATTTGTACCGCAGTCAAAAAAAAATCAACAATGGAAAACCACATTTCCGCTGATGTGTACAAATGTGATTTGTGTGCAATTGATACTGTGTGACCATCATTAGACATTAGTTGAGTGAAACCTATCGTCCCTGGGACCATGCGTATCCCCAGGTTTGTAGTATTATCATGTGTTAACAAGAAGTTAGTTGCAAGCAGATCAGACTGCAAAGACTGAAGAATAGAGGTATGTTCCGGAAGCCAGCTGGCAGAAGACTACGAAAGTTGTGTCAATTCATAAAGCGGTTTGATACGCTGGGCATAATCAGGAATGTATGTCCTTCCGAAATTGAAAACTCCCAGAAAAGATTGAAGATTTTTCAGAATGGATGGAGGCTGCAATTGTGCACATTTCCTCAGAAAGTGGGGGCCAACCCCCTACCTTCATTATTGAGCTCGTAGCCCAAGAAAAGCACAGCTAAACACGCGATGTATGATTTAGCAAAGTTAAATTTATAACCAAAGTCGGAAAACCACAGGATGATCCGATCTACGTGGACTAGGTGCGGAATTAGTTCGTCATCCGTCAGATAAATGTCATCAACATATGAGAACGCGTGAAGGTCTATGCTGTGTAACAAAGACAAGACACTTGCAGCAAATGCCCCAGGGCTGTTCTTATAGCCCCTAGGCAAACGTGTAAATCATTTTGGGTTGCCGACTGCGCTAAATGCGGTCGAATCCCAGCTCTCTTGAGTCAAATTGTGACTGTGAAAACCATTGGAAATATCCAACGTCATTTTGTATTTTTTGCAAACAATGTTATGTACTAAGCTAAGTTGTGTGTGTTCTCTACTGCAAATGTACGAACATGACTTTTTAAATTTTGATAATCTAATACAATGCGATATGAACCATCCGATTTCGATAACGGAAAAAGAGGATTATTCATGGGTGATACGCTTGGTTCAATTACACCTTGATATTCCAATTGGGACAAAATGTCACAGACGGAAGCTTTAGCCTCTATTCTGATTAGATATTGTGGTTGGGGCTGCGGCGTAGATCGCAAAGGAATCTGATGTGCCGGCGAATCTCTATCCCTGCCCACTTGATTACGACACACCGCCGGAGCAGGGCCAATGCCCACTCTGATGCGTAAGCCTCTTTAGCTTCCTCAGGGACATAACGCAAAAAACTCAGAAGTATCACATCCTCCTCAGGAAAAGAAGCCAGAACAAATGGCGAAGGCCATTCCGCCTCTGCCAACAAAATGTCATATGAGTAGGTGAGATTTTCCCAGGAAACTGCAGTAATTTTACGCTGTATATCACCTTCAATCTGGAGGACTATTTCATACAATCTATCAGGGGGTGCAACTGCTGTTTCTACTGTACTAAATGTATCAGTTGCTCTCGTCCCTGCTGACCAGTCGCGCCTTTGCTGCGATGCTTGTGCTCTCCACCACTGACTAGAGAGTCCGATGTGTCCTGCAAAGAATGAGGAGAGCGCTGTTCAGGGATTTGAAATCTGTCTGAAGCCTTAAGTTTTGTGCGGTCGCGCAAATCGTAAGTACGCTCAGAAGAATCAGGTGTCGGTGAACCAGCACGCGTACCTTGCTTTTGGCTTTGCTGCCTCTGTTTTTTACTCCAGTTCTTTTTAGGAAAGAACAGGCGCCAATCCTTGTCAGTTTGGGCTTTTTGTTGCGGTTGAGTAAAAGGCTTAATTATTGCGTCCCTAGGTTTTATAAGCTTCATCAATACTTTTCGGTAATTTGCGCTGTTTGTCTGCGTCAGCAACAGCCTCCAAGCGCTGAGCTACTTGTAAGCTTACAGCTTCACCCTTCACATTAGCAAGGATCATATCGCAAACAATGTCGAACACTCCCACCAGTCTCATTCCCAACTCCAGGGCCGCTTCGGCCCCATGTTCATCTTGAACACATTTTATCACGGAAGGGAGAACGGTCATTGAGGGGGTGCTAAAGCACATCGAATATACCGCTGCAAACACTCTACCCCAAGTGTTACAATCAGCTAACTGGGGAAAAAGGCCTTTAGGTAAGCTCCTAGTCAAAATCCTGTGTCTATCAACTATAACTGGCGAATTTCTCTGGTTTTATGAGTGAAATGTCCAACTAACTATAACGTCCCTGAAACCTATGGTTTTTTCAGTGAATTTCTAAGGTTTTTCAAATGCTAATTCCTAACTATAACGTCTGTAAAACCTATGGTTTTTTTCAGTGAATTTCAAAGGGTTTTTTAAATGTTAATTTCATATTTTAATATTAATAAAACCTATATTTTTTCTAATTGTTTTTAAATATTTTGCAACTCTATTATCCTTATTTTAACTTTAAAAATTATGTAATGTTTTATATCTTCCCCCAAAAATATGCATATCAAACTTTTTTTTTTTTGGGAGAAAACTACAGTCCCATAGCAGTACTCTACCAATCTTGATCAGCACGCGAATCCTATCCACCAAATTTAAATGATGTGCATTTCGTATCCGACAGGTTTGTGACACCACGTCCCCCGTAACATGTACCTATGAGGTCGCGCCAGCTGCTACTTTAGTATGCAATGGGTACGCACTACCAAGCCGTGCGTTATGTCATGTACGTATGGGGTCGTGCCATCTGCGCTTTGCGAATGTGACGAGTGCACGCTACCACACCCTGTGTTACATCATAAACGTACGGTGTTGCGCCGGGTACGCCATGCCCTCATTTTTTTTGTTGTCTCAAATCTCCATCTAAATAACTTTAAAGTGTATATGAGAGCAAGCGATAATCTGACATATTTTAAACATTTATATATTTCTAACTGTAATAAACTTATATTTTAGCAATTATATTTTCTCAAAAGCACATCGGGTGCGGTCTCCTTGCGCACTAGGTGCGCGATTGCCATGTGACCATAAAAAAAAGCACTTCATTAGTTCATAAGATTTCCCATTGTAACAGTTGGAAAACACCACCCATTTTAGTCAATCTCTGTACTGCATTTGATGAGACACACCTCTTCTGCCTAGAGAGCTTTTTTCTAAACTTTTTGCAATGTACATATATCTTCCACTACACACAACATGCAACCATCATCTTCATCAATATTCATGGTCTGTAAAGTAGCCTTCCACCTGTGATAGCCATACACCTACAAGTTACATAACTGAAGTTTCCCCCACTACCAGAGGTAACATAGTTACATACACTGCCCACAGCACAATGTAATATCATACGGCCCAGGGGCACTATCATGCATAGATAATGAACACACGGACACAGATAGATAGTGGAAGTGGGTATGAGTACATGCGCTCGACACCTTTTTATTACCAGGGTCACATATCCAGTAACGTCTGTGGTGGATGCATGTGGAGTCAGTGTAAACCATTCCTCAAGGAATAGTTGCTGCTATCATCTACTACAACAGTAATCATTGGATCACACACAGACATTTAATAATAAAAGAATCAATAGTTTGTACTGCAGTAAGGTAGGGACAGTAGATGTGAAGTAATACAGAAAAATATTCTATTGTAAAAGAAACACAACTTATGGTATACTGAGACACAATTAATAGATTAGAAATAATACACAAAAAGATTTTATCATAAAGGGTCTATCAGTTTTAGTGCACTCAGAAAGCCACATCAAAATCATTCATCATGTCAACAACCAGCAATGATGTGTGCTGTTGACGGGCAGGCCGTACTTGGAGTAATATCTGTTGCCATCAACAGAACATCATCAGCAATAGCAACTCTATCTAAATTGTGAACACTGCTGTCTATAGTGTAGGCCTGAGAGAGCGGTCAGCAAGGGCCCATAGCTACGTAAGGTGGAATTCAGCTACACAGTTTGTCATACGCGAAGCAACAAAAAGCATGTCTGGAGCCTGTAATAATATGTATTCATGGTGTAGACAGAGCGCACTGGAGCAATGTATTTTCCTACAGAACTGCGTCATCTACAAGACCAACTCGATCTGAATTGTGAACACTGCTATCTGCAGTGTTAATTGTAAACAGTACTCACACAGACATTTATGAATACTTTCTCTCACTTCCTCTTAACAAAAGACAACAACATAAATTGCAGAAAAATCTGCAATAAATAAAACAAAACAATTCAAATACCATTTCTGCTGTCTACAGTGTAGACCATTTAGTGTTCCTTTGCACTCGCACATTAAATTTGGTCATTGTACTAAACCTATAAGGCAGTTAAAAAAATGTCTTCAAAGAAGTATACTAAAAACATAATATGTATATCCAATATACGTTGTAGTTACTTGACTACTGGATTCTATAATTAAACAAACAGCACTCGATCTGAATTGTGAACACTTCTATCTGCATTGTAGGCCAGACTCACTATTCGTTAACACCTGACAGCCATGTACCGCTCAATTTGAAAGCATGGACTTGCTTGCAGCAGATCAGAAGGGGTACACAGAAATAATATCAAACTTCAACTTCTGACATCTTCAATCATACAATCAAGACCCCATTTCACTGTTCGGACCTGCTGTACCACAGTGTACTCCACCGACTAGTGTCAACCAAGCAGAATAATAATGTGCAACAGTTAGCTACGGAAACACCGAGTCTGATGCACCTCAACGGAGAGAGTTCTATGAAAACCAAGCAACAAGTAATATCGGACATCTTCCATTGTGGAATCAAGACACTGTTCCACTGTTGCGACCTACAGTTGCTTGCACCTGGTCGAAGGGAGTACCTTCATCTCCACTCTCAGATGTAGTTCTAACATCCTCCATTATCAGATCAAGACACCGTTCCACTGTTGGGACCTAGAGTTTGATGCACCTCATTGGAGGGGGTACCACAAATCATCACAAACTGTAACTTCTCAATCATAGAATTAAGACCCCATTCCACTGTTCGGACCTGCTGTACCGTGATGTACTCCACCAACTACAGTCAACCAAGGCCATTAATCATGTTCAGCAGTTAACTACGGAAGCACAAAGTCTGATGCACCTCAACAGAAGGACCTCTGAAAATTCACCTGCACGTTATATCGGACATCGTCCATTGTGGGATCAAGACACCGTTCCACTGTTGGGACCTAGAGTTGGTTGCACCTGGTCAAAAGGAGTACCTTCATCTCCACTCTCAGATGCAGTTCTAACATCATCCATTGTGGGATCAAGACACCGTTCCACTGTTGGTACCTAGAGTTTGATGCACCTCATCAGAGGGAGTACACAGAAATCAACACAAACTTTAACTTTTGACATCCTCAATCATAGAATCAAGACCCCGTTTCACTGTTGGGACCTGCTATACCACGGTCTATTCCAGCGACAGCACTCAACCAAGCCCAATAATCATGTGCAGCAGTTAACTACAGAATCACATAGTGTGATGCACCTCAACAGAGACAGTTCTGTGAAAACCCAGCAAAAAGTTATATCGGACATCGTCCATTCTAGGATCAAGACACCATTCCACTGTTGGGACCTAGAGTTGGTTGCACCTGGTCGAACAGAGTACCTTCATCTCCACTCTGAGAAGCAGTTCTAACATCCTCCATTGTGGGATCAAAAGATTGTTCCACTGTTGGAACCTACAGTTTGTTGCACCTGATCAGAGGGGGTACACAAAAATCATCACACACTTTAACTTCTCACATCCTTAATCACAGAATCAAGACCCCGTTTCAACGTTCGGATCTGCTGTACCACGGTGTACTCCACTGACTGGTGTCAACGAAGCACAATAATCATGTGCAACAGTTAACTACGGAAGCACAGTGTCTGATGCACCTCAACGGAGGAAGTTCTATGAAAACCAAGCAACAAGTAATATTGGACATCTTCCATTCTGGGATCAAGACACCGTTCCACTATTAAGACCTAGAGCTGGTTGCACCTGGTAGAAGGTGGTACACATAAATAAACACAGACTTTAACTTCTGACATCCTCAATAATAGAATCAAGACCCCGTTTCAGTATTTGGACCTGCTGTTCCGCGGTGTACTCCAGTGACTACACTCAACCAACCCCAATAATCCTGTACAGCAGTTAGCTACGGAAGCACAGAGTCTGATGCACCTCAACAGAGTGAGTTCTGCGAAAAACAAGCAGCAGGTAATATCGGAAATCATCCATGGTGGAATCAAGACACCGTTCCACTGTTGGGACCTAGAGTTATATGCACCTGGTCAAAGGGAGTACCTTCATCTCCACTCTCAGATGCAGTTGTAACATTGTCTATTGTGGGATCAAGACGCCATTCCACTGTTGGGACCTAGAGTTGATTGCACCTGGTCAGAGGGGGTACACAGAAATTATCACAGACTTTAACTTATGGCATCCTCAATCATAGAATGAAGACCCCGTTTCACTGTTCGGACCTGCTGTACCGCTTTGCAATTTCAACTTCATGCATAGCAATGGCTGCTTCACTTTCCAGTATTGCTCGTCCAAGAAGATCGTGACTACATGCACCACTAGTTTCACTATCTTGAGAACTTTCATTACTAATTTCAGCTGTAATAGTCTTTTTCTGTTCAACTTCATCATTCAACATTTTTAAATATATAGCAAAAATTGTACATGCAACGCTACTTTTACATGTATTACAAGAATCTTCGTAACAGTCAAAGTCTCCAAATAATTCACTTTCACTACACCATGGCTTAAACAGTTGCAGAATTGCTAAATAGTAAAATTCTCCCTTATCTAAACTTTCACAACTAACTTTCTTGCGGTTTATGAGATTACTCGGTGCATGTTTTACTAAACAACCATGACATCCATCTATTACATATTTTCCTTCTTTTACATTCTCTTTAACATTTCAAGCTGTAATGTTGAAGTACTTCATACAGACATAGCTGTTCCAGATGTTGACTCCTTTTCAGTTAGTACGTGTCCAACATATTAGTTTTCAGATTGTCTGTACTGTCTGCTTCATTTACTGCTAATTCTTCAATTTCTTCAAATCATTTGAAGACTCCATTTCGTTTGCAGGCAAGACATAAACTTACCCAAATGATTCCTTGTGACTTTGAATTTAAACTTGAAGAGCATAATCAGTCTGAACATCCATACAATCCAATTTCTCGGTGGGAAGGCATTTTGAAAGTAAAGCTGTACAATTCTTTACTAAGGCCTTTCTCTTGTGTAATTTCTTCCCACAGTTCTTTCATCTCTATTTTTTCTGATTTTGTTATGTACGATGAAACGTAACATGCAACAGCAAATGAGTTATCTGCAACATACTGAATGTCCATGTTCGCATTCCACATTTTTAAAATGACTGGATTGTAATCATTGATATACTTTGACACCTCTCTTCTTTTTGACTGGTAGTTATTCTTTTGAGATTTCCGAGTTATTGTGTGCCTTACAGAAGGAAAAAAATAATTTACTCGTCCTTTACAAATGACTGGACAGAAGAAATCAAACCGACACCTGGTGTAAAATTTTCCTTTAAAGTTGTAGTTTCTTCTGCAATACTTTCAACAACTGTGACTTTGGAAACGTAAAACTTGCTATCTCAAGCTTCTATCTCCTTCTTCTCTTGGTATCTCACAAGTCACATACTATTCAATGAAAGACAATACTGTTTCATCAGAATCATTTCCAAATTTAGGTTCATCCTTGATTCATAGTAGCATATGTATATGAGGTGCACATCTTGCTTGATACTCCTTTCTCCAAAAGAAATCGGTAACCTCTCCAAGAGCTGTATTCTTTTTATTGCAGATAAAAGACATTATAGTTTGAAACCTATCATTACAATATCTGCACACATATACAGGATCCAATGAACACAGTTCACCACAAATCTTTATTTCAACATTTTTTATATTGAAATTCGCTTCTCTTAGAAAGTTAAGCAAATCTTCCCATGCATACTCTGCACAGCTAAGTGAGACAAACCATGTTATAGTACCTACGTTCCATAACATACACTTGAGTTCTTCATGACGACTATACCAATACTCATTTGTTCTACGTTGACATGCCATCAAATTGATTAAGTGTCCTTCTAAATTTTTATCTCTTTCTTGACGTTTCTCCACAAATTCTTTCGCAGAAAGAACTTATTGATGAACTTTAGTTTTAAGTATGTGGTTCACTGCATACGACAAAGAAGACAGATCACTTTCAAACAAAAAGGTGAAATATGTATAAAATGCACTGTCGAAATTTAGGATCTTCAGAATATAATCTGAAATTTCAAGTGGTCAAATAAAGAAAGTGGACAAGTCAAGGACTAAAGATATTTATGAACATTACACAATATGTCCTTTGCATTCAAAAGAAGTAATAGGAAGCAGCATTGACTTCTTTGAAATGAAAAAAGCACAGGGAACTCCAATAAGTGTATGGGAGAACACCTTGGAAGGTCATTATTTTCCACAGCTGTTTCCTATAGGAGAAGGTGGACGGTATAATGATCCACCTGTACCGATTGCAGCTTCAGAATATCGATCAACAAGATTCATCTTCTAAACTTATTACCTGTTCACCCACATTTACAGTTTTGTAATAAATATTGTTCCCTATAAGATATAAGGTAGCCTTTTCAACTTTATTAACACCCACAAAACCTTTCCATATTTTCCGACTTTTTGTTACTACAACATTTACTAGAATGACTACTGCCTAATTTTCCTCTTTCACTCCAGCAATAGTTTCAATATTTTTCTTAAAATCCAAAGGTAAGTACACCACTCTTCCTTCAAACCTCTTTGCAAGTCTGTTGGTGACAGTTTACATGTTTTAGGCTCCATCCGAATTATAGTTTGAAAAGAATTAACACATTGAATTAGAACAGACTCATATGTATTCAATTCTGCCAGTTCCTCCGGAATAGCAACTAATTCTAAGTTATTATGTACTGCTCTAAAAGGCATTTTGTTCTCTTCTAATTTGTTATAACAATATTTACATATATGTTGATCACTACCAAACTCAAATTGACCTTCCACCAACAAGTAAATTGTAAATTCTACCCACTTACCATTGTTCTCCTTTTCACTTTTCAAATACAAATCAACATTCCTACTTTGACTTTTATAATCAGTACGTCGACAACAAACACAAACATTGTCTCGTATTTCACACCACACTACATTAAACTTTCCAATTTCTTCTTCAAAGTGATCAGTGCTAATCACTTTCCCATCTCCTCCAACATCTGTAATTGTTCTATGAACTGCTCCTCTGAACCAAAATATCACATTTCAATATCATCACACTTTTTTTGAACAACTAATAAAGAAGCATATAAAAGACTTGTACTCAGTTCACTTAAAAATAATGCAGAACTTTTTACATAGTACACTTTCCTCACAAACTTCCGCATTTCTGAATAACATACTGCTAGCATCCTCAATTGATAAAAAACACTGTTACAAACTTTTCTTCAAAGACAAGCCAGAGAATGCCCATACTTCTCAGTATATTTTCTTACGTGACATAGATCTAGTCCTTGTAACAACTTAACGTTCTGTTTAATACTTTCCCTTCAAAATCACAATGAATAAGTTCTGTTTTAAATTGAAAGCACTATGCACTATACTTTCAATACGCTGTTTCTCTTTCAATTCAAAAACATTCCTTTTATATTTGAAGCATTTTTTCATTGAATTCTGAATCACTCTAGATCGAAAAAGTCTCTGATGATTTTCATGAAACTCCTTTTGTCTCCGAGTAACAGATACTATTTCTTTATCATCTTTCCTTTTCCTGGTATTTGAAATTGAACTCTGCTTTACCTTACTTGAAAAATTCCTATTCTTCCTCTTGTGTGATCCTTTTTTCATCTTGTACCTTTAGTAGAACAAAGTTTTTCTGTACTACTCCCATTTTTTCCAAATACAAACTTTTGCCTTTTGCACAAATATATATTTTTCTCCTCTTTTCTTTTTTTTTTTTTTTACTTCTTCTTGGCATCTCCAAATTTTAATCCAAACGAAATAATTTTCTGAAAAAAAAATAAATTCAATTATTTTTCACATTTGTTCACTATGTTAAAATAATAACATACAGTTTCAAAACTTCCACTAACGACTTCCACACCCAGTGCTGCAACGTGATTGAACGCGACAGAGCAGCACTAACATGACAAGTAGTGCCATAGAACATACAGCAAGTATTTCTTTAATTATTTACAAACACCTTTACAATTTATATGTAACTGCACTACCTCGTACTTTTCACCTCTCCACCGCACCCCACCACCCCACACCACTCTCTCTACAACCCACCACAGACAACTTTATAGATAGTATTTTTTATATTTTTTAATCTATGTACTTAAGATGATATTATCAACCAAAAAGCACACACAAAAATTACCATTATTAGCCTACAATTTTATCTACAACTTTCCAAACATAACACTGCCCTCCCCCGGTTTTAAGTGCGGGGGGATGTCTGTCGGTGTCTGAGGAACAGCACTTTATTTTAGGTGTCCTCGAAACAGGTCTTTATGGGGGTCTACTTTCGGGCCTCGCAAACCTAATCCCTTTTTTCTTTTTCTTTATTGCACTGCAGTGAGACTGTGAGAGCATGCACATTACTCACTACTTAGAAGTGCAGACATCATGCCAGGTGACGAGCATTGTAGGAGAAGGGAAATCCTTTAAAAAGGCACTTTTTCTCTCAGAATTTCCCTTCTCTTTTTGCAACGCAGGAGCAACATCATCGTGGGGTAATTAGTAAACACACCACCAGGAGCGTATCGCCCATTGCCCCGGACTCTCTCAAACAGCTTCCCGAGCGCATGCACACAGCTGCACCCGAGTACTTCACAGGTTTTCAAAAGATCATTTTTTGGTAAAGAAGACTCTGTTCTTTTTCACCCCTTTTGACAGCCCGTACATCCCTACTCTGCCTATTGCTGAAAAAATTAGGCTCCCCCGAAATTTTGCTCTGGTTGCGCCTCTTCAAACGACCACAAGCAAGCAATTCCAGCACAAACCTGCTCTGACGTTACACATTCTCTTGTTTTAGGGCTACGAAAACACACGCTTTGCCTGCCTCACTTAGTTCTCGCACCCCCTCTTTAATATGAACATAAAAGCTTTCCACTTACTTTTATATTCCTATACTGTACTTCACATGGAAATATAGAAATCAAGGTTCTCACCAACCCAAATTACATCTCTGGTATACTTTCTCGAATGTAAGAAATACAGGTATTCAGTATCTGTCAGTCACGGACACTTTTAAACAGTGTACCTATATACAACTCGACAAAACTTTATGTTTCTAAATTAACGTCTTAAACTTAAAAGCTCCTTTACATTTCTTTCGCTATATGTACATTTCTTTAAAACACCACCAGAGAAGGATGGTGAAGTATGCTCCACAAAAAGCAACTCAAAGCTTTGTTATTCTTTATAAAATAGTCTGCCAGTCAATGCTTTTCGCAAACCTTTTCGACCCCTTAACAGGCTGGATGGATGAGTATAATACGTCCTATTTAGGATCGGGGGCAGACGATGCCCGAAAATAAGATGCATCAATGCATATATACATAGATGGATGTATCAATGTATGAATGGAAGGATAAATGAACACAGGGACCAGTACTTACGATAGACTGGTGGACTGACATGCTTAGGATTGGTTATGGGGCAGATGTATCTATGGATATATAGGCGTATGGCTGCATGAATGACACAGTGCTTACAATAGGCGAGTGCGCTCATAGTTGCTTAAGATAAGTGCAGGAACAGATGTATGTATGTATATAAGTAGGAATGTATGCATCAATTAAAAGATGGCTGGATGGCGCAGTGCTTAGGATAGATGAATGCTAGGCTTTAATTGGGCCGGGTCTGAGGACCAGCACTTATTTTCAAGGAGCCTCCAAAAGGGTCTCTATCGGGCTCTATTTACAGCCCCCGCAAACATAGTCAATTTGATTTTCGGCCCTCGTAAACATAGTCAATTTTTTTATTTTTTTATTGCACTGCAGTGAGAGCATGCAAATCGATGTACGCATGCTTATTTTGCTCACTACTGAGAACTGGAGACATCAAGCTACGTTACCCACGTTGTAGAAGGAAGGGAAATCCTTTAAAGAATGATTTTTTCCAAAGGTAGGATAATTGGAGAGGATTTTCTAAAGCACACAATGATACTTATCTTGATTTAGACCACGGCCCAACTTGCATAGCCCACACCCCTTTAAGAGCTTTTTTTGCCCTCCCCTTTTAGAGCACCCCGACTTTCTGAAACACTCATAAGAAAAGCGTATTAAAACATGCAAATTTGCGAGTAAAACATATACCATGTCATAGGGAACTTTATAAGTGCTCCCAGTGGTACTACATCACCTTTATTAGCTCGACATCTGCACATTACTATATTCTGTCTTTTAATCAGAAACATACCCATCTCCCCCACACCCACAACCACCCACGCCCTTCCTTAACCATACAAAATCTAAAAGAAACCCCCACCATTCCTAGTAGCGCCACTATACCCATACACAGGTTTAATTTTAACAGGTGTGTGCCGGAACACTTATCAACAAAAAGTATTCAAATATGCAAATTCGCGGGAAAAACATAAACAATACCATAGCACGGTTAATAAATGGGCCCAGTGAAACTACATTACCTTTACTAACAACACATGCCCACGTTACAAATATCCGTCTTATAATCAGCAACATACGCACATCCCCCCCACCCATACCATGCTTAACCTTACGAAATCAAACAACGAGCCCCTGCACTCCCGTTACCGCCACTATAGCCATAGATAAGACTTAATGTCAACAGTTGTCTGCCGAAACGCTCATCAGCAAAAGCTATTAAAACATGCAATTTTGCGACTCAAACATACACCATACCATAAGACGGTTTATAAATAGTCACAGTACCACTACACCACCTCAACACCCGCCCTTGCTTAACTTACGCAATAAAAGAAAGAGCCCAAGCAAACGTAGAAGCACCACTATAGCCATACACAGCCTTAACTTCAACAGATGTCTCCTGGAAAGCTCATCAGCAAACCGTATTAAAACATGCAAATTTGCGGGTAAAACATATACCAAGCCATAGGGCGCTTTATAAGTGCTCCCAGTGGTTCTCCATCACCTTTAGTAGCTCCACATCTCCACGTTACTATATTCTGTATTTCAAACAGCCACATAGCTACCTCCCCCACACCCACCCCCGCCCTTGGTTAACAGTACGAAATCAAACAGAAACCCCCCATTCCTAGTAGCGCCACTATACCCATATACAGGCTTAATTTTAACATGTGTCTACCCGAACAGTTATCAGCAAAAACTATTCAAACATGCAAATTGGCGGGTAAAACATAAACCATCCCATAGCACTGTTTATAAATGGGCCCAGTGAAACTACATTACCTTTAGTAACTACACATCCTTATGTTACAAATATTCGTCTTATAATCAGCAACATACGCACCTCCCCCACCCCCACCCATCCCTTGCTTAACCTTACGAAATCAAACAACAAGCCCCAGCACTCCCGTTACCACCACTATAGCCATACATAGACTTAATGTCAACAGGTGTCTGCCGAAACGCTCATCAGCAAAAGCTATTAAAACCTGCAATTTTGCAACTCACACATACACCATACCATAAGACGGTTTATAAATAATCACAGTACCACTACACCACCTCAGCACCCGCCCTTGCTTAACTTTACGCAATAAAAGAAAGAGCCCCACAAACGTAGAAGTGCCACTATAGCCATACAGAGGCTTAATTTTAACAGATGTCTCCCGAAAAGCTCATCAGCAAAACGTATTAAAACATGCAAATTTGCAGGTAAAACATATACCATGCCATATGGCACTTTAGAAGTGCTCCCATTGGTACTACATCACCTTTAGTACCTCCACATCTCCACTTACTATATTCTGTGTTTCAAACAGCAACATAACTACCTCCCCTACACCCACCCCCGCCCGTGCTTAACAGTACGAAAGCAAACGGAAACCCCCCATTCCTAGTAGGGCCACTATACCCATATACGACGTTAATTTTAACAAGTGTCTGCCAGAACACTTATCAGCAAAAAGTATTCAAACATGCAAATTGGCGGGTAAAACATAAACCATCCCATAGTACGGTTTATAAATGGGCCCAGTCGAACTACACCACCTTTACTAGCTAGACATCTATATGTTACGAAAGTCGCTTAAACACTCTGTAGAGTGTATAGCAGGGCATGGGGAGACTAAACAAAGTTCTAATTCCCAAACTTTTGATATACAGTCCCTTTACTGTATCTAGATTAAAGATATTAAATGGAATGAATAAAGTGACAAGTGTCTCAAAAGAGATAGTGAATCTCACCATCAGTAAAACACGAACCACTTCAACACCTACATATATCCGCCACAGCGACACAGCCTGACAAATAGTATCACTTATAATCACATGTAGTTCTCTAATGTCAACAAAGTCATACAGAAAATATACCGCAGATTTACATTTTTTTCATCTCTCACACATTTATAAAACATCTCTTCTAAAGAAGCACTCCCCAACTACTTCTATTCCATAAGAACAGACAATAGTTAATACGTTTACTACCATATATTTTAGTATATCTACCTTCTTATTATTCACTAGTCAGACATTACAAAAACTATTAACTATACCCAAATGCAAACCAAAAACCATGGGGCAGATTTACAAGCCCCTTGCGCCTCTTTTACGTCGCCGTTGCATCACTTTTGTGACGCAGCGCCGGCGCAAAGCCAGCGCCATGGTGCGGGGTACTTACGACGTGACGCATCTGGGAGATGTGTCACGTTGTAAAGCCCTGCGCCACATGTAGGCGTTCCGGCACAAGAACGCCTCCTAAAAGTGGCTGAGTGAAATCTACAAGATTTCACTCAGCCACTTTTAAGGCCATGCTGCGTCAAAACCCTGCGCCTGCTTGAAGCAGGCGCAAGGATTGACGCAGCATTTTAAAGATAGGGCACCCCCGAGCCTTGCTGGAGCTGCGTCGTGCTTGCGACGCAACTCCACCAATGCGCCGCCTTTACAGCAGCAGATGCGTCACGCATCTGTCCATTTTTGCCCCATGGTGCGCCTCATTGTAAATGCGGCGTATCCATGGTGGTGGAGCCGTGACGCACATAACTGGCACATCCCTGCTGATATGCAGGGATGCACCAGTTATTTTAAATCTGCCGTCATATTCTTATTATATCTCAACTTAGGATCACATGATTCAAACTATGCGTACATATAAAAGGAACGTATCACTTTTCCTATCTCCATCTTCTCTCCATGTAATCTCCAAACACTGTACACGGCTCCACTGTACAACAACCTACCCTGACTTACATTCAAACCTACCTCTCAGTGTCAAAAATAAGACCACAACCTGTCCACATAACATTCCGGCATTTTGTTTTATCGCTTTTAACTTAATAACACATGCGTCTCCTACCACCAACCCCCACCCCACTATTTCCACAAAAAGTATCAGTTGCAAACGTGCAACATTTTCTTTATCTCCCCAAATACATTACAAACTCAAATTAACGGTGTACCTCATTTTCAAAATAATACAATCCTATAAAGATGACAAACTACACTTCTTCTCTGTGAAAAATTCCTAAACATATATAAAATACTTATATAACAACAGCTCAAATTGTATGCATATTTCATAAGCAATATCAAACACCACACTTTACTAACACTATATTACTTTGAAATAAAAAATACTTTAAAAATTAAAAATATCACCTTAAATACTTAATCAATACTATAAAACACATAACACACCTTGTTCATTTCTAACTCGCCTTTGTAGTTGTTATCCAGATTTCAAATGACACACGCATACAATTCTCTCTTTCTCACATAGTACATGTAAAGCTCCGACTTCATCAAGAATGAAATCAGGAATGGCACAATTTCTCTGTCGCTCCACACATAAATACATGTAAAGAACAAATCAGAATACTTCATTCCTTCAACGACATTCCAAAACTTCCCTCCATCGGTTAATTTTGAATTTTCCTTCCGAAAAGCTACTTATTATTCTGTGCCACATACAGGTCACAAGTTCAACCTATTTTATCACCAAACTTACGACATCTGCAGGTTAAAAGTTCACCATTTTTTTTTAACCTAATGATATACTTTTGCAACATTTTATCAAGCATTTAACGGCACGTGCACGTTAAAAGTTCACAACAGGGGTCAGTAGTTCATCAGCTTTATTTCCAACTCCAGCAGCACCTCGCCTTACGCCCCCAGTGCCATCAGACCCGTAGGAGTCAGTGCTTTCCACTTTCCAAATACCAAATTCATTTCATACACATGAATTTACCTTCGCACTCCCTATATAACACCTCCTAAGCACCATACACAAGTTACAATGTTCGAAACAAAAGTTCCACCAAGTAGCTATAACTACATGCTGACACTACTTGCACAGATGTGGCACAGTGGCCAGAGCACATGACTTCACAGCATATGACACACAGTTTGGGCTCACGCTTTCATCCCCGAGTCCGGCAGCAGCTCAGCTTAGCAGCATGAGACTCTACACACTACCTCACATATATTCTGTACCCCAGAACTTTCAGACCAATACGGGTCAGTAGTTTGTCCTAGTAGTTATAAACACATGCTGACACTACTTCCACAGCTGTACTGCGGAGGCCACCGCACATGACTTCACAGCCTAAGTCACACAATTTAGACTCACACTTTAATCCCCGAGTCCCGCACCACCTCACCTTAGCAGCATCACACTCTAGGCAATAACTCACTTAATTTTCATAGCCTAGCACTTTCACACCGGTATGTATGATTAGTTCACTTCTCACCCCCTCTATAGCACACCCAAAACACCCCACAGAGGTTACAGTGCTCCTACCCTCCTATTTTCCACTTCTTTCCCCTTTCTCACTTCAACGGAATCACGAAATGGCGGCCAACACTTCCTAGTTGCAAACACTCGCAACGCTCACAGCCAATCAGCAGCAAGCCCGTGCTCGTAACGCCTCAGCCAATCAGATGGCAGAATTCCCAAATATCGATATCTGTAAATTTTGATATTTCTCAAAAACTACTGAACGGATTTACACCAAATAAACAAAAGCGTGCCTTCTAGACCAAGACCCTTTTCCCTGCCAAATGTGGGGTAATTCCGTTCACCCGTTCGACCTGTAGCCTTGTCTAAAGTTTCCTATGGAAATTAAAATTGAAAAAACACGTTTTGGAACCCCCCTTTTTTCTTGCCCCCCCTTGACGAATCACCCCCCAAACTTTTAACATAGGAGCTGATCTCAACAAAGAATTAGTTTTGAAAATTTCACGAAGATTCATCAATCGACGCCAAAGTTATTGCGAATAGAATGTTGCCCTTTTCCTATAGTAACTAGGTCCTAACTATAACTACCTACTGGCGACCGCCAGTAGGTAATATGTGTATATATATATATATATATATATATATATATATATATATAAATATAACACCTTACTATAAACCCACCTATAAAACATACATGCCTTGCTTCACAGGGGAAAGGACCAAACCACCGGCTTCTCTCGGAACCCTTGTTAAGAATCACCAGAAAGACTTTCATGAGCAGTCATTCATGGATTTTTGTGCATATTAACAGCATAGCGCAAAAGAAGCACAATCCAATTCTGCACACACATTGTTTGATCTGGTAATCTTATTGTTGCCACGTATTATTTCCTGGCTGCCTTAATACTACACCCAAAAGGCATAAGTAGAGAAACTACACGCATCCAGATTGCATCTGCTGTTTCCAAATCACAGAGGAATGTCTTTTACACAGAAATACTATGTCGGATTACTCCGCAACTAATCAACTTGCCTCCGTTAAGCACAATTCCTCCACAGTACTCACAGTAAGAGAACAGTCAAGCCAACCGGTCTTTCCAAAGACCTTTATATGAAGCAGCAGTAACCTGCCCCCGGCAGAAATGACATACATCCAGAGGACTCACGAGGCTATGAACGTCATAGCACTGTGGCAAACCCCCTAATGCAGAATGGTGTTAAAACACCCTTGCCGCACCGGATCTAGCAGCAGTCATGTCTTCACTCCACCACCAATAATAGGAACCAAGAATAATCTGAACAGGAATGCGGGCTGACCCCGCTTTACGTCCTTCCAGTTTAAGCGAAATGACGCTTTATTCCAGCGTGCGTACAATAGCGCTGAGTCTCGTGGATTAAGTAGTTCCTACCCACGTGCTCTTAATGGAATCCCACTAATGAAGAGTACACTTGTAAGTATTTGTCTAGATACTTATTCCAGGGATTGAGAAGAGCAATGGACAGGACGCCTGCTCATTTGGCAGCGTTCACTTGGTTACATCATGGGCACACCGCTCTGGGTGTAACAATTAACTTCCATAAAGAAAGTTAAGGTCATTGAACCGTTCATTAATTTCCCAATTTATTTCCCGGTTTTTAATCATACCAGCTAGGGTATACATTAAAGTATTTAGCAACCACTAGTCACATATTTTTTACCTACAACATTAGCCCTCCATCTACTACTTTCCTTGATACACTGGTTGAATACCATCTAGTGTTCCTTTGTAGTTCACAGGTAGCAGCATGCCCCATTCCACAGCTAAACGAAAATTAACCCAATTATGAAGCATGCCACCAAGGGGGTAAGTAACCCTGGTGAGTGAGGGTTCACCTATAAAAAGCATGGTTTGCTCTTCTGGTGCAGAATTCCTGATCAGTCCAGTTGAGAGGGTAATGCCCTTGAGTTAGAGTATGGTTTATGGTTTTTGAGGAGGATGAGCTCTCCCCTACATTATCTCTTCCTCCTTCACATTGCTAATAATCAATGCAAATCATGATACACCTCTGTTATCTTCCTGAACTTTACATGCTGGAACATGGGTCTGTAGTGCCACACTTAACTGTTGCTGTGCCCCACTGGAGAAGAGGCTTAAAGGTCAGCAAGACCCTTCTTGGGTCTCTTCTCCATGATGCTATATGTTGTATATGACACGGGCTCTATACTGCAGTTTAAATGTATATTGTACTACTATACAGCTGTGATGTACTTCTCAATGAGCTCAATAAAAAAAGAAACTTGCACCAGTTTGCAAACTGGTATTCCTAGGAACCAGCACTGTGTAGACCTTATTTCAGTTCTTCTTTCACTGAAAATTCCGTTCCCAGCATATCCTCCCATGCTGTTTGCGTCATTTGTGTCCCCCAGTGCTAAATATAGTTATGTCACCACATTTCATAAATTCAGAAGTAAAGGAAAGTTCTGCGCTCCAACGGCTCAGTGGATTCACAACCCCAAGTCTGCCGCAGCATAGCAGCGATGTGGTCATGCCTTAAGAAATGGCCCACTGGTAGTTGTATTTATACGTTCCCCAAAGATATTGCCTTGAACTCCATTACCAACCATGTTTATACATACCAGCACTTGACCAGATTTAATCAGCCACCCTTAGTTCCATTTGCTTGAATCTAGGGAGGCAAGAGAGCCAGGGTGATGGAATACAGTGGTTTGCAGCCGGTTCTTACCCTGTTTCTACCTAAGCAACCGCCCACAATATGCACAAGTGTGGGTAGGGAGTTTATAACCGCTGGGGAGCTCACTCCGTATCACCAGTGGTACAGGTATTCGTTTCAAGGTAAACTCCACATATCTTGCCTTGTTATGTTTGTCTAGAGCAAACCACTTGACCACCCATTGCAGCAAGGCCGCCAGGTTGTACCACGTGAAATTGGGGATTTATAGACCACCCTCAGATAAGGTGGCATTAACTACCTCAGTGTAGCTCTCTTTCTTGCTCCATTCCATTCAAGATCCAGTGTCATCATTCACAGGTGTTTAGAAAAAAGACTTAATGGGAACAGTGAGATATTAGTGAAGTACTATCCCATTTCAATTAAAGATGTTTCGCTCAGCAGTATTAGGTGCCCCTCGTAGAATTACAAGATGGCCAACTCCTTCCCACATTCAGGGCTGTTTACTAACAACAGCAGTCCAGTCCGATACCCACCTATGCAGGTCCGCTGAGAATTTCAAGATGGCCGCTGCATGGCCGCTCATTAGGGTGGTCCCGCGAATACAGAGGTCTAGCCTCAACACATGTCTCCTTGTTTGCATGTGTACATATGGCTATCTCCCCCACATTTTGTGAGTCCCTATTAGTGATTCACTCTCTGGGTCAATATTGGAAGAACCAGACAAATCATTTTATCTATCAGTAGCAATTAATGTAATTCATCCCGCGCCTCGGCGTAGAAATAAGGATAGAAACATGAGTACATATAGCAGTTAAACCTATTATAAGATCCATGCTGGCTGGGAGCCATTTTTCTCAAAAGACCCCAGGTGTAACTGATCATCACAGCACACATTACACTAATTAAGGACTAGCTTGAGCTGCCTGTCCAACACATTCGGGAGATGTGGCCCACAGAACTACAGAACTAGGTTGGGAAGTCCCCGCTGAGCACTGGCGCAGTAAGTAATGCCCCTGATTCCTGGATCACTTGTTGGAATATTTATTCTACTTTGCTGATAATTTAGGGCTATCTCTTCCATGTTTTTTAGGTTGAGCCTAGCAGCAGCGCGCAGGCACTGCTCGCTCTGCAAGACTGCTGTAGTAGAGTATGGGAGAGAAGCCACGCCCAATGTCCTCCCATATTTTTCATTGTCTTGTGTCATTGTCTTTCGTAAATGCTGCCTTCAGATTTGTTAATAGGCTTGTTAGTCCCTCCTTAGTACGGCCTTGTCTTCATTTGTAACCTCCCATGGCTACTGGCTCCTTTATTTTGGTTGTTACACAGGACTTGTTATTTAGTAAGTCTGTAAGCACTATTTACTTTATAGAATTGCTCTTACTGCAGGCCAGACATTCGCTGCTTCAGCTAAAACCGCTGTTTTTTTTTTTTTTAAAGCAGAATGGCCGCCCCGTAACACGGGCGTCTGCTTTCAATCACTTTAACCCGGCATTATCTCGTGTCTGCTTTAACCCCCAACCCAAGTAAAATGGGTTTAGAAATGATTAGAAAATTAAGTCATGTGAATTCCAAGTAGCACATAATCGTGTGCATCTGTGTTACATGTCATCTGCACTAAAACCACCTGATGGGCTGTTTTCAAAAGCCTGTTTTATTAACAACAAAACCACCACCACCAATACCATCTACACCACCACCAATACCACCACTAACAATACCACCACCACCAATACCACCACCATCAATACCACCACCAATACCACCACCAACAATACCACCACCACCAATCCAATACCACCATCACCATAACCACCAATACCAATACCACAGCCAATACCAATACCAATACCACCACCACTATACCAATACCACCACTACCACCACCACCAATACCACCCCCAATACCACAACCACCACCAATACCACCACAAACAATACCACCACCACCAATACCACCAATACCACCACCACCAATCCCAATACCAATACCACCACCACCAATACCTCCAACAATACCACCATCAATACCACCACCACCAATGCCACCACCAATATTACCAATACCACCCCTAATACCATCACCAATACCACTACCAATACCACCACCAATACCACCAACACCATCAATACCACCACCACCAATACCACCACCACAATTACCAATAACACCACCAATACAACCACTACCAATACCACCATCAATACCACCACCACCTCCAGTACCACTGCAACCAATACCACCACCAATACTATCAACAATACTGCCAATACCACCTCCACCAATACCATCACCACCACCAATACCACCACCAATGCTAATACCACCACCACCAATACCACCACTGCCACCAGTACCACCACCAACACCATCACCAATACCACCACCAATACTACCAATACCAATACCACCACCACCAATATCACCACCACCAATACCACTAATACCATCACCAATAACACCACCACCAATACCACCACCACCACCAATACCACCAATACCAATACCACCAATACCACAACCAATACCACCACCAACACCAATACCACCACCACCACCAACACCAATACCACCACCACTACCAATACCACCATCACTACCACCACCAATACCGCCACCACCACCAATACCACCACCAATACCACCACCACCAATACCACCAATAGCACTGCACCAATACCACCACCAATACACCACCACCAATACCACCACCACCAATACCACCAATACCACCACATCAACACCACTACCAATACCACCACCAATATCACCACCAATATCCCCCCACCAAACCACCACCAATACCACCACCACCGCCAATACCACCTCTGTTGGACTTGGCCCTTTTTGGCAGGTTCACCCCTAAACTTTTTGCCTTTTTTCTGACATGGTGTTGGTGGTTTTAGGACTCTGGGCACTTTAGCACTGTGGTCCAGTGTAAAGTGCATGCGCTGTGTGTGCACATTTAGTAAGGTTGGCCTGCCCTCCCATAGGAATGCATTGGGGATTCCCTGATCAGTGTGTGCCAGTGGTAATTCATGGTATGGGAGGAGCAGTGTGGTCGAGTTTGTATGTATGGAATTGTAATAATAAATGCTGCACAATGGTGTGCGCAGATTTATTATGACTTTGGGTGAAATGCCACTTTTAGAAGTTGGCATTTCTGTGTCCTATGTGTCTGCCTGCCTAATGTGAATGGCATGTCTGGCTTGTGAGTGACAAGGGCTGGGAGGTGTGTGTGGCTCCAGGAGGGGCAGAGTGAGTTAGTGTTAGGCTGAATGGGACATCTGTGCTGGGAGTAATGGGAGGGGTAATCCCCTGACTCTGAATAGGATAGTGCCTGCCCTAGTGAATGCTGGCTCCACCCCCCTGTGGTGTGTCTGATGACGAACCCCCACCTGACAAAGGGGAAGAGGAGCTTGGAAAACAAAGTGCTCCAAATCCCCCCATAACCAGTGGCATCTGGTTACCCCATACCCTGCACTACAGACAAAGAGATTTTGTGGTATAAGTATAAAGGCTGTGACCCCATGGGATTGTTCGGTTCTTGTTCTGGATTGCTGTTACTGTGCTGAGGGGGCTTGCTGCAGCTGGGGGCCCAGGAGGAACTGCCACAAGGGCTGGCCTCCCTGCTGGAGGGCCCTGTGTGCTGGCCTCCCTGGGCCCAACTTTGTGCCCCCCTGGACTTTGTACCCTAGCACCTGGAGACCGCTCCCTCTTTATTTGCCCAGGAGAGATGAGCATGTGGCCTGGCAGCGCGGGGCAGTGAAGTGCCCTGAGGGAATCCCGGCGTGCGGGATTCCCCCTGTGCTGTTTATTGAAGTGGGTGCCCACCCCGCGTTTTGCCAGTCGGGGCGGGTGCAGGGATCCCGCAGCCGCTTTGTGAGCCCTGTGTGTGGCGCCAGTCGAGACGGGGCTCCCGTGAGTATGGGAGAGCCCCGTGGGGATTCCTGGAGGAAATCCTGCGTGTTGCGGTGGCCTGAAGAGGTGACCGAGTGGCAGATCCGAGCGGGGCTCCCGTGAGCGGTGGGAGCCCTGCATGCCACCAGAATATGAGGACAGGAACCTAACCCGCCTCCATGAGCCCAAGCCAGGTGAGCTGGTGCGTGATGAAGGCGGGGCTCCCAGAGCCGGAGGAGAGCCCCGCATGTCTGGCCAGAGAAGCGAAGAGAGGAGACAGAGCCTCCAGGGATCCAGAACAGCCCCGGTGAGTGGGGTCTGCAGAGGGCACACATGGGGGACAGAGTGTTTTGGTCCCAGAAGGAGCCCGGTGAACGGGGCTCCTCAGGCACACTTGGTGCCAGTGCCTATTTCTTGAGCGGCCCGCCTGCCCGAGGGCCACTCCAACCTTGGGGCACATTTCTTTAAAGCACCCCAGTGGGGCCCCGAGGGCACAGATGTGCCAGGGCCCCTTCACTTTGTTTATCTCAGCTGCCCCACTTGCAGAGGGCAGCTGCACCGATGGGGTAATGTCATTTAAAGACGCCCAGTTGGGCTGAAGGAGCACAGTCGTGCCAGGGCCCATTCATGTTGGCCACAGTTGCCCCGCTTGACAGTGGACAACTGCAATGTTTTTGGCATATTGTCCAGAGGGCACAGGGAGTGCCCAGGTCCACGTCTGATCACAGCTGCACGGCAACTATCGTCAGCTGCACCGTTTAGGCTGATATTTCTTTGAGGGCATTTTTCAGTGAGATAGGAGTGAGATACACTCCTCTGCCCCAGCACAATTGCGCACGTGGATTCTGCTGCATTGGCAGCCACCCTGACCTTTGGGACATAGGGCATTTGAGCCCTCTGAGAAGGCCAGGTGGCCAGGGGGACTGTGAGGTTTGTACAGCACCAGGCCCTAATGTGATTTATGTGGTGCGCAGGAAATGTGCTTTATGTACTGTGTTTTATGCACCGTGATTTATGCCTCTACTGTGGTTTATGTTATGAGAATGTGCATACTGTGGTTTATGCTAGTGAGATTATTCTCTACTGTGAGTTATGCCCCTAACGTGAGTTATGCTTAGGAGGTTATTGTCTAATATGTTTAGGCTTATGAGGTTGGTGCAGAATATATTTCACGCCTAATGTGATACTGTGCATAATATGGTTTGTGTTACAGGATGATGCTGAGTACAGTGTTTGCCAGTAATTACTGTTTGTGTTCTATGTTTATTATATGTTCTACATTTACTTAGTTCACTTTGTGATGGTTTTGACAGTGGCCCAATTGACCCTGTCATGTGTAGATAATCCCCTGTGAATATTGCCTAGTGCCAGTTGGCACCGTGTAAATGTGTGATTATGTTTCTAATGTGTTTATGGTAATAGAAAAGGCTATTTTTGATATAACCTTGTGTGGAGTTTCTTATGTGGTGTGCCTAGTTTGTTGCTGCTGTGCTTGTGTGTTGCGCAAACGATTTACACATTGCCTCCGAGATAAGCCTGACTGCTCGTGCCAAGCTACCAAGGGGGTGATCAGGGGTTATCTTCAGTGTGTAACACCCTTACCCTGACTAGAGTGTTGGTTTCTGCCTGGCTTTGGCGCAAGCCGTAGCCAACCAGAAATCCCATTTCTTACAACCACCACCACCAATACCACCACCATCACCAATACGACCACCACCAATACCAGTACCACCACCAATACCACTACCATCAATACCAATACCGCAACCAATACGCCCAGCACTAATACCACCACTACCACCAATGCTACCACCAATACTACCATCAATACCACCAGTACCACCACCAATACCAGCACTACCACCAATACCAGCACTACCACAATACCAGCAACACCAATACCACCACCACCAATACCACCACCACCAATACCAATACTACCACCAATACCACCACCAACAATACCAATACCACCACCAACACATCAATGCCACCACCTCAGCACCTCTCGCTCCCTAGTAAAAGTGGTGTCACTATACTAGCCGGAGATGCAGCCAAGACCATCCCTCCCTCCCCATACCTCCCTCCCTCCATGCTTGCCATAAACCACAGTCTGCCCTGCACCAGGAGGTGAAGCCAGGGCCCTACTACAGCTGGAGTGTTTTTATTAGGCCAAAGATAGCAATGACATTACGCAATGGCACACTGCACACTCAAATCACGGAGAAGCCAGGAAATAGACACCCCCTCCTGCTCTTCCCCATGAGCCACAACAGTGTAATCACAGAGCGAAAGGTGGTGGAGCGCTTTGTTAGTGTTTATAGCTTGGATCATATGCAACTTTCACTTCACACTTTGTGTCTGTGAAATTTACAACACTTACACATCTTCATCACTGACGTCGCAGGCCGGTCTCTTCCTCTAATATCTACAATCTAACAACCCCTCCCAGGTGCGAGTCCTCCTCCCCCCGCCCACATAACTGCGTCCATTTCACCTTTTAATTACTCCACTGACAATGGGATTTGGTGCCTTAAAAGGTCGCAGTTTATTCAAACATAACATGGTTGTACATTTTGCAATTTTATTTGGTCATTCATAAACATCCATTTTCTTGTATACCTTCATTGTCTTTGTACATTCGTTGTTGTTTGCTCCCAGACATTACAGTTTTGTGACATGCCCCTTTTGCTGGGCCTTTGTGTCTGCGGTTCCAGGCTTCACCTTGCTATCGAATTTTGTGGGCATCCGTCAGGACCTGCCTGGACTGCAAGTGCCATTCCGCTTGCCCTGGACCCTTTGTTGGCCACTCACCTGCTTCTCAGGGCCCCTGCCGTGCAGCATCCCAAGGACCCTGTGTGAGCATCTCATCTACTCTGCCTGTGTACTGTCATTTAGCTCCCTCAGTACCCCTGCCATGAGGCATCCCAAGTGCCTTGTGAGAGCATCACATCTACTCTGCCTTTGGCTGTGTGCCATAATTAGCTCACTGCCATGAGGCATCCCAAGGATACTGTGTGAGCCTTCCATCTACCTCTAGTAATTTTCTTTTTTGTGTATCTTTCCTGGGTTTCTTCCGCCACTCTACCTACGGTTTCCCGATCGGAGGGAGCTACCCCCTGCACACACTTCCCATCTTTCTTCGAGAGAAACCCATCTGCTCTAAGACCCCTACAATGTTGGGTAAGAACATGTCCGTCCCCACCCCAGTCAAGTGTCCCTCGTTCTCAACTACAATATTCTGCTGACTTGCCGTTGTCCGCCCTGACTTGCCCAGACTTCCTCGTAAGCTACCATGTGTAGGTTATTCCTGTACTGGAGTCCTAGTTCGCAGTATTGCTATTATTTGCACAGAAGGGAGCCAGAGGGCTACCAATGATGTAAAATGTGCTAGGGCTTAAGCGTGCCAAACCTATCACTGGTCATGCATCATTGATGTACCACGATCCTCGACTAATTTACTCTAATATTGAAGAGGTCTGCCCTATGTTTTCGCAATGCGGGCCCCTGTCTAAGAACATAGATTCTCAGCTTAACTCCTGCTATGTTCGCCTGCGCTCTGGCCCACTGCCCTCTCTTTTACTTAAATCTACCACATGTTGTTCGTCTTGGATGGCAATAGTTGTGACATGCTGAGGTTTTCTAACAAAGACATTGGGTTAGCTACAAAAACTGGCAGCTGCACGCAGATTTCCCCTCGTGTTCTGAAGTAACCTTTACGTCAGTTTCACGTTTTGTTTCACTACTTACGCACTACCCCCATCATTGACCTTTTCTTCAATCCTTAAGCCCCCTCGCAGGGCAATCGCCCTTTCCTAATCCTGGGCCAGAGGGAATCGACCCCAGCCCACTGCTTTTTGGGCCTGACCTCACCAGTATGGAGGCATTACCGAGCGGCAACAGACCCAAACGCCAGCAAACCAACACTGCAAAACAACCCGCCATCTGAACAGCCCTCGCCCCTCCGATGCCAGCCCAAGGACACTCTGGCGGCTGTGCAATGTGTGATCGCGAGGGCTCCAACCCAGTGCCGCAAAGCTGCTTAAGTGGCGCTTCTCTTTTGACCTTCGTGAGTTGATATATTGTCAACTCCGTGATCAACCGAGCCTGTTGAAGTCTCAACGGTGCAAAAAAGGACATCTGAAACTACAATGATGCAGACTTGGCGCGGTTCCTGAGGCATGGGAGGTGGGTGAGGAAGAAGCCGTGAAAGGGGTTCTTCCAGGGGGCAGATAAGAACGCTGGTGGATCCAGCGATCCCGGGATGCACGGCACCCAGGCTAGAAAAATCAGGGAGCTTTAATTATTCCATTACAGTCACAAATTGTATAGTAATGACAGATGACACCAGTATCAACGGACTAGAAGGCTACGATTTTCCAAATAAGTTCATGTACCTTCTTGCAAATTGCCCCAACCTCAGGGACTCCTCCGCATAAGTGCCGGAGTTCTGTCCTCTTGTTTCTGTGAACTGCTAACTACCTTCAGAGTAACATGAATCATGACTGGTCTTTGTTCTGCTAAAGAACCAGGGCAAAACCCAGTCTGTCGTCTCCCCTCTCCCTCACCACCTTTCAATTAAAGTTATTTCTCAAACCCTCTACCAGCCTTGATGGTGACCCTGTTAAAACCCAATTGTTTAATTCCAGAGTTGGGAGATGAACACGTGTCATTCCTCAGAACAGTGGCTAAACACTATTAGTTGTGGCTTCTCGACTTGTACGGAGCGCTCTCCATGCGCTCTGCTGTGCGTCATTGCCCTGGTTGTGAACCCGGTTCGCACCTGCTGAACGCTGACCTTAACTGTAAAATCCCCGAGCTCCAGAAGTGATTCTGCTGAGTCTGTGCACTTCTGATGCACCCAGTAATACATTATTTACCAATTGGACCCACTGCCTATGAAGCAGCCAATACCCAGGCAATCAACGACCTCCTCCAGTGATAGGAAGGCGGACGCTGTATTTCAGATGCCGATATGGCAGTGTTACCCATCGCTGCCTCTTTGTCTCTTTTAAATCCCTGTATTGGAAACACGATGATGCCAAGGCACACGTAATTACCGATACGCTGTGACTATAAGCCGTAGAGCTCAGAAGCACAGCGTCTTCATCTCAAACCTAACGCGGAGGCAGCCATTTTGTAATTGGTCTTTATTCTATACAACCTTATGAGGGAAGGAAACTAAAAGCAAACACCTCTACTGATCTAAGCCAAAGGTATCCACCGCGCCGGTCTCTTCAGGTGTGTTGATTTTTGTGATTTTTATCTCCACGCGGGAACAGGTAATATTAGCTGCACCTGCACTGAAGCTGGCTTTGAGCATGCTCGGACACCGACCATAACAGTAGTCACTTAAAATTGTTCCCAGAGCAAAGTGGAGCAATACCCATCCTGAGACCAGTCTCAGCGCAGAGCAAATACCGCTGAAACCAAGGCGGCTGCGATGCGGCCTACCAAAGCAATCAGGGCATTGTCTTGCATATTTGTGCCTTGTTAATGCCCTGGTGCTGCTCCAGGCCTCTCAGCCGCATTGCTTACCACCTCATCCTGTCTGTTTGTGTGTGCGGGAGCCCTATCAGTCACCCGTACTCACCTCCTCTTTGTGCCAACGTCGAACCACTTTTGGGGCACAGCTGCCAGCTCCGACTCGCTCTGCGGTGCGCGATCTAGCCGGCTGGTCTCTCCGTCACACCATTTGTGCCCTGGTTGTGCCTTCTCCAACAAGCACCACGGAGAAAGCTCGGGGTGCCCATGCCAAGGCCCGTCCTCCAGCCCGTCCACCAGGCACACCGCCATCCTGGCCCCAGGTGCCGGTGCAGTCCAGATTACGCTTGACGTTTCCCCGACAGCGCCCACTGCCTTCTCTTTAGCACCTTGATTCTCTCCAGCTAGGTCCTGTATCTTGTTGTGCTAGCAGTGTTGATGGTGGGGGTTGTATCAATTTCTTTATGGCGGCAATTCTGTTTTCTTCTTGCATGGGGGGGTTGTGTGCCAACTCTGGGCCTTGTGCCCCTTCTTAACCCCCCCCCCGGGTGCTTGCCACCTCGCCCCCTGAGGACTTCCCTCCTCCAGGCGGCGTTTGTCCTGGGCCCTTATTGGGTCCGGCTGCACCTTCCCTGGCCCAGGTTTCAAGTGGTTGAGAAGGCCCTTTATTGCAATGCAATAGGTCTCGCATTTGCAATAGTTTAAGCTATTGGTATCGTAAATGACAATGCCTTTTATTTATGTTTTAAAACCCAAAACATAAATAAAATGCATTGTTATTTACAATGCAAATAGCTCAAACTGGCGTGAATGCTGGACCTATTGCATTGCAAATTATTGTGTGTAACCGAGGGCTTTAAGCAGGCCATGGTCCTGCCTCTGCTGAGCAACGACATTTTTTAAAAGAGGACATTGAAACGGGTCCCTATCGGGCTCTGTGTTTTTTTTCATCCCCCGGCCTTTTTGTGCCTTGCCCTGGCAATACAGGCTGGTGGAGTGGTGAAACGTCTCACGTATAGTCCCATTATGGCACCACACCTCACCCACACCAAAACAGAGTATGCATGCATAAATAAATACAAAACACAACTTTTGTTTGGGAAAAATATTGCTGCAGGTTTATTCCATACAAAAGTATGCATTATGGTGGGTTATCTTACGGGCGATCCAAGGGCAGGCAGCTGTGCCAACCTATGCTGCCCTGCCCGCCTGATGAGCCAAGCACTGTGGATAAACCAAGCAGCGCTACCCTTATGGGGGTGATCCCCTTACTGGATCACGTGACACATTGGTCCCTTATTACTCACGCCCCTTTCAGGGTGGAGCGTAGCAAGGCAAGCCCCCAGTTTTTCAGGCCCACAACCGCCTGAAGGACTAACGGGGCGCCGACATAATTACTCCAGGACTCTCCCCTGAGGCTCTTAGGATTTGGCTCTGGCACCCCTATTGTTCTCTTGCAGAGGTACCCTTCGGTACCCATATGCTTCCAGATCGCCCTGTAACTCCGCCTGCAACAACAAAGAAAACATTACAACGTTCTATGTACTTCGCCTGCCAACCCCACGCCGGGTAAGTGGTAGGGTGGGAGACGGCGTGTCCAGGGCAAAGAGGACGCCAAGATGGCCCGGGGGGCATAACTACCTCCCCACCTTCTCTGTGTGCCGGAAGTGACGCGTCTGGTAAGGGGACTCCTCCTGGAGTCCCGCATTATAGTGGGGGTGGGGAAGTGCCCAAATGGCACTAAAGGGGCCACGGGCAGCCGCATAGTCCCATTATGGCACCACACCCCACCCACACCAAAACAGAGTATGCATGCATAAATAAATACACAACACAACTTTTGTTTGGGAAAAATATTGCTGCAGGTTTATTCCATACAAAAGTATGCAATATGGTGGGTTATCTTACGGGCGATCCAAGGGCAAGCAGCTGTACCAACCTATGCTGCCCTGCCCGCCTGATGAGCCAAGCACTGTGGATAAACCAATCAGCGCTAAAGAGCCCCCCACCAAAACAGTTCCTTTCTCACTGCAACCTGCAATTTCCCGGACCTCCTTCATGTCCAGTAGGAACAGATCAAAGCCCACCTGTGCCAAGTGCACCCCAACTTTGTCAAAATAACCTTTGGTGTTCGCCTGGCATAGCTCATGCCTGATGAAGCCAAAGCCCCTTGCTCTGCGAACTTGCGCATGGAGCGGTTTATGCTTCTCTGGGAATGTACCAGCGCCTCGCATGACCTGCAAGGATGTGATGGTCCCCCAGGAGGGAGCTCTATTCTTAAACATCGCTATATTACCCTTCGAGCTGATGTGGCACCCACCTCCTGCAACCTGTAGTTGCAGTCCTTCTAGTATTTCGTGCTCCCTAACACTTGTTTCCCCAATTCATGGAACAGCAGCACACTTGCTTCCAAGGCTGCTTCCACAACCAGGCTACATTCTCTGGCTATGCGGGCAGGGCATTTCATGCTTAACTGAAGCAACCCATGACCTGCCCTGGGAGCAGAGTGCACCCTCTTTTTTGAAGTTGACCAGACATATGCACCGGCCATTGTGATTAATAAACCACGCCGAACAGGACTGTTCGCATAGCACACATTATTGCAGTCACAGCAACCATTTGGAGTGACAACTTACGCCACCTACCAGGCTTGCTTAACTAAAGCTCGATGACAGATCCACACATACCTACTAACCAGCTGTGACCCTTGCTGCTCAACCCAGCTAATGACCTAGTTCTTTGTTATCCAGGGAATACCACAAGATCAAGCCGCACATGAGCATATGGCCTTCACCTACTGGGCCGAGGTGCAGTGTGTGCTCTGGAATTGTCAGCGATGGTGCTCCAAACACATTTCAAGCTGCTATTGGAGCCACGGAACACATTCTGGCCTAGCCAACTGACGCATGCCACCTAGCTAACTTGCCGGTGCGAGATTTTGATCTTAACACCACCCTCTTGAGGTTACCGGTGCACATCGTCTATCGGTCTTGCCCCCACTCTGTTTATGCCGATACCTGCAATGTACCCTTCTGCCCCTGTATGGGCGGGAAAATACCCGTAACATTGCGAAACCCACTGCACTCTCATTCTCGGGCAGTCCGGTGGGGGAGAGAGGTCCTTAGAATTGGTTCTGCTATCTTGCCTGGCCTCCTAGCCAGCAAGCACCCTCACCTGACAGCACACTATCTGCTGTGTCGCCTTTGCAATGACCGCATCCTGGAGCAGGACGTCCCGTTCTATACCTCTGCTAACAGACTACATTCAGTGAAGCTGGAGTGAACGGTTTGTATGTTGTGCATCTGACCATAAGAACCTTGGTTTGCTTTTGGAGGGATCAATTTGTTGCATCTGTCACACTCAAAATAGTGGCAACGTGCAGTTCTTTTGCATTCTACACAGCAGAGTGTGCCTGGACAATCCTAGACACCCCCTGTGTGCCAACCTGCTTTGACCCAAGATGCAAAGCACTAGACCTGATACACTTGGTTATCCCGGACTTAATTGCCCTCCACCGAAATCCATGTGTAAAGGTAGCTGGTCCATGATTTAATTCCTAGTAGTCTATGTGTTATGCCATACTCTTTTTTATTCCTTTTTCAAAGCAGTTAACCCACTCACACATGAGACGCCCTGGTAGCAAGTTTAGTATAACCTGTACATGGAATTTAAATTCCCCTAACAACTGCGCAGAGGGCCAGCCACAGTCACTGCTACTGGTGTCTGACTGATCGGCACTTGGAGGCCATAGCAATACTGCCCGGCCAGCAAGTACGCCCACTGTACAGTTGTAATTTAGTACTCATGGCGCTGACAACCGCAGGTGCCTAATACCGGCCTGTGCAGCAACCTAAGCAATAGGCTTGGTGTGGATGGGTTGTTAACAATGCCTGGCAATAAGTATAATACCTTTGACAAACTTCTCCTGACTGGCATCTAAGTCAGTCTTAAACATATTTACGGTTTTGCCACATGGCACCCTTCTGGTTGGTGATACGGAACCTCCTACCCAGCATACTGACAGTCTCGCGTTGCCGTCACACCACCTGTGTAACTTAAATCACCCTCCTGTGTCACCTAACCTCGGTTCTAGAGTGCACTTAATCCGTGCCGTTGACCAGACAATTTCACAGACCTCTTTGATTGCTAGACCCTGGTGAACACATTAATGGTGTCAATACTGGCTTGAAGACAACTCAACCCTTCATGGAGTGACAACTACACATGTGCCTACACAAGTCACCCAACAGCCAAGTTGGCCCTGACTACCTTGTGTTCTGGTGCCAGATTTGGAAAGAGCTTTGGCTTCACTTGCTGCCCCCTGGGAAACACACAATGCCCGTGCTCTGGCCGCAACGCGGCGATGCCCTCGTGTAGCATCGAACCCCTGGTCAAATAAGAGTGCGAACTCCAACTAATTAAACCTACACATTGACCAAAAGTTCTGCTGTTGTAACCCACGGTCACGCCTCCTGTCAGTTTAATTTCGTAATTCATGGTACTTACCCCCACAAGGGCCTGCTACTAGGCTGTGTAAATGCGTCCCAAGGGTGACCTTAAACAATCGGCTTGGTGTGGATGGGTGCTAACATTACCTGGCTGAAGTGCAATCCCTTTGATAATCACTCCTGACCAGATGTGCCAATGCAGGTAGAAGCAAGTGTTAAACAGCCCGCCTTACTGCCTGTCCCAGTTATCTGAGTAAATTAGTGAAAGATGCACGTTTGAGCAGGCAGCTGATACTGTTACTTACGCCTGCAAATGCTCTGCTCAGAGCAGCCGGCTAGACAATGGCTTCCATTGAAAGACAGTGCCAACAGATCAACAAGCACTTAAGGCACTACCTCTGAGTAGGGCTCTAATCTAACAGACACCCCATGCATCAGATGCCCCTAGGTGGCTAGGCAGAGACTTTGGCTTATCCCAGAGGCAGTGTGAATTTAATGTGCCAACCGCACTCCCATAGTGGCACACTACAGAAGAGACTCTATACCAGTTTATTTTAATTACCTTTCGCATCGTCCCTACAAGAGAGACTTAGTACTATCTGTTCCTATTACCCTGTGCTACCAAAACTCACTATGACATCACAGTGTTTACATAACTCCCTAGGTCAATCAGGCCACCGTCCTATAGCTCAGGAGTGTAAAGTCTTTCTAACGTAGCCAACCAACGGTTTGTACGCAAGTGACTGCCCCCCTTATGGTACGACCAAACCAGGGGTGAAGCAATGGGAGCCTGAGGCCTTAAGCAACGGGTGTCTTTGTGTACTGGAAACATTAATTAACCACGCAAAGAACCATGAACATCATCTTAAATGTGAGTCACCAGATTGTCAAAGAAATATTGATGGATTCGAGACATAGGCGCCATCCATACTACTGAATTAAAATTGGCGAGAATAGTTCTTTGAAAGAAAAGCATTGAATGAATCGCTCATCAGGTCTACCTTGCTGAGAAGGATGGAGAAATGTCCATTATTGGCTATTAGTGAATGAAGACATTATTCATTCATGTGCAGCCAAAGTGAGAAACACTGCCCCCAAGTGGCCTTCCCACTTTATGGCACCCTGGCCGTACAAATTGTTTTAACGCACCAGTAATCAATCCCAAACTGATATACTGTTTTGCCCCACCCAGAGCACCCTGTCCGGACGCTGCCAAGGCAGACGCCCCGCAATGCAAAATGAAATCAAGTCTGTGATGTCATAGTCACTACCTCTGGCATATTCTCATAAATCGCCAATATGACTGACACTGCATTCTCATCCTATGCTTAGTGTGATCTTGGCCCACTTCAGCGTGAGCAGAGCTCCGCGATGCATACTTGGCTTCATGGTCGATACTGCACACGTAAACTACCCTAGCTGTTGCTTGCCTCTGGGTCATCCTACTGTATGGAGCCCCTCAGAAAGGCATGGGAACATTATATCCCCCTCAACACTTAAGCTTAAATCTTTGCTTAGCATGGTGCTAAAGGCGGTGTGTACAGCTTCCACCTGGTCCCGGGCACAGCGTGAAGCTTTCCAGCAGGACCTGGCCAATATAAAAGACACCAACAGAGCTGGGGGAGCCCTGAGCAAGCTTCAAGGATTGTTTAAAAGTTACAACTAATCTGCAGGGCTACCCAGCTTGCTCAGGCAATGTGCAGAGTATTGCCTGGTATTTAGCCCTTATGTCATTGCCGCCCTATATTTACTACAAAAGGAGCACTACGCCTACAACAAGCCCTTCTGTTGGCTTAGTCAATGCTTCTTAGTTGAATCAGATAAATAAGCCACAATTATAGCTTTCTTGCCTAGCCAACCGAGAGCTAGCTGCCCCCATCCATGGCTGCCAAGGTTTCAAATTGCTATGTGTGACATTTTCATAATTTCAGTGCACTAGGAGTGACATTTAAAGGCTATGAATGACACTATCTTGCTAGCAATCAAAAATGAAGATGAGGGAGACATACCGATATCAGTAATTACGCCCATTTGACCAACAACGGCGTGTCCGGCGCAATGAGGATGCCAAGATGGCCGGGGGGGGGGGCATAAATACCTCCCCACCTCCTCTGCGTGCCGGAAGTGACGCGTCTGGTAAGGGGACACCTCCTGGAGTCCCGCATTATAGTGGGGGTGGGGCAGTGCCCAAATGGCACTAAAGGGGCTGCCCGTTTGCGACAAGAGGCACACGTAACACTTTGTCTGCTCGACTTGAGTGACCTGGCTAGAGTCACTTTGGAGCCGTTTCCAGCTGCCCTGGGTGATTTTGTGTGGACTCGACCTTGGCTTTGCTGCTGGATGGGGTGTTGTTGGCAAATAAGACCATCCCTGGGCAGTTACATCATAATAGGATGAGTCTCAAGTGGCGCTTCGCTGGGACTGGCCTAGTTCATGATATGTTTTCACAAATAAGACACCACCACTCAGTGAAGCACATGAAAGGTAGGGAGGGTGTGCGTTCTGTAAGCACAATGGGGAACCCAAGAACATCTTCAGCGCACGCACCGAGTGACGCACACAAACCTGTGCAGTGCTTGCTGCAGTATGTGTGCAATTGCCCTTAGTGCCAGGGCACTGCAGACCATGTGCACACACTGAGCTTCTGTCCTTTAGCAGAGAAAGGCTGCGACTCTCTCTATCAGTGTACAGCCGGGAGTGCGGCCGGGAGTGCGGCCGAGAGCTGCAGCAGGACAGACCGCCGCTCACCACATGCCACCGGTCCGTCACTTCTTCCAGTTTTAAAAGTGACGCACCGGCGGCGCAAGGCTTTCATAAGTACGGTCCTGTGTTTGGAGAGAACCGCTTCAGGGCATCACGAAGCACAGGCAGTCTTGCCCTACACCACCATAGAGTTTCCAAGCCATTGTAGCACAACAACGCAGCTTGTAGTGGAATAGCGTAAAATGGTGCCCCGCCCTGCCCAAGGTGATGAGGGGCCCAAGCCACTCACTGTGGCTGAATGGCACCCCCTGAAGGGTTGCCCTGCCCTGTGCCGCAAGGGCTGCATGGGTCTGTTGTTAAGCATTGGCATCTTGCAAAAACCACTAAACACTATCCCTATCGATTCACTTATTTTACAATGACCAAGATTTACAGATTTTCTTGGAATCAAACTCATCTTTAACTGGCTGTGCTTATTGTATTCCACATGTAATATTACATGCTGTGTCTATTTAATCCCCTAATCTTCATGACTCATTGTAGTCGTGCGATCAGGAGTGATTCCGACAGTCACATTATTTTGTGGATCTCTGCCCAACAAGACATTTTAAAAGATCTTCTCTAAAGCCACGGCTGGGGCCCCTTAAATAAACCAGGGATATCCCTGGGGGGTTTGGTGGGGCGGTGGTGGGGCGGAGGTTCTATTCATTCAGCATTACCTAGTATATCCACAGCGCCCTTGTTTTTCAGGTCCAAAATGAAAACACTATAGTAACCCTCAGCCATGGCTCTCATTCCGAGAGACCCTTTATTTGGGCAGGAAATACAGGTCCTGGTAACACTAATACTGCAGGTTGAAGTGTTTGCCAGGTGCAGTATTCCCTCCCAAGTTCAGCGCCTATGAACGTGGAGTAATGTTGTACTAAAGCGCGATGTATCACATCAGTAGCTGCAAAACACGAAATATTTGGATTTGATCACGCCCAGGTTCTGTTAGGGTCATGCCGGCTTCCCCTGTGTTGTCACAACGTAAAGCACAGCAATGCCTCGTCAGGTGTAGTAAGTGCTATACAATGCAACTACAAAACAATATATAACGCACACTAAAACTAATACTATAATATTCAGCAGTCAGACAGTCAATTGTAGTTCACAGAGTCTGCTTAATATTTGCCCTATACTGCTTGACACTCTTACAGTCACATAAAACAAAACTGCTAAGGGTCCTGTCCATCACCCAGTACTGTACCAGTCAACAGCAATAAACTGCACATTACCATACAGGCGTTTAAAACAATCACAAGAGATGTGTTTGTACAGCGCACATCCTGAATTTACGGATTTGTGATTATGCGCAAAAGGGGGTTTCAGTGGAATAGAGCATTTGCTTAGGCTCTTTTCGAGAATATAAGCCTAACATTAGCCCTGTTTGTAACAGTCTCTTAATTACATGAAAGGTTGATGCTTTCTTCTTAATTCTTGGAGGATGACATGAGGGCATGGCATGGTCGGACTGGGATGGAAAATAGGCCCGGGTACCAAAATAAAAGTGACCCCCTTTATAGAATCAGACAGCTAAAAAAATTGCTCATATTTGCAAATTGGGTAGTTTTGAGCTTGTAAAGACACGCTGTATACATTTTTGCAAAGTATAGAAAGCTGCATGGATTTGAGCTAGCTGTAGCCAGTGTTTGTTTTAATATCCGAGAAATCAACAGTAAATCCCAGCCCAACAGACAGCCAAAAAAACAGCACCTACACTTGCCTGTAAAAGGTTCCTAAGTAATGTATATCATTTATTTATGCTTTCGAAAGTGTTTGTTGGTTTTATTGCTAATGGTAAATAAATATAACTTTTTTTGCTATTTTATTATCCTTTGTTGAATGCGATTTTATGAATTTCTTAAGTACATCATTTTAGAGCTTGTGATATAGGCTACGACCCCAATTGTTTTTGCCACCCCCCTTTAACAGGTTTGCCACACCCCATTTAGAGAGACCTTTGATCCCAGCAAGCTTGCACATTTGTTCCCATGAGGCCGGAATAATTTCTGTTGCCATGTATGTCCCCCGCCAAAAACACTAGGAGCCTGATGGTTTACATTCATGTATCTACTCTCCTCTTTGTGTGTGGATATGTGATGCACTGTGTGAATACATTTGGATCAGGGCCAGCTTTAGCGCTGCTGGCACCCAGTACAACAGTATTTTTTGGCATCCACCCATTACCTACTTCTCCTCGAATTCCCTCACTACCACTTTCCAACAGTGCCCCTTATCTCTCCATAACACGTCTCTGACATACATTTCATTTTTTTAAAGCTCTGCTCCTAGTTCACTCCCACTCAGTTGTGATCTGCATGGTACACATTCTTTGTAGCAGGCACAGTAATCCTCTGTGCTGCTTAATGAGGAGTCAAAACTACATCTAGGCAAAATGTCGGTCCCTCACCAGAAGTTCACATGCTTTTAAACCCATAAGGTATTTTTAAATACAGTATCCCCCCACCAAAGTCAGCGCCAGGTATGGCTGCATCAGTCGCACCACCCTGAAGCCGGCCCAGATTTGGATAATGAGATGACTAATGGTATTTTTAACACTATCTGTTATAGTCAAACCAGGTCACTTATCCTGTCTTATAGATGAAGGTACCTCTAAGGTTGGAGATCTCACTGGTTTAGAGTGTGTAGTGCAGTGCACAGGTTTCATTGTTTAAACTACCCATATTCTAATACAGCCACATTTTTTGTTTCTGTGTTCCTTCTCCTTCTCCAAGATTCTTGAAGTGAAAAAGCTCCAGTTTTCAATCAACTCCCTCTGTATAGAAGGGTTGGATAACTATCTCTTGATCTTGCATGGAATGTGTGTAGATGCATAACTCCTGTTCACTATAGGTTAGGAGTACAAGGGCCTTAGAGGGATGAAATCTGCACATTTTGCAAAACAATTGAAACTTGTCAACCTAGATTAGACACACTGGCTCAGTACTTATATAGTCATTTTATGTTTTTAACCATATCACAGGGCCCCTCTTATTAAAGAATTGGATTAGGGTTCCCTGGAGATATTTTTAACGTTTTATGTCCTAAGTACCCACTAAGAACATAGAGAATATCAAAGTGCTTCCTCTCACTGCAAGGTTAAGCCCACCCGGTGGTGATTATCTCACCAGGTGAGGACCGTTGATGAAGCATGTCACATGGTTAGCATGTGGGTGAGGATTCTATGAGAACACATGTAATGTGCCTGGTGAGCTCTAAGGAGCAGGGCACAGTGACTGCCTGTTTAGGGAGACACCCTCCCCTTTTGTGGATGTATTGCTTTTGAACGCCAACAAAGCACCAACCAACCCACCCGCCCACATCATGTTTACCTACTCACCCTCATCAGCATCTGCCATTCCTATGCACTGATAATAACAAGTCTTAATACTACCCAATTCAGTACTACTAAAATATGTCCTCCCCCATTAGAGAAACAAACAGCTAAAAAGAATGCTCATATTTGCAAATTGGGCGGATTTGAACTTGTAAAGACACGCTGTCTACATTTTTGCAAAGGATAGAAAACTGCATGGATTAGAGCTAACTGTAGCCAGTGTTTGTTTTAATATCCGAGAAATCAACAGTAAAAACCAGCCCAACAGACAACAAAAAAAACAGCACATACATACGTTCTCCCAAAACTCACCTCTATCTAGAGGTGCGACAGCTGCCTGACTCTGGCTCACCTTGAAGATTTCCTGGATATTCGAGCCCAAAACTCAAAGCACTTTTATGTGGCGTCTGCCTGCCACTCACACTATAACATAATCCACCAAGCATTGAGGATACAGCAGTGACCTTTGATGTAAAACAGAAGATGACAAAAAAAGATACCAGTCTGGTGGCTGAACTGCATAATGTGAAACAAGAAAATCTGTGATAATTCCCGGCTGCTCTGATCAGAAGTTGTGTGGTCCGACGCAAGCATTTTATTTAATCGAGCCTCCCTTTTCTTCAGTATCAAACATGAGAGCAACTTTAAAAGCCTGAGTTCAGAACGCGCCCTGTCCTAAAAGCTTTCGTGTTTGCTTCAATAGACAATAGTGTTTCGCCATCTGTAATAAACATCTAGGTCACATTTAGGGTATCCATGAACACTTGACAACTGACTCCCCTCTAAGATTACAAATGGCATTGTTGTCAGGGCGCAGGGTGGGGAGAGGGCAGGAATGTTTTTAAGTTAATACTTTAATAAACAGCTCTCAATGCGGTGATATAAACTGAAGTACAAGAATAATACTCTTCTTTGTGAGAGTTGTTTCTCTTTTTACCTTAAATTCATTAGAAACTGGGCGTATGCTCACATACACCCGAGTTTGCATTGTCCTGCATCTTGAACCACTGTCATAGTATGTCACTTGATCAGTAGTACTGTTTTTTCTGTCCTAAATAAAGAAGTGCAAGCTTCCTCTGACAATAAAGAGTGTTCCCTGAGGCTTTTTCCAGCTCGGTGCTCTATCAAGGAGATTCTAATTGTCCTAGGCTGTTTGCATTCAATGTATCAACTAGTATGTGTGAATAAAGCTTTGAGAACTATATCCCATGTAACACTACTATGAGAGAATCCCCAAATGTATTTTGTTGTAAAATGTTTCTAGCTGCTCATTCCTCATTGGTGCATATCCTGAGAACCATGTATTTGTGTAGTATTATGTGAAAATCATTGCCTGATGTCCTATTAAATGACATGCTTGTCCGTACTCCAGGTCACTCATTATTCACCCTAGAAGGCCCATCTACGTGGGTTTCCATGCTGAACTTTACTGAGTTCTTTGTACTTATGAATTGCATGCTTTTGCTGCTAAACTTATTGATGGCAAATGTTCATGTATTTTGACTATTTTCTCCTTACCTAAAATTTCAAACTAGCAAACTATAGCCGGTGTCTGTCATTCTTATGATTATCGATTGTGATATCAATGTACTATTGACTCATCCAATAGGGGAGCACCAAATTCCATCTCGGGTCTACAATGCTCCCAGTCCTAGCCATTAGCACACTTTAGTATGATCATTTAAGGCCAGTTTGATCGCCAACATCTGCATGTTAAATACATACGTTTGTTTGGAATTTTGAAGAGACTTTCTTAATATTTTTACATGATCGATACTGTTTCAATCAATTAATAAATCAGTTTTTTTTGGGTGTGCTACTCACCCGTGAGGGTCTCAAGGCGCTGGAGGTTGTGGGGGTGCGAGCAGCTTCGTTGGTCATTCGAAGAGCCAGGTCTTGAGGTCCTTTCTGAACTGGCGCAGTGTCAGGCTTCGTCGGGTGTGAGGGGGGATTTCTTTCCGGGTCTTTGCTGCGTGGTAGGAGAAGGATCTTCCCTCTGCTCTGGCCCTGTGGATGCAAGGGACCGTGGCTAGGGCGAGGTCGGCAGAGCAGTGGTTTCCCTTGGGGGCGTGGAAGGGAATTTGTTCGTTGAGGTATTGGGGTCCGGTATTATGGAGGGCTTTGTAGGCGAAGGCGTGTGTGAGCAGTTTGAAGGTTTAATTTTCTTTCGACAGGGAGCCAGTGGAGGTTGCGTAGGTGTTGGGTAATGTGGTCATGTCCTGGGATGTCGTGGATAAGTCTGGCTGCGGCGTTCTGGATGGTGTGGAGTTTGCAGAGGAGCTTTTTTTTTATTCCGGCGTAGAAGGCGTTTCCGAAGGCGCGCTAAAGGGAAGCCCGTCTGTGCCCATCCGCGACCGTTCGGAACCAGGGGCCAAAATCCCTGCATCGTTGCCTCGGCATAAAAGGTATTACAGCTCTGACTACCTTCTTAGTATGCGCACCATTAGGGAACCAGACTGTCCACACTGTTTTCATGTGCTGGATCTGCCTGCGGTCTGCCCTTCGTGCAACCATAAGTTCTATACTACCCAGCCTCATGACAATATGCTGGATTATAAGTTATTACTTCTAAATTGTAGGTCCCTACCTAAACACAGAACGGAAGTCGCTCTCATGCTGGAGGAGCATAGGCCAGATGTGGTCTTCCTAACAGAGACTTGGCTGACTCCAGATTCTGACACTGATATTGTATCCGCTTTGCCCACGGGCTTCCAAATCATGCGGAAGGACAGGTCTGTTGGGAGAGGTGGCGGTCTGGCAATAATATATAAAGAACAATTTTTTTGTCGATGCACTCCCGAATCAATCCCTGACTGCGAAAGCCTCGCATTCAGGATGGATTTCTCTCCTAATAACTGCTTCTCAGGCATCCTGATATATCGTCCTCCAGGCCCCCCTAAGCAGTTTCACAAGACTCTTCCATCGACTTTGGCTGAGTCAGTCACAACGCTCTCGAATTATACACTGCTAGGTGATCTCAATCTTCATTTCGATACCGCCTGTGATCACATCGCCACCGAGCTGGCGAATGACTTAGCGGCTTTACAATTGGAGCAGCTGGTCGACTCTGCCACCCACATCAAGGGCCACCTCTTGGACCCCGTGTTCAGCAATTGCTCTGAGCTTAAGGCTGGTCGACCTATTTGTCTTCCGTGGACTGATCACTCCCTTGTTCCACTCACATGGTCTATTCGCAAGCCACCCCGTTTAACCCCCAGTGTAAAAAACGTTCGAAATTGGGCTAACCTCCATGTGGAGTCCTGGTCCAACAGCCTTGTTACCTCCCGCCCTCTCCCCAACGCGGATCCCGCCACTGCTAATCAGGAATATGAAGAGTGGATCTCGCACTCTCTAGAGACCACACTCCCCTTTCGTAAAATTACTACGAAGCATCCACAAAAAACTGCCCCCTGGTTTTCCAAGGAACTCAGGGAAAAAAAACGGCACTGTAGGAAATTAGAAAGACGGTGGCGCCTAGACTTTGCCTTGGATGATAAAATCCTGTACAGAGAGGCGATCAGAGCCTACAAAGATGAGGTAAAACTTGCCCGAGCTACTTTTTTCTCCACACAAATCATGCGGGCTAAATCAAAACCCAAAGAAATCTCTCAAATAGTAAAAAGCTTCACAAAACTTCCACCACCCTCTACGCTCCCATATAAACCGTTAGCTCACTGCAATGATCTGGCAGAATTCTTCCACCAAAAAGTGCTTCAAATCTATTCCTCTTTTTCTGCCACGGACTCTCACACAGGGCCCAGACTGGTGGATGCTCCTCTTCTACCCACGGCTATTTTGGAACACTTCCCCTTGTTAGAACAGGACTCCCTGGAATCTCTAGCGTGGCAAGTGAAATCAGGGTCACCATGTGACCCAGCCCCCCCAGAGGCTATGATCTCGGTAATCCAGGTGGTCCTCCCCACCATCAAGAACCTGCTCAATGCCTCTATTACCTCTGGCATAGTCCCGCCTCCCTGGAAGCAGGCTATGGTCCGTGCTCTACTGAAAAAAAACAACCTCGATCTTGGTGACGTTTGTAACTACCGCCCTATTTCTCTGCTCCCCTGGGTGAGCAAAATCCTAGAGAAGCACATCAACATACATCTGATGGACTTCTTGGAGCATAACCAGTTGCTGGATGCCACCCAAACGGGTTTTCGACCTAAACATGGGACGGAGACTGCCCTACTAGCGGTCACCGAGGAAACTAGAAGGATCTTGGATCAAGGCAGAGCAGTGGCAGTGATCCTCCTTGATTTAAGCGCAGCTTTTGACACGGTCAGCCACAATGTGCTGCTGTGTCGCCTTTCTGAAGTTGGAATCTCAGGTAGGGCATTATGCTGGCTCAAATCCTTTCTGAGTAACAGGTCCTTCCAGATCTTTGAGGGAAAAACAGTGTCCTCTAGCAAACCCCTGAGCTGCGGGGTCCCGCAGGGCTCCTCGTTAAGCCCTGCGCTATTTAACATCTATATGAGACCACTGGCTGAGATTGTTCGTCCGTTCGGCATTAAGATCATCTCTTATGCGGACGACACTCAGCTGGTGGTATCCTTGGCACAGGAGGACGGCAGATCTACACAAATGGGACTAAGGCAATGTCTGGAGGAAGTGAAAGGTTGGATGACGAGATCCTCCCTCAAACTTAATGGGGACAAAACTGAGCTGATGCTCATGGGCCCCGCTGCTCCAATGCTGTTTGATTCCCTCTGGCCTCCATGCCTGGGCATCCCGCCTGCACCTAAGGACAACATAAAAAGCCTGGGGGTATGGCTGGACAAAGCCTTAACCTTTGACACCCAGGCTACCAGGCTGTCTGCGACCTGCTTTGGCCTCCTCAGGATGCTGAGAAAAGGGCTCCCACTTCTACCTGTGGAGGCCAAGCAGGTTGCGGTTCAAGGCCTGATCCAGTCTCGACTGGACTTTAGCAACTCCCTGTACCTCGGTGCCCCCGACTACACACTTCGTAAGTTGCAGATTGTCCAAAATTGCGCAGCCCGCACATTGCTACAGCTGCCACGGAGACTATCAGCCAAACCTCGACTGAAGAGCTTGCACTGGCTGCCGGTCCGGCAAAGAATTACCTTTAAGGCAATGTGTATCTCCCATCAAGCCTTCTGGGACAAAGGACCGGCAATCGGTCGTGAACTGATGACACAGCACCACCCTAGGAAACACCTTCGCTCCGGCCAGGCCTTCCTAGCAACAGTTCCCAGAATCAGGAGAGGGAGAGCTGGTGGCAGGATGTTCTCGTACAACGCCGCCAAGTTATGGAACCTCCTTCCCCTTCAGCTTAGATCTAACCCTAACTTGCTCTCTTTTCGTAAACAACTAAAGACCTTCCTCTTTAACTCCCAAAACTAACTCCTGCTGACCGTCTCTGACAACCATACTCTTCAGGTAGCGCTTGGATGCCTCAGGGCAGCAATTCGCGCTTTATAAATCTGCGTTTCATTTCATTTCATTTCATTATACACCCTAGAAAAACAAAAGATTACTCAAAATACAAAATACACCCACACAGATTTCTCTTAAGTAAGTTCATTGTTTTTATACATTTTTTGTAGACAAATACAAACATCAAACAATAGGTAATGCTATTACCACATGGAATTGAAAAGAGGTTGCACAAAGGATAGGAAAAAGACGTGCTCGTGAGAGGAGAGTGGAAGTTAGGAGGTTTGAGTTACACACTGTTCCTTATTACAGAAGGCACTGGTCTATACAAGAGCCAGTAATCATAGGCATGTATTTTTACAATATTATTTACAATACTCATGGGTGCTTGATTGCAACATCCAATTTTGTGGGGGACAATATATGGAACAGGCCTTCGCTGGGGAGATGAGCCTTGTAAATATGGGCAAGCGCATTGTGCGCTGATGCGACAAATAAGTGACGCACCGGCGGCGCAATGGGTTGGTAAATATGTCTCTAAATCCACTGATGTTCCTGGCGATAATCCAGCAAAAACCTCTCAGCATCCCCATAGTGGCTAGCACTTCGAAGGGAGCCACAGTTTTCAATTCAAGTGTGCGGAATCAGTTCCCTAGGAGCACCCAGACTGAAGCCGGCTGCCGCACAGCACAGAGCCGTGTTCATTGTCTCATTCATTCCAGTAAGACCTTATGGTGAATCAGTTCACTGCCTCACTCTCTCACACATCTTTGCCCACCAACACCTTCCTGCCTTTGGGTCTCCCTTTGGGATAATTACACACTCTCATCATTTTCTCACACCTGTCATAGAGCTCTGTCTGCCGAAATAGTCCATTGTCTCAATCGGAATAAATGCCACTGCTCCTTCCTTCACTCACTCCTGCCAATAAGCGCTTCGAGGCATAGCAGTTTACTTTACTACCACCGAAGACCTCTCTCTTCACCCACTCGCCTACATCAGGCAAAAAAAACCCAGAAAATCTAGTTTAATAACCAGAGAGCTCGTTGTAGACATACTGCGCCCAGGTTCACATATAAGCAATGAGCTGCCACAATCTTCTCTACCAACACCACTCGACTCGTAAATGGAAGCTGCTTTTAATCTGTATATGTGAGGCCAAGGCGGAGCCCTGGAACAGAGGGTTAGTGTCTGTGAACTCTATGTATTGGAGCTCAGTTTGAGTCCAGAAAATTGACCCCAGAGCAGTGAAAGTAAACAAGCATTTGCAATGCAATAGGTCTCGCATTTACGCGATTTTGAGCTATTAACATTCCTAATAACAATGCCTTTTATTTTTGTTTTTAAAACATAAATAAAAGGCAGTGTCATTTACAATACCAATAGCTTAAACTTGCGAAAATGAGAGACCTATTGCATTGCAAATGCTTGTTCTGTCTATGCCATGAACAGCAAAAGTGGTTCTCCCCCTATAACAAATGCATGGAAGGGATAATGCTTCAAGGAGGCAAAGTGGATGTTGTTCAAGCAGGTAGTACTAGAGGTCACCGGTATTGGCATTCACCCTGAAGAAATTAACCAAAAGAATATTCAAAGTGGCCTTCAACCTGCTAGTAGGGACTGAAAGGTCAAGTTTTACTGGGTCCATTAGGTCATTCTTAGGAGCAAGCCTCATTGGATGTCATTTGGATCGCATTTCTGAACCTTAGGAATTAACCTGTTACAAACATTTTTCTGAATTCTGGTGTCATTTACGTTGGTGGGATTCAGGAATGCAATTAAGTACGGGTGCCTGCCACTGGTAAACTGTTAGCATGGACAAAGTACAGACAGAGGTATTCAGAAGCTGAAAACTTGCTGCAGCATATTTCCTACGGAGCCTATGCTGCGTAAAGTTATTTCTACAAGGCTAATGTTCTATTGTTAAATGGAGGCAGACAAAACAAGCCAACACTTACCCTACATAACGCACGTACTGCGCCAGAGCCCAGCTGCATGTGGGCAGTACTGCAACAGAAGGGGCCTGATGGAGGTAGAGAGGGAGCGAGGAACAGGGAAAGCGTACGCATGCACATATACTGTCCACGCATGCACATTTTGATGGAGACAGGGAGGGAACGAGCAAGAGGGAAAGCGAAAGTGTCCACGTGTGGAAGCGAAGCAAAAGCGCGCGTTCTGGTAATGCTGCAAGCCTTACGCGTGCACATCGGCTGTCTGGGCCGAAGCGCAAACAGACGCCGTGAGCGTGCACATCTCCTGTCCGGAGGAAAGTGCACATCTCCTGTCCCACTTCCAAACGAAAGTCGACAACAATAAATCTCGCTAGCGGCAGCGCTTCGCGTTGCGTCGCTAGGCGAGACCTAAAAACTACAGTTGTCACGGTTTCCAAAAGTCGTTATCAACACCATCATCTTTAATACCTAAAATGTAGTCATTTTATTATTATGAACAAGATCAATTACAAGTTTCACTCATGATTTGCCCATTTAGATACCCTTATCCATGGGCATGAGTAACAATTCCTTTTCTTTGCTCATAACAATGATAAGAGGATTATTATGGTCAGACTTTGTGTCAATAGAATCTCATTAATAGAGCAATATTCCAAAACATGATTTATTCATTTTAGATGTCAGTGACATTGACTGATGTTTTCCTCATAACATGTGTTGCATGAACAGGGTGATTGATTCATCAGGTGAGTGTGAAATAAGAATGTCTGATAAAGTCATGCCAATAATAGAGAACCCAACTATTTTAATCTTAAATCTTAGATTTATGTTAGGCCTACCAATGTAGGAAGTGAAGATATAAACTTGATAACCTTTTGGATTTTGAGTCATTGAATATAGAACTGATATATACATAAGGGCACTCCTTGGCTTGAGTCTGTCTGAGGGTGGAATTAAATGGCTCAACATGAGGGTTTTGATCAAACAGAAATGACTGAATTGGAAGAATGTTGATGAAATAGAAGGTGATCTTCATAAATACTAAATGTAGTAGCTTGGAAGAATGAAAGCACAAACCTCATTCATAATTTATTAACATAATGTCTATGTTGTGATAATATGAAATTAAAAGACAAACATGATTGAATGGATTTAAATTGTAAGATGTTACAAAGTGAAGTTTGATAATTTTCACTCACTTTTATTGTTGTTTTTGCATGTATGTATTTTATGTTCATCAGCCTGCTGCCGCGAAATATTTGTTTGTTATGTCTTGGTTAAGAATTGTTTTTATGAAGGTATGAAAACGAAGATCAAGATTTATTGGCATTTAGGATTTTTCATTAAAAAAATAATAAGAATCACAAATGTGCTGTTTCCACCTCTTGGAAAACGTATGATGGACTGATGATTTACCTATCCAATTAGATATGTCTAAGGCTGACACCCTTCTGCATGACACTAAATATAACAACGTAGATAACTTTGATGATAACTCCTATCGGATTTTTTTTTTTTTAATCATGAATGAATTAAAAAGATTTATAGATCGCAACAAATGCCAAAAGACGTCAAGGCGCTAATAGCAAAAATAGTCTTCGGAAGAAGAGAAACAAAAGAAGCTAGCTAGTTGGTATTAACGAGCGAACAGCCAGGCCTTTAAAGCCTTATGGAATAAGGTGTGGAAATGAAGGCTAGAAATTGATGGGGGAAGAGAGTTCCACAATGTGGATGCCGCCATTGAAAAGGCTCTGCCTCCCCATCTTCATCTCTTGTACCTAGGTGTCATTAGAAGATATTTTCCTAAAGACCGAAGCTGTCCGTGGGGGGGAGGGTAATAGATCCCTAAGTTGTTAAGGGCCTCTGTTGTTAATGGCATTGTGGACCAAGCAAAGAGCCTTCAAGGTAAATCGCTTGGTAACAGGAAGCCAATGAAGTTTACGAATCCCTTCTGAGACAGACTGAAATTAGGGGCATCACGAATCAGTCTGGCACAGATGGCAGTCGAGGCGGATTCAGCCTCACCGTGGCCACAACAGACAGCTTTTTTTTTACCACACAAAACAGTGCTACGGTTGAGTGCTTGCGTTGGGCCTCTGATGGGTTACGCAAGTTTACTGCCGCCGGGGCGCTCTAGGCGCCATCTATGCCACTTGCAAACCATCAGTCATTTCCCCCATTGTAGACTGCAGGTATGTCCCGCCAAGCTGCCGATCTTGGCATTCGCACCATGGGGGACATTTACCCCAATAATAACTTTTTCACTCTATCAGACAACACTGCACCGCTAGATAGGTTGCTCTATTTCCAGATCAGGGCAACCTGCAGAAGCGACAACCCTGCTTTTCCTCATGCTCCCCCACCCAGTGCTTATTTATTCTTCTAAATCCCCGCGGAAATTGGTCACTAGACTTTATGCTCTCACGCTTGCTTCTGTCCCCATCAACAAGGACCGTGTCCGCTGCGCATGGGGTGCGGACTTACAGATTGAGCTCTCCCCTTAAAAATGGTTGTGCTGCTGCAACCAGATAAGGCGTCTCTCCCCGAATTATCGCTTGTGGATTATTCGTTTCAAGTATCTACACAGACTCTATCGCACCCTGACATCACTACAAATGATGGGCCTGTTGGACAAAGACAGATGTGCAAGATGTATGGCGCATGGTGCGGATTTTGCGCATCTGGCTTGGCTGTCTCCCGGGGTTTCCTCATTCTGGCTGGAGGTATGCGCCGCCATTAGTGACATTACCTCAGAGCGCATTGCCCCTGATCCCTTGGTGTGCCTCTTGGGCTACGTTAAACACATATCAGACGCTAACCGTAAATTGACTGCAATGCTTCTGATACTTGCGAAGAGGCAGGTGGCCATCCACTGGGGACGCCAACTGGCACCAAGGGCTAAATGCTGGCTGGAAGATACATCCCACTGTCAGACACTCCTGGGTGAGTTCTGGGATTTGATGCCTGTGGCTATCAGACCGCTAGACATATGGGGCCTTCTTGTTGCATACCTTCACCGACTTGCCGCTCCCGCTGAATTCACCACTGACACTCCCTCTCATGATGCTCAGATGACCGATGCTGATCCGAATGCCGCAACTCTCCCCTCTGACACGGCTGCACATGCTTCCTCCTATGAGTAAGTCACACCAGGCCTATAAAATGTACAGAGATATGTTTGCTTTTCACTACCAACTGCCATGTACTGCTGATTATAATTGTAAGTGCTACCCGTACCAAGCTAACTGCTGAAGTGATTACCTGTACCATGCCGTGATTTCATTTTTCAATAAAGGTTTTGTAAATCAAAAAAAAATGTAAAGATAAAGAGTGTTACAATAATCCAGTCTGGACATAACAAGTGCCAAATTCACCTGTTTTGTGCCTGAGTAGCAAGGAAAGGGAAATAATTTTCTCAGGGATTTAATTATCCAAGAACAGTTTGAAACTGTCCTGTTTACCTGTAGGTTAAAGGATAATTTTGTGTCAAGGTTTTTTTCCGAGTCTGTTGGGGAAGGTAAAGTCCCTAACCAGTCTGGCTACCACAGATTGGACCTTACGGAGAGTTGCCCGCCACAAATCAGGACCTCCATCTTGTCCCCATTCAAACGTAGGTAATTTTTTTCCATCCAAGTGGCAACTGCTTGCATACAGAATTTTAAATTAGAAGCAGTTGCATTGAGATCCTTTGAGATAGGCACGATGATTTGGGTACCATCAGCATAGGACAATGCTTGGAGCCCAAAAGATTTAATGAGTTGTGCTAGTGGTGAGATATACAAATTGAAAAGGGTAGGGCTCAGGGAAGACCCCTGCGGCATCCCACAAGGCAACATTTTGGAGTCTGAGCAGTACTGTTCCACCATTATCATCTGAGATCTGTCTTTGAGGAAAGATGCCAGAAGTTTGAGTGCAGAATCTGTAACTCCTAGCTGCTGGAGCCGCTCTTCAAGCAGGGTTGGGGAGACGGTATCGAAAGCTGCAGATATGTCCAGAATGACCAACACTGCAGCCTCCACCGCATCCACCATAGAACGGATGTTATTGACTGCAGATACTAATGCTTTCTCTGTCCCATGGTTACTCGTAAATCCAAATAGGGAAGCGTTAAGGAGTTGGGATTGTTCGAGATAATTCATAATTTGAGAATTCAGATGTTTCTCAAGGATTTTGGTGGGCACAGGCAGCAAGGAGATGGGGCGGTAGTTTTTTGGTTCCCCGAGTTCCAAATTGTCTTTTTTAAGCAACAGTTTAACTACCGCCTTTTTCCATATTGATGGAAAACATCCAGATGCAATGACTTTGTTGATTCAGTAAGGCCGGGGACAATACTCTTAGCTCCTAGTTGTAAGATATTGGGGGGGGGGCAGGGGTCTATTGGGGGACCTGATTTGATATCAAGGATATAACATTCTGTCTGATGTTGTCTCAGTAAAGTAAACAGTGAAAGACTTGCTGAGGAGTTATCTAGAATGGGCTGGTGGCATTGCAAGTCAAGTGGTATCTGGGGCTCTGTATTTGAAATATTAGAGAAATTAGAGTTATTGAGCTGCAGCGCTTTATATATATCCACCACTTTGGAATGGAAAAATGTAGCCATTTGATCACAAAATTCTTGGGAATTTTCTATGTGTGGTGGAATTGAAGGGACAGTTAAATGGCTAATTAACTTAAAAAGATCTTTGGAGGATTTAGCTGCGGCAAGTTCATTGGTGCAGAAACACAATTTTTCCTTCTTGATGATTGATTTGTATTCGGCCAACGTGGCCTTATTGGCCATTTTTTCAGAAAAAAGGTAGGTTTTAGGCCATACTCGTTCCTGGCAATGACATGACAGTCTATGGAGCCTGAGTCTTTCAGAGAACCATGGTGCTGTGGACAGCTTTCTACTTGAATGAATTGCCTTATGTGGGGCCAAGTTATTACAAGAGGTTGTGAGCTACATAAAAAATTCTCTGGCCTCTAGGTCAGCCTCTTCCTGAACTGTCCATTTGCAACTTTTCAAGGTGTGGGATAGGGCTTCTGCGATTATTCCCTTCCAATTTCTTTTAGGGGGTAAATTCTTGCTATCAGCAAGAGAACTGCGGATGGGGAACCAGGAAAGAGAAAAAGGGACCGCAAGATGGTCGGTCCAAGAAAGGGGGAGAGAACTAGCTGCTTTCGGCTAGGCATCGTTAGTAAAGATGCCGTCTAGAGTATGGCCGGCTCTGTGAGCCGCATTCGTGGCTATTTGGAACAGCTCGCTACAAGCCATAATTTCTTTAAAATCCTTGGAGTTGTCACTTTCCAGATGAAAATGTAAATATCCTAGCACTGTAAAGTTATTTTTACCCAAATAGGGTTCTAATAGGTGTGTAAACATAGAGATGTAAGTAGACCTGGAGCCCGGTGGACTATAGACTAAAATACCAGAGAAGGATTCATTGGGGCCTATTTTTAAAGAGAAAAAATATGCTTTGCAAAGCTCAGAGTCATGGACTGGAGTAAGGTTGCAGGTATAATCACTTTTATATATTACTGCTAGCCCACTTCCTACTCTACCAACTCTATCCTGTCACAAAATCAGGTATCCTGGAGGGGCAACATCCACCAGGTCGGGGCCAGATCAATTTTTGGCCCGGGTCTCTGTAAGAAAGACCCAACTGGGCTTATAAGTGGTAATGAACCCAGCAACTTCTATTTTATTTTTAATGAGAGAGCGAGCATTAATAAGGAATCCAGATGAGCTCACTGCGTATAAGTGCACAAATCCTCTGTAGGGAATAGCAAGGTCAGTTACTGAACCGGGATATAAGATGGTCAAAGAGATTTTACCTGAAATTGGCATAAGGGGCAGCAGTTTGTATTGCTATAATAGAGAGTGTTAAAGTCAAAGAAATAAGTGCAGGATGAAACTTTATCCTGACTAGACAAATGCAAAAGCTGGTTCCAAGTGTAAAACAGCCCTGGGGCCTCTTTGCTAATAAAAATGCTAGGGGTTCTGGCACAAGGCGCAGACAGGTGCAGACGGGCTTGCCAACACAGTAGAACATTAAGAGCCATGTTCAAATTTGATTGATTGGAATACCTAGTCTAGGGGGCTGGGGGGACCTAAAATGTCACATATCGCTCATTAATTTATCGATCCATGAATGTTCCCCTTCTAGTGACTTGTTTACTGGAAAGTGGCCTCCAGTGATGGCCAACCTGAAAGTATTCACAGTCATGTACACCAATTTGGCTTACGCCAACTTGGATACAAAATTCAAGGTAAGCACAGCATCTGTTCCCACCGGATACAGATGCTTCTCGAGGCACAAATAAATCCATCTCCTCCAGGCAGATCTGTTTGATGAAGGAGTCCTGCAGCAAACACCGTAAGGCAGTGGATGGTCCATTGCCTCCTGTACTCCCCCATTCCATTGGTTTCAATGAGCTTTCCAACAACAGCAGGTGCGGGTTGGAGGGAAAGTCTTTCAGTATATGTCAAAAGTGATGCAGAGCTACTAGGAAGTCCCACAACAGTTCCAACATTGTCAGTAACCAGTCCTGTGACCTCCAGATTGGAGTGACCAAAAAAGGTCCATTGTTTGACCCCTCGTCTTCTGAGACAGTGGCTATCATGACAAACAGAAGGTCAATCATTGAAGAAGAGAGGATGTAGGGAGAGGATGTAGCCTTACGGCTAGAGCGGTAGACCTCGAAGCTGGGGAACCAGGTTCGAGTCTCGGCTATGACGCTCAACATCCTGTGATTCTGGGCAAATCACTTAATCTCCCCGTGCCTAACAAAAATGAATGTGTCCTTCTGTAACGAAACTGGTGCTGGTGTAAAGTGCTCTGATACCCGATTCGGGTCTAGTTCGCGCTACTCTCTTAAAAAAAAAAATGCACTTGCTAGTGGATTCGGTCACCAACTGAAATACTCTGTCAGCTGATTGTTAAACCTGGAGGTAAAGAGATCCGTCTCACATGGACCAGACCACATCTGTGCATCAGTATCATAAAGACTCAATGATCTAGAATCCAATTGCTCGCAATCTAAATGAATCTAGAGCACAAGTCTGACACTGCATTTTGCTGACCCAGAGGATACTCTGCTGTGACCAAAAACTGCAGTTCCAGGGAACAATTCCAGAAGTCTTTCACAGTCTCTGATAGATTTATGGATCTAATGCCATCCCAGCCCATTTAGATTTCTAATCGCTGACACATTGTCCATATTGAGGAGGACGCTGCAGGATACACAGTCTTTTGTTAGAGATCTGTTCAAAAAGGAGCTTGCTAAGAGCACTAGACAAATGATGTGAAACATCCCGTTCTGCATCTGATCACCTTCCTCACATGGAAATATTTTCACATCTGGTCTTTCAGCCCCACAGATTAACATAAAGCTTGATCACTAGTTCTTGTGCTGAACTGAAAATCTCCCATTCAAACCAGGCCTCCATGTGATGTATCCGCTATTGAATCTTCTATTCTGGCTTCTTTTGGAAGAACAGTCAGCTCAGAGTATTTCATCCCCTCATAAAATGAGAGGCCTTTATCTCTGCAGTGCCCTGAGAGAAGGGAACCAAGTAAAATGGCATGTACAAGGCTGAAATAGGCCTGCAGTCCTAGACAGCTATCTGAGAGATATTATGTCTATCCTGAAGCCTTCCTTAATTATGTCTTGATTCCAGCCATCTTTGGTATTGGTAGACTTTGAGTGGCTGCCAAAGAGTGGATCACAAGGCCCAAAAAACATTGATTGACTTGGACCCAGTTCTAACTTCTCTTGATTGATCACACACCATATGTCCTGAAACAATGCAGTAGTTGTGTACAGATTACATTTCAGTTTACAGACGGGAGAGATCATGGATCCCTTCCAAGATTTCAGGATGATTTCTGTTTCCAGTACCTCATTAAAGGGAGACAAGGCCAACACAAATAACTATTGTCTACTCGCCTTAATCGACACCAAAGCTAAGTACTACGCAGGAGTGATCCTGGAAGAATTAATGTCCATCATCCCCGTAAACTAGACCAGCTTCTGCAGACAAATGGGAACCACAACTAACATCATGACACTGGACTACTGATTGACGCAGTCACACAGTCAAAGAGGCAAAGCAACCGCTATTTCTATCTTTCATAGACTATAGCACAGCATTCGATCATGTAGACCGCGCAAGATTATGTCAGAAACTGGAAAAATGGTGGACTCCATCAGCCCTCCTAAACCAGTTGATCTTACCACACAGACCCCTGGGTCAAAATCAAGTTGGGACACACCTCTACAAGCAAATTAACACCTCCAAAGGGCTAAAACAAGGCTGTGTCCTAGCACCCTCGCTCTTCATTCTCTTTACAGCAGACCTCCCAGGGCAATTACTACCAACAACGTCTCGCAAGCAAACACATTATGCCTCAATTTAAGCAAAACAAAAACTACGGCCATAAACTATTCTAGAAAGAAAAAGTTGAACTGGTATCTGGACGGGCACCGCCTTAGACCAGCAACTGAATATAAATATCTCGGGGTCTTATTGGACAGCAGAGGTTCGTACGAACCCTAGATGGTGGCCAACAACACTAGCAATGAATCCCCTAAAAAAGCACTACCAGGCCTAACCTTAGATCCACTACTACAGGTTATCCAGGCCAAGCTACAACCAATGCTAACTTATGGAAGCAAACCAATGCGAGGGAGGGATCCGATTGCTTTGGACAAAATCATCATCAGCGACTGCACAGCAATCTTCCACCTCCCGACTTACGCGTCTCCTGCCCAAAATATTCCTCAATTTGGCCTACAGAAACAGACTGTGGCTAGGAGGGGGCATTCATAAAAAGCTTGCGTAAGATATGTGGAGCTGAGCAAGGATCATTAAATTCACACCTCTGGACTGAATTGACATACCATGGAAAATCACTCACCAGAGAGTACCTCTTAGACTCCCTATCAAAACTAGATCTAATGAAGCTGTGGAGCACCTCTGCTACCCACCAGAGCTTCAAGAAGGCAGTAACAAAAGCAATACATTCCATATCCATAATTGAAGTCAAAGAAACCTTGGCAAAAGGGGTACCCAGCTGGTCTGTGCTCAACAACTACAAAGTCCTTAAACCACAACCATACTTAAGTGTAGGATTCAAAATTAATACAAAAGAAAAATTCTTAAGACACCACCTGGGCATCTTACTGATACTCTTGCACCTACCTCCCTGGAAAAGGAAACAAGGTGAGCATACTGGCCGCCTCTGTGGAAACAAAAGCGAGGATCTTGTGCACATTATCTGCATTTTCCCAAGCCTACTGGACATTAGAAGCACTCTGCTGTGCCCCACCTTCAAACAAAACGGCACTAGGATTTGCAGGCAGGCAGTGAAGCTATTTTTCTACCCTACTGTTGTGTTTCGATTTATATGCCCGTACATAGGTTTCCCTGAATCAGGTCCTTATATGGGCACAATTGACATTGCCCTTATTTAGGCATTTGCCATGCTATCCAAATACAGGCATGGTCACCTACATTCGTCCATCCCACGTCACAACGAGTTCTTAGAAACTTGACCCGTAAGCCATCGGGACTTTCCCTAGCTAGGATTATTGATTTCTCCAAGAACTATTATGCATGAACTACTATTCCTTAGGGGTTCACCCATGACGTCTTCCTCTGCCCGACTTTACGTCAATGCTAGCATTCCTAAATACCTTCCCTTACCATGGCACGGCAAGGCATGGCTCAGCGCGACTTGACTGAACCGTTCGCCACGGCAAGTTCGGAAGAGACCATATCGCGGCCTGACGCACTGACCAGATGCTGTCATCCCTGCTCGCAGAGAATCCAGCTTCCAGTGTTCTGACTCCCTTCGCAGGGTTTTAGAGTTTGAGACCAGGAAAGAGATTCCCACCTCTCTCATTCTAAGGTATGGAGTTAAAAATAACCTCGAGGGACTCTTGGCATACAAACTTAGTATATATCATGCTATAGAAAACAGCAACTACTCTTACCTTGTACTACACTTAGGCTAGGTACACTGGGGTAGAACCATTTAGAAACAACAGACGAGTATTCATTTTTTAGCCTGTGTTATTTATGTATGTATATATGAATATATGTCATAGCTAAAAGACAATGCTATTGCAGTATTATTTCTTCTTACTGCTTACGCTGTGCGTATTATATCTTGCCTACTGTCTAATGATTGTAACAGCTCATATCTCTTACACGAGAAACAAGACTGTTCAATAAATCCCTTTTATTGAAACACCCGTCTATTTATTTCTGTGTAACTCTGAAGAAGCTAAGCATGCACGATTGACTGAGTGAAACTGTTATCTATTGTTTCCACGATTCCACGACGCGTTCCGATTCTAAGGGAAACAAAGTTGTCATGTTTATGCGGTTGTCAGAAACTAATCCCTTCTTGTTCATTCGAGTAGTTTCTAGTGACCTCTGAGTTAGCTGGCACATACACGTAATTAAGTTTAATGTACTCGATAGGAGCATACTGACCTTAGTCCTATGCAAAAACTATGGGGCATATTATCAAGAAACAGAGTTAAGATTATCGCTGTTTTAGCGGCAGGAAACTGCCGCTAAAGCGGCGATAATGGGCTTGATAATATGCCCTTGTGAATTCCCATAGAAGACCATGTTCTGGTGTGAACATGGGCTTCTATTGTAATTCTCTGCAGCATATTATCAAGCCCATTATCGCCGCTTTAGCGGCTGTTTCCTGCCGCTAAAGCGGCGATAATCTTAACTCCGTTCTTGATAATATGCCCCTATAGTGTATATTATTCCAATGCACAGAGCCTATAAGGAAAATAGGAACTACACTACTTTCACCCAATTAAACTGCTGCCTCACTAACTTTTTTAGCATCGTAGAAAGGAGACTGCCTCAAATATTGCCTCAGAGCAAAGGCACAGAGAGTAAACAACAATTGGATATTGATCACCAAATAGGAAAAAGTCAGGATAATACAACAACGTTCAACGGGTGAGCACTCTATCACTCTTTGCAAAACTCATACAGACTCCCATTCAAGCACCCTAGGAACAGAGAAAGACGTAAAATCAACAGGATCTCAGTAAACAAAACTTTAAAAAGTACTTTTTTAAAAAAGATTGTTTCTTTTTTTAAACTGTTTTATTCCATTTTATAGTTGCAGCAGGTCAGGTACATGAATCAGCAGAGCAAAACAAAAAAAGCAAGTGGGAAACCAACCATGGCAACACTGCAATACATATAGATCACTGCATTTTAATTATGGTGGTCCAATAAGAACTGCAAACTTTTTAACTTCGCTCTACCAACCATTTGAATCACACCTGCCTATCAGCTGCTGTATACCAATCAATGGGGACTGCCAAGAAGACATTGTATGGTTAAGATTGGTATATATGGGAATGGAAAATGCCCTTTTAACAACATAAGCTGCCAAATGCTGATTTTTCAGATTACTGACTTTATTGCACGAACGCCGTCACTTTAACATTGGCACACAGGAAAATTGCAAATAATGTTTTATGTATCCTTTTTCTTACACAGCAAATTTTACCCTTATTTTATTTACAATGTAAACAATATTGCAAAGGTTGTAATTAATCATGCAAATAACGATTACTTACTGTTACTTAAGTTTAAGGGCATTTATTCATCAGTACAATGTCCAACTATATATTCAATCTGATAGCCTGTACTCTCAGATGCTCTTCCACCAGTCATAGTGGCTTGGTGAACCACCAGAGAGCCAATAAAAGTCTGAATGACAGACCCACTAATTTCTAAACTTGGCCCTTCCAACCAAAATGAAGAAATCTCCTGTCCAGAGCAAAAATGGAGACCGTCAGGCATTATTTAGGTCCAGTCTTACTTTCCAATACCCTGGAAGAAGGACATCCCATAGGAGTCAGATACCTTCCATCTTGAAGCGTCTGAAACCCAGTCTCTTCTTGGATTCTCTCAAATCTTTGTTGGGTCAACCATTCTGTTTCTTCTCCACTAAAAATATTTTCTTCAAAAACACTCTTGGATGTAGTACCAGCCTGCAAATTGCTCATTTTCCTCCATTTACGACACTTTCATGTCTATCAGGTATGACTATTTCTATGAAAACTCCAGCAGTTTGTGTCCTACTTTCTGTCCTGGATACCTACAAATCTCTATGTGAAACCTTTAGGTTTCCAGGACCCACTCGTCCCTCATAATCTTTCCCAAGCTTTCCACGAACAATTTCAACTTCCGCTCCAATCTTGGAGGAGAAAAAGGGGTAATCCTTACTTCAATAACATCCTGGGAAGTTAGCTTAATTCCTGAATTACCCTCTGCCACCTATGCCTCTGTGTTGCCTTTTGAAGGGAACAAAAGTCTTGGATTGCCTTTCTCCCTGCCAGCTGTTTTTTCTTCTACCTTGATCTCTCTGAACATTTTGCTGGAAATGATGGCTGGAGCAGTGTCCAATTGTCTTCTGACCCCTGGAAAAGATCATTCTAATGGATGTTTGGGTTTTGTCCAAAGTGTATCACGTTTCTACCAATTTCTATAGCCCCTTTAAAAAAGGCTCACTCAACAGTAAACCTTGTCCTATTGGCCCAGCCTCTGAAGTCATCAGATCCCCTAACTTTAGGTTCACTTTAATCAGGAGGGATCATCTTCCTTAGACGTAAAGAGTGCAGTTGGCATTCCCTAACACGCAGACCATCCACTGGGCCCATCCTGAAACTATATCAGAGGACATGGGGACTCCTGAGTCCTTAAATTCCTCAGTCAATTCCAAGATCTTTGTAATTGGTCCTGTCACATCCAGTTCATGCTGACAGGTCTTCCATAAATGGTCTATCCCGTTCTTTGAATCTTTCCTGTATTTTATGACAGAGAATGTTTATCTGTAAATATGTTATGACTTGACATTTAATGAATGGACAGTAACACTGTCGGAATAGTTTACAATTATCTGATTGATGTATATATGTATGTACCACTGTCCTTTTTCACAATCCTTCCTATACACCTATCACTTCACTCCTCTGTGCACCTGTTTGTAAAGAATATATCCATTTTGGATTTGTTTTCCATTGTATGTATTTATTTATTCAAATACTATGATTCAATTAAAGTAGACCCATTGTTTGGACGGAATTAATGGTGGTGTATGACTTTGGTTAGATTCTATTGATTATTACGCTTTATCGATTTTTCTGTTTCATTTGATTTCCACTGGGACATATCTTTTTGTACCATTATCTACCCAGGCCCAGTTGCTTTTGGGTCACCCCATTGTTGTAACTCTACCTAATTTTAAACAGCAAGGGTCCATCTAAAAGGGTTGCGTGTTTACCAAACAAATTTGCTCTATAATGCACCATAGGTGTTTAGAGGTATTGAACACATTATAAATCTTTTCATTGAGGAATTAACTTTGTGTGCAGGTGAAAATTGATGACTTGTGTTCCTTATGTCCCTCACACGTTTTTTGGTACTGCGGAAAAAGTTTTCAACAGGAGTATGATTCTACATACTAGATAATACTTTTTGTAAGCAGCCTTAAGTGATTAGACCGAATCGTGTTAGCATCACAATTTCTACATAACTTAGAAGACTGTGTGCACCAGGTACTAACCTATATACATGTGCTTGTTTTGCTTGAGAAGATGAGCTATCTGTAAAGTTTCCACAACATTGCATGTAGTAGGATGATTAGCATCTTCAGATCTTGGTTATGTTTAGCAAATAGTGTCTTTTTTAAGCACTGTTGAATAGAGTGTACACTGTTCATTGTAAATAATTTTTAATGTTCTGTGGTATGTTTTTTATAAATGTTTCACTATTTACGTACAGTATGGTATAAAGTAAACTCAATACCTAGAGTAAGCACTGTTTACAGTACCCAGTTCTCTACTGATATCAACTTAATTTCTCAGTTTAGGTACTGTGAATTTCAGGTGTTTTTAATACAGATAAATGCTGTCTGTAGTAAGTTATTTGTTTTGGAACTGAGATTTACTATTTGTATTAGGAACTTGGCCTTTTCTGAATAGTTGTATACAGATTGAACACCATACTCAGTGAGGGTTTCCAATATGTCTGTGGTTGATTGTTAATGTGTACTATGCTATCTGTAATGTATGGAATAGGGTCAATATTGCACATAATGCATGCTTTCTACACAAAAGAGAGTTGTGTCTATGATGGCAGTAATGATGGCTGATATTCTCCTGAGCTATTTTGTTCTTGCTGTCTGGCCTCTAATGCCATAGTACCTTATAGACCAATATTTGGGAAAACGAAGCTTGGATGATGTCATTAGTGCTATCATCAATTATGTCATTTGAGATGTCATCAGTAATATCATAAATGATATCATAGAACATGTCATGAGTGCTGCCATATGTGAGTTCATAAGCACTGAATGGCGGGGATGCCATGTACTGGGCTCTCCTTTCAGACCCCTTTCAAGGATGACAGATGTGCATACTAGTGTGTGGGGACGGAGTAGTCTTTCTGCTGAGACCTCCCTTTTGGTTGATGGGTGTGCAAAGTCGGGAATGGGAAGGGATTGGACTCTCCTTTCAGGACTCCTCTCCCAGATGATGGGTGTGAGTAGAAGGCTGCAGGGAGGAACTGGCCTCTCCTGTCATGCCTCTTGCTTACATGATGGGTGCTCAGATGATGGGTGTACATAGTAGGGGGTGAAGAGGGACTGGCCTCTCCTTTCAGACCCCTCTCTCAGATGATGAGTGTGCATAGTAGGGTGCGGGGAGAGGCTATCCTCTTCATTCAGACCCCTATCTCAGATGACGAGTGCACGTAGTAGGGTGAGGGGAGGGACTGGTCTCTCATTTCTGACCCATCTCCCAGATGATGGGTGTGCGTTGTAGGGTGTGGGGTGGGGCTAGCCTTACCTTTCAGTCCCTTCTCTCAGATGACGGGTGTGCATTGTAGGGTGTGGGGAGGGACTGGTTTCTCGTTTGAGAACTCTCTTTCAGATGACACGTGTGCATAGTGGTGTGTGTGGATAGACTGGCATCTCCACAGAGACCACTTTCTTGAATGACAGGTGTCCATAGTAGGGTGTGGTGAGGGACGGCCACTCCTTTCAGACTGCTCTCTTAGATGACGGGTGAGTGTAGAAGGCAGGAACTGGCCTCTCATTTCAAACCCCTCCCTCAGATGATGCGTGTGCATAGTAGGCTGTGTGGTGGGACTGTCCTGTCTACTGAGACCTGTCCTTTGGATGACAGATGTGCGCAGTATGGTGTGGAGAGAGACTAGCCTCTCTGCTGACACCTCTGTCATGGCTAATGGCTGTGCATAGTAAGGTGTGAAGAGGGTTGGTCCCTCCCCTTAAACCTCTTACTCAGATGACAGGTGTTTATAGCAGGGTGTGTGGAGGGACTAGCCTCTCTGCTGAGACCCTTCTCTTGGATGAGGTGGGTGCATAGCAGGGTGTGGGAAGGAACTGGCCTCTCCTTTCAGTCCTCTGCTTTCTGTCCTCTCTCCTGGATAACAGGTGTGCATAGTAGGGTATGTCAGGGGACTAGCCTCTCCTCTGAGACCTCTCTCTCAGATGATAGGTGTGCATAGAGGGGTGTGTGAAGGGACTGGCCTATGAGCTGACGCCTGGCCTGTTTCCTCAGTCCTCTCTCTTGGATAACAGGTATGCATAGTAATGTGTGGAGAGGGACTAGCCTCTCCACTGTGATGTCTCTTTTGGATGGTAGGGTGTGCAGAGGGACTGGCCTCTCCGCTAAGACCTTTCCCTCAGATAACCGGTGTTCGTAATAGAGTGTGTAGAGGAACTGGCCTCTCTACTAAGACCCATCTCTTGGATGATGGGTGTGCACAGTAGAGTGTGAGAAGAGCCTTAACTCTACTCACAACTTGTCCTCTAATAGCATTGACCCCAATGCAGAGATCCTTCTACCTAGAGGACTCTCTTTTGTCCCTACCACCAGCCTCGACAAGTTTAAACTTATGAAGGACTTACAACTTTTCTTTTGTAGGATCAAAATATCTTTTTTTTTACCCCTTACATCTCGAAAACGACTAAACAGACTTACACCAAAATGCGTGGCTAAGTTTTTGGGGCTCCTTGCGACAACATCACGATCCCCGCAGACACGTCGTGAAAATGGAATACAAAAGCAGGCAATCAATGGCCACCAACACATCCAAAAAGAATATGTAATAAAGCATTCTGAACATTGCCCAACAAACATTCCTATATACATACTTCTTTCAAAGCACGTTTAAACTCATATTTTTGTACTAAATTTCTTTAAAAATAATCTTTCAGACCTATTTTTTGTTTTCGCAGTTATTCAGGACATCGCAATGACGTTGTTAATGATGACGATTGTGCCTTTTTGATAAAGTGGAAACACATATATGCACATACATTACAGTATTCTACACACTAGAGGTTTATTGCTGTACACTCCAAACTCATGTTTTTCTAGTGTATTTCAAGAGCAACCACCTCTAAAAACTATTTTCCATTTTCGCGGTCACTCCTGAGATTGCGATGTCACTCATCGCGATCCCCATGGGTACTTCGTGAAAGCGGAAAGCAAAAGCAGGATTTCAACCGACCCCACCACTTTAAAAAATGATAACTATATAATTAATTCTAACCATCGCAGTACATAACTCACTATATAAATAACTCTATAAAAACATTTATCAGAATCTCAATATCTCTATAAGAATGCCCATTAATTATTCACCAACATTCACGACGACGTCGATAGTCGTGATGGTACACGTGGGCAATACTGGCAGTTGTGTTGTTGTCGCGATTATCGCGCATGATAAAAAAAGATCCATTTTGGACACATCACTTGTGTCACTAAGACCTCCATTTCTCAACCATGGGGTCAGAGTATCTCCACCCTGACCCCTTATGTGGGCTTTCACACACATTTTCAGCCCCGGGTACCGCTCTCGATAGATAAAATGGCAGCTGCAACTTTCTATATTTGGAAAACAAAGGGGTCCCCTGCAAAAAGGATAAGCCTTGGCAGGGAAATACAATATATTGGAAAACGAAAAAGCACCAGGCTCAGTGCAATGATACAAATAACAAAGTGGGTTGTAACTTCAGAGACAAACCAAATTCAATGCAAAAATTATTATAAATTGCTTTTATTATCTTTGTTGTTAATTGTTCTTTTTATATTAATCAAAAGCTGCAACTTTCTATTCAGCTTGCGACCAGCCAATCAGAGCATTCCCGTTGGCGCATGCATTCGCGCATAGGCGCAAAACCGTTGCGAAATATCTACGGCCAGAGATAGCACTATAATTTTAAACTTACATTTCTCAAAAACTACTAAACGGATTTACACTAAATAAGCAAAAGGCACTTCCTTGAACTGATATCTACCTCCCTGCCAAATTTGGTGGAAGTCTGTTTAGCAGTTTGGAGCCTGTAGAGGTGGCTAAAGGTCCCTATGGGAATTACCATTACAAATGCAACCTTATTTAACTCCCCAAATTCATTGTCCCCACTGCACGGATCACCCACAAACTTTCCCAATCAATAGTACCCACCGTGAAAGTTTTTTTCATGCAGATTGGTCAAACAATTCCAAAGTTATAGTCGCGTCAAAAAATTCTTTAGCTATGGAAACTAGGTCCTAAATATAACTACCTACTAGCGACTGCCAGTAGGATATATATATATATATATATATATATATACATATACATATTATCTACTGGCGGTCGCCAGTAGATAGTTATAGTGAGGACCTATTTTCCATTGGAAGTCTGCAACATTCTATTCCCAATAAGTCTAGTGCCGGTTGACAAATCTTTGTGAAATTTTCCAAAGTTTTGGCCAGCTCTGCTCCGCTCCTACCCTCAAAGTTTCGTGGTGATTCGTCAAGCGGGGGCCGAGAAAAAAGGGGTGTCCCAAAACGTGTTTTCCCCATGCAATTTCCCATAGGATCTGTTGTCGCAGCTACAGCCCGAACCGCTGAATGGAATTACACCAAATATGGCAAAGTGGTAGTCCTCAGTTCAGACTTGTGCCTTTTGCATAAATGGTGTGAATCCGTTCAGTAGTTCCTGAGAAAATTAGAGTTAAAAGTACATATATATCTATGGCCGGGGAGGATCCTCGGGCCCTACCCGCACCGTAAGCGCACCCTCTCTGAACCAAGCGCGCACCCTCCCGATCGCGCGCTGAATGCTAATTGGCTGCCGAGTGTCTGTCTACATTCGAAACCAGGAACTGTTGGTGGCCATTTTCTGCCTCGGTAGAAGCAAGGCTGAAGAAGCAAGGGGAATAAGTGTGTAAAACATATAAAGGGGGCAGAGTGGAAATACTCTGACCTTGTAGAGGTGCTTAGGGGGCCCCATTTTTTTTTTTAAACTGCGGAATGCACGCACGGTGCGTGCATTCTATCGCGTTTGGTGCACGGATCCTCTCACGTTGGGTGCGCGGATTCAAGGAAATTTTTTTGAAAGAAGACAAGAAATCATTGGTTGTATGACAACTTTCTACACTGAAAGGTAGGGTGTATATTTCTGTTTTTTAAAGGCATGATTCTTATTGGTTAACAAAAACTGATTGTAAGGAACATTATATATGATAAGCTGATATGTTGAAAAGTCAAGCACACTTGCTGTTTTGATTAGCAACATTGTGTGCTGAACTTGTGACCTGTGTGCTCAGTTCAGTGTCCCATGACCTGTTTCTATGGTAACAGGCAGAAGGCAGATTGGGGGTAGGGTTCATATTTATGTCATTTGGAAAGGGTTGAAATGTTTAACCAATAGAAATGTGTGTTTGCTTTTGAATTTATGTAGGAAGGAATGTGATTTGATGTTTACATGTATATGTGTGGAAAATGAGAGGGAAACTTTGCCATTCTTTGGTTTTGCTGACAGGTGCACAGTGCAGAGATTCTGTATAAGAAAATCTGGTGTGTGACTGATATACTTCTTAATCTACAAAACAACTTGAAAGGTGAGTTATTTAATTTTGAGGGGATGTATGTAGACTATTTTGATTTTAATCAGACTAATGTATTTCTCCTGCTAAAGTGTAGGGAGTACTTTTTTCTCTACAATCTTATTGACAGTGTGTGTGAATGTAGAAACCATTCTGTGATAAGCATTTGTGTTTTTCATGTGTTTGCAGACAGATAACTGTGTTTTTATATTTTGATAGAATAAGAAACCAGTCATTGTTTATGAATTTGTGAAATGAGTTATGTTTCTATATTAAAATGTAGTACTCCTTCTAGATGAAGAAATGTGTTTTGGTATAGTGGAAGGGATAGTGTTGTTTGTCTAGAATCACACAGTGAATATGTGTGCATTTGGGAACCACTGTGAGAGAAGCATTTGGTAACATCATGTATTTGCTGACAAACAATTGTTTTTGAACCTGTCACGTTGTCAAGTTTTAGTAGCATTAGAAGGCAGTTTTTGCTTATGCATTGATTAAATGAGTCAGGCTTTGACACTAAAGTGGAGTCCTGAAATATGTAGATTGTGTGCAGTTCTCTTACCACTTCCACTGTAGTGAATGAGTTTTGGTAAACTCCTAGGGATAGTGGTTGTTGTCTAGAATCACACTGTGAGTCTGTGTGCATTTGGGAACCACTGTGAGAGAAGCATTTGGTAATATCGTGTATTTTCTAACAGATAACTCTTTTAAAACCTGTCATGTTGTCAAGTTTTATTAGCATTAGAAGCCAGTCTTTGCTTATGCGTTGATTAAATGACCTAGGCTTTGACACAAAAGGGCAGTCCTGAAATATGTAGATTGTGTGCAGTTCCCTTACCATTTCTACAGTAGTGAATGATTTTTGGTAAACTCCTAGGGATAGTGGTTGTTGTCTCGAATCACACTGTGAGTCTGTGTGCATTTGGGAACCACTGTGAGAGAAGCATTTGGTAACATTGTGTATTTGGTGACAGATAACTCTTTTAAAACCTGTCATCTTGTCAAGTTTTAGTAGCATTAGAAGCCAGTCTTTGCTTATGCATTGATAAAATGATTCATGCTTTGACACTAATGTGCTGTACTTGTAATATGTAGATTGTGTGTAGTCGCCTTACCCCTTGCACAGTAGTGAATGAGTTTTAGTAAGCTGCTAGGGATAGTGTTGCTTGTCTAGAATCACACTGTGAGTCTGTGTGCATTTGGGAACCACTCAATCAATCAATCAATCAGTACATTTATATAGTGCGCTACTCACCCGCGAGGGTCTCAAGGCGCCGGGGTGGGGGTGCTGCTACTGCTCGAATAGCCAGGTCTTGAGGTGTTTCCTGAAGGTGAGATGGTCCTGTGTCAGTCGTAGGTGTGTGGGGAGGGAGTTCCATGTTATGGCTGCCAGGTAGGAGAACGATCTTCCTCCGGTGGTGGTTCTCTGCCTATCCGTGGGATGGTGGCGAGGGCGAGGTTGGTGGAGCGGAGCTGGCGGGTGAGGGTGTAGAGCGAGAGGCGGCTGTTGAGGTATTCGGGGCCCTTGTCGTGGAGCGCTTTGTGTGCGTGGGTGAGGAGCCTGAACGTGATCCTCTTGCTGACGGGGAGCCAGTGCAGGTTTCTCAGGTGGGCGGATATGTGGCTGTGGCGAGGGATGTCGAGGATGAGTCGTGCCGAGGCGTTCTGTATGCGTTGGAGTCGTTTCTGAAGTTTGGCAGTGGTTCCTGCATATAGCTCGTTTCCGTAGTCCAGTCGGCTGGTGACGAGGGCCTGGGTGACGGTCTTTCTGGTTTCGGTGGGGATCCACCTGAAGATTTTTCGGAGCATGCGCAAGGTGTTGAAGCACGAGGATGAGACGGCGTTGACTTGCTTGGTCATTGTGAGAGAGGAGTCCAGGATGAATCCCAGGTTGCGTGCGTGGTTTGTGGATGTCGGTGCGGTGCCCAGCGCTGTGGGCCACAAGGAGTCGTCCTAGGTGGATGGGGATTGTCCGAGGATGAAGACTTCCGTTTTGTCTGAGTTCAGCTTCAGGCGACTGAGCTTCATCCATTCTGCAACGTCTTTCATCCCTTCCTGGAGGTTGGTTCTGGCGGTGGCTGGGTCTTTGATGAGGGAGAGTATCAGCTGGGTGTCGTCGGCGTAGGAGATGATGTTGATGTTGTGTCTGCGTGCGATGGCGGCGAGGGGGCTCATGTAGATATTGAAGAGGGTTGGGCTGAGCGAGGAGCCTTGGGGTATGCCTCAGATGATCTTGGTGGCCTCTGAGCGGAAGGGAGGGAGGCGGACTCTCTGGGTTCTATCGGAGAGGAACGAGGTGATCCAGTCCAGGGCCTTTCCTTGGATTCCAGTGTTGAAGAGGCGGGTTATTAGGGTGCAATGGCATACGGTGTCAAAGGCTGCCGAGAGGTCTAGGAGGATGAGAGCGGTTGTTTCTCCGTTGTCCATCAGGGTCCTGATGTCGTCGGTGGCTGCGATGAGGGCGGTCTCGGTGCTGTGGTTGGCTCGAAATCCGGACTGGGACGGGTCGAGCGAGTTGTTTGCCTCGAGGAATGCAGACAGCTGTTTATTGACGGTCTTCTCGATGACTTTAGCCGGGAAGGGCAGAAGAGAGATAGGGCGGAACCACTGTGAGAGAAGCATTTGGTAAGATCGTGTATTTGCTGATCGGTAATAATTGTTTTAAAACCTGTCTTGTTGTCAAGTTTTAGTAGCATTAGAAGCCAGTTTTTGCTTATGCTTTGATTAAATGAGTCAGGCTTTGACACAATAGTGCAGTCCTGAAATATGTAGATTGTGTGCAGTTCCCTTACCACTTCCACAGTAGTGAATGATTTTTGGTAAACTCCTAGGGATAGTGGTTGTTGTCTAGAATCACACTGTGAGTCTGTGTGCATTTGGGAACCACTGTGAGAGAAGCTTTTGGTAACATCGTGTATTTTCTGGCAGATAACTCTTTTAAAACCTGTCATGTTGTCAAGTTTTAGTAGCATTAGAAGCCAGTCTTTGCTTATGCGTTGATTAAATGAGTCATGCTTTGAAACTAATGTGCTGTACTTAAATATGTAGATTGTGTGCAGTACCCTTACCTCTTCTAGACTAGTGAATGAGTTTTGGTAAACTGCTAGGGATAGTGTTGCTTGTCTAAAATCACACTGTGAGTCTGTGTACATTTGGGTAAGGATTGTGATAGAAGTGTTTGGTAACATTGTGTATTTGCTGACAGATAACTGTTTTAAAATCGGTCATGTTGTCAAGTTTTAGTAGCATTAGAAACTAGTCTTTGCTTATGCATTGATAAAATGAGTCAGGGTTTGACACTAAAGTGCAGTACCATGTACTATTCTCTTCACTGTGCCAGAAATGAAAATGTAAAAGTTTTATCCAGGCACTGTCCTAGCAGTAGTCTGATGATTTAGTCAGTTTCCAAGTACTCATGTTGTGAACCATACATTACCACATAGACTGCTTCAAATGTCTGTGCAGTATGCATGCAGTCTTCTAACATACTATACACTTGTCTTTCACATCTTCAATTCCCTAGTCAGTATCCATACAGTCCAGCAAACATCCTGTCACTCCCTTTGCACTCCTCTAGTGACCCATTCAGTACCAAGTACTAATCCATTCTCTGTGCCAAAAGCCAACCACTTATAAATTCACCCAGGCACTCTCCTTACTGTACTCTTGCAGCGAGCCAGGCCTTAGCACATAGACTGCTTCAAATGCCTAATCACTATGCATGCAGACCTCTAACCACCTGCACAGTTGTCTTTCACACCTTCAATTCCCCAGTAAGTATTTATACACTTCTAGCAAACACCCTGTCACTCACCCAGTGTGTCTCCTTATAGTACTGTAATCATTAAGTCAGTTAGCATGTAGTCTTTTAGTGAGGTAGGCTTTAGGGCATGAACTGCTTCAAAGTAGTATGCACTATGCATGTAGTGTTTTAACCATCGTCACACTTGTGGTTCAGGGCTATAGTTTCCTAGTCAGTTTTTATATAAAATGTGTTTGTACAGTAATGGAATAGTATAAATTTGAAAGTTATTAATATACATTTATTTGTGATTGTTTTTTACAGATACAGAACAGGAGTGTTTCTCATCTGTTTGCACTCTTCTCGTGCAAGATTGTTTGGATGAAGGGTCTTTCGGTGTTTCATCATACTTGCAGTGCTGTACGAGTATTTCTTGTTAGTATCCCCTTGCAACAGAACTCTTTTGCATATCTTGCACGTGAGCAAGGTGGCATTGATCTTTGTTTGCCCCTCGGGAAAAGTAAAAAATTTCCACACCACTGAAGGAAAACGTTGTGGGCGTGGTGCGTTCTCCAAAAATTCATCCTTAGATTCAATGAATATTTTAAAGCGACAACATTTACAGTTTCTGTAAGTTAAACTTATAACATTTTGTTAGCTGTAAGAATTTTATATATCTGTGATTTGTATCTTGTGGTATTTTGTTGAGAAGAGCATGTTTTTTTTTTTTTTAACAATCTTTTTGATTGTTTTTTTTTTTACCCGCTGTTAAGTGATGAGTACGATTGAAATCACTATTTTTAGTGAAATTTAATATATTCTGAGAACAGCAAAAAAGGCAAACAAATTACTTTGTGGAAATTATGCTGTGTTGTAAAAAATGTATTATTACATGTTATGATTTTTTTTTTCTTTTCTTTCACAGATCCAAATTTTAAAATAAGCAATTTATATGAATTTAGATTGCAATGAAAATCAGAAAAAAATGTATACCATTTGTTATTCCTATTATTGTGAAGGTAAGTTTAAATAAGTCTCAATATGCAGAATGACGAGGTCTGCAAGAAGCTACAAAGTTGAAACATGTTTCTAAAAACACTCTGTTTATACCTATGTAGTTTTGAAATCTGAACATAATCAGATATTATGTGACCTGCAAAAAAAGAGATTTGAGGGGTTCATAATATTTCCCATTGTACCTATTGAAGGACCGCAATCATTTCAATCATTCTTCTTTGAGCATCTTTGCAGACAAAACTCTGTGCTTACCTTCTATCATTCGCAAGGAATTTTAAAACCGGAAATATGTCACTTTTTGTAACATAGTTATTGCGCAAGACACTCTTTTATATTTACAAAGAGAGGAAAAGGCACTCTGTGTACTTTTTCTACTCCATGTAAATATAACCTCATCATACACACCACTTTGCGTTGAAAGGGTGTTCTATAACTGTTGTTGTGCATGATTGCACTGAATACTCATAGAACAAGATATAGCTCTAGATTTATCAGAAATCATAAATCTCGATATATATGTGAATGCTGCACCATTCTAAAATTGGTGTAGAAAAGTACAATAAGGAAAATTATTTTTATTTCTCCACATTTATATATCTTCAATGCATGCTAAAATGTTCAGCATACATTGAAGGAGAAAAATGCATTTTCTTATTGTTTTTGTGCAGGAAGGTGTGTCTTCCTGGAGAAAAACAAACAGCACATGACACAGATATCCTTGCACTATGGTGCAAGGGTGCCTGTGTCACCACATGGCTGCAGTTTAAGCAGCCGTGCAGAGAGAAGCATAGATTTGCAACATATTTATGTACATATGTTGCATCCCTGTGCTTCGGAAGTACTACAGCACACAGCAGTTAAAGAGGTTACTGTGTGATGCTGCAGCACTTCCTCATAGTTCTGCACTTATACATTCACCATACGCTACTAATGCATTCATTCAGTCAATTACGTACTACACATACATTCATCTAAACTTTCACACACTAACAAAGCAATTAAGCTCTTTTTTTAAACCAGGAAAGTTAGTTCTTACAAGAACTTTTTTTTTTTCTTTTTTCTTCTTTTATATATTTTTGGGGGGTTTTCTAACAATTTTGTGATTTTTTGGGGAAAAAAAAAACCAAAAAACAAAACAGGAGGAACCAAACAATGAACTTCAGGGAACAATAAAAATAAAAACCTAGCAAATGTGGCTTTCTTGCCGGCGGCAGATCAGATCGATCGACTGCTCCCCGTAGCACAAAGTCGCATTGCACTTAGTGCAGAGCACTTTTAAAAAATGAAATTGAGGGCGGATGTCCAAATTTTGGGCTGATGGATGCACACTTGAAGTGCTCGGCTGCGATGAGGTGGAAGGCGCAGGAGCAGGAGTGTTTCTCATCCGTTTGCACTCTTCTCGTGCAAGATTGTTTGGATGAAGGGTCCTTAGATGCTTCATCATACTAGCCGTGCCGCAAAAGTATTTCTTGTTAGGATCCCCTCGCAACAGCACTCTTTTGCAAATCTTGCATGTGACCAAGGTGGCATTGGTCTTATTCTGCCCCTCGGGAAAAGTTAAAAATTTCCACACCACTGAAGAAAAACGTTCTTTGGGTGGTGCCTCCACCAAACATTCATCCTCAGATGTATTAGGAGATGCAGGTGATGCCTGCTGCCCTGAAGCCATTTTTAGGTGAAAAAAGTTAGAGCTAAGTGTAAACTTAGTCTAAAAAATCTTCTTCTCTGCAAAGAGATGCTCCTCCAAAGAAGGTCAAAGAAGAATGATTGAATTGGGTGGGGTCTTTCAATAGTTAGAACAGGAAGTGTAATGAACCAATCAAATCTGTTTTTTTGCAGGTCACATGGGATCCGCGCACCCTGCGCTTATGCAGCACGCACCCAGCGCGCATCCGCGAAATTGAAATAAAACAAATTATAGGATTAGATGTAAAAATATATTAGTGTTGAGAGTAGTTTAGAGTTTGTCTTCAATTAATATTCACATGATTTTTTTAAATGTTAAATATTTCGCGAGATCCGCGCACCTACCGCGTCATAGACGCACATGACGCATCGCGGAAGCACATAAACATTGCGTTACGTACATCGAACGTGTCGTGTATAGGCTGGGAGTCGCGTACCAGTCGCATTGCGATCGCGCACTAAACACGTACCCAACTCGTACCATGCGCGGATGCTAACGCATCGGGATCGAGAACGGTGCGCATAGGGTGTGCGGATCCAAAAACAAAATATATAAAATAAAGTTTTGAACATATAGTTAAAAAAATATTTTGAAAAATATAAAAAAATGTTTCAAAAACCCATTAAATTCAAATAATATTTTTTAATTTTTAAAAGAATTAATTGAAAAAATAAGTTTAAAAAATGGTGATAAAAATGTATTTAAAAAAAAAATTATGAACTTGACACACTGAATTTGAAAAATATAGAATTCCAATGAAAATCATTAAACATGATATCTTTAGAGATAAGTTATAGATAGGAATTAGCATTTAAAAAACCATTGAAATTCACTGAAAAAACCATAGGTTTCATGCACATTATAGTTAGGAATTGGCATTTAAAAAACCTTTGAAATTCACTGAAAAAAACAAAGGTTTCAGGGGCGTTATAGTTAGGAATTGGCATTTAAAAAACCTTCGAAATTCACTGAAAAAAACATAGGTTTCAGGGGGGTTATAGTTAGCTGGACATTTCCCTCGTACAAAACCCTAGAAATTCCAGTTTTAGTTAGTTCAGCTAACTATAACTCGCGTCCCCGCAATGCACTGCTGATGACGTCACATATTACATCACTCATGACATGGTCAGTGACATCACTGATGACATCACTGACGACATCTCAAATGACATCACTGATGACATCACTGATGACATCATCCATGTGATAAATTAGTGCATCTTCTCACACCCTGATATAACCTTTGATACCCCGACTCAAAATTTCAGACGGCCATTTTGAAACCCATAGATGCTCCAATTCTGTCAAGGCCGGTGCTCTTCTGAATCGCTCGGGAGCAGAACGTCGCTGTTCCCAATGCCCCTTCCCAGCTTTCTGGACCACACGTCTTAGATACGAGTTGGCCCAAGAAACCCAAGGGGGGGAAAGGGGAATGGGAAAGAGAAGAGACAGTCACTACGTCTTTTTCTTTCTTGAGTGTTGTCGCTCTTTCTATCTTCCTTGCGGTGACAGTAGTGTGTATACTGTAAAAGAAGTAATCACATTAGTAAGTACCCTAATCTTACACTCTAATCTATCTATGCTCAGAGTGATCTTTCCTCTCTAATACCCACCCTGTCTTTAGTGACCAATGCTCCTCTTCTGTTGTGGGGGTGGTGTTGTCTTGGTGTGAAGTTTACTGCAATGACAAAAGTCCTTTCTTTTAGAGTTGTCTTACTCTCTCTACATATCTAATTGTTCCTTATTTCTTTTCCCTCCTATAGGTTCTCTTACCCAAGATACCACTGAAGGTGCCTCAACTGGATTCTGGATTGTTGAGTACTTCTCCTTAGACTTCTTGAGTAACTGCTATCTTAGTTTTCCTTTCCTTGGGTGTCTAATTAGTCGATACTCGGTGCTTCCGTAATCTTCCTAATACGGAGTTTCTGTGGTGTACCCCTAACTAGCTACACTCGGGTATGCTCTCCTCACAAGGACTTGGTTCTGTGTACTGTCCTGTGTCTTTTCTTTTTGACGCTCTACTCTGAGGTAAGCAGTCTGTGCTATTTGCGAACTCTCCACTGTGCTGCTGTAATCCAGGCTCACTTCTCTGACAGGAACTACTGGAATTTCTCCTGTGACGCTATAAATAATTATTATTCTGAACATTCTCCTCATGAAATATTGCTCTGGTTGTTGTTACGTATTGTGCCCTGAACAGTGATTCAAAAAGGGAAGGAGGAGAGCTTGCGTTTGCTTTTCCTTCTCTCGCAAGTTTTTTGAGGAAATACTCTCCTCACAAATATTCCGCGCCGAACAACGGAACAGTCTTACTGTATTTTCTGGAACCTGGAACTCGACTTTTTCTACAACTAGACGAATATCTCTCCTCACAAGCGCACGGCACACAACAGGTGACCTTCTCTCCTCATAACTCCGGTGAAGTGCGCCTCTCCACCGGGCTGACACCTGGATCTTACTGATTACTATGGAACGCTAGAGCGCTAACCTGTTGATCAAGCGTTCCAACTGCAGCGGCCATCTTAGATTCTGGTCTTACTTTATTTCGCTTAAGGTTCGCTGTCAAGTATGGTCTGCAGGTCCTGACAGTACCCCCTCTCAAAGAAGGTCCTCCTGCCCTGGGCTTATTAGGAAATCTCTTGTGAAATTCCCTAATTAATCTAGGAGCATGAATGTTTGAAGAAACTTCCCAAGCTCTTTCTTCGGGCCCATAACCTTTCCAATCCAACAAATAGTACATCTGTCCATTTCGTATCTTGGAGTCTAAGACTCGCTGTACCTCAAATTCTTCCCCTAATTCTGTCTGGATTGGTTTTGGGGGTATTTTAACTCGTAGATCTCTTGACACCTTTTTCAATAAAGAGACATGAAACACCGGATGCACACGCAATCCTGTGGGCAACTTCAACTGATAATTTACGGCACTTCGTTTTTTCTCAATCTCATATGGCCCTACAAATCTTGGTTGAAACTTTCTAACTCCCTTAAGTCTAAGGTTCTTAGTGTTTAACCACACCTTATCTCCTACTAGTAAGTCTGGTTCCTTCCTTCTTTTTTTATCTGAATAAAACTTGTAAGTCGCCTTTGCCTTGGTTAAATTGTCTGTGGCTATTGAGTGCACTCTTGTCATGTGATCAACTAAATTAGTCACTGCTGGAACATCTACCTCTTGAAAATCTACAGATTGATGGGAATGTCTTCCTGTGTTTAAATAAAAAGGGGAATAACCTGTGGACATGTTTTTTGCATTATTGTGGGCAAATTCTGCTGCCCACAGATAATCCGGCCAATCTCCTTCCTGTTCTAATAAACATAATCTTAAGTACTGCTCTAACTCTTGATTTGTGCGCTCTGTTTGGCCATCTGTCTCTGGGTGATAACTGGTCGTGTACCAGGAGTCAATACCTAGTTTCTTAGTAAAAGCCTTCCAAAAATGGGATAAGAATTGGGACCCCCTGTCTGATATTAAAACCTTGGGTACTTCATGGGCTCGAACTATGTGTTGACTAAAGGCATGCGCCAAGATTGCTGCCGTGGGAACTCCTTTCAAAGGTACAAAATGCGCCATTTTAGTAAATGCATCTACACACACCAAAATTGTATCATAACCCTTACTGGATGGTAAATCTACTATTAAGTCTAAGGTTATAGTGTGCCAAGGGTGTGGTGGCGTAGGCAAAGGCTGTAGTAGCCCCTGCGGGGCTTGTCTTTCCGGCTTTCCCCTAGCGCAAATGTCACAAGTGGCTACATACTGTCGTACATCCTTTGCCAAACTGGGCCACCAAAAACGTCGCCTCACTAGATCTTCGGTCTTTGTTATTCCCTTATGGCCTGCCAAAAGATCATCGTGACTTTCTTTCAAGGCCTTTTGCTGCATTTCTGCTGTCGGCAAGTAAAGGACTCCATGATGATACGGTAAACCTTCCCGAATCTCTCGTCCAGAATCTTCTCTCACCCATTCTTCCAATTCTTCTTCTGACATGGAAAACTGCTTCTTCCTTTCCAGCGATTCTCGCAAAACTGCTCCAATTACCTTTTCTGAAGGGATGATGGTCTGGACCTTAATCTCCTCCATAACTTCTTCTGTCCCTCTCCTAGATAAAGCATCCGCCTTACCATTTTGTGCACCAGGACGGTAAGTAATTATGAAGTCATAGTCCGCAAAATATAATGACCATCTTAGCTGTCTCAGTGTTAAGGTTCTTGCAGACTTCAGGAATTTCAAATTTCGATGATCTGTGTAAACTGTTACCACATGTCTGGCCCCCATTAGGTAGTGTCTCCAGTCCTTGAAGGCATCCTTAATTGCTAACAACTCTTTCTCTGTGATGGTATAGTTAACTTCCGGTGCAGTTAACTTCCTAGAGCGATAGGCCACCGGGTGCAGTTGTCCAGTTGACTTGTGTCTTTGCGATAGCACTCCTCCTAAGGCCCAATTGGAGGCATCCGTTTCTACAAAAAATGGCTCAGATGGATCTGGATGCAAAAGAATCGGGGCGGAAGTAAAATCCTTTTTTAACTGCTGAAACGACTCTTCTGCTTCCTCAGACCACTCAAATTTGACGCCTTTCCTTAGTAGCCTTGTCATTGGAATTAGTTTCTGTGAGAAATTTTGAATAAACCTCCTATAAAAATTAGCAAATCCGATGAAACTTTGGATTTCCTTCACGGATTTCGGAGATTCCCACTCCAGAACTGCCTTGATTTTGCTTTCATCCATAGTCACACCACTGGGGGCGAGCACAAAACCCAAGAATTCCACGGATGTTACACTAAAGGCACACTTTTCCAATTTGACATAAAGACTGTGCTCTCGCAATTTCTGCAACACCTTCTTGACATGCTCTTCATGTTCTTCCTCATTGTTCGAGTAAATTAGTATGTCGTCTTTATACACCAATGCATTCTGATCGATAAACTCCTTCGAGACGTCATTGATGAAGTGCTGGAAGGCTGCTGGGGCATTACATAGGCCATACGGCATCACTTGATATTCAAAAAGGCCATGTTTTGTCCTAAATGCCGTCTTCCATTCATCTCCTTCCCGAATTCGGACCAGATGGTAGGCCCCTCTCAAGTCCAGTTTGGTATAGATTTTGGCTTCCTTCACCTGGTCCAATAATACAGAGATCAAGGGCAAGGGATACCGGTTCTTAATGGTTATTCTATTTATTGCCCTGTAGTCAATGCAGGTTCTCAATTCTCCACTCTTCTTTGGAATAAAAAAAAGTGGCGAGGAGACTGGGGACTGTGACGGTCTTATAAATCCGTTCTCCAGATATTTGTGCAGATACTCCTTCAGGTGCTCATCCTCTCTCTCTGTCAGAGCATAGATTCTACTACATGGGAGATTGGATCCCGGTTCCAATTCTATTTTGCAATCAAAGTCTCGATGCGGAGGAAGCCTTTCCGCTTCTACTTCACTAAAAACATCTAAGTACTCTGCATATTCTTCAGGTAGTTCTGTGGTACTGATTACACAGATCGTGGATCCTCCTTCGCTTAAAAGATGGGCCGGCGTCTTTTCTAGACTTCTGTGACCTTCCAAATAACAGTGTTCCTTACAATAATCTGAGTTCAAGGTCACGGTACGGGCTCCCCAATCTATCGTAGGGTTATGTTCGGTGAGCCATGGCAACCCCAAAATTAATTGGAACTGGGGAGCATCAATCAAATTAAATTGGAGATCTTCTCGATGACCTTTTTCGGATTCCAACTCCACTATTTCGGTATGACTCACAATGGGTCCAGATGAAAGATTTGTTCCGTCTACTGCTCGAACTGCCTCACTTCTTTCCTTCTTGATTGCCTTTAACCCAATTTTTTCGGCGAAATTAGATCACAGAAATTGCCTGTTGCTCCCGAATCTAACATTACTGTGACTCGCCTTAAAATGTGTTCCCTGTATCGCAGCGTCATCATTAAAGTCAAATGCGGAGCCGCAGACTGCAAGGTATTCGCCAGGGTATGAGCATCTGGAGCTGTATCTGCATCAGCAACCACCAGTCCAACTCCACTTACTGGTGGTGCAAGGTGTTTCCCGACGGCTTCTGCTTGGGCTTTTTCTGGCAATCCCGAACAAAATGCCCAGTTCCTCCACAATATAGGCATTGCTTGTACAACCTCCTTTTTTCTTTCTCCTCTTTGGAAAGCGGACTTCGAATCGTCCCAATCTGCATGGGTTCACCCCCACGGGCTAAGTCGCCTTCCTTGCTGCCTTCAGTTCTCACTCGATCAAACCGAGCCACACTTGGACGATAATCTCGCTTCCTTTCTCCTCTTCTCTCTCCTTGTCGGAAGTCAATCTCTAAGACTAGATCGATCAGTGCTGATATCTCCATGGGTCGATTGGGTACTAGTGCTAATGCATCCTTCAACTCATCCTTTAAGCCTCGATAAATCACAGCTGCTCTTTTGTTCTCTGGCCATTCGGTTTCTACCACTAACTTATTGAACTGAGCCAAGTAAGCTACTAAATCTCTGCTCCCCTGTTTTATTTCCAATAATTCATTGTCTGTGGCCTGGGAGACTCTTCTTCTGTCGAAGATGCGAAGGAATTCCTTCTTGAATTCATCCAAATCATATAATAATTGAGCGTTACTGGTGACCAGGGGCATAGACCACGACGCCGCATCTCCACTTAAGTACGACAATATGAATGCCACTCTAGACTGCGCATCAGGGAATAAGGCCGGACGACACATAAAATGTAGTGTGCATTGGGTTAAAAACACCTGTGCCTTTTGTGGATCACCACTAAAACGCTCTGGGGGCACCAAAGGAATTACAGGTGACAAGGAATGAATTACTTGTGTCGTTATTTTAGGCTGAGTGACTGAAGGCTCACTAGAAGTTCCTTCTGGATTAACTGGATACCTAAAACTTGAATCAGAGACTATGTTACTCATTTTTTCGTTTAAATCTGTGGTTTCCTTTCTCAGTTCCCTATTCTCCTCTCTAACATAAATTAATTCTCTTTGGATTCCTTCTAAAACTTCTCCTAATTTCTTCAAATCCAATCCTTCAGCCATTCTGCTCAAGAGCGAACAAAACACGTGGGCACTTCACTCTGTCAAGGCCGGTGCTCTTCTGAATCGCTCGGGAGCAGAGCGTCACTGTTCCCAATGCCCCTTCCCAGCTTTCTGGACCACACGTCTTAGATACGAGTTGGCCCAAGAAACCCAAGGGGGGGAAAGGGGAATGGGACAGAGAAGAGACCGTCACTACGTCTTTTTCTTTCTTGAGTGTTGTTGCTCTTTCTATCTTCCTTGCGGTGACAGTAGTGTGTATACTGTAAAAGAAGTAATCACATTAGTAAGTACCCTAATCTTACACTCTATCTATCTATGCTCAGAGTGATCTTTCCTCTCTAATACCCACCCTGTCTTTAGTGACCAATGCTCCTCTTCTGTTGTGGGGGTGGTGTTGTCTTGGTGTGAAGTTTACTGCAATGACAAAAGTCCTTTCTTTTAGAGTTGTCTTACTCTCTCTACATATCTCATTGTTCCTTATTTATTTTCCCTCCTATAGGTTCTCTTACCCAAGATACCACTGAAGGTGCCTCAACTGGATTCTGGATTGTTGAGTACTTCTCCTTAGACTTCTTGAGTAACTGCTATCTTAGTTTTCCTTTCCTTGGGTGTCTAATTAGTCGATACTCGGTGCTTCCGTAATCTTCCTAATACGGAGTTTCTGTGGTGTACCCCTAACTAGCTACACTCGGGTATGCTCTCCTCACAAGGACTTGGTTCTGTGTACTGTCCTGTGTCTTTTCTTTTTGACGCTCTACTCTGAGGTAAGCAGTCTGTGCTATTTGCAAACTCTCTCCACTGTGCTGCTGTAATCCAGGCTCACTTCTCTGACAGGAACTACTGGAATTTCTCCTGTGACGCTATAAATAATAATTTTTTTTTTTTTTTTTTTTTAATAAAATTTTTATTGAACAATAATTCGGTTACAAGCACGGGCCTACAACCACCAGGGCCGGCCGCTAGGTACAGAATGAGATATACATTGGTCAAGGCTGCAGTCAAGTCCCGGGGCGCGGCCCCGTAGTGGCTCCGGATAGTTCTAAAGGAACAGGAGACTTAAGTCCAACAGACACAAAAATATAAATAATTATTAACGCTGAAAATTCTCCTCATGAAATATTGCTCTGGTTGTTGTTACGTATTGTGCCCTGAACAGTGATTCAAAAAGGGAAGGAGGAGAGCTTGTGTTTGCTTTTCCCTCTCTCGCAAGTTTTTTGAGGAAATACTCTCCTCACAAATATTCCGCGCCGAACAACGGAACAGTCTTACTGTATTTTCTGGAACCTGGAACTCGACTTTTTCTACAACTAGACGAATATCTCTCCTCACAAGCGCACGGCACACAACAGGTGACCTTCTCTCCTCATAACTCCGGTGAAGTGCGCCTCTCCACCGGGCTGACACCTGGATCTTACTGATTACTATGGAACGCTAGAGCGCTAACCTGTTGCTCAAGCGATCCAACTGCAGCGGCCATCTTAGATTCTGGTCTTACTTTATTTTGCTTAAGGTTCGCTGTCAAGTATGGTCTGCAGGTCCTGACAAATACCAATAACTACATACCCACTCATTAACTCTTAGGTCTACGTACACCTCCACTCACTCACCTGTACAGTCACTCATACTTACAGTCACTCCGTACAAGACTATCATATGCATTGATACACCTATATAGACACTCACACACTGCCAATCATCCATTGAGGTACTGACACACCTAGTCAGTCGTGCATGTAATTAACCACAGTCCAATTTACTCACCTATACAGTTAAACACACTCAAGTTCACTTACTCATAAAAATAGTACCACATTCTTATGCTCTTATACAATCATTGATACAAGCACACACTCATCCATACAGCCACTCTCACAATCACACACTCTCACATATACCCACTTATATACTCTTACAGACATATATACTGCCTTTCACATATGTAGATAGTCACACATGTACCACTGAGATATACATTCAATCCCTAACACACCCATACATACACTCACCCAACCATACAGTCCATCACAGATGCACTCTTAAAACCATGCAGCCATAGAATCACCCACTCACACATCTATGCGTAGAGTCACACACACCCTACCCACACAAACACTCAGGCACCCATAGAGATACTCAGACAACTAATCAATAACCCATATAGACACTCATATAGCTATTCACAAAACCATGCAACCACTTATACACCTACACACAGACACATACAGACATTCACAAAGTTTAGTCACTAGTCTGCAGTAAGATACATTTAATGACTCACTTATAGAGTCAGTTACGCACCTAGAAAATCATCCATTCACACACTTGTACACCCACTCATTCTTCAACAGACCTTTCCCTATATATATTAAACATATTAAAACTGTACATAAACACATACTCACTGGATGATGTCATCAGTGATGTCATCAGTGATGTCATTTGAGATGTCATGAGTGATTTCATCAGTGATGTCAATGACCATGTCATGAGTGATGGAATATGTGATGTCATCAGCAGTGCATTGCGGGGGCGCGAGTTATAGTTAGCTGAACTAACTTTAACGGGGGAATTTCTAGGGTTTTGTATGAGGGAAATGTCCAGCTAACTATAACACTCCTGAAACCTATGGTTTTTTCAGTGAATTTCGAAGGTTTTTTAAATGCCAATTCCTAACTATAACGCCCCTGAATCCTTTGGTTTTTTCAGTGAATTTCAAAGGTTTTTAAAATGCCAATTCCTAACTATAACGTGCATGAAACCTATGTTTTTTTTCAGTGAATATATATATATATATATCCAAAGATAGGCTCCTCACTTCTCCAAAGAACCGAAGGGACACAACAGGGGGTCAGGCTGAGAACCTTTATTACCGCACAGAAGGCATGACGCATTTCGACACAATGTATTTATCAAATGCCTGCATACTGCGCACTGTCACCGACACCTTTCAAATGAACCATTTAGCTTCCATTGGTGGAAGCCCAGAGAAGGCAATTGGTTGTTAGATCCCCATCTCGTAGTCCCCATCGGCGTACCACGACTCCCAGAAGGCACCATCCTGGCCCTCAGGTAAGCATTTCTCTTGCCTTCATAAAACTCGTAGTGAGTGCTGGTGTTCTACGAACAAGCGTGTGTGGTGCAGTTAAAAAGAATTTTCACAGTATCTATATATATTTGTGTATATATATATACATGTATACAGTGCTTTAAATGGGTCGGTACTCACCGGTACTGAGTCACGGCACTTAATTTTTTTTCTCTCCCGGTACCTTTTCCTTACAAAGGAGAGTACCGGTACTCAGTCAAGCAGGTCGGCATTTCAGGTCTAGTGAGCATGTGCCACATTTTTACACTGTGATACATGCTCACATGATGGCCATTTCTCACCAGTTTCACACCGGTAGTGACATGGCACAGCCAAGAAACGTCTGACGTCACCCCCCAGGTAGTTGTTCGGCGGGAAGGTTAGGAAGCCTTTTAACCCCTTCGGTGCTCATGACGGAATGGTTCCGTCATGACCCACGGTTGAGCTGTGCTCATGACGGAACCATTCCGTCATGACCACGCCCGCGCAAGATTCCGCCAGCACAGCGGCGGAATATGAGCAGCATCGAAGGGGTTAAAAGGGCCAGTTCAGGCTAGTTTTCCCGTTTTGGTTTCCCAGCGCAGGACAGAAAGCAGAACCACACGAACACCACTTTCTAGCACAGAAGAAGAGCACTATCGTGAAGGGTCTTGCCATCGCCAGTCAGACCTAGCGAGGAACCCTCGTCATCAACTTCTCCGGTACATAGGTTAGTACCCTGCATACCTTTTATATTGTTCCTGCATTTGTTGGAATGCAGGATTTGATGGGCCCCTTGGAGAGATGAAATGCAGGGCACCGGGGTGAAGTGCAGCAGCCGTCCCTGCATTACACAAGCACACTAATTTGTTTCAGGCAGGGTAGTCTGAAACAAATTAGTGTGCTTGTGTAATGCAGGGGCGGCTGCTGCACTTCACCCCGGTGTCCTGCATTACATCTCTCCAAGGGGCCCATCAAATCCGGCGTTCCAACAGAGGCAGGAACAAAATGAAAGGAATTTTATAAATTCCTTTCATGTCGTTTATGCCTCTGCTGCTGTGTTTCGCTCCGGTCCTCGCTGCTGGCACGGCTCCTCTCTCCAAGGGTGGATCTTCGGGGGGCTTGTATGGGGTGACCCCCCCTGCCCCTCAACCCAATTATACTTTGTGTTCGGTCCAGTTCTATGGCATTTATTTAGGCCAGTTAGTTGGTACAATTAAAACGTTTAGGCAGCAGCGACTGGTATCTGGGCTAGCAGGCCTTTAAAAAATCACAAACGTGGAATTTTCCTTTTTGATGGCCCCTGGAGTGCTATACACTGTTTTGGTCTTCAGTATTTTGCTGTTTTTATGGTTGTTGTCCTTTATACAACTCTCCAATTTACACCAGAAGTGGGGTTTAGATTTGTACCTAACAAGCGGATTAGTGAAAATCATGGGTTCTCACTAACATTTTTGTTTGCCCATCATCACATAATTTGATAAAGTGGGGAAATCTTGGCTTCTCCACTTCAACAAATTGTGTGATCCTACGCAATTGTTTAAACTTTCCCTCCTTTTCCTTCATTATCATGAATTATCGCAATATTACTTCAGGATATGTGCTTTACAAAATCCTCCCCTGTGTTTGATTGATAAATTATAGTGATCATGTATAATAGGAAGCCAGGCCGCTCAAGAGGATGAACATAAGTTAAATATTGGCATTGTTGTCAGGGTGGAGGGAAGAATTCATGTTTTTAAATTCACGTTTGAAAACTATCACTTTAAACAAAAAAATGCTTATCAATGCACGAGTATAATCTGATGTAATAAGGATAAGCGGTTCTGCATGTTAATAAAATAACACTTTTTTAAATTGGGAAGAGACTTTAAAATATTGTTTAAACTCTTGCTGCAAGATGTTTTTAAAAGTGAGTGTTGGTAAAGTTAAGAGGTGCAGGACACCCTAGTTATTTTCTTTCTTTAACGTCACTTAACCTTTAAATAAATGCTTGTTCTTAGTCGAGTAGGCTGCAGCCTAGTGCTGCTGTTGATCTGGGCTCGCATGTCAAGGTCAGTGCTGCGTAGCATTCTGTTAGTCCATAACCAGAAAGATAAAGCATACTAAAGACAGTGATACTGGCGGCCCTAAACATGGAATGTTTAGCCTGCAGCAAACTCTTTTGTGGGCCAGTCATGTGCCATAGGCCCTTGCCTCTCCCTCACACTTTTAGAGCTGTGCACGCAGCAGACTCTTTTCACAGTGGTGCTTCTCATGTCGGGACTCAGAAAAGACACTGATGCAGGCAGAGATATTCAGGGTTAAACCAGTTAGGTTAGATGTGCTTCATAGCTACAATGATTGTCCTCTACCCGCCACCACCACTCGAATGGGCAACTGTGCCTATTAGAGCAGCACTGTTAGAAGCAAGGCAGAGCAATAAAAGCAGGCCTGCCCCAGGTTTAGCTGGTACTTGCTAGATGTTCAATAAGTAGGGCGGGGTTTAGTTTTGTGGTTACTCATTGGCTGAATGCATCCACTTAAAAAATGTGTTTGACCTCTTGGTCTTAGATCAATAAACTTTCTTTTTTGCAATTGATCTTGGTGGACTGAATTCCAGACTGTACTTTCTTTAGACCGATGCTTCTGATAAAAAGGAAAACCTGATGGCTACCTATTCAATAATCTGTCAACTAGTATTGGTTGGTAGAAAAATTGTCTACTTTTCTTCTATAAGCTGGCCATGGTCGCTGAATCTGTGCATAATAACTGATTCATGTTCCATTTCTGCACCGGCAATTTCATATGCAACATTTGAAAGAGAATGTTAAAAGCATCTTCACTACATGCAAGGGCATCAACAATATATTACAGATTGAAGCAATTTGTCATTATTCGCACCCCAAAAAATTCTTGCACCCTTTAAAGTGTCATTAGCCCCGCCCATTGTCCCGCCTCCTAGCACCGCCTTCTTGCCACGCCCCAGGTCACAGCTCAATTTGATGAGTACCTGCACTTTTTCCCCCCATTTAAAGCACTGCATGTATATATATGTGTGTATATATGTATACTCACAGAAAAAACCATAGGTTTCAGGCACGTTATAGTTAGGAATTAGCATTTAAAAAACCTCAGAAATTCACTGAAAAAACCATAGGTTTCAGGGGTGTTATAGTTAGCTGGACTTTTCACTTGTACAAAACCATTGAAATTCCCCCGTTATAGTTAGTTCAGCTAACTATAACTCGCGCGCCCGCAATGCACTGCTGATGACGTCACATATTACATCACTCATGACATGGTCAGTGACATCACTCATGACATCACTGATGACATCTCAAATGACATCACTGATGACATCACTGATTACATCATCCAGTGAATGTCTGTTTTTCTGAAAATTAAATATGTTTTATATATGTATATCTCAAGGTCGATGGAAGAATAAATGGGTATATAAGTATCTAAATGGATGATTTGTTTTTGAAAAGTTGATTGTGTAACTGACTGATTAAGTGTATCATAGTGAATACATGGCTTAGTGAGTAATGTTTAAATATGTAAATATCTGTATCAGTCTCTCACTTTGTGTATAAGTGGCTGCATGGGTTGGTGAGTAGCTACATGGGTGACTATATAGGTTATTAGTTGTTTTTTTGAGTATCAGTCTGAGTGTCTGCATGGTTCGGTGGGGGGTATTACGTAGTGCATAGGTGCATGAATGAGTGACTCACTGTTTGTATGTGTTGAAGACAGCATGTGTGCAGGACTGTATGGGTGGATGAGTGTGTGTATGAGTGTGTTAGTGAGTGAATGACTGTCTGAATAGTGTCTTTATGAGTAACTACATATGTTTTAAACTAGTATATGTGACTATTGGTGTATATAAGTGAGTATATGTGAGAGTGAGAGATTGAAAGAGTTCCTGTATGAATAAGTATGTGTTTCTATAAGTGATTGTTTAAAAGACTAAGTATGTGTAAGTTTCCGTAGAAGTAAGTGTGGTGGTGTGTGTATAACTGTATATGCAAGTAAATGTATGTTTGATTCTTTATTAGCATGAGTGACTATGTGTGTGAGTAACTCTATGGATGAGTGGCATTGTGTAACAGGATGTATAGGTGTATGAGTACATATGATGAGTGAGTACATGTATGAGTGACTGTATAGGACTATTGGTGAATGAGTGGATGTGTATGTGGATCTTAGAATTACTGAAGAGGTTGTTGTAACTGGTATTGGTATGTCTATTGTTTTGAAAATTTTAGTCTCTATTTTTGAATGTGTGTATCAAAGGTTATATTAGGGTGAGAGGAGGTCTGCCACTCTATCACAAGGATGATGTCATCAGTGATGTCATCAGTGATGTCACTTGAGATGTCATTAGTGATGTCATGAGTGATGTCACTGACCATGTCATGAGTGATGTAATATGTGACGTCATCAGCAGTGCATTGCGGGTGCGCGAGTTATAGTTAGCTGAACTAACTATAACGGGGGAATTTCAATGGTTCTGTACAAGTGAAAAGTCCTGCTAACTATAACACCCCTGAAACCTATGGTTTTTTCAGTGAATTTCTGAGGTTTTTTAAATGCTAATTCCTAACTATAACGTGCCTGAAACCTATGGTTTTTCTGTGAATTTCAAAGGTTTTTTAAATGCTAATTTCTAACTATGCCCACAGAGATAGGACATGTGAAGAAAGAAGAAAAAATGCACAGAAAGAAAAAAAAGAAGTGCAGAAAGAAGCAACAGAAGTCCTCAAAGATGAAGAAAAGTGCAGGAAGAAGGATAACGTGCAGAAAGAACAAAAAGAGGAGCAGAAAGAATCCTTGTTGCAAAATCATCCTGTACCCTCAACTTTTTCAGACGGATACTGGTGGTAACTGAGTCTGACTAACCAGTCCTAGAGCCAGTGCTATGTTAAAAGACACTTAGAATACAGTGAAAACACCTACATACACTAGGGAACATTATGCGTTGGGGTCCCCCTGTGATTAGCATGACCTCCTCTGTAAGCCCCTAGTATATAATAGGGTAGGGGGATTAAAACTACCTCTTAAAACAGGCCACAGGGTGTTTTTGCACACGTTAACTCAGGCCCCGTCCCCTCCCTTCACCACTGTGTAAACACGCCCTGTGTCAGTTTTTAGTTGGGAGATTAAGTTCATTTGAATCCTGAGGGTCCCTAGGGTCCAACTAGCCCACTAGGTACCTCCAGTAAGTGCCACAGAGCTGCGTTGCAGAGAGGTGTAAAAAGTGGCACAGCCTGGACCACCTCTCTGCAATGCAGCTCAGTGGTGCTTACTGGAAGCACTTGGTGGGCTAGTTAGCCCCCAGGGGCCCTCAAGATTGAAGGGAAATTATATCCCCAATTTAAAACGTGCCATAGTGCGTGTTTGCACACGTCACCTCAGGCCCCGTCCCCTCCCTTCACCACTGCGTAAACGCACCCTGTGGCTGTTCTAAGTTGAGAGATTAAGTCCCCTTGAATCCTAAGGGTCCCTAGGGTCAAACTAGACCACTAGGTACCTCCAGTAAGCGCCACAGAGCTGCGTTGCAGAGAGGTGTAAAAAGGGGCTTTTCCTCAGAACACCTGTCTGCAGCGCAGCTCCCTGGCGCATACTGGAGATGCCTGTTGGGCTAGTTGGCCCTCAGGGACCCTCAGTATTGAAGAGGAATTAATTCTCCAACTTACAACTCGCCAGGGGGCGCGTTTGCAGAGTGCTGCAAGGAGGGGGCGTGGCCTCCGGCACGATGCCAGTCTTTTATATATTTTAATTTTTTAAGAAGGGGGGCTGTGTGGTTCCCCTTCTTATTCTAATTTATTGGCCCTGATGACCCCATCCCCCAGGGCCTGTCTCCTAATTATATTTTTCTACCCCAATCCCCAGGGCCGGCCACTGTTTATTATTATTTTTAAAAAATATATATTTATAGACACACCTAGGACATGCTGGACAAACCGTACGTACCTATCACCATGACGATTTGAGTGATATACATTAAAAGGCGACTATGCATACAATGAATCCACGTGGAATGTATTTACACCACTAGTGAAGCTCTGACATGTCTGATGCCCTACCGTGCCTAATCCCGGTAGACACCCTTGTCATTTATCTATACAAACATGGGTAGCTATTGACGGGCACATTTAATACACATGCACACCAAGCCATTCAAAGGGGATTCGACAAAAATTCCACCAAAACTATGTAAGAAACCCCCCTCACGGTTAATAAAACACACATCCACTGCCGGATGTGTAATACTTTTTATTTTACTCTCTGGAATGGGGACGAACATCACTTGAGAGTCACAGCGCGCTCCTGGCAGAGCCCAATGCTGTGTTATACCCACCATTGCCTGCCGAGTGCCACACACCTCTGTGTTGTATTCCACCAGCTAGTGCATATGCTATGACACTCTCTAGCCCATGTGCACTGTAACACCACCCCGTGAATATGTCATGCCACACTTGTCTTCGCACGGGTTATATTTCCCCATCTAACGTGCCTTCCTCGATGCCTATGTTATAACGCACAGTGCTATGCCACACATATTACAATCTGGGATCCATATCTTTGTCACAGTGCATATGCAACGTTACACTCCCCAGCACATATTTTATATTACAACTTTAGAGACTAGTTAGGTTACACAACACTGCCCTGTGCATATTACACTCCAAGGCGCACATCGCATAGCACGCGCTAGTGCCTGTGCTATCTCGCGCTCTCCAATGAATCTGTCATTGCGTACAATGTATTGCATATTATATTTCACGCCCGGTTCATCTTATATCACACTTTTTGGTGCATAGTTTATACCATACACTATATCTAGTTTTCATTTTCAATCGTGCTCTAAGGACTATGTTCTCTATAACACTGTGTTCACCTACCCTTTTCACGGGCATTACATTTTGCGATAGGGGGTGGATGGTCAGGGGGTGTTTCTGCCAAGTGAGCCCGGAGTCACAGTCACAAACGTCCTCTTCTTCCTGAATAAAAGTGAGATTATGCTGCATACTTGTTCATATTTTAAGTAGTTCGCACAGACACACGTTTTAAAAACAATAAAGTTCCGAATACCTGCCTTCTCTGAACAGTTAGCTTGCTGCCCCATCCCCCTCCTCCCTATCCTCTGTTGTGTGAATCCATGGACTAGCCTCCTCCCTCCTGCCATGCATGGTCTGATGTGCTGCCACTGCCCTCAATTTAGTATGATGTACCAGTCCCCTCCTCCTGCCCTCCATTGCCCAATTCTATGCCCCATCATTGACCTCCTGCTTAAACTCTGTGCTTAGCTTGCTGCCCCTATTCTCCTTCCCCCTGCCCTCCGATGTCTTTGTGCATGCCCCTGCTCCATCATTTTTGCCCACCATGTTCCATGGACCTGCCACTCCTATCTACTCTGAGTGTTCTGTTGAGCTGCCACTCCCCTCCCACCTGCCTAGCATTGTCAGATGACTGTAACCTGTCCCTGCCACCTCCACCCTGCCTGTCCACATGCCATGCCCCTATCCTCTTCCTCCTGTCCTACATGGTCCATTGTACTGCCACACCCTTCTGACCTCCCTGGTCTGTTGTGCTGCAACTGCTCCTCCTGCCTGCCCCGTGCGGTCTGTTGTGAGGCCCCTTCCCCTGAACTTTCTTGTCTGTGCACAGGTCCTGACCCTCCCTTCTATCCTCCATCGTCCTTTGTGCATGCCCCTGCACCCTCCTTCTTGCCCATCATAGCCATTGTGCTGCCACTAACCCTCCCACTTGCCATGCATGGTCTTCTGTGCTGCCATGGCCCCTCCCACCTTCCCTGTGTGGTCAGTTAGCTGCCCCTGACCCCCTCCCACCTTCCCTCCATGGTCTGTGTGTATGCCATCACAGTCTCACTGTTGCTCTTCATGGTGTGTCTTGCTTCTAGTGCCCATCCTGCCTGACCTCCATGGCTATCTTGCTGCTCCTGCCCTGCCCCCTTGCCCCCAGCCCTCTGTTTACATGTGCAGACCCCTACTCTCTCCCTCCTGGCTTGTCTGTTCCATTGTAATGCCCCTGATCCGTCCCGCCTGCCCTTTATGGTCTGTTATGCTGCAGCTTTCTCTCCTATCTGTCCATTATGGTCAGCTAGCTACCATTGCCTCTTGCCCTCTGTTCTCTGTTGTCCATGTGCATGGTCCTGTCCCCTCCCTCTTGCTTTCTATGGATTGTTGTGCTGCACTCCCGTCCCGCATGCCCTGTGTGGTGTATTGTGCTGCTGCAATCCCTGATGCCTGCCCTGCAGGGTCAGTTTGGTGCACCTCTCCATGTCCCTCCTGTCTTCTGTTATCCAAGTCCATGTCCCTACCCCATTTCCTTCCATGATCCAATGTACCATACTTGCGAACATTTTGAACTTGGTAAGAGGGAGATTTTGAAAAAAAACTGGGGTATTGATTTTCCCCTTTGAGTTACATTGAAAAAGAGGAGATTGTAGACAGGAGACAGATCAAATAAAGCCCATTTGAGCTTAAAAACATTGGACGTTTCCTGGCTGAATCGGGTCTGTTGGCATGTATGGTTGTACTACCATTGCCTCTTCCTTCTGCCCACAATGGTCCATTACATTGCCACAGCCTCTCTTGCAAGTCCTGTATTGTTGGTTTGTTGCCCCTGCCCCCCTTTCCACTGCCCTCCATAGTCTGTTGTGCTGCCACGGCCCTTCCTGCCTGCTCAGTGTGGTTAAATTGTTGCCTTTGCACCCTCCTACCTGCCTTCAATTTTCAGAGTCCGTGCCCCTGGCCTCTGCCTCTCAACAGTATCCTAATGAACAACTAGATTGCTAACATTCTATATTTATTACAAAAGTGTTGAACGCCTGACGTCATCTTGATGTAATCAAAACTGGAAAACCTAGAGCATTTCCTTTAGAAATTACATATATGAGAGGGTCTTATTGGCATCAAAATTATGGTTAGTGCTCTAAAAGACTAAAATAAGGACATATTTTCTGAGTTTTCAAATAGCGACAAAGCACTTTTAAATTATTTGTTATCTTTATGTTTTTTATTCAGTTGACCACTTGATTAAATGTTGCACTTAGGGGAGAGGATGTGGTGTTACTTCCAGAACTGCAGACTTTGCAACTGGGGAACCAGGTTGGAGTTTCTGCTTCAGCTCGACATTCTGTGATTCTGGTCAAATCACTTAGTCTCCCCATGTCTACAACCAAAATGAATTTGTTCTTGTGTGATGTAACAAATGCTCATGTAAAGCACTCCAATACCTGACAAGTCTGCACTATATAACACTGCAAAAACACAAAATAATAAGTGTTTTGCACACTTCTGTCATTGGGCTATATTTGGGCTACATCTGGGTGATTTTGGACTACATTTGGGCTCTTTGTCTCCGGTGGCCATCTTGGGAGATTTATTTGTTATGAAGTTTCCTAATTTCCTCATGTACTGCAGTCTCCTCAGTAGGAAATGCTTTCAGTTTTTTACTTTGATTCCATCATGAAGGTATTCAGATATGTCACACATTTGCCATAAATTCTGAAAGTTAGCACTCAAATTGCTCATTAGATCACTGTAGTAAAACTACTGTTCACCATGGAAGTCTGCTCCTGGTATTAAAAGTGCATGTTTCAGTCTGCATGTCAGAATTTTTTAATGAAATAGAAGAGGATTTGAGAAGTCACTCAAAATGTGCCCTCATTTTCTTTCTTCAGCACTAATCATAATTTCTATGGCAAAATGAACCCCCTCATTGTGTTCCTTTTTAAATTAAATGTTTTAAGTGTTACCAGTTTATTCCAATCAAGATGGCTTCAGGTGTGCCATACTTTTGTCATAATGAAGACAGTAAGCGCTCTAGTTGTTTTTAAGAACACTCTGGGACATTCTGTCATTGGGCTATACTTTGGCTACATCTGGGTGATATTTGGGCTACATTTGGGCTCTTTTGTCTCTGGTGGCCATCTTGGGAGACTTATTTGTTATGAAGTTTCCTAATTTCCTCATTTACTGCAGTCTCCTCAGTAGGAAATACTTTCAGCTTTTTACTTTGATTCCATCAAGAAGGCATTCAGATGTGTCACACATTTGCCATAAATTCAGAATGTTAGCACTCTTTTTGCTCATTAGATCACTGTAGTAAAGCTACTGCTCACCAGGGAAAACTGCTGCTGGTATTGAAAGTGCACGTTTCAGTCTGCATGTCAGAATTTTTTAATGAAATAAAAGAGGATTTCAGAAGTCAAAATGTGCCCTAGTTTTTCTTTCTGCAGCACTAATCATACTTGTTATGGAAAAATTAACCCCCTCATTTTGTTCCTTTTTAAATTAAATGTTTCAAGAGTTACCACTTTAATCCAAGCAAGATGGCTTCAGGTGTGCCATACGTTTATCATAAGTAGGACTGTTAGCGCTCTAGTTGTTCTTTGGAACACTCTGGGAAGCTGCAGTAGAACACAAAGGAATCAACTGACAGTCTCTGCCCTTGTTGGATGTACATGTTTTACTGAGAATGTCAGACTTCATTCTCACATGACTGAGAAAGATAATGTGAATTTACAGAAAATAAGCTCTCAGTTTAGCTTATAGATCACCTTCCAAACCTCTGTGGGAAAAGCATGAGAAAATATTTTTCTCTCAATCATGATATCCCAGCAGAAGGCTTTTTCACATGGTGAAATCACCTTAGAACATACCACAATTCCTAAAATGAGTATGGTACCATCAACAAATGATTTATAATGTAACTAAAGTCTTAAAACCTTCTATTAACTGCAATGCTTTTTAATGAGGTGCTATCATGTATATTGGTCCCAAGATGGCTGCCAACACTTCTTGGATGAAGTGCTGACAGCCAATCAGATCTCAGGACGAAATGTGTGGTTAGTCTCCGCCCACATATATATATGATTTTACTTTTGATTTTCTCAGGAACTACTGAACAGATTGACACCAGACCTGCAAATGGCACTTCCCTGAGCTGAGGACTACCTCTCTGCCAAATTTCAATTAATTCTGTTCAGCCGTTCGGGCTGTACCTTGGACTAAAGGTCCCTATGGAAAATTGCATGGGGAAAACGCATTTTGGGACCCCCCTTTTTTCTCAGCCCCCGCTTGACGAATCCCCCCGAGACTTTCAGGGTAGGAGCGGAGCGGAGCGCCCCACCTATTTTGAAAATTTCGCGAGGATTCGTCAACCGGCGCCAAAGGTATTCCAAATAGAATGTTGCGGATTTCCTATGGAAACACAGTCCTAACTATAACTATCTACTGGCGACCGCCAGTAGATAATATATATATATATATATATATATATATATATATATATATTCACTGAAAAAACCATAGGTTTCAGGCACGTTATAGTTAGGAATTAGCATTTAAAAAACCTTAGAAATTCACTGAAAAAACCATAGGTTTCAGGGGCGTTATAGTTAGCTGGACTTTTCACTCGTACAAAACCATTGAAATTCCCCCGTTATAGTTAGTTCAGCTAACTATAACTCGCGCGCCCGCAATGCACTGCTGATGACGTCACATATTACATCACTCATGACATGGTCAGTGACATCACTCATGACATCACTGATGACATCTCAAATGACATCACTGATGACATCATCCAGTGAATGTGTGCTTTTCTGAAAATTACATAAGTTTTATATATGTATATCTCAAGGTCGATGGAAGAATAAATGGGTACATAAGTGTCTAAATGGATGATTTGTTTTTGAAAAATTGATTGTATAACTGACTGATTAAGTGTATCTTAGTGAGTACATGGCTTAGTGAGTAATGTTTAAATGTGTAAATATCTGTATCAGTCTCTCACTTTGTGTATAAGTGGCTTCATGGGTTGGTGAGTAGCTACATGAGTGTCTATATAGGTTATTAGTTGTTTTTTTGAGTATCAGTATGAGTGTCTGAGTGTCTGTATGGTTCGGTGGGGGCATTACGTAGTGCAGAGGTGCATGAATGAGTGACTCACTGTTTGTATGTGTTGAAGACAGCATGTGTACAGGACTGTATGAGTGGATGAGTGTGTGCATGGGTGTGTTAGTGAGTGATAGACTGTCTCAATAGTGTCTTTATGAGTAACTACATATGTTTTAAACTAGTATATGTGACTATTGGTGTATATAAGTGAGTATATGTGAGAGTGAGAGATTGAAAGAGTTCCTGTATGAATAAGTATGTGTTTCTATAAGTGATTGTTTAAAAGACTAAGTATGTGTAAGTTTCTGTAGAAGTAAGTGTGGTGGTGTGTGTATAACTGTATATGCAAGTAAATGGATGTTTGATTCTTTATTAGCATGAGTGACTATGTGTGTGAGTAACTCTATGGATGAGTGGCGTTGTGTAACAGGATGTATAGGTGTGTGAGTACATATGATGAGTGAGTACATGTATGAGTGACTGTATAGGACTGTTGGTGAATGAGTGGATGTGTATGTGGATCTTAGAATTACTGAATAGGTTGTTGTAACTCGTATTGGTATGTCCATTGTTTTGAACATTGTAGTTTCTATTTTTTAATGTGTGTATCAAAGGTTAAATTAGGGGAAGAGGAGATCTGCCACTCTATCACAAGGATGATGTCATCAGTGATGTCATTTGAGATGTCATGAGTGATGTCATGAGTGATGTCACTGACCATGTCATGAGTGATGTAATATGTGACGTCATCAGCAGTGCATTGCGGACGCGCAAGTTATAGTTAGCTGAACTAACTTTAACGGGGGAATTTCAATGGTTTTGTACGAGTGAAAAGTCCAGCTAACTATAACGCCCCTGAAACCTATGGTTTTTTCAGTGAATTTCTGAGGTTTTTTAAATGGTAATTCCTAACTATAACGTGCCTGAAACCTATGGTTTTTTCAGTGAATTTCAAAGGTTTTTTAAATGCTTATTTCTAACTATGCCTACAGAGATAGGACATGTGAAGAAAGATGAAAAGACGCACAGAAAGAAAAAAAGAAATGCAGAAAGAAGCAACAGAAGTCCTCAAAGACGAAGAAAAGTGCAGGAAGAAGGATAACGTGCAGAAAGAACAAACAGAAGAGCAGAAAGAAGCCTTGTTGCAAAATCATCCTGTACCCTCAACTTTTTCACGGATAGTGGTGGTAACTGAGTCTGACTAACCAGTCCTAGAGCCAGTGCTATGTTAAAAGACACTCAGAATACAGTGAAAACACCTACATACACTAGGGAACACTATGCGTTGGGGTCCCCCTGTGATCAGCATGACCTCCTCTGTAAGCCACTAGTATATAATAGGGCAGGGGATTAAAACTACCTCTTAAATCTTCAGGATTGAAGGGGAATTATTTCCCCAACTTAAAACGCGCCATAGGGCGTGTCTGCACACGTCACCTCAGGCCCCGTCCCCTTCCTTCCCCACTGTGTAAACATGCCCTGTGGCCGTTTTTTTAAGTTGGGAGATTAAGTCCCCTTGAATCCTAAGGATCCCAAGGGGCAAAATAGCCCACTAGGTATGTCCAGTAAGCGCCATTGCAGAGAGGTGTAAAAAGGGGCACGGAATGCACCACCTCTCTGCAACGGAGAGCAGTGGCACTTACTGGAAGCACCTGGTGGGCTAGTTGGCACCCAGGGTCCCTCAGGATTGAAAGGGAATTATTTCCCCAACTGAAAACGCGCCACAGGGCGTGTTTGCACACGTCACCTCAGGCCCCGTCCCCTCCCTTCACCACTGTGTAAACGCGCCCTGTGGCCGTCCTAAGTTGAGAGATTAAGTCCCCTTGAATCCTAAGGGTCCCTAGGGTCAAACTAGCCCACTAGGTACCTCCAGTAAGTGCCACAGAGCTGCGTTGCATAGAGGTGTAAAAAGGGGAGTGGCCTCAGAACACCTGTCTGCAACGCAGCTCCCTGGCGCACACTGGAGATACCTGTTGGGCTAGTTGGCCCTCAGGGACCCTCAGTATTGAAGGGGAATTAATTCCCCAACTTACAACTGGCCAGGGGGCGCGTTTGCAGAGTGCTGCAAGGAGGGGGCGTGGCCTCCAGCGCGATGCCAGTCTTTTATTTATTTAATTTTTTTAAGAAGGAGGGCTGTGTGGCCCCCCTTCTTTTTCAAATTTACTGGCACTGGGGACCCCATCCCCCAGGGCCTGCACCCTAATGTTTTTTGTTGAAAAAAATTAATTTGGCCCTCCCAAGGCCTTAATCGGCCCCGGGGACCCCAACCCCCGGGCCATGGCCTTTTTTTATATTAAATTCTTTAGGAGGGGGCTGCGTTGCCCCCCTCTTCAGGCCACTTATGGCTCCGGGGACCCCATCCCCCTGGGCCGGCCTTTGTTTGTTATTATTTTAAAAATATATATATTTATAGAAACACCTAGGACATGCTGGACAAACCGTATGTACCTATCACCATGACGATTTGCGTGATATTCATTAAAAGGCGACTATGCATAGAATGAATCCACATGGAATGTATTTACACCGCTAGTGAAGCTCTGACGTGTCTGACGCCCTACCGTGCCTCATCCCGGCGGCCCCGTCGGTGGGTACTCTCCAAGTAGACACCCTTGTCGTTTATTTATACAAACATGGGTAGCTATTGACGGGCACATTTAATATACACGCACACCAAGCCATTCAAAGGGGATTCGACAAAAATTCGACCAAACTATGCAAGAAACCCCCCTCACGGTTAATAAAACACACATCCAACGCCGGATGTGTAATACTTTTTATTTTACTCTCTGGAAAGGAGACGAACCTCACTTGAGAGTTACAGCATGCTCCTGGCTGAGCCCAATGCTGTGTTACACCCACCAGTGCCCGCCGAGTGCCACACACCTCTGTGTTGTATTCCACCAGCTAGTGCGTATGCTATGACACTCTCTAGCCCATGTGCACTGTAACACCACCCCGTGAATATGTCATGCCACACTTGCCTTCGCACGGGTTATATTGCCCCATCTAACGTGCCTTCCTCGATGTGTATGTTATAACGCACAGCGCTATGCCATACATATATACAATCTGGGATCCATATCTTTGTCACAGTGCACATGCAACGTTACACTCCACAGCATATATTTTATATTACAACTTTAGAGACTAGTTATGTTACGCAACACTGCCCTGTGCATATTACACTCCAAGGCGCATATCGCATAGCACGCGCTAGTGCCTGTACTATCTCGCGCTCTCCAATGAATCTGTCATTGCGCACAATGTATTGCATAATATTTTTCACGCCCCGGTTCATCTTATATCACACTTTTTGGTGCATAGTTTATACCATATACTACATCTAGTTTTCATTTTCAATCGTGCTCTCAGGACTATGTTCTATATAACACTGCGTCCACCTACCCTTTTCACGGGCATTACATTTTGCGATGGGGGTGGAGAGTCAGGGGGTGTTTTTGCCAAGTGAGCCCGGAGTCACAGTCACAAACGTCCTATTCTTCCTGAATAAAAGTGAGATTATGCTGCATACTTTAAGTAGTTCGCACAGACACACATTTTAAAAACAATAAAGTTCCTAATACCCACCTTCTCTGAACAGTTAGCTTGCTGCCCCATCCACCTCCTCCCTATCCTCTGTTGTCTGAATCCATGGACTAGCCTCCTCCCTCCTGCCATGCATGGTCTGATGTGCTGCCACTGCCCTCCATTTAGCATGACGTACCAGTCCACTCCTCCTGCCCTCCATTGCCCAATTCTATGGCCCATCATTGACCTCCTGCTTATCCTCTGTGCTTAGCTTGCTGCCCCTATTCTCCTTCCCCCTGCCCTCCGATGTCTTTGTGCATGCCCCTGCTCCATCCTTTTTGCCCACTATGTTCCATGGACCTGCCACTCCTATCTACTCTGAGTGTTCTGTTGAGCTGCCACCCCCCTCCCACCTGCCTAGCATTGTCAGATGACTGTAACCTGTCCCTGCCACCTCCACCCTGCCTGTCCACATGCCATGCCCCTATCCCCTTCCTCCTGTCCTCCATGGTCCATTTTACTAACACACTTCTGCCCTCCCTGATCTGTTGTGCTGCAACTGCTCCTCCTGCCTGCCCCGCGTGGTCTGTTTTGAGGCCCCTTCCCCTGAATTCTCTTGTCTGTGCCCAGGTCCTGACCCTCCCTTCTATCCTCCATGGTCCTTTGTGCATGCCCCTGCACCCTCCTTCTTGCCCATAATAGCCATTGTGCTGCCACTAACCCTCCCGCTTGCCATGCATGGTCTTCTGTGCTGCCATGGCCCCTCCCACCTTCCCTGTGTGGTCAACTAGCTGCCCCTGACCCCCTCCCACCTTCCCTCCATGGTCTGTGTGTATGCCACCATAGTCTCATTGTTGCTCTCCATGGTGTGTCTTGTTTCTAGTGCCCATCCTGCCTGACCTCCATGGTCATCTTGCTGCTCCTGCCCTGCCACCTTGCCCCCAGCCCTCTGTTTCCATGTGCAGACCCCATATTCCCTCCCTCCTGGCTTGTCTTTTCCATTGTAATGCCCCTGATCCGTCCCTCCTGCCCTTTATGGTCTGTTATGCTGCAGCTTTCTCTCCTGTCTGTCCATTATGGTCAGCTAGCCACCATTGCCTCTTGCCCATCTGTTCTCTGTTGTCCATGTGCATGGTCCTGTCCCCTCCCTATTGCTTTCTATGGATTGTTGTGCTGCACTCCCGTCCCACATGCGCTGTGTGGTGTATTGTGCTGCTGCAAACCCTGATGCCTGCCCTGTAGGGTCAGTTTGGTGCACCTCTCCATGTCCCTCCTGTCCTCTGTTATCCGAGTCCATGTCCCTACCCCAATTCCTCCTGCCTACCATGATTCAATGTACCATACTTGCGAACATTTTGAACTTGGTAAGAGGGAGATTTTAAAAAAAAACTGGGGTATTGGTCTTCCCCTTTGAGTTACATTGCAAAAGAGGAGATTATAGACAGGAGACAGATCAAATAAAGCCCATTTGAGCTTAAAAACATTGGACGTTTCCTGGTTGAAACGGGTCTGTTGGCATGTATGGTTGTACTACCACTGCCTCTTCCTTCTGCCCACAATGGTCTATTATATTGCCACAGCCTCTCTTGCCAGTCCTGTATTGTTGGTTTGTTGCACCTGCCCCCCTTTCCACTGCCCTCCATAGTCTGTTGTGCTGCCACTGCCCTTCCTGCCTGCTCAGTGTGGTCAAATTGTTGCCTCTGCACTCTCCTACCTGCCTTCAATTTTCAGAGTCCGTGCCCCTGGCCTCTGCCTCTCAACAGTATCCCAATGAACAACTAGATTGCTAACATTCTATATTTATTACAAAAGTGTGGAACGCCTGACGTCATCTTGATGTAATCAAAACTGTAATACCTAGAGTATTTTCTTTAGAAATTACATATATGAGAGGGTCTTATTTGTATCAAAATGATGGTTAGTGCTCTAAAAAACTAAAATGAGGACATATTTTCTGAGTTTTCAAATAGCGACAAAGAACTTTTAAATTATTTGTAATCTTAGTTTTTTTATCCAGTTGACCACTTGATTAAATGTTGCATCCAAGGGAAGAGGGTGTGGTGTTACTTTCAGAGCTGCAGACTTTGCAACTGGGGAACCAGGTTGGAGTTTCTGCTTCAGCTCAACATTCTGTGATTCTGGTCAAATCACTTAATCTCCCCATGTCTACAACCAAAATGAATTTGATATTGTGTGATGTAACCAATGCTCATGGAAAGCACTCCAATACCTGACAAGTCTGCACTATATAAAACTGCAAATACACAAAAAATAAGTGTTTTGCACACTTCTGTCATTGGGCTACATGTGGGCTACATCTGGGTGATATTTGTGCTGCATTTAGGCTCTTTTGTGTCTGGTGGCCATCTTGGGAGATTTATTTGTTATGAAGTTTCCTAATTTCCTCATTTACTGCAGTCTCCTCAGTAGGAAATTCTTTCAGTTTTTTACTTTGATTCCATCAAGAAGGTATTCAGATATGTCACACATTTGCCATAAATTCTGAATGTTAGCACTCTAGTTGCTCATTAGATCACTGTAGTAAAGCTACTGCTGACCACGGAAGTCTGCTGCTGGTATTCAAAGTGCATGTTTCAGTCTGCATGTCAGAATTTGTTTATGAAGTAGAAGAGGATTTGAGAAGTCAAAATGTGCCCTAATTTTCTTTCTGCAGAACTAATCATAATTTCTATGGCAAAATTAACCCCCTCATTTTGTTCCTTTGTAAATTAAATGTTTTAAGTGTTACCACTTTATTCCAATTAAGATGGCTTCAGGTGTGCCATACTTTTGTCATAAGTAAGACTGTTAGCGCTCTAGTTGTTCGTTAGAACACTCTGGGACATTGTGTCATTGGGCTATACTTGGGCTACATCTGGGTGATATTTGGGCTACATTTGGGCTCTTTTGTCTCTGGTGGCCATCTTGGGAGATTTATTTGTTATGAAGTTTCCTAATTTCCTCATTTACTGCAGTCTCCTCAGTAGGAAATACTCTCAGTTTTTTACTTTGTTCCATGAAGAAGGCATTCAGATGTGTCACACATTTGCCATAAATTCTGAATGTTAGCACTCTAGTTGCTCATTAGATCACTGTAGTAAAGCTACTGCTCACCAGGGAAGTCTGCTGCTGGTATTCAAAGTGCATGTTTCAGTCTGCATGTCAGAATATTTTTATGACATAGAAGAGGATTTGAGAAGTCAAAATGTGCCCTAATTTATCTTTCTGCAGCACTATTCATAATTTCTATGGCAAAATGAATCCCCTCATTGTGTTCCTTTGTAAATTAAATGTTTTAAGTGTTACCACTTTATTCCATTCAAGATGGCTTCAGGTGTGCCATATTTTTGTCATAAGTAAGACTGTTAGCGCTCTAGTTGTTCGTTAGAACACTCTGGGACATTCTGTCACTGGACTATACTTGGGCTACATCTGGGTGATATTTGGGCTACATTTGGGCTCTTTTGTCTCTCGTGGCCATTTTGGGAGACTGCTACTGGTATTGAAAGTGCATGTTTCAGTCTGCATGTCAGAATTTTTTAATGAAATAGAAGAGGATTTGAGAAGTCACTAAAAATGGGCCCTAATTTTTCTTTCTATGGCAAAATGAACCCCCTCATTTTGTTCCTTTTTAAATTAAATGTTTTAAGAATTACCACTTTATTCCAACCAAGATGGCTTGAGGTGTGCCATACGTTTGTCATAAGTAGGACTGTTAGTGCTCTAGTTGTTCTTTAGAACACTCTGGGAAGCTGCAGTAGAACACAAAGGAATCGACTGACAGTCTCTGCCCTTGTTGGATGTACATGTTTTACTGAGAATGTCAGAACTAAAAAGGCTAGATGTTTTACATCTCTCCCTGGTGGGAAGGATAAATGCCCTTAGAATGACATTTTTTCCGAAGATCCTTTATTTGTTCCGTGCAATTCCTTTAATGCTGGAGGAAAAAATGCTAAAAAACCTTGAGGTATTGTTTAATAGGTTCACTTGGCAGTACGGGAAAACCAGGCGTTCTATGAAGTTTATGTCACTCCCGTTCGATAGAGGAGGTTTGGCTCTTCCAAATCTTCGACTATACCATTTTTCCTGTCTTCTGGCGCATATGTCAATTCTGTTTCAAAGAGCCCCTAGCTCAGCTGCAGTCCAGGGTGATAGCTTGGGCCCTCCAAATATTTTTGAGCTTCTATTTGGGAAGAACGCCATAGGGCTGCTCCTGAGGGAGGTTGATTGGAGATATTATAAGAAGGTGAGGTTAAAGACAGCGATTGGGGTCTGGAGGGTCTGGAAAGCATCCCAAAAGCTGCTGGAAATTCCTAAGCTCAACTCTTATCTTCTCCTGTGGAATTCGAACCTGTTTCCGCTTCTCGGGATAAACAAGATTAGCCAGTGCTGGATTGAAAAAGGAATTAGATCTATAGGGGATATTTTGGAGGGGGGGGGCAGTTTTAGGCTTTGAAGCAGTTCAGTATGAATTTGGGATCCCCTCTAATCATTGGTTCCTGCATAGACAAGTAGTTCAAACATTGTCGGCTCTTAGACCGAGAATTTTGACAGCCACACGCTCTCCTTAGATGGATTATTTAGGTAATGGGGGAAATAAAATAAAACCTATTTATAGTCTGTTAATGGAGGGAATTCAGGACGACCTGGAGAAAGCAGAATCTACATTGGCAGCTAAAGTAGGTGATCCTGATGTGGACTTAGATTTAGCTCTTATGCTAGATAAGAAATTTTTGCGCTCATCTAATCTCCGGGCTCAGCACTATAAAACGCTGTTTAATCTCTACCTTACTCCGGCTAAGTTGTTTGCCTGGGGCGTGGTGATGAATGATAAATGCCCTAGATGTAACAAAGGTCCAGCGGATTTAATACATATGTTCCATCAGTGTGAAAAGTTATCTATTACTTTGAAGGAAATATCAATCTTTTTGGAGGGACTATTAAAATGCAGAATCGTTGTATCCTCCACTCTGATGTTACTGGGAGTGGATAGAAGAATGAAACTATGTAGTACTGCGGAAGCTTTGGTTTTTATTTCTATGGCTGTTCTGCGTATACTTATTTCTGCTGGTTGGAAAGATCCTTCTCCCCCCTCATTTCAAATGTGGTTGGCAAGGTTGCTCGGGGTACATAACATAGAGTCTTGTCTATATGAATTAAAAGGCATTAAAACAAGGGAAATGGGGAGAAATATTTGGGCCCCTTTAGCTAGCTGGAGAAACCCTAGCTTGTCTAATGTTTAGCAGTTATATCCTCGGCTCCTGATTGATATAATCTGAGTGTTTTCCATTTTGTGTCTTTTCATGTTAAACAGGATTGTTTTGGATTTTTGTTGAACAGATAATTTATTGTATTGTATACATCTTTTTGTACGACACCAGCAAACTCAATAAAAAAATAAAAAAAAATTAAAAAAAGGAAATACTTTCAATTTTTTACTTGGTTCCATCAAGAAGGCATTCAGATGTGTCACACATTTGCCATAAATTCTGAATGTTAGCACTCTAGTTGCTCATTAGATCACTGTAGTAAAGCTACTGCTCACCAGGGAAGTCTGCTGCTGGTATTCAAAGTGCATGTTTCAGTCTGCATGTCAGAATATTTTTATGACATAGAAGAGGATTTGAGAAGTCAAAATGTGCCCTAATTTTTTTTTCTGCAGCACTAATCATAATTTCTATGGCAAAATGAATCCCCTCATTGTGTTCCTTTGTAAATTAAATGTTTTAAGTGTTACCACTTTATTCCATTCAAGATGGCTTCAGGTGTGCCATATTTTTGTCATAAGTAAGACTGTTAGCGCTCTAGTTGTTCGTTAGAACACTCTGGGACATTCTGTCATTGGGCTATACTTGGGCTACATCTGGGTGATATTTGGGCTACATTTGGGCTCTTTTGTCTCTCGTGGCCATTTTGGGAGACTGCTACTGGTATTGAAAGTGCATGTTTCAGTCTGCATGTCAGAATTTTTTAATGAAATAGAAGAGGATTTGAGAAGTCACTCAAAATGTGCCCTAATTTTTCTTTCTATGGCAAAATGAACCCCCTCATTTTGTTCCTTTTTAAATTAAATGTTTTAAGAATTACCACTTTATTCCAACCAAGATGGCTTGAAGTGTGCCATACGTTTGTCATAAGTAGGACTGTTAGTGCTCTAGTTGTTCTTTAGAACACTCTGGGAAGCTGCAGTAGAACACAAAGGAATCGACTGACAGTCTCTGCCCTTGTTGGATGTACATGTTTTACTGAGAATGTCAGAACTAAAAAGGCTAGATGTTTTACATCTCTCCCTGGTGGGAAGGATAAATGCCCTTAGAATGACATTTTTTCCGTAGATCCTTTATTTGTTCCGTGCAATTCCTTTAATGCTGGAGGAAAAAATGCTAAAAAACCTTGAGGTATTGTTTAATAGGTTCACCTGGCAGTACGGGAAAACCAGGCGTTCTATGAAGTTTATGTCACTCCCGTTCGATAGAGGAGGTTTGGCTCTTCCAAATCTTCGACTATACCATTTTTCCTGTCTTCTGGCGCATATGTCAATTCTGTTTCAAAGAGCCCCTAGCTCAGCTGCAGTCCAGGGTGATAGCTTGGGCCCTCCAAATATTTTTGAGCTTCTATTTGGGAAGAACGCCATAGGGCTGCTCCTGAGGGAGGTTGATTGGAGATATTATAAGAAGGTGAGGTTAAAGACAGCGATTGGGGTCTGGAGGGTCTGGAAAGCATCCCAAAAGCTGCTGGAAATTCCTAAGCTCAACTCTTATCTTCTCCTGTGGAATTCGAACCTGTTTCCGCTTCTCGGGATAAACAAGATTAGCCAGTGCTGGATTGAAAAAGGAATTAGATCTATAGGGGATATTTTGGAGGGGGGGGGCAGTTTTAGGCTTTGAAGCAGTTCAGTATGAATTTGGGATCCCCTCTAATCATTGGTTCCTGCATAGACAAGTAGTTCAAACATTGTCGGCTCTTAGACCGAGAATTTTGACAGCCACACGCTCTCCTTAGATGGATTATTTAGGTAATGGGGGAAATAAAATAAAACCTATTTATAGTCTGTTAATGGAGGGAATTCAGGACGACCTGGAGAAAGCAGAATCTACATTGGCAGCTAAAGTAGGTGATCCTGATGTGGACTTAGATTTAGCTCTTATGCTAGATAAGAAATTTTTGCGCTCATCTAATCTCCGGGCTCAGCACTATAAAACGCTGTTTAATCTCTACCTTACTCCGGCTAAGTTGTTTGCCTGGGGCGTGGTGATGAATGATAAATGCCCTAGATGTAACAAAGGTCCAGCGGATTTAATACATATGTTCCATCAGTGTGAAAAGTTATCTATTACTTTGAAGGAAATATCAATCTTTTTGGAGGGACTATTAAAATGCAGAATCGTTGTATCCTCCACTCTGATGTTACTGGGAGTGGATAGAAGAATGAAACTATGTAGTACTGCGGAAGCTTTGGTTTTTATTTCTATGGCTGTTCTGCGTATACTTATTTCTGCTGGTTGGAAAGATCCTTCTCCCCCCTCATTTCAAATGTGGTTGGCAAGGTTGCTCGGGGTACATAACATAGAGTCTTGTCTATATGAATTAAAAGGCATTAAAACAAGGGAAATGGGGAGAAATATTTGGGCCCCTTTAGCTAGCTGGAGAAACCCTAGCTTGTCTAATGTTTAGCAGCTATATCCTCGGCTCCTGATTGATATAATCTGAGTGTTTTCCATTTTGTGTCTTTTCATGTTAAACAGGATTGTTTTGGATTTTTGTTGAACAGATAATTTATTGTATTGTATACATCTTTTTGTACGACACCAGCAAACTCAATAAAAAAATAAAAAAAAATTAAAAAAAGGAAATACTTTCAATTTTTTACTTGGTTCCATCAAGAAGGCATTCAGATGTGTCACACATTTGCCATAAATTCTGAATGTTAGCACTCTAGTTGCTCATTAGATCACTGTAGTAAAGCTACTGCTCACCAGGGAAGTCTGCTGCTGGTATTCAAAGTGCATGTTTCAGTCTGCATGTCAGAATATTTTTATGACATAGAAGAGGATTTGAGAAGTCAAAATGTGCCCTAATTTTTTTTTCTGCAGCACTAATCATAATTTCTATGGCAAAATGAATCCCCTCATTGTGTTCCTTTGTAAAGTAAATGTTTTAAGTGTTACCACTTTATTCCATTCAAGATGGCTTCAGGTGTGCCATATTTTTGTCATAAGTAAGACTGTTAGCGCTCTAGTTGTTCGTTAGAACACTCTGGGACATTCTGTCATTGGGCTATACTTGGGCTACATCTGGGTGATATTTGGGCTACATTTGGGCTCTTTTGTCTCTCGTGGCCATTTTGGGAGACTGCTACTGGTATTGAAAGTGCATGTTTCAGTCTGCATGTCAGAATTTTTTAATGAAATAGAAGAGGATTTGAGAAGTCACTCAAAATGTGCCCTAATTTTTCTTTCTATGGCAAAATGAACCCCCTCATTTTGTTCCTTTTTAAATTAAATGTTTTAAGAATTACCACTTTATTCCAACCAAGATGGCTTGAAGTGTGCCATACGTTTGTCATAAGTAGGACTGTTAGTGCTCTAGTTGTTCTTTAGAACACTCTGGGAAGCTGCAGTAGAACACAAAGGAATCGACTGACAGTCTCTGCCCTTGTTGGATGTACATGTTTTACTGAGAATGTCAGACTTCATTCTCACATGACTGAGAAAGATAATGTGAATTTACAGAAAATATGCTCTCAGTTAGCTTATAGATCATCTTCCAAACCTCTGTGGGAAAAGCATGAGAAAATAGTTTTCTCTCAAACATGATTTATGATATCACAGCAGAAGGCTTTTTCACATGGTAAAATCACCTTAGAACACACCACAATTCCTAAAATGAGTATGGTACCATCAACAAATGATTTATAGTGTAACTAAAGTCTTAAAACCTTCTATTAACTGCAATGCTTTTTAATGAGGTGCTATCATGTATATTGGTCCCAAGATGGCTGCCAACACTTCTTGGATGAAGTGCTGACAGCCAATCAGATCTCACGATGAGATGTGTGGATAGGCTCCGCCCAGATATATATGTGATTTTACTTTTGATTTTCTCAGGAACTACTGAACGGGTTTACACCATTTAAGCAAAAGGCACATGCCTGACCTGAGGACTACCTCTTTGCCAAATTTCAAGTAATTCTGTTCAGCCGTTCAGGCTGTACCTTCGACTAAAAGTCCGATGGGAATATGCATGGGAAAAACGCGTTTTGGGACCCCCCTTTTTTCTCAGCCCCCGCTTGACGAATCACCCCGAGACTTTCAGGGTAGGAGCTGAGCGGAGCGCCCCATTAGTTTTGAAAATTTCACAAAGATAAGTCAACCGGCCCCAAAGTTATTCAAAATAGAATTTTCAGATTTCCTATGGGAACTCGGTCCTAACTATAACTATCTACTGGCGACCGCCAGTAGATAATATGTAGCTATATATGTGTATATATGTATATAGACATACATATGTATACACACATATATACAGAAGAGCCAAATAAGTATGGATAACACTATGGTAAATCGAACTATTATCAACCTCTCATCCAGATCATTAACGCAAACAGAAAAAACTACTTTTTGTTTAGGACTTACTTTTTGTCCCACTGAATTGTTTAATTACACCAATACTAGGATAGACATTTTTAAATTCATACGCAAACTGAAATTTAAAAAATGGCATACGTTATTTAACAACAGACCCCAGCAAAATCCAATAGCATCAGGAGATGTACAAAATATTCCACCTTTATTAACTGTTGATGATGTTATTGTACTACAGACAATCCACAGTCTGGGCAATGAGTTAAGTGAGGAGGAAGAGGGCAGGTACACACAAAGTCTTAGTACTGATAAAGCAGCATGTACTTCTTTTAAACCAAAATCGATTTTTTTTGTCCAGTCCTTCCTCATAATTCGATAGATACCTTTCATGAAGTGGTCACTAAAGAACTTATGAAACAGAAGCACAGAGCAACCAAACAGGATAATATTAATTTTAATTTATCCAAGAAACAGAGAGACTTCATTGTTGGACTTTCAGAAGACAACAACGTGATTATTAGGCCTTCAGATAAAGGTGGTAATATTGTACTTTGGGGGAGAGATATGTACATTAATGAAGCACAGAGACAATTGAGTGATGTCGATTTTTATGAAAGTAGTAACACCACAGAATACAATCTAAGTATAACAGGCACTTGGGAAAAACTAGCATCTTGGCAGGAAGAAGGTCTGATTACATGGCAGGAATATTGCTTCCTGAAAAAAGATTATCCCAAATTACCTATATTGTACCTTTTGCCCAAAATACATAAGGATCCCTCTAGACCACCGGGTAGACCCATTGTATCATCCATAGGGAGTGTCAATGAAAATATATCCAAATATATAGATCATTTTTTGAGGGAATATGTTGCACTCCTACCTTCCTACACTAAGGATACGAAGGATTTTCTGAACAAAATAGAAAATGTGAAATGGGCAAATGATTACATACTCATTACCCTGGATGTAAGCTCTTTGTATACTATCATTGATCATAACCAGGGTATAGAGGCCTGTTTTTACTTTCTCAAAGGTAGAGACATGGGGTACCTTGAGCACACGCACATGCTTGTAGAGATGATGAGGATGTGCCTCACCAACAACATCTTCATGTTTAATGGTGACCTCTACAGGCAGGTGTGTGGTACTGCAATGGGTTCGTGCTTCGCACCGAGCTTTGCGAATCTGTTTTTGGGCAAGTGGGAGGAGGAAATTCGTGAAGATGAAAATCTTAAATCTGACTTTAACTTGGTTAGAGTTTGGATCAGATATATTGACGACCTCTTTATCGTATGGAGTGGTTCTGAACTTGAAGCCAAAAATTTCATTATGAAATTAAACACAAATCCCTACAACATTACGCTTACCTCTAACATGAGCAAAATAAGTCTAGAATTTCTTGACACTTTGGTCTCAATACAAGAAGATAAACTAGTCACAAGCCTTCATAGAAAGGAAACTGCAGGGAACAGTCTCCTTCATGCCCTCAGTGCTCATCCAGAAGCTCTGAAGTGGAGCATCTCTTTTGGAGAGCTACTGAGGGCAAGAAGGAACTGTAGCACCAACGAAATGTACACCCTTGAACAAGAAAGAATGCTTATTAGGTTTAGAGAACGTGGGTATCCAGAATGGGCCCTTACTAGAGCCGTTGACAAAATCAAGCAAACAAGTAGATCCAGCACCCTAGAGGCTAAACACCCTACGCCTTAGGAGGAGGGGCCTCTAGAGTAATAACGACGTTTAACCACAATTCTGACAAGGTTAGAAAGGTACTTGCAGATAATTGGAAAATCCTCAAGGCAGATACCATCATTGGCCCTACAATAAGCAGCAGACCTTTGATAACTTATCGTAGGGGAAAAAGTCTCAGAGACATTTTGGTCAAAGGAGACATTTCAGAAACCCCCAAGAGGAATATTCACAACCTTAAGGGTTTCTATCCCTGTGGCCATTGTAGAGCATGCAAAAACAGCCACATGGTCAAGGACTATACGATACCAGGGTGCAGACAAAACAAAATCATAAACCAATTTCTGACATGCAGTACTAGTTTTGTCATTTTTGTACTAGAATGCCCATGTAAATTGAGATACGTAGGGAGTACTACATGTATGGTCAAAAAACGAGTTCAAGAACACCTACGTGCTATTACCAACATAGATCTGCATTACCCCATTGCCTGCCATTTTCAGGAGAAACATTGCTCAAACAATTCTTTATTAAGATTTTTTGCCATTGAGCAGGTTAATGTAGGAAAAAGAGGTGGCAATAGAGAATTAGCTTTACGGAAAAAGGAATCCAAATGGATCATTGAGCTAGAAACCAGATTCCCGGGGGGGGGCACAACCTGGATGAGGAACTAGCCACTCACTTACATGATAATTAGGAGCTGTATGTTTCTTCGTTTGTTTTCTTGCTATACTGTATAGATAAATAAGAATGCTGATGTAAATTGATAGAATTTAATTTACAGCAGTATTTTAAGTTTCAAATTTTTAATCTAGTCTCTTGTTTTATTGCAGGAGGAAAGGAAGGGACCCATTATCAGCATGTGTGGCTGTCACTTCACGGGTACCCTACCCTTTTCTCCATCAGGACTGCTGTTGCACTTCACAAAGCTAAGAGACTGATTTCAAGCACTTTTTTATTATGCTAATATATAGTTTGTTTAGTATTGATTTTTATGTTGGGTAGCACTACTATTTTTTCATATCATAGTAAGGCCTCTTGATACAGCCACTGGGCTCTAGATGTTTTTACATTACATCTTGTCTCACCTGATGAAGGAACTTTATTTAGGCACTTGCCTACCAGATATACAGAATCTTCATTTAGACACTAGATCACATTTATTTTGTCCTTGACATTTGTCTCCGTTGATAAAGTTTTTTGTGTTCTGACGACTCAGAGCCAATGTGTAGCATTGTGTTTAGTGTACATACTATGCTGCATGGCCATTCACGATGTATCTTAATACATTCAGTTAGGAGGGAATTTTCTTTATATTGAGCAATTCCTATTTTGATATACTGTATGTATTTATCATTTCAGTATACCATGAAGTCAGTATCTCGTAATCATGAAGTAATGAATACAGCAATGTCTATGTATATGCTTTTTACGTAGTATATGACTGTTCTAAGATGGCCGCCATTGGTGAGGCCGAAAGGTGTGTGCCAAATCTGAGTGCCTTTTCTATGTTGATTGTTTATTTATGCACGTCATGGATTACTGTGAAATTTCGTGTGATCAAGACACTTTTGTGTCGAAACGCGTAGCGGTTTACAGGATTAAACCTGGTGATCAACTTTGAACTTCTGAGTGTGCATTCTTACTTTGGTAATGTTTGGAGAAATGATGGACCGGCTTGGGGTTCCTGCCGGCTAATGCACCACCTGACTACGAGACAGATCCCGGAAGGACCCAGATTTGTTTATATTATATATATATATATATATATATCAGATCCGAACCCCACGACCTAAGGAAGTGAAGAGACCGCACTCAAACAGGGAATTAAACTCGGTTAGTTTATTTCACCAAGAAAACAGAACAGGACACGTTTCGGCTTTGCGCCTTTTTCCACTGTCAGTATATATATATATATATCTATCTATTATCTACTGGCGGTCGCCAGTAGATAATTATAGTTAGGACCTATTTTCCATAGAAAATCCGCAACATTCTATTCCCAATAAGTCTGGCGCTGGTTGATGAATCCTCGCGAAATTTTCCAAACGTTTGGCCAGTACCGCTCCGCTCCTACCCTGAAAGTTTTGTGGTGATTCGTTAAGAGGGGGCCTAGAAAAAAGGGGGGTCCCAAAACACGTTTTCCCCATGCAATTTCCCATAGGATCTGTTGTCGCAGCTACAGCCCGAACCGCTGAACGTAATGACACCAAATTTGGCAAAGAGATAGTCCTTAGTTCAGACTCGTGCCTTTTGCATAAATGGTGTGAATCCGTTCAGTAGTTCTTTAGAAAATTAGAGTTAAAAGTACATAAATATCTATGGCTGGGGAGGATCCGCGGACCCTACCCGCACCGTAAGCGCACCCTCCCTGAACCAAGCGCGCACCCTCCCGATCGCGCTCTGAATGCTAATTGGCTGTCAAGTGTCTGTCTACATTCGAAACCAGGAACTGTTGGCGGCCATTTTCTGCCTCGGTAGAAGCGAGGCTGAAGAAGCAAGGGGAATAAGTGTGTAAAACATGTAAAGGGGGCAGAATGGAAATACTCTGACCCTCTAGAGGTGCTTAGGGGGTTCCAGAAGGACCCCCTGGGGCCCCCTTTTAAAAAAATAAAACGGCAATATGTGCGCACGGTGCGCGCATCCTATCGCATTGGATGCACGGATTCTCTTGCGGTGGGTTCGCGGATCCAAGGAAAAAAAAAATTAAATTGTTGGGAGATAAAGATTAGGGTTAAGTGTTTTGTTATTGAGTGGCTCTAAAAAGAGCCGTTGTGTTCATTCTGAGTTTTTGGTACTTATAAGTAAGTACCTATACAGAGTCTAAAGTTGTTGAGGAAGACTCTGTTTCCTTCATCAGTAAAGTGTACTCCATCTCTCCTATACATCTCTTGCATATGAAAGCGCAGATTGTTATTGTAAATGGACCCCATTCTGTAGTCTCGGAGAAAAGCTGAAACAGATTTATTCACATGTTTCCTAGCTTTCTCAATCTGTGGACAAAAATGATCGGACCAGTTCCATTTCTGCCTTTGGCACCTGTTAGAATACACAAAGGCAGTTTTAGGGAAAAGTGAAATCAGTTCTGCAAAGGTGTCCTTCATAAGTATTTCCAGACCTACCCCAGTCAAAGTGCCTAGGTCATTGCCACCACAGTGCACTATTATGAGGTCAGGGTGTTGGATTTGCATGAAGGATTTCACCAATGGCATGAATTGGTGCCACTTTAACCCTCTCTGTCCAATCCATGTAATGTCTACATTTGGCAAACCTAGGTCTTTGTGAATGCCTTTGTTTTCTGCATACCGTTGGCTCCAGAAAATGTAGCTGTGTCCCACAATCCACACTGTAAGCATCTTGTAAGGAGGTCTGGATGCACTCAGATGGTCTCTGTAAATGAAATGGCAGTTTGGAAAGTAAGATGTTTGTAAAATGGTGGCTAAGATGCAATTTTGAAAAAAGACAAGAAATCATTGGTTGTTTGACATCCTTCCACACTGAAAGGTAGGGTGTATATTTCTGTTTTTTAAACGCATGATTCTTATTGGTTAACAAAAACTGATTGTAAAGAACATTATATATGATAAGCTGATATGTTGAAAAGTCAAGCACACTTGCTGTCTTGATTAGCAACATTGTGTGTGCTGAACTTGTGACCTGTGTGCTCAGTACAGTGTTCCATGACCTGTTTCTATGGTAACGGGCAGAAGGCAGATTGGGGGAAGGGTTGAAGTTTAAGTCATTTGGAAAGGGTTGAAATGTTTAACCAATAGAAATGTGTGTTTGCTTTTGAATTTATGTGGGAAGGAATGTGATTTGATGTTTACATGTATATGTGTAGAAAATTAGAGGGAAACTTTGCCATTCGTTGGTTCTGCTGACAGGTGCACAGTGCAGAGATTCTGTATAAGAAAATCTGGCGTGTGACTGATATCTGGTGTGTGACTGATATACTTCTTAATCTACCAAACAACTTGAAAGGTGAGTTATTTAATTGTGAGGGGATGTATGTAGACTATTTTGATTTTAATCAGACTAATGTATTTCTTCTGCTAAAGTGTAGGGAGTACTTTTTTTCTCTACAATCTTATTGACAGTGTGTGTGCATGTAGAAACCATTCTGTGATAAGCATTTGTTTTTTCATGTGTTTGTGGACAGATAACTTTGCAGTTTTTATATTTTGGTAGAATTAGAAACCAGTCATTGTTTATGAATTTGTGAAATGAGTTATGTTTCTGCACTAAAATCTAGTACTCCTTGAAGATGAAGAAATGTGTTTTGGTATAGAGCAAGGGATAGTGTTGTTTGTCTAGAATCACACAGTGAGTCTGTGTGCATTTAAGAACCACTGTGAGAGAAGCATTTGGTAACATTGTGTATTCGCTGACAGATAACTCTTATAAAACCAGTCATGTTGTCAAGTTTTAGTAGCATTAGAAGCCAGTCTTTGCTTATGTGTTGATTAAATGAGTCAGGCTTTGACACAAAAGTGCACTCTTGAAATATGTACATTGTGTGCAGTTCCCTTACCTCTTCCACAGTAGTGAATGAGTTTTGGTAAGCTGCTAGGGATAGTGTTGTTTGTCTAGAATCACACTGTGAGTCTGTGTGTATTTGGGAACTAGTGTGAGAGAAGTGTTTGGTAACATCGTGTATTTGCTGACAGATAAGTCTTTTAAAACCGGTCATGTTGTCAAATTTTAGTAGCTTTAGAAGCCAGTCTTTGCTTATGCGTTGATTAAATGAGTCAGGCTTTGACACAAAAGTTCAGTCTTGAAATATGTACATTGTGTGCAGTTTCCTTAACACTTCCATAGTAGTGAATGAGTTTTGGTAAACTCCTAGGGATAGTGGTTGTTGTCTAGAATCACACTGAGAGTCTGTGTGCATTTAGGAACCACTGTGAGAGAAGGATTGGGTAAAATCGTGTATTTGGTGGCAGATAACTGTTTTAAAACCTGCCATGTTGTCAAGTTTTAGTAGCATTAGAAGGCAGTCTTTGCTTATGCTTTGATTAAATGAGTCATGCTTTGACACAAAAGTGCAGTCCTGAAATATGTAGATTGTGTGCAGTTCCCTTACCACTTCCACAGTAGTAAATGAGTTTTGGTAAACTTCTAGGGATAGTGGTTGTTGTCTAGAATCACACAGTGAGTCTGTGTGCATTTGGGAACCACTGTGAGAGAAGGATTGGGTAACCGTGTATTTTCTGACAGATAACTCTTTTAAAACCGGTCATGTTGTCAAGTTTTAGTAGCATTAGAAGCTAGTCTTTGCTTATTCATTGATAAAATGAGTCAGGGTTTGACACTAAGGTGCGGTACCATGTACTATTCTCTTCACTGTGGTACAACTGAAAATTTAAAAGTTTTACCCAGTCACTGTCCTAGAAGCAGTCTGATGATTTAGCCAGTTTCTAAGTACTTATGTTGTGAACCATTCATTACCAAATAGACTGCTTCAAATGTCTATGCAGTATGTATGTAGTGTTCTAACATACTATACACTTGTCTTTTACACCTTCAATTCCCTAGTCAGTATCCATACACTTCCAGTAAACACCCTGTCACTCCCTTTGCAGTCCTCTAGTGACCCATCAGCACCATGTACTAATCCATTCACTGTGCCAAAACCCAAACACTTATAAATTCACCAAGACACTCTGTTTCCAGTACTCTAATGATTCAGTCACTGCCTAAGTATTCATGCACTGAGCCAGGCCTTAGCACATGGATTTTTTCAAACCCCTATCCACTATGCATGCACTCTTCTAACCACCTAGACACTTGTCTTTCACACTTTCAATTCCCTGGTCAGTATCCATACAGTCCAGCAAACATCCTGTCACTCTATTTGCACTCTTCTAGTGACCCATTCAGTACCAAGTACTAATCAATTCCCTGCGCCAAAAGCCTACCACTTATAAATTCACCCAGGCAGTCTTCTTGTTGTTCTCTAATCATTCAGTCAGTACCCAAGTACTCATGCAGTGAGCCAGGCCTTATCACATAGACTGCTTCAAACGCCTATTCACTATGCATGTAGTCCTGTAACTACCTACACAGTTGTTTTTAACAACTTCAATTCCCTAGTCAGTATCAATACACTTCTAGGAAACACCCTGTCACTACCTTTGCAGTCCTCTAGTGACCCATTCAGCACCATGTACTAATCCATTCACTGTGCCAAAACCCAAACACTTATAAATTCACCAAGACACTCTCTTTGCAGTATTCTAATCATTCAGTCAGTGCCTAAGTATTCATGCACTGAGCCAGGCCTTAGCACATGGACTGCTTCAAACCTCTATCCACTATGCATGCACTCTTGTAACCACCTAGACACTTGTCTTTCACACTTTCAATTCCCTAGTCAGTATCCATACCGTCCAGCAAACATCCTGTCACTCCCTTTGCACTCCTCTAGTGACCCATTCAGCACCATGTACTAATCCATTCACTGCGCCAAAAGCCTACCACTTATAAATTCACCCAGGCAGTCTTCTTGCTGTTCTCTAATCATTCAGTCAGTACCCAAGTACTCATGCAGTGAGCCAGGCCTTATCACATAGACTGCTTCAAACGCCTATTCACTATGCATGTAGTCCTGTAACTACCTACACAGTTGTTTTTCACACCTTCAATTCCCTAGTCAGTATCCATACACTTCCAGGAAACACCCTGTCACTCCCTTTGTAGTCCTCTAGTGACCCATTCAGCACCATGTACTAATCCATTCACTGTGCCAAAACCCAAACACTTATAAATTCACCAAGACACTCTCTTTGCAGTATTCTAATCATTCAGTCAGTGCCTGAGTATTCATGCACTGAGCCAGGCCTTAGCACATTGGCTGCTTCAAACCCCTATCCACTATGCATGCACTCTTCTAACCATCTAGACACTTGTCTTTCACACTTTCAATTCCCTAGTCAGTATCCATACCGTCCAGCAAACATCCTGTCACTCCCTTTGCACTCCTCTAGTGACCCATTCAGCACCATGTACTAATCCATTCACTGCGCCAAAAGCCTACCACTTATAAATTCACCCGGGAAGTCTTCTTGCTGTTCTCTAATCATTCAGTCAGTACCCAAGTACTCATGCAGTGAGCCAGGCCTTATCACATAGACTGCTTCAAACGCCTATTCACTATGCATGTAGTTCTGTAACTACCTACACAGTTGTTTTTCACACCTTCAATTCCCTAGTCAGTATCCATACACTTCCAGGAAACACCCTGTCACTCCCTTTGCAGTCCTCTAGTGACCCATTCAGCACCATGTACTAATCCATTCACTGTGCCAAAACCCAAACACTTATAAATTCACCAAGACACTCTCTTTGCAGTACTCTAATCATTCAGTCAGTGCCTAAGTATTCATGCACTGAGCCAGGCCTTAGCACATGAACTGCTTCAAACCCCTATCCACTATGCATGCACTCTTCTAACCACCTAGACACGTGTCTTTCACACTTTCAATTCCCTAGTCAGTATCCATACCGTCCAGCAAACATCCTGTCACTCCCTTTGCACTCCTCTAGTGACCCATTCAGCACCATGTACTAATCCATTCACTGCGCCAAATGCCTACCACTTATAAATTCACCCAGGTACTCTCCTTGCTGTACTCTAATCATTCAGTCAGTACCCAAGTACTCATGCAGTGAGCCAGGCCTAAGCACATGAACTGCTTTAAATGCCTATCCAGTATGCATTCAGTCCTCTAATCACCTACACAGTTGTCTTTCACACCTTCAATTCCCCAGTTAGTATTCATACACTTCTAGCAAACACCCTGTTACTCACCCAGTGTGTCTCCTTATAGTACTGTAATCATTCAGTCACTTAGCATGTAGTCTTTTAGTGAGGTAGGCTTTAGGGCATGAACTGCTTCAAAGTAGTATGCACTATGCATGTAGTGTTTTAACCATCATCACACTTGTGGTTCAGGGCTATAGTTTCTTAGTCAGTTTTTATATAAAATGTGTTTGTGCAGTAATGGAATAGTGTAAATTTGAAAGTTATTAATATACATTTATTTGTGATTCTTTTTTACAGATACTGTTTTTCAACGTTAAAATAGAGAAATCATGCCAGAAAAAAAAAGAAAAAGAAAAGAACAGAGACAGGAGGATTATTTGAAGAAACATCAACCACAAGTATTGAATGAACAAGAGAATGTGGCTAACAGGAAAAAATCTTCTGGTAAAATCACAAAGCAATTTATTAAAAATGTTTGTAGAGGCAAACAGAATGTAGATAATGCTGAAACTTCTGAGAATTTTTCAAGTAAGAAAAAAATTCAAAATAAGAGGAAAAGTAAAAAAGCAAATGTTCAGTCAAAGGAGATAAAGTATGGTAAAAGAAGGCAAAATCAGTATAAGGAATTACGCAAAAAAATATTTTACAAGAGAGTAGTGCATAATTTGCTGAAAGATGTGAAGAAATATTAAAAGAGAGCTTTATTTTATAAAAAGAAGAAGCATATTGAAAGCATTGTGGAAAAGGCTTTTGAAGTAAAAAGGAAACTGTTTATTTTAGTGTTAAACAGAATTCGATCACTAGATAAACCGATATATGTAATGAAGGCCAAAAGTAGGAGGAAAAGAGTTATTAATAAAAAAACAATTTTGTGATGTTTTTTTGGGAGAATGGAAACACAGTTCTAGTTCAGAGCCTTTTTTTAATGAAGAGAGTTATTCACTGAGCGAAAAATTATTGTATGCAGTTGACACCAGTGGTAGAGGTTATGAGGTTAGTGATGGTTGTCCAATGGAGAAAGAGAAAATGGTTGAAAGAAATGCAGAAGAAATGAAAGCTGATGAAGTTTTAGGGAGACGTGCTAAAAACCCTGTGTACACTTGGGATTGCAGTAGTGTTTGCAGTGTACGACAGGAATATATTGAAAAATTATGTCGTTTTTTACGAGCCTATACTAAAAAAGTGTAAAACAAAAGATTAAGCTGTGTTTTTCACCATTTCAGAATGCTGGCAGTACATCATTCTCAAATGCGGAAGTTAGTGAGAAGGTTGTATTATGCAAAAACTCCAGCACTAAAGTTAAGTGAGTTGAACAGTGCTCTTTTGCGTGGGTCAGTATCAGATGTGAAGCAGGTCTGTGAGGATATTGAGTTTTGTTACTTTGGGCCTCAGCAAGAGAGTGAAGAAACTGACACATTAGTAGAACAAAATGTTGAAGACAATGTAGAAACCGTAATTACAGAAAAATTTGAGGATGAAATCACAAAGTTTAAGGTAATTTCAGGTGAAAGACCAAATGTTTCTTGTATTTGTTGTCGGCGAAGTCACTATAAAAATCAGACTAGGGGTGTCAATCTGTATTTAAAAAGTGAAATAGAAGATAATGATAAGTGGATAGAATTTGCAACTTATTTGTTTGTAAAGGATTGTTTTGATTTGGGATGTGAGCAGCGTATTTGCAAATATTGTTATAACAAATTAGATGAGAATAAAATGCCTGCTAGAGCTGTTCATAATAATCTAGAGTTGGTTGCTATTCCTCCGGAGCTGATAGATTTAAATACGTATGAGTCTATTCTCATACAATGTGTTCACCCGTTTCAGGCTATTGTTCTTATGGAGCCCAAAACAAGTAAATTACCTCCATCAGAGTTGCAAAGAGGATTGAAAGGAAGAGTTGTGTATTTACCATTAGATTTAAGGAAAAATATTGAAACTATTGGTGTAGACCATGCAGAAAATGAGGCACTAGTCATTCTAGTTAATGGCGTTCCTACTAAGAATAAGAAAATCTGGCAAGAGTTAGTGGATGTTAGAAAAGTGCAAAAGGCATCATTGTATCTGTTAAAAAATAATGAGTGCTATAGAAATGTGGAAATGTGTTTGTTGGAGAAGAAGAAATAGATTTAGCAAAAGATACTGAAACATTAAGTGGACAAATTGAAAAAGTGGACATGTCCAGATGTGAAGAGATCTATGAACATTACAGTGTACATCCACTTCATTCCAAAGAGGTGATGGGGAATATGATTGAGTTGTTTCAAATGAAAAAAGCAACAGGAAGTCCCATGGGTGTATGGGAAGAGAGCTTGGAAGCTCGTTGTTTCCCGCAGTTGTTTCCAACAGGAAAAGGTGGATGATATGATGAACGTCCTGTGCAGATTCCTGCATCTGAATATCGGACAACAAGATTATATGCAGAAGATCCAAGATTTCGACAATGTATCCCTTATATGTTTCATCTTCTGTTTGAAAATGACTTGTCTGGACTTTCATATGCAGTAAATCATATTTTAAAAACTGGAATGCATCTTCAAAATGTAACTGCAAAGGATTTTATGGATAAAGTGCATCAGAGAGATGATCATTTAGAATCTCAGTTGATTAATCTGATGGCATGTCAGCGTGGGACTAATGAATATTGGTATCGTCGACATGGAGAACTGAAATGTATGCTACGGAACTTGGGAACTCCTACATGGTTCATTACACTAAGCTGTGCTGAGTATGCTTGGGATGATTTACTTGAATTTCTTCGAGAGGCAAATTCCAATATAAAAAATATTGAATACAAGACACCTGGAGAATTGTGCTCTTTGGATCCTGTCAATGTATGCAGATATTTTAATCATAGATTTGAAGCTATGATGTCTTTCATCTGCAATAAAAAGAATCCTCCTCTTGGAGAAGTTGTGGATTTCTTTTGGAGAAAGGAGTATCAAGCAAGAGGTGCTCCTCACATACATATGTTGTTATGGGTCAAGGACGCGCCCAAATTTGGAACAGATTCAGATGAAACTGTTTTGTCTTTCATTGAAGATTATGCTACATGTGCTCTTCCCAATACCAGAGAAGACAAAAACTTAAAACAACAAGTCTTACGATTTCAAAGCCACAGATGTGGAAAATACTGTCGACAAAAGTACAAGTCAAAGGATAAGTTCTATACCAAATGTCGTTTTGGATTTCCACGTCCTGTATTATCCAAAGGAAGAGTGAACAGTTTTATGTCAGCTGTACTACATACCATCACAAGAAAGTCTCTGAAAAACACCTACAACTTAAGAAGAAGCGAAGAATCAAAATACATAAATGACTACAATCCAGTTATTTTATCCATGTGGAACGCTAACATGGATATTCAGTATGTTGCAGACAATTCCACTGCTGTTGCTCGATATGTAACGTCTTACATTACAAAATCAGAAAAGACTGAATTGAAAGAAATGTGGGAAGAGATTTCTCACGAGAAGACTCTAAGTAAGAAATTATACAGTTTCAGTTTGAAGATGTTATCGCATCGTGAAATTGGAGCATATGAATGTTCAGATCGGTTATCATCTGCAAGTCTATATTCCAAAAGTAGAAGAATCATTTGGGTGAGTTTAGGTCTTGCAGGAATGCAAAATCGGGTACTGAGATCTGTTCAAGAAATTGAACATTTAGCAGAAAATTACCCTGAAAGTACAGATATTTTGAAAAACAATATGTTGGACACATACTATCCAAATAGAAGTCATCATCTTGAGAACATGTGTCTCTATGAAGTGCTGCAAAACTACACTTTTAAACGGAATACTACAGAGAACATCAACGATGGAAAATATGGAGTGATTGGTTCCGAAGGATGCCTGGTGAAACAAAGGAAAGGAAATGTAATTAAAAACTGAGTTGCGACACTGCTGACAAAAGGGAATTTTACTATTTAGCCCTTTTGCAAATGTTCACACCATGGCATTCAGAACTGGAATTACTTGGAGATTTTCCCAGCTATGAAGATTCATTTAATGCTTGTAAAGATAGCATACAATGCAGTGCTTTTGCAAATTATATCAAAATGTTGAATGATGAAATTGATCAAGAAGCTATAATTGCAGCTGAAATTGCTAGAGACAGTTCTCAAGACAGTCAAAGTTCTGCTGCACTGAGTCAAGATCCACTAGGACAATCAATTGTTGAAAATGAAGCAGCGATTGCAATGGATGAGGTGGAAACAGCAATATATCAAGCACAAGAAGATGCAATACAGTTAGGAAACTTGGAAGAGCAACTAAATGTTGAACAGAAACAAATATATCAGCAAGTGAAAGAGCAGATTGACCATGGATTACTTCATGAAAAGAGAGGGTGCTCATGTACATCATTTCAACCTATCCGAATGTATGTGAGTGGTCAAGCTGGAACAGGAAAAAGTTTATTAATTAAAGTAATTACAAGTTATCTGCAAAAAACAACTGAGTCACATTTGTCTTGTGTTGTCACTGCTCCAACTGGGTTGGCAGCACATAACATTAAAGAAATTACTTTACATCGTTTACTAATGCTCCAGTAGAGCATGAGAACAAATTGGAATACCACAAGCTATCTGGAGAAGCTTGTTGTGAAGTTTCAAGAGTCCTGAAGAAAATGAAACTTCTCGTTATTGATGAGGTGAGCATGGTTTCAAACCTGATGCTTGCCTTTGTGCATTTAAGAATGCAGCAAATTCTTAAAACAGAGTATGACGTGTTATTTGGAGGAAAACACGTCATAGTTTTTAGAGATCTACTGCAACTGGCTCCGGTAAAAGGACAACCGGTATTTAAAACACTTGCCCATGAAGATACCAGAAAGTCTCTTGGCAGTGTTGGTAATGTGAACATTTGGACTTATTTTGAATACAAAGAACTGACAAAAAATATGCGACAGGCAAATGATGCTGAATATGGAAGTATTCTTCAAGATTTAACCCCTTCAGTGCCCGCCCCTTTCCCCGCCCTGTGCCGGCCGTTGTATTAGCGGGCGGGGTTTATGACGAGCTGGTCTCGTCATGGGCACAGCGCAACCGCGGCCCATGACGAGACCAGCTCGTCATAGGCATTGAAGAGGTTAAGAATTGGAATTCTTTCAAAACAAGGATAAGAAGCTTTGGAGAGTCGATTACTTTGGAATGTCTTTCCAAATGAAAAAGCAGTTCCTGCAAAACTGTACGTGGAAATTGCAGAAAATAAGTCAGTGATTTGCTTAATGCCAACACGGCGTGAGTGTTCAATATTCAACGAAGAATTATTAAAACTGGAAAATGAAGAAATTGTAAAAATGGAAGCCATCGATAAAATACTGCATGAAGGAATGACTATTATTTTGACGGGTAAGTTGAGATAAAAAAAAATATCTAAAACAGCTGGTTTAGAAAAGACATTATATGCGTGTGTAAACTGTCGGGTAACTTTAAGGCGTAATTTGGATGTAGAGAAAGGTTTAGTTAATGGTGCAATGGGCAAAGTGTTGGATTTTGTGAATTATCAGAAAAAAGAAGGAATTGAATTTTTAAAAATTTAATTTGATCAGATTGATGAAGTTAAAGAAATTGGTCGTTGTTCAGTTCGTTTTTTGCTTGTTAAAGATTTATATGTCCGTAGGAAACAATTTCTATTTCCTCTGGCATATGCAGTGACTATTCATAAATCTCAAGGATTAAGTGTAGACAGTGCATTGGTGAACATTGGATCTACCGTATTTAAAGAGGGTATGGCATATGTTGCTTTGTCGCGAGTCAGAACATTATCTGGTTTGTTTTTGATTGATTTTGATGAGACAAAGGTTACTGCAGATGCAAACTGTGTAAAAGAGTATAGTAGGTTAAGAAGGGTGTATGCTCCAAATTTAGGTCAATATCCTGTATTTGAAAAGCTTGTGGTTGGTCGAAAAAGAAGGTTAGAGAATATCTGTTCTGAAGGTGTCAAGAAAAGAAAAGAACAAGATAATGTTGTGATTGCAGGTAAAAAGTAATTGGACACTGTTGGAGAGATTGTTGGTTATCAGTTTGAAAATAGTTCTGGTGTCAACTGCTATGCTAATGTAGTGGTCAATGTTGTTTTTTATCTTGAATGTTTGCAAGAACAAATTATGGAGAATTGGCAAAAAAGATTTTGTTCTCTCCTGCATTCTGTTTATGAAAATTTGACAACAGATAGAAGTAAAATACAATCTGTTTCAGATGTTCGTAGTCTTTTGGATGTGTGTTCTGGTTCTACACAATTTACACAAAATATCCAACAAGGTGCTCAGGAGTTTTTAATGTATATGCTTACCATTTTTGAAAATGAAGGTGTAGAAATAGAAAATATTGTTGGCCTTTCTTACAAATGGGAACATTATTGTGAAAATTGCATGTATACATGTAGCACCAATGTAGATACTGAGAGATTTCTGTATTTAACATTACCAGACTGTAAATCAGTGTCTTTCAATAAATTAGTGAAAGGTGCAATTCAAAACATGGAGTGTAGCCAATGTAAATCAGAAATGTTATCCACATTATTGTTAACAAAATGTGGAAAATACATAAGTTTAATGATGCAACCTTGTACAGCTGACGGAAGAAAATTGGATACTTTAATAAAACAATTTGTAGCAGCACAACTATCAATATCAGGAAGGACTTTTGTAGCAATTGCAATAATTTTCCATGATGGTCCTTCCACCACATCTGGAGATTACACTGCCTATCTAAAATGTGACAAAGGCTGGACACTTTGTAATGATGCCCAGTTGGTTTTCAAACAACGTTTGCCTAGTGAATTACCAAATTCCTATCTAATATTTTTAAAGCCAAAGTTTTAGGAAGATAATTCACTCTCTGAGGAATTTATTATTATAATTTCATAGGACTACCATTGGACAATTTACATAAAGAAGAAGTGCAAAAATACCATTTGGCCTCAAGGAAAGGTATATTTTTGAATTATGGACTTTTTGGTGGTCATTTATTCGGTGATTATTTTAATGCGGCAACATTTGCGGTTTTTATAAGTTAAAGTTATAACATTTTGTAATCTGTAAGCATTTCATATATGTATGATTTGTATTTTCTGGTATTTTACTGAGAATAGTATGTTGGTTTTTTTTTAACCATCTTTCTGATTGTTTTTTTTTTGCCCGCTGTTAAGTGATGATGTCGATTGAAATCACTATTTCTAGTGAAATTCAATATATTCTGAGAACAGCGAAAAAGGCAAACAAATTACTTTGTGGAAATTATGCTGTGTTATAAAAAATGTATTATTACATGTTATAATTTTTTTTTTTCTTTCACAGATCCAAATTTTAAAACAAGCAATTTATATGAATTTAGAATGCAATGAATATATGAAAAAAATGTATACCATTTTTTATTCCTATTATTGTGAAGGTAAGTTTAACTAAGTCTCAATATGCAGAATGACAAAGTCTGCAAGAAGCTACAAAGTTGAAACATGTTTCTAAAAACACTCTGTTTATACGTATGTAGTTTTCAAATCAGATATCCTGTGACCTGCAAAAAAAGAGATTTGAGGGGTTCATAGTATTTCCCATTGTACCTATTGAAGGACCGCAATCATTTCAATCATTCTTCTTTGAACATCTTTGCAGACAAAACTCTGTGCTTACCTTCTATCATTCGCAAGGAGTTTTGAAACCGGAAATATGTCACTTTTTGTAACATAGTTATTGCGCAAGACACTCTTTCATATTTACAAAAAGAGGAAAAGGCACTCTGTGCACTTTTTATACTCCATGTAAATACAACCTCATTATGCACACCACTTTGCGTTGAAAGGGTGTTCTATAAGTGTTGTTGTGCATGATTGCACTGAATACTCATAGAACAAGATAGATGTCTAGATTTATTAGAAATCATGAATCTCGATATGTGTGTGAATGCTGCACCACTCTAAAAGTGGTGTCGGAAAGCACAACAAGGAGAATTCTTTTCATTTCTCCACATTTTTATATCTTCAATGCATGCTGAAATGTTCAGCATACATTGAAGGAGAAAAATGCATTTTCTCATTGTTTTTGTGCAGGAAGGTGTGTCTTCCTGCAGAAAAACAAACAGCACATGACACAGATATCCTTGCACTATGGTGCAAGGGTGCCTGTGTCACCACATGGCTGCAGTTTAAGCAGCCGTGCAGAGAGAAGCATAGATTTGCAACATATTTATGTACATATGTTGCATCCCTGTGCTTCAGAAGTACTACAGCACACTGTAGTTAAAGAGGTTCCTGTGTGATGCTGCAGCACTTCCTCATAGTTCTGCACTTATACATTCACCATACGCTACTAATGCATTCATTCAGTCAATTACGTACTACACATACATTCATCTAAACTTTCACACACTAACAAAGAAATGTAGCACTTTTTTTAAACCAGGAAAGTTAGTTCTTACAAGAACTTTTTTTTCTCTTCTTTCTTCTTTTATATTTTTTTGGTTTTTCTAACAATTTTGTGATTTTTTTGGTTTTTCTGAAAAAAAGACCAAAAAACAAAACAGGAGAAACCAAACAATGAACTTCAGGAACAAGAAAAAAAGAAGAAAAGAAGAACTAGCAAATGTGACTTTCTTGCCGGTGGCAGATCAGATCGATCGACTGCTCACCATAGCACAAAGTCGCATTGCACTTAGTGCAGAGCACTTTTAAAAATTGAAATTGAGGACGGATGCACTCTTGATGTGCTCCGCTGCGATGAGGTGGAAGGCGCAGGAGCAGGAGTGTTTCTCATCCGTCGGCACTCTTCTCGTGCAAGATTGTTTGGATGAAGGGTCCTCATGTGCTTCATCATACTTGCCGTGCCGCACGAGTATTTCTTGTTAGGATCCCCTCGCGACAGGACTCTTTTGCAAATTTTGCACGTGACCAAGGTGGCATTGGTCTTATTCTGCCCCTCGGGAAAAGTATAAAATTTCCACACCACTGAAGAAAAACGTTCTTTGGGTGGTGCCTCCTCCAAAAATTCATCCTCATATGAGTGAGGAGATGCAGGTGATGCCTGCTGCCCTGAAGCCATTTTTGGTTGAAAAAAGTTAGAGCTAAGTGTAAACTTAGTCTAAAAAATCTTCTTCTCTCCAAAGAGATGGTCCTCTAAAGAAGGTCAAAGAAGAATGATTGAAATGGGTGGGGTCTTTCAATAGTTAGAAGAGGAAGTGTAATGAACCAATCAAATCTCTTTTTTTGCAGGTCACATGGGATCCGCGCACCCTGCGCTTATGCGGCTCGCATCCGCGAAATTGGATTAAAAAAATTTAGGGATTAGATGTAAAAATATATTACTTTTAAGACTAGTTTAGAGTTTGTCTTCAATTTATATTCACATGAAATACATAAATATGTTTTTTTAAATGTTACATACTTCGTGGGATCCGCGCACCTACCGCATCGGGGAGCGCGTAAACGTCGCGTTACGTACATCGAACGTGTCGCGTATAGGCTGGGAGTCGCGTACCGGTCGCATTGGAATCGCGCACTAACCACATACCCGACGCATACCATGCGCGGATGCTATCGCGTAGGGATCGAGAACTGTGCGCATAGGGTGCGCGGATCCAAAAACATTGAAAAAAAATATGTAAAATAAAGTTTTGAACATATAGTTAAAGAAATATTTTTTAAAATATAAAATATATGTTTGAAAAACCCATTTAGTTCAAATAATATTTTTTAATTTTTAAAAGAATTAATTGAAAAAATAAGTTTAAAAAATGGTGATAAAAAAGTATTTTAAAAGTATTTTAAAAAAAAATGTAATTAATGAAATTGACACACTGAATTTGAAAAATATACAAATCCAATCAAATTCATTAAACATGATATCTTCAGAGATAAGTTATAGATAGGAATTAGCATTTAAAAAAACCTTTGAAATTCACTGAAAAACCATAGTTTTCATGCACGTTATAGTTAGGAATTGGCATTCAAAAAACCTTTGAAATTCACTGAAAAAACCAAAGGTTTTAGGGGCGTTATAGTTAGGAATTGGCATTTAAAAAACCTTAGAAATTCACTGAAAAAACCATAGGTTTCAGGGGTGTTATAGTTAGCTGGACATTTCCCTCGTACAAACCCTAGAAATTCCCCTGTTATAGTTAGTTCAGCTAACTATAACACGCACCCCCGCAATGCACTGCTGATGACGTCACATATTACATCACTCATGACATGGTCAGTGACATCACTGATGACATCTCAAATGACATCACTGATGACATCATCCATGTGATAAATTACTGCATCTTCTCACACCCTAATTTAACCGTTGATACACCAACTCAAAATTTCAGACGTCCATTCTCAAAACCATAGATACTCCAATACCAATAAGTACATACCCACTCATTAACTCTTAGGTCTACATACACCTGCACTCACTCACCTGTACAGTCACTCATACTTACAGTCACTCCGTACAAGACTATCACATGCATTTATACACCTACATGTTATGTTATGTTATGTTAGATATTTTTATAGCGCGCAATAGTTACTCCAAGGAGTGTCCCAGCGCGGAGCCAAGCGAAGAGATAACAGAAGTAGAAGACTATGGAAACAGATGAGTTTTGAGGAGACGCTTGAAACAGAGTGGGTCCTGAGTATTGCGCAGGAAAAATGGGAGAGCATTCCAGGCCAGGGAGGCTTTAACCGCAAGCGAGCTACCCCCCCACCCTGGACGGGAGAAGCGCGGAACCCTGGCCAACAAAAGAGCTGACGAGCGTAGTGCTCTAGTCGGAACGTAAAAGGCAAACCACCTCTGCAGATAAATGGGACCCAGATTGTGAAGGGCCCTGTGGGCAATGACCAATGCTTTAAACTTAACCCTCTCAGCCATGGGTAGCCAGTGCAGGGCACGAAGATGCACGCGTACACTACTACTTCTGGCGATACCAAGAAGCAGCCTTGCGGCCGCATTCTGGATCACTTGTAGTTTGTTCATGGATTAACCGGGTAAGCCGACATACAGGGCATTGGCGTAGTCCAAGCGGGACAATACCAACGCCCGAACAACCGTTTCCTTGGCAGACCTAGGGAGAAGGGGGAGAAAACTCCTAAGTACCTTAAGAATGCCAAAACAACCGCCTGAGATCTTCTTCACCTGGACAGAGAATGATAGATTATCCTCAAACCAGACTCCTAGGTTTTTAGCGGAGCTCCTATTAGAAGAAGGAGGGGGGAAATCAGGAGGCCAGATCTTACATCTGGAGTCCAAGGGGAAGTTGCCATAAAGAAGGATCTCCGATTTGTCTTCATTGCACTTGAGTTGAGCTCTAGCAAGCCACCCAAATACAGAAGACAAACACTTCTGCACAGGCAAGACGGAATCATCCCCCTTGCCCCAGGTAAAAAGAAGCTGGGTGTCATCGGCATAGGCTATCACCTTGGCCCCCAACTCCTTGGCCAGAAAGACCAGAGGGGTAACATAGATGTTAAAGAGAAGGGGGCTAAGGGACGAGCCCTGGGGGACACCTATGGAGACCTCCTGCAGGGAAGAGGCTGCCGGCGGCAACCAAACCTGTTGGGTGCGACCCTCCAAAAAAGACCTCAGCCAAGCTAGAGCCAAGCCAGAGACCCCAATCTCAGAGAGGCGGGAGAGCAGCTTGGCGTGCAGCACCGTGTCAAACGCCGCTGACAAATCAAGCATAACCAAAGCTGCTCTGCCACCCGCATCTAAGCAGTCACGAATTGCTTCAGAGATCTCAACTAGCGCTGACTCCGTACTATAAGATGCCCGAAACCCAGACTGAGCTGGGTGCAGAGCATCAGATCTTTCCACAAATTCCGTGAGTTGTCTGGTCACTGCCTTCTCACAAACCTTGGCTAGGCTGGGGAGAAGGGAGATTGGGCGGTAGTTGCCTGGCAGCGATGGGTCAAGGGACGGTTTCTTCAGTAAAGGAAGGATTTTGGCCTGTTTCCATTCCGGCGGAACCCAGTCCTCCCGCAGGGAGGAGTTAATAATGGCGTTGACCTCAGGATTGATAGTCTCCGCTACTGCTGCCAGCAGTCTGGCTGAGCAGGAATCCGAGGGCGAACCGGACTTAAGGCCCTTAAGTATTTTCAGAGAACTAGCGAGATTGACAGGGGAGAAGACCGATAGGGCGTGTTTCAAAACACCCTGTAGAGGCACAATCCGTCCATCCTCCACAAGAGGGCCCGCACACGCAGAAAGAGACTGCTGAATCAAACGGATTTTATCCAGGAAGAAACAAGAGAGGGTGTTGCACCAGCCATCCGTGGCCGGGCCAGAGCAGTTGAGAGCGGCAGGAGATGTGAAACTCTGCACTATATGGAAAACCTCCTTCGTATTATTACAAGCCTGCTCAATGCGATCGGTGAAATATTGCTTTTTAGCCTGGCAAATGGCAGAATAATAGATTTTTTGACTACCCCTCAAAGCGGCCTTAGCCAGAGGACAGTAACCACTGCGACGCCAAATCCGTTCAAGCATTTTGCAATCCTGTTTAAGCACGCGCAGCTCAGCAGAAAACCAGGGCTTTGATGGCCAAAGTCTTGAGGAGCTAGAGGAGGTGGGAATAGCCAGCAAGGTCATGGACTTATCGAACCAGTTAGTAAAGCCAGCAAGGCTCCCCTCAAGATCACCGGTAAGGGTCGGCCTAGAGGCCGCCAAGGCCCCAGCCAGGGAGACGGGATCAACCTTTTTAAAGGCTGGTTTCCGAGAGATAGAATCAGCCCCACGGGGCGGACCTAACTTCCAGGAGAAAAAAGTAATAAAGTGGTCAGGCCCCACCAGGGGAAGAGGGTCCTCTACTAAGATATTAAAATTAGAACAGATAGGATCGAGGATGTGACCACCCTGATGCGTTGGGTGGACAACCCATTGTGACAGTTGGGCAAGCTGAAGCATATCTTTTAGGGCAATGGCATCATTACACGCCCCTTGATCCAGATGAATATTCAAGTCTCCCAAGAACAAGAACTGCGAGAAACGAAGAGCCCTGGTAATCAGCTATGCGCCGCAAGACTATAAGGTGGCGTGGGCAGACCCAGGGGGGCGATAGACCAGCGTCCCACCCAATAGGAAGTGGGGGGAAAACCTGATACTAAAGTCCAATGCTTCTCCTGCCCCCCAGGCATGAGTCTCACCCCTAATAAACTCCCACTTCTCTCTAAATATGACCGCCACACCGCCGCCCCTTCCTTCTAAACGATCAGCCCTAGCAACTTTGTAACCCACAGGAATGGCCAGAGTAACAAAAGGGTCAGAGTTGGAGTCAAGCCATGTTTCCGTAAGGAACAGAAGGTCAACAGGGTGGTCGGTGAGCAGCTCAAAGACGTCAGAGTGATGTTTTTTGAGGGAGCGAACATTGATAAGGGCGCCAGAAATGGATGTTGAGTTAACAAGCTTAGGCCGCCGGCCTAACACAAGTGAGGCAGCTAGAGGAATGGCCGGAAGACAGAAACCACAGGCAGCACAGACGTGCTCCTGAGGGACCAACAGGTCAAACTGAAGGTGGGAGGTGCCTAAAGTAGAATTCAAATTTAATAAATCATCCCTACCGTATATCAGCGCAGCCTGGGCGCCCCCCGGCCAACGGGCAGCGTAACTGGCCCTGGCCTCTGCCGGGACGCTGACGGGCGCAGACGGGCTTGCCTTAGGCGCGCCCGCTGCGCGCGTCTGCCCCTCGCGCATATTTGTAGGCCGGCAGCCAAAAAGACTAGAGAGCGCACCGCCCAAAATGGCGCCTCTAGATGGCTGACCGGCAAAGCAGGAAGTAGGTGAATCCCTCACAAGAGCAAAGAGCAAAATTTCCCCCAGCAAGTTCCCACACAAAAGTAAAAATGTATAAAAGCTTCCCTTCACGCACCCAGTAAAATCAGGGGCTAATTCAGGCCTATCAAGTTTTAAAAGCACATTCACATTTAAAAAACGAAGTATTTAAAAGGCACAGCACAGAGAAATCAGCAATACGAGTGACAGGAAGTTAAAACCCCTCAAGGCATGCGCGTCCGCCCCTTGCACATATTTGAAGGCCGGCAGCCAAAAAGACTAGAGAGCGCACTGCCCAAAATGGCGCCTCTAGATGGCTGACTGGCAAAGCAGGAAGTAGGTGAAACCCTCACACGAGCAAGGAGCAAAATTTCCCCCAGCAAATTCCCACACAAAAGTAAAAATGTATAAAAGCTTCCCTTCACGCACCCAGTAAAATCAGGGGCTATTCAGGCCTATCTAGTTTTAAAAGCACATTCACATTTAAAAAACGAAGTATTTAAAAGGCACAGCACAGAGAAATCAGCAATACGAGTGACAGGAAGTTAAAACCCCTCAAGGCATGCGCATCCGCCCCTCGCGCATATTTGTAGGCCGGCAGCCAAAAAGACTAGAGACGCACTGCCCAAAATGGCGCCTCTAGATGGCTGACCGGCAAAGCAGGAAGTAGGTGAAACCCTCACACGATCAAAGAGCAAAATTTCCCCCAGCAAATTCCCACACAAAAGTAAAAATGTATAAAAGCTTCCCTTCACGCACCCAGTAAAATCAGGGGCTAATTCAGGCCTATCAAGTTTTAAAAGCACAACATAGACACTCACACACCACCAATCATCCATAGAGGTACTCTCACACCTAGTCAGTCATGCAAATAATTAATCACACTCCCATTTACTCACCTATACAGTTATACACACTCAAGTTCACTTACTCCTAAAAATAGTACCACATTCTTACGCTCTTATACAATCATTGATACAAGCACACACTCATCCATACAACCACTCTCACACACTCTCACATATACCCACTTATATACTCTTAGACACATATATACTGCCTTTCACATATGTAGTTAGTCACACATGTACCACTGAGATATACATTCAATCCCTAACACACCCATACATACACTCACTCAACCATACAGCTCATCACAGCTGCACTCTTGAAACCATGCACCCATAGAATCACCCACTCACACATCTATGCACAGAGTCACACACACCCTACCCACACAAACACTCAGGCACCCATACAGATACTCAGACAACCAATCAATAACCCATATAGACACTCATATAGCTATTCACAAAACCATGCAGCCACTTATACACAAATAGACAGACACATACATACATTCACTCAGTTTAGTCACTAGTCTGCAGTAAGATACATTTAATGTCTCACTTATAGAGTCAGTTACACACCTAGAAAATCATCCATTCATACACTTGTACAGCCACTCTTTCTTCCACAGGTCTTTCACTATAAATATATAAAACATATTTAAACTTTACAGAAACACACAGTCACTGGATGACGTCAGCAGCGATGTCATCAGTGATATCATTTGAGATGTCATCAGTGATGTCATCAGTGATGTCACTGACCAGGTCATGAGTGATGTAATATGTGACGTCATCAGCAGTGCATTGCGGGGGTGCGAGTTATAGTTAGCTGAACTATCTATAACAGGGGAATTTCTAGGGTTTTGTACGAGGGAAATGTCCAGCTAACTATAACACCCCTAAAACTTATGGTTTTTTCAGTGAATATCTATATATATATATATATATATATATATATATATATATATATATATATATATATATATATATATTATCTACTGGCGGTCGCCAGTAGATAGTTATAGTTAGGACCGTGTTTCCATAGGAAATCCGCAACATTCTATTTGGAATAACTTTGGCGCCGGTTGACGAATCCTCGCGAAATTTTCAAAATAGGTGGGGCGCTCCGCTCCGCTCCGCTCCTACCCTGAAAGTCTCGGGGGGATTCGTCAAGCGGGGGCTGAGAAAAAAGGGGGGTCACAAAACGCGTTTTCCCCATGCAATTTTCCATAGGGACCTTTAGTCCAAGGTACAGCCCGAACGGCTGAACAGAATTACTTGAAATTTGGCAAAGAGGTAGTCCTCGGGTCAGGCATGTGCCTTTTGCATATATGGTGTCAATCTGTTCAGTAGTTCCTGTCAAAATCAAAAGTAAAATCACATACATATCTGGGCGGAGCCTAACCACACATCTCATCGTGAGATCTGATTGGCTGTCAGTACTTCATCCAAGAAGTGTTGGCAGCCATCTTGGGACCAATATACATGATAGCACCTCATTAAAAAGCATTGCAGTTAATAGAAGGTTTTAAGACTTTAGTTACATTATAAATCATTTGTTGATGGTACCATACTCATTTTAGGAATTGTGTTGTGTTCTAAGGTGATTTTACCATGTGAAAAAGCCTTCTGCTGTGATATCACGAACCATGTTTGAGAGAAAACTATTTTCTCATACTTTTCCCACAGAGGTTTGGAAGGTGATCTATAAGCTAAACTGAGAGCATATTTTCTGTAAATTCACATTATCTTTCTCAGTCATGTAAGAATGAAGTCTGACATTCTCAGTAAAACATGTACATCCAACAAGGGCAGAGACTGTCAGTTGATTCCTTTGTGTTCTACTGCAGCTTCCCAGAGTGCTCTAAAGAACAACTAGAGCGCTAACAGTCTTACTTATGACAAAAGTATGGCACACCTGAAGCCATCTTGATTGGAATAAAGTGGTAACACGTAAAACATTTAATTTACAAAGGAACAAAATGAGGGGGTTCATTTTGCCATATAAATTATGATTAGTGCTGCAGAAAGAAAAACTAGGGCACATTTTGACTTCTGAAATCCTCTTTTATTTCATAAAAACATTCTGACATGCAGACTGAAACATGCACTTTGAATACCAGAAGCAGACTTGCCTGGTAAGCAGTAGCTTTACTACAGTGATCTAATGAGCAACTAGAGTGCTAACATTCAGAATTTATGGAAAATGTGTGACACATCTGAATGCCTTCTTGATGGAATCAAAGTAAAAAACTGAAAGTATTTCCTACTGAGGAGACTGCAGTAAATGAGGAAATTAGGAAACTTCATAACAAATAAGTCTCCCAAGATGGCCACCAGAGACAAAAGAGCCCAAATGTAGCCCAAATATCACCCAGATGTAGCCCAAGTATAGCCCAATGACAGAATGTCCCAGAGTGTTCTTAAGAACCACTAGAGCGCTAACAGTCTTACTTATGACAAAAGTATGGCACACCTGAAGCCATCTTGATTGGAATAAAGTGGTAACACTTAAAACATTTAATTTACAAAGGAACAAAATGAGGGGGTTCATTTTGCCATATAAATTATGATTAGTGCTGCAGAAAGAAAAACTAGGGCACATTTTGACTTCTGAAATCCTCTTTTATTTCATAAAAACATTCTGACATGCAGACTGGAACATGCACTTTTAATACCAGCAGCAGACTTTTGTGGTGAGCAGTAGCTTTACTACAGTGATCTAATGAGCAATGTCAGGGCTCCTAGGGGCTCTTGGACAATAGCGGGTACAGTGTTGGGCAGAAGTTATGGGTCAGGAAGAAGAATGCGGGCCAGAGGCAATGGCTGGACCAGGCTGAATCAGAAATGGAACCGAAGAAAGGCCGCCGCTTTCTAATCAACGCAGCGGTCTAGTTTATTTATTCCCCACAGGTGTTCAGAGGCAGCTTGAGGCGCGCGCGCTGGAACCAACGCGCACTTCACTGAGGAAGTTTCAGAGCACGCAGGTTAATTCTTAGGCTCCTCAGATTTAGTCAGAGAGCAACCTCGTCGGGTTTCGCCCGGTTTCTCGTCCGCTACCTCCGTCGGAAGTAGTCAGAAGCAGTCTAAGTTCGTAGCAAGATTGAGAAGGAGAAGTTTGCTGAGGTAACAGTTTGTGGCGCCTCTTCCCAATTTCTCGGCTTCAGCTGGTGAAAGCAACTCGTCGATGGATACCTAGCGCTACCAGAACCTGAAGGAAGAAAGAAGTCATAAGCTAAGTCACAAAGAAAATTATAGAATTACTCTGAATGAAATGTAAAATAAAATGTTGTATATAGTTAGAGACAAGACAGTACTCACCAGAAAAAATCTAGATTAATGGCAAAATCCTGCTAAGAAGGAAAAGGTCGTCAAAAGGGAATTCCAGAACAGTTAAGAAAAGTCGTTAGAAAATAGATACTATTAAGAAGAGTCCTTACAAAGATAAAGGCATACACACTCAAGTAAGTGAATTAGATTACCTAAAGTGTAAGAGAGTTTCAAGGGGTAAATAGGAAATAAATACATTAAGTGATATCTTGTTGACAGGTAAATTCCAGAGGTGCCTTTTTTCAAGAAAAAGAAAGAACAGAAAGAGAGATAGTAACAAGAATAATAGAAGAGGGGCACAGTGCTTGGAGCTAAGGGTAGGTAAAGAACAAGGGAGCGGAATAGAATATAGAGTTCAGCTAAGTGTAAGAAATAATAACTTAATGCTTGGTTTCGTAGATTCTCTCAGTTGACACGCAGACTGCAGATAGAACGAAGAAGTAGACGAAAGAGAGAAGACAAGCTTCAGGACCAGTCTCTTCTTGTTTATTATTTTATCCACTCCCCCTTCCCCCTTGGGGGTAGATTTGTGGGCCTAGAAATTAAACTGGGCCGCAGAAATATCCTTGAAGGGGAGTTGGGAATCAGCGTCTCTGTTCCTGTGCAAGATACTGAAAGAATACTCTTGAACCCTTGACAAGCAACTAGAGTGCTAACATTCAGAATTTATGGCAAATGTGTGACATATCTGAATACCTTCTTGATGGAATCAAAGTAAAAAACTGAAAGCATTTCCTACTGAGGAGACTGCAGTAAATGAGGAAATTAGGAAACTTCATAACAAATAAATCTCCTAAAATGGCCACCAGAGACAAAAGAGCCCAAATGTAGCCCAAATATCACCCAGATGTAGCCCAAATGTAGCCCAATGACAGAAGTGTGCAAAACACTTATTTTTTATGTATTTGCAGTTTTATATAGTGCAGACTTGTCAGGTATTGGAGTGCTTTACCTGAACATTGGTTACATCACACAAGATCAAATTCATTTTGGTTGTAGACATGGGGAGATTAAGTGATTTGACCCGAATCACAGAATGTTGAGCTGAAGCAGACACTCCAACCTGGTTCCCCAGTTGCAAAGTCTGCAGCTCTGAAAGTAACACCACACCCTCTTCCCTTGGATGCAACATTTAATCAAGTGGTCAACTGGATAAAAAAACTAAGATTACAAATAATTTAAAAGTTCTTTGTCGCTATTTGAAAACTCAGAAAATATGTCCTCATTTTAGTTTTTTAGAGCACTAACCATAATTTTGATGCAAATAAGACCCTCTCATATATGTAATTTCTAAAGGAAATGCTCTAGGCATTACAGTTTTGATTACATCAAGATGACGTCAGGCATTCCACACTTTTGTAATAAATATAGAATGTTAGCAATCTAGTTGTTCATTGGGATACTGTTGAGAGGCAGAGGCCAGGGGCACGGACTCTGAAAATTGAAGGCAGGTAGGAGAGTGCAGAGGCAACAATTTGACCACACTAGGCAGGCAGGAAGGGCAGTGGCAGCACAACAGACTATGGAGGGCAGTGGAAAGGGGAGCAGGGGCAACACACCAACAATACAGGACTGGCAAGAGAGGCTGTGGCAATATAATAGACCATTGTGGGCAGAAGGAAGAGGCAGTGGTCATACAACCATACATGCCAACAGACCCATTTCAGCCAGGAAAAGTCCAATGTTTTTAAGCTCAAATGGGCTTTACTTGATCTGTTTCCTGTCTACAATCTTCTCTTTTTCAATGTAACTCAAAGGGGAAAATCAATACCCCAGTTTTATTTCAAAATCTCCCTCTTACCAAGTTCAAAATGTTCGCAAGTATGGTACATTGGATCATGGTAGGCAGGAGGAATTGGGGTAGGGACATGGACTCGGATAACAGAGGACAGGAGGGACATTGAGAGGTGCACCAAACTGACCCTACAGGGCAGGCATCAGGGTTTGCAGCAGCACAATACACCACACAGGGCATGCGGGACGGGAGTGCAGCACAACAATCCATAGAAAGCAATAGGGAGGGGACAGGACCATACACTAGAAACAAGACACACCATGGAGAGCAACAGTGAGACTATGATGGCATACACACAGACCATGGAGGGAAGGTGGGAGGGGGTCAGGAGCAGCTAGCTGACCACACAGGGAAGGTGGGAGGGGCCATGGCAGCACAGAAGACCATGCATAGCAAGCGGGAGGGTTAGTGGCAGCACAATGGCTATGATGGGCAAGAAGGAGGGTGCAGGGGCATGCACAAAGGACCATGGAGGATAGAAGGGAGGGTCAGGACCTGGGCACAGACAAGAGAGTTCAGGGGAAGGGGCCTCACAACAGACCGCGCGGGGCAGGCAGGAGGAGCAGTTGCAGCACAACAGACCAGGGAGGGCAGAAGGGCGTGGCAGTAAAATGGACCATGGAGGACAGGAGGAAGGGGATAGGGGCATTGCATGTGGACAGGCAGGGTGGAGGTGGCAGGGACAGGTTACAGTCATCTGACAATGCTAGGCAGGTGGTAGGGGAGTGGCAGCTCAACAGAACACTCAGAGTAGATAGGAGTGGCAGGTCCATGGAACATGGTGGTCAAAAAGGATGGAGCAGGGGCATGCACAAAGACATTGGAGGGCAGGGGGAAGGAGAATAGGGGCAGCAAGCAAAGCACAGAGGCTAAGCAGGAGGTCAATGATGGGCCATAGAATTGGGCAATGGAGGGCAGGATGAGTGGACTGGTACATCATGCTAAATGCAGGGCAGTGGCAGCACATCAGACCATGCATGGCAGGAGGGAGGAGGCTAGTCCATGGATTCAGACAACAGAGGATAGGGAGGAGGTGGATGGGGCAGCAAGCTAACTGTTCATAGAAGGTGGTTATTAGGAACTTTATTGTTTTTAAAATGTGTGTCTGTGCGAACTACTTAAGATATGAACAAGTATGCAGCATAATCTCACTTTTATTCAGGAAGAAGAGGACGTTTGGGACTGTGACTCCGGGCTCACTTGGCAGAAACATACCCTGACCCTCCACCCCCATCGCAAAATGTAATGCCCGTGAAAAGGGTAGGTGGACGCAGTGTTATATAGAACATAGTCCTGAGAGCACGATTGAAAATGAAAACTAGATATAGTATATGATATAAACTATGCACCAAAAAGTGTGATATAAGATGAACCGGGGCGTGAAATATAATATGCAATACATTGTGCGCAATGACAGATTCATTGGAGAGCGCGAGATAGCACAGGCACTAGCGCTTGCTATGTGATATGCGCCTTGGAGTGTAATATGCACAGGGCAGTGTTGTGTAACCTAAGTAGTCTCTAAAGTTGTAATATAAAATATGTGCTGGGTAGTGTAACATTGCATATGCACTGTGACAAAGATATGGATCCCAGATTGTAATATGTATGGCATAGCGCTGTGCTTTATAACATAGGCATCGAGGAAGGCACGTTAGATGGGGCAATATAACCCGTGCGAAGTCAAGTGTGGCATGACATATTCACGGGGTGGTGTTACAGTGCACATGGGCTAGAGAGTGTCATAGCATACGCACTAGCTGGTGGAATACAACACAGAGGTGTGTGGCACTCGGCAGGCACTGGTGGGTGTAACACAGCATTGGGCTCAGCCAGGAGCACACTGTGACTCTCAAGTGAGGTTTGTCTCCTTTCCAGAGAGTAAAATAAGAAGTATTACACATCCGGCGGTGGATGTGTGTTTTATTAACCGTGAGGGGGTATCTTGCATAGTTTGGTAGAATTTTTGTCGAATCCCCTTTGAATGGCTTGGTGTGCACGTGTATTAAATGTGCCCGTCAATAGCTACCCATGTTTGTATAAATAAACGACAAGGGTGTCTTCTTGGAGAGTACCCACCAGCGGGGGCGCCGGGGTTAGGCACGGTAGGGTGTCAGACATGTCAGAGCTTCACTAGCGGTGTGAATACATTCTACGTGGATTCATTGTATGCATAGTCACCTTTTAATGAATAGCACGCAAATCGTCATAGTGATAGGTACATACGGTTTGTCCAGCATGTCCTAGGTGTTTCTATAAATATATATATTTTTTTAAAAATAAAAAACAAAGGCCGGCCCCGGGGGATGGGGTCCCCGGGGCCATAAGTGGCCTGAGGAGGGGGGCAACACAGGCCCCCTCCTAAAGAATAAAACAATTAAAAAAAGGCCATGACCTGGGGGTTGGGGTCTCCGGGTCTGAATAAGGCCTTGGGAGGGCCACATTTATTTTTTTCAACAAAACAAATTAGGGTGCAGGCCCTGGGGGATGGGGTCCCCAGGGCTAATAAATTAGAAAAAGAAAGGGGGCCACACAGCCCTCCTTCTTAAAAATAAATTAAAAAAAGACCGGCATCGCGCCGGAGGCCACACCCTCTCCGTGCAGCACTCTGCAAACGCGCCCCCTTGCCAGTTGTAAGTTGAGGAATTAATTCCCCTTCAATACTGAGGGTCCCTAAGGGCCAACTAGCCCAACAGGTATCTCCAGTATACGCCAGGGAGCTGCGTTGCAGACAGGTGTTCTGAGGCCACGCCCCTTTTTACACCTCCATGCAACGCAGCTCTGTGGCGCTTACTGGAGGTACCTAGTGGGCTAGTTTGACCCTAGGGACCCTTAGGATTCAAGGGGACTTAATCTCTCAACTCAGAACGCCCACAGGCCCTATGGCGCATTTTTAAGTTGGGGAAATAATTCCCTTTCAATCCTGAGGGACCCTGGGGTCCAACTAGCCCACCAGGTGCTTCCAGTGAGCACCACTGCTCTGCGTTGCAGAGAGGTGGTGCAGGCCGTGCCACTTTTTACACCTCTCTGCAACGCAGCTCTGTGGCGCTTACTGGAGGTACCTAGTGGTCTAGTTGGACCCTAGGGACCCTCAGGATTCAAGGGGACTTAATCTCCCAGCTTAAAATGGCTACAGGGCGTGTTTACACAGTGGGGAAGGGAGGGGACGGGGCATGAGGTGACATGTTCAAACACGCCCTGTGGTGCGTTTTAAGAGGTAGTTTTAATCCCCTGCCCTATTATATACTAGGGGCCTATAGAGGAGGTCATGCTAATCACAGGGGGACCCCAACACATAGTGTGCCCTAGTGTATGTAGGTGTTTTCACTGTATCCTGAGTGTCTTTTAACATAGCACTGGCTCTAGGACTGGTTAGTCAGACTCAGTTACCACCAGTATCCGTCTGAAAAAGTTGAGGGTACAGGATGATTTTGCAACAAGGCTTGTTTCTGCTCTTCTGTTTGTTCTTTCTGCACGTTATACTTCTTCCTGCACTTTTCTTCATCTTTGAGGACTTCTGTTGCTTCTTTCTGCATTTGTTTTTTTTCTTTCTGTGCGTTTTTCCTTCTTTCTTCACATGTCCTATCTCTGTAGGCATAGCTAGAAATTAGCATTTAAAAGACCTTTGAAATTCACTGAAAAAACATAGGTTTCAGGCACGTTATAGCTAGGAATTAGCATTTAAAAAACCTTAGAAATTCACTGAAAAAACCATAGGTTTCCGGGGCGTTATAGTTAGCTGGACTTTTCACTCGTACAAAACCATAGAAATTCCCCCGTTATAGTTAGTTCAGCTAACTATAACTCGCGCGCCCGCAATGCACTGCTGATGACGTCACATATTACATCACTCATGACATGGTCAGTGACATCACTGATGACATCACTGATGACATCACTGATGACATCATCCTTGTGATAGAGTGGCAGACCTCCTCTCCCCCTAATATAACCTTTGATACACACATTCAAAAATAGAAATTAAAATTTTCAAAACAATGGACATACCAATACCAGTTACAACAACCTATTCAGTAATTGTAAGATCCACATCCACTCATTCACCAACAGTCCTATACAGTCACTCATACATGTACTCACTCATCATATGTACTCATACACCTATACATCCTGTTACACAACGCCACTCATCCATAAAGTTACTCACACACATAGTCACTCATGCTAATAAAGAATCAAACATCCGTTTACCTGCATATACAGTTATACACACACCACCACACTTACTTCTACAGAAACTTACACATACTTAGTCTTTTTAACAATCACTTATAGAAACACATACTTATTCATACAGGAACTCTTTCAATCTCTCACTCTCACATATACTCACTTATATACACCAATAGTCACATATACTTGTTTAAAACATATGTAGTTACTCATAGAGACACTATTGAGACAGTCATTCACTCACTAACACACCCATGCACACACTCATCCACCCATACAGTCCTGCACACATGCTGTCTTCAACACATACAAACAGTGAGTCACTCATTCATGCACCTATGCACTACGTAATACCCCCCACCGAACCATACAGACATCAGACACTTATACTGATACTCAAAAAAACAACTAATAACCTATATAGACACTCATGTAGCTACTCACCAACCCATGCAGCCACTTATACACAAAGTGAGAGACTGATACAGATATTTACATATTTAAACATTACTCACTAAGCCATGTATTCACTAAGATACACTTAATCAGTGAGTTATACAATCAATTTTTCAAAAACAAATCATCCATTTAGACACTTATATACCCATTTATTCTTCCATCGACCTTGAGATATACCTATATAAAACATATGTAATTTTCAGAAAAACACACATTCACTGGATGATGTCATCAGTGATGTCATCAGTGATGTCATTTGAGATGTCATCAATGATGTCATGAGTGATGTCACTGACCATGTCATGAGTGATGTAATATGTGACGTCATCAGCAGTGCATTGCGGGCGCGCGAGTTATAGTTAGCTGAACTAACTATAACGGGGGAATTTCTATGGTTTTGTACGAGTGAAAAGTCCAGCTAACTATAACGCCCTGAAACCTATGGTTTTTTCAGTGAATATATATATATATATATATATATATATATATATATATATATATATATATATATATATATTCAGTGAAAAAACCATAGGTTTCACACATGTTATAGTTAGCTGGACATTTTACTCGTAAAAAACCAATGAAATTGCCCCGTTATAGTTAGTTCAGCTAACTATAACTCGCGCGCCCGCAATGCACTGCTGATGACGTCACATATTACATCACTCATGACATGGTCAGTGACATCACTCATGACATCACTGATGACATCTCAAATGACATGACTGATGACATCACTGATGACATCATCCAGTGAATGTGTGTTTTTCTGAAAATTAAATATGTTTTATATATGTATATCTCAAGGTCGATGGAAGAATAAATGGGTATATAAGTGTCTAAATGGATGATTTGTTTTTGAAAAATTGATTGTGTAACTGACTGATTAAGTGTATCTCTCACTTTGTGTATAAGTGGCTGCATGGGTTGGTGAGTAGCTACATGGGTGTCTATATAGGTTATTAGTTGTTTTTTTGAGTATCAGTCTGAGTGTCTGTATGGTTCGGTGGGGGGTATTACGTAGTGCATAGGTGCATGAATGAGTGACTCACTGTTTGTATGTGTTGAAGACAGCATGTGTGCAGGACTGTATGGGTGGATGAGTGTGTGTATGGGTGTGTTAGTGAGTGAATGACTGTCTCAATAGTGTCTTCAGGAGTAACTACATATGTTTTAAACTAGTATATGTGACTATTGGTGTATATATGTGAGTATATGTGAGAGGGAGAGATTGAAAGAGTTCCTGTATGAATAAGTATGTGTTTCTATAAGTGATTGTTTAAAAGACTAAGTATGTGTAAGTTTCCGTAGAAGTAAGTATGGTGGTGTGTGTATTACTGTATATGCAAGTAAATGTATGTTTGATTCCTTATTAGCATGAGTGACTATGTGTGTGAGTAACTCTATGGATGAGTGGCATTGTGTAACAGGATGTATAGATGTATGAGTACATATGATGAGTGAGTACATGTATGAGTGACTGTATAGGACTGTTGGTGAATGAGTGGATGTGTATGTGGATCTTAGAATTACTGAAGAGGTTGTTGTAACTGGTATTGGTATGTCCATTGTTTTGAAATTTTTAGTCTCTATTTTTGAATGTGTGTATCAAAGCTTATATTAAGGTGAGAGGAGGTCTGCCACTCTATCACAAGGATGATGTCAACAGTGATGTCATCAGTGATGTCATTTGAGATGTCATCAGTGATGTCATGAGTGATGTCACTGACCATGTCATGAGTGATGTAATATGTGACGTCATCAGCAGTGCATTGCGGGCGCGCGAGTTATAGTTAGCTGAACTAACTATAACGGGGCAATTTCATTGGTTTTTTACGAGTAAAATGTCCAGCTAACTATAACATGTGTGAAACCTATGGTTTTTTCACTGAATTTCTAAGGTTTTTTAAATGCTAATTCCTAACTATAACGTGTGTGAAACCTTTGGTTTTTTCACTGAATTTCTAAGGTTTTTTAAATGCTAATTCCTAACTATAACGTGTGTGAAACCTATGGTTTTTTCTGTGAATTTCTAAGGTTTTTTAAATGCTAATTCCTAACTATAACGTGTGTGAAACCCATGTTTTTTTCAGTGAATTTGCAAGGTTTTTTAAATGCTATTTTTTTTTTTTTTTCTTCATTTTTTTCAAACATATTTTTTATTTAATTTTCTTACCTTTTATAAAGACTATGCTTAATTTTTTAAAATCATTAAATATTTATTTTATATAAATTTTTTAAAATAAACAATTAAAATTTATTTCCAGATTTTTTTTTTTTTTTTTTTTTTTTATAGTACGCGTACCGTAAGCTCACGGTAAGCGTACGGTTTACGCAACGTCCGTAATCTATCTACGCTGCTTGCGTATAGTTACGTACTTTGCGTAGCCGCGCGTACTGCGCGTGGGACGCGTGCGCGCTTACGCAACACGCGCACGTTACGCGGAAGTGCCGGGGAGTGACTGTTATGCGCATGCGCGCAAGCGCGTGTCTTTTTTACGCGCACGCGTACTTTTTGCCGTAAGCGTACCGTAAGCGTACCGTAAGCGTACGGTTGGTCATGTGATCATGAAACACAACTTTTGATTGGTTGAAACTACTTTCAGTTCTAGAACTCTCCTACACCACACCCATTCCCCTCATTTCTGCTTGTGATCCCTTGGGAGAAGGAGCTGGTTTGTCTTTGGGATACGATGGCAGAACAGCAGAGCTCTTCTGAGAGTGAGGCTAGCACCAGCAGCACTGTCTTGAGGCAGAGAGCGAGGAAAGTAAAACCTTCTTATGTTTGGGATTATTTTACTTTTCCAGAAGGCCAGCAAAAGGTGAATGCACCCTTAGTTACTTGCAAGCTGTGTCAGCGTGTACTTTCTAGAGGTAATCCTGACAGGAAGTATTCCTTTGGGAATCACACCATGATGAGGCACCTCAAGGATGTACACAAAAGGACACATGCTCATCTTTTTGGAGGTAACTCTTCAGAAAGACGAGCCAGTACATCCACAGCAGCTCAGCCTGGACCATCACCTGCAGAGCTTACTCCTTCTTCTGCAGCTCAGGTGAGCCCTTCATCTGTGGGGGGAGAATCTCCTTTTGCTGGCCCTCTGGAAATGAACCCTCGATTTCGGAAGGTTGATATTCATTGCACATTTTGTAAAGCTCTAATTTGTTATAGGGAGACCAGTGTTTCCCTAGTGAATAACAAAATAGATCAGCACATTTGTAGCTTTGAATGATTTTCCCATGGTTCCTTTCCTCTGTCCCTGCATGAACACAACGGTTCTTTTAAGAGCCAACCTTATCTTTCATCTTTTTTTTACATTTTTTTTTAAAAACTTTTTTTTTTTTTTTTTACCGTACGCGTACGGTAAGCGTACCTTTTTTTTTATTTTTTTAAAAAAACACTAAAAATCATTTATCACATTACAAGGTCCTTGAGAGACTACAATTATTACTATTGACTTACCATACTCACTCAAAAAAATATTTATTCATTTGTTTTTTTTAAAAATAGTTTTTAAAATGGTTGTAGTTTACGAAAATTTTCTATATCGATCTGAAAAAAAAGAAAAAAGTATTAATATTTTTAAACCATTTTATAATACAGTACACATATTTACATTTTTTACCAAAAAATATTTTTGCCTTATTTTTGCTGTTTTCAGAATATATTGCATTTCACTATAAATTGTGAAAGCAATTGCATTCATCATTTTACAGCGGGCAAAAAAAAATAACAATCTCAAAGATTGTATTAAAAAAGCCCAGAATCTCTTCTCACTTAAACTTATCATTACAGAAATGCATATTATTCTAAAAAAATATCATCTAAAAACAATACTTTTTTCTTTAAAATACCGTCTGATATTTTTGTTTCAGGAGTATAATCACAATATTATATCTCAAATAACTCCAAAATACATCTGATTTTATTTCCTTTAGGCCAAATAGTATTTTTTTTTTCTCTGGAATAAATTTCCAAGGGAAAACCATTAAAATTCTAAAGTTTAATCTGTCCAGATCTCACCGATTCTCTGTAACATTTTGGTTCACGAAAAGTTTTTGAATAATTTATTTAGTCCACAATAGAATTGCTTACTTTTCCACATGGCCAAATAGTAATTTTTTAAATCATTTTTGTAAACATTTCCAATGGCAGTCCAATAGCATTCCAAAATTTAAAATGTGCAGAAGTTACCGATTATCTCTAAATTATTGGTTTTTCAAAATTGCATTAAAAATTTAAAAAGTCCACATTACAATTGGTTATCTTTCCTTTAGGCCAAATGATAATTTAAAAAAATATTTTTTCTACAAAATTGCAATGGTAATCCAGTAAAATGGTAAAATTATTTTGTCCAGATCTTGCCAAGTCTCTCTAAAATTTAGGTTTCAGAAAGATTAGATAGGAATTTGCTAAATCAAAAGGCAAACGTTGTTTGAAAATCAATTGGGAATCATTACACAGTGTCCAGCCTTTTTCACATTTAAGATAAACTGTGTAATGTCCAGAAGTAACAGTAGGTCCATCATGGAAAATTATTGCAACAGTTACAAAAGTTTTTCCTGAAATTGATAATTGCTGTCCTGTAAACTTCTTTATTAAAGTATCCAATTTTGAACCATCAGCTCTACATCGTTGCATCATTAAAATTACATACTGTCCGTATTCCCTTAAAATTAATGTTGAAAACATGTCAGAATTACACTCACCACATTTCATGCTATGATTAGCATCTTTAACTAATTTTGCAAAAGTGACTGTTTTACTCTCTGGCAATGTCAAATAAATAAACCTTTCATTATCAACAATAGAGCCACATATATTATAACAATTTTCACAACTATGTTCCCATTTATAAGAGAGACCAAAAAAAATGTCAATGGGAACTCCTTCTTCTTCCACTACCTGAAGAAAATACATCAAAAATTCGTGTGCATCTTGCTGTTCATTTTGAGAAAACTGTGTTCGTCCTGAACATACATCTAAAAGTTTTCTAATGTCAGTAGCACTTTCTATTTGAGTTTTATCTTTACTCAGCTTTTGAAAAAGGAGACTGAGCTCTGAACAGAATCTTTTTCCCTGATTTACTATTATCTGCTCTTGCAAACTTTCCAGATAAAATGCAACATTCAGCACTACATTAGCGTAGCAGTTGACACCAGAGCTATTTTCAAAATGACATCCTACAACCTGTTCTTCATTTTCCTTATTCTTTTTGCTTGCAATTACATCACTCCTCTTTTTTTTCCTCTTCTCTACATCTTCATTACAGATATTCTCATTTCTCCTTTTACGAGAAACTACACGTTTCTCCAACACAGGATACTGACCTAAATGAGGAGCATAGCTTCTTCTTAATCTATTATACTCCTTTACACAGTTTGTATCAGCACTAACTTTTGAATCATCAAAGTCAATCATGAATAAACCTGATAATGTTTTGACTCGTGACAAAGCTACATATGCCATACCTTCTTTGAACACAGTTGAACCAATGTTCACAAATGCACAATCTACAGTCAATCCTTGAGACTTGTGGATAGTTACAGCATATGCTAGTGAAAACGGAAACTGCTTCCTACGTACATATAAGTCTTTCACAAGCATGAAACGAACTGAACAACGACAAATGTCTTTAACTTCCTCTATCTGATCAAATTTTATCTGTAAACATTCAATTCCTTCTTTTTTCTGATAATTAATAAAACCCACAACTCTTCCCATCGCTCCATTCACTAAGCCTTTTTCAACATCCAAATTTCTCCTTAAAAACACTCTACAGTTCATGCAAACATATAGATTTTTTTCTAATCCTGCTGTTTTGGAGATATTCTTCTCTAGTGAGTCCAATTTATTTTTCAGTTTGCCTGTTACTGTGACAGTAATTCTTCCATCCTCAATTTTGTCCACTGCTTCCAATTTCCTGATGTCTTCATTTTCCAATTTCAAAAGCTCCTCATTAAATATTGAGCATTCACGTAGAGTTGGCATTAAGCAGATGACACTTTTGTTTTCTGCAATATTCTTGTATATTTTCTCTGCAACTATTTCTTCCTTTGGAAATAAGTTATGTAACAGCCGACTCTGTAATGCTTTTTTGCCAACTTCTGTGAGTAGTCCAATTCTGATATCTTTCAGAATACTTCCATATTCTTCATCGTTTGCTTGCCTCATATTAGTTGTAAGTTCCTTGTACTCAAAGAAGGACCAAATATTTGTATTTCCAATGCTTCCCAATGACTTCTTCGTGTCTTCATGTGTCACAGTATTAAACACTGGTTGTCCTTTAACTGGAGTAAGTTGCAAAAGATCCCCAAAAACTATGACGTGTTTTCCACCAAATAACACGTCATAGTCTGTCTTCAAAATTTGCTGCATTCTTAAATGCACAAAGGCAAGCATTAAGTTTGATACCATGCTCACCTCATCAATAATGAGAACTTGCATCTTCTTCAATACTCTTGACACTTCCAAGGATGCTTCTCCAGTTAGCTTGTTGAATTGTATTTTGTTCTCATGCTCCACTGGTAACATTAGCAAACGATGTAAGGTGATTCCTTTTATGTTATATGCTGCTAACCCAGTTGGAGCAGTAACCACACAAGACAAAGTAGAATCCGTTTTTTGCTTTAGGTAGCTTCTGATGACTTTAATTAGGAAACTTTTTCCAGTGCCAGCTTGTCCGCTTACATACATCCTGATTGGATGAAATGATGTGCATGAGCACTCTTTTTTGATATGTAGAAATCCGTGATCAATTTTGTTTTTGATCTCTTCATAAATTTGTTGCTGCTCTTGATTCAGTTGTCTTTCCAAATTTTCTAAGTCTATAAATTCTTCTTGAGCTTGATTCATAGCCGTTTCCACTTCATTCATGGCTATTGATGCTTCATTTTCAACGATTGGTTGTCCTAGGGGATCTTGACTGTATGTTCCTGAACTTTGGCTGTCCTGAGAACTGTCTCTAGCTATTTCTGCTGCAATTGTAGTTTCCTGTTCAATTTCTTCATTTAACATTTGCAGATAAGTTGAGAATGTACTGCATTGTATGCTGTCTTTGCAAGCATTAAAAGAATCTTCATAGCTCTGGAATTCTCCCAGTAGTTCATCCTCTGTACGCCATGGTTTAAACAACTGTAAAAGAGCCAAGTAGTAAAATTCTTTCTTGTCGGTAATGTCGCAACTCAGCTTCCGGTGATTTATCAAACTTCCTTTGGTTTGCTTCACCAAACATCCTTCTTCACCAACAACTTTATATTTTCCACTGTTGATGTCTTCTGCAGCTTTCCGTGAATAAATGTAGTTCTGCAGCACTTCATAGAGACACATGTTCTCCAGATGATGACTTCTCTTGGGATAATATGTGTCCAACATGTTTGTTTTCAATATGTCTGTACTTTCTGGGTCATTCTCAGCCAAATATTCAATTTCTCCAACAGATTTCAGTACCCGATTTCTCATTGCTGCAAGGCCTAAACTTGCCCAAATTATTCTTCTTGACTTCGAGTAGAGACTTGCAGAAGATAACCTATCTGAACATTCGTAGGATCCAATTTCTCGATGCGATAACATCTTCAAACTGAAACTGTACAGCTTCTTACTTACAGTCTTCTCGTGAGAAATCTCTTCCCACATTTCCTTCAATTCTGTTTTTTCTGATTTCGTAATGTAAGACGTTACATATCGAGCAACAGCAATGGAATTGTCAGCAACATACTGTATATCCATGTTAGCGTTCCACATGGATAAAATGACTGGGTTGTAGTCATTTATATTTTTTGATTCTTCTTTTCTTTTAAGGTTGTAGGTATTCTTAGGTGATTTTCTTGTGATAGTATGTCTCACAGATGACATAAAACTGTTGACTCTTCCATTTGTAAGAACAGGTCTAGGAAATCCAAATCGACATTTAGTGTAGTATTTTTCTTTGCTCTTGTATTTCCGTCGACAGTATTTTCCACACCGATGACTTTGGAAACGTAGAACTTGCTCCTTTAACTTGTTCTCTTCTGTGCTTTTAGGTATAGCACATGTTGCATATTCTTCAATGTAAGATAACACTGCTTCATCAGTATCTGTTCCAAACTTTGGGGCATCCTTGATCCACAGCAGCATATGAATATGAGGAGCACCTCTTGCCTGGTACTCTTTTCTCCAAAAGAAATCCACTACTTCTCCAAGGGGTGGATTTTTTTTATTGCAGATGAAGGACATCATAGCCTCAAATCTATGATTGAAATATCTGCAAACATTAACCGGATCCAATGAGCACAGTTCTCCTGCTGTCTTGTATTCGATGTTTTCAATGTTTGAATTGGCCTCTCGTAGAAAATCCAGTAAATCATCCCAAGCGTACTCGGCGCAGCTTAGGGTAAGGAACCATGTTGGTGTTCCTAAATTGCGTAACATGCATTTTAGTTCACCATGGCGTCGGTACCAATATTCATTTGTCCCACGCTGACAAGCCATCAGATTGATCAGTTGTGTTTCCAAATGATCATCTCGGTGCTGCACTTTCTCCATAAAATCCTTAGCAGACACATTTTGTAAATGTACTCCACTTTTTAAAATGTGATTTACTGCATAAGACAGTGCAGACAAGTCGCTTTCAAATAAAAGATGGAACAAATAAGGGATACTTTGTCGAAATCTGGGATCTTCAGCATATAGTCTTGTAGTCCGATACTCAGAAGCTGGAATCTGTTCCGGACGTTCATCGTATCGTCCTCCTTTTCCTTTAGGAAACAGCTGGGGAAAACATCGAGCTTCCAAGCTCTCCTCCCATACACTCACGGGATTTCCTTTTGCTTTCTTCATCTGAAAGAGATCAATATTGTCTCCCATAACTTCTTTCGAATGGAGAGGATGTATGCTAAAATGTTCATAAATTTCTTCTTCCTTTGACTTGTCCACTTTTTCAATTTGTCCAGTTGGTGTTTCTGTGTCTCCTTGTAAATCTTCTTCTTCTTCTTCTATATAAATTGATTCATACCATTTGTTATTTTTTTTCAAATACAAATTTGCTCTTTGTACTTTCCGCACATCTACCAGCTCCTGCCAAATCTTCTTATTCTTTGTAGGGACACCATTAACCAGAATAATTAATGGTTCAGTTTCCAAAGTATCTGCATCAATAGTTTCCATATTTTTTTTCAAATCCAAGGGCAAATACACCACTCTACCTTTTAAACCTCTCAGTAAATCTGAAGGAGGTAATTTACCAGTTTTGGGCTCCATACGTACTATGGTCTGGAACGGATGAACACATTGAATGAGTATAGACTCATATGTATTTAATTCAGAAAGTTCAGCAGGAATAGCATCCAATTCTAAATTATTATGTACAGCTCTGGTCGGCATTCTATTTTCCTCTAACTTGTTGTAGCAGTATTTACAAATACGCTGATCTTCACCCAATTCAAAACAATTTTCAAGAAATATATATGTGGCAAAATCCATCCACTTATAATTATCTTCATTTTCACTCTTTCTGTAGAGATCAACATTCCTAGTTTGTTTTCTATAATGAGTTCTGCGGCAACAAATACAAGTAACATTTGGTCTTTCATTAGAGACTATTGCAAATTTTGTTATGTGATCATTAAATGTGTTACTTACAGAGGGTTCTACATTCTCTTCCACTTCTGCCTCATTTACTGTGTCCTTCTCTGCACTGTTTTGTTCAGGACCAAAGTAACAAAACTGAATTTCATCAACAACCTTCTCTACATCTGATACCGTTCCTCGGAACAGAGCCCTATTCAATTCATTTAACTTTATTGCTGGACTTTTGGCAAAATACAACCGTCTCACAAACTTTCTCATTTCAGTATGATGAACAGCCAGCATCCTAAAATGATGGAAAACACTATTGCACACTTTTCTAGATAGACAAGCAAGAGAATGACCCTGCAAACCAGTATTCTCTCTCACTCTGCATGGATCCAGACTTTGAAGCACCTTAATCTTTTGTTTTACACTTTTTTTACTACATTCTCTTAGAAACTCTCGAAATCTGTCAATAGATTCCTGACGCACAGTGCAAATACTACTACAATTCCAAGTGTACACTGGGGCTTTAGGACGTCTCCCCATTGCCTCATCTGCCATCACTTGTACCTCATCTCTTGGAACCATTATCTCCTTCTCCATTATGCAACCATTTTTTACTTCGTATGAACGACCTCTGGTGTCAACTGCATGCAGCAAACTATTACTTTGAAAATAGCTTTCTTCATTAAAAAAAGGTTCACTACTTGAACTATGCATCCACTTTCCTAAAAACACTTTACAAAAGTTTGTTCTGTTCACTACTCTTTTGCTTTTGCTTTGTGATTTCAGTACATTAACCATTTTATCTAATGTACGCATCCTATTCAAAATTAATATGAATAGTTTCCTTTTTAATTCTAATGCTTTTGCTGCAATGGCTTCAATTTCTTTTTTTCTCTTATAATATTTAGCCTTTTGCTTATATTTCTTTATATCCTTTATCAAATTGGACATAACTCTTCTCTGAAACATTTTTCTACGTATCTCTTTAAATGCTGTTTTTCTGTTTATGTTAAACTTTTCAATTGCAGAAGGTATATTTGCATTAACTAAATCCTCAATTTTTTGCTGTTCTGTAGGTTTTGTTACATTTTTCCGAGAACAGACATTTTGTACATTTTTGTTTGTTTTCAATATTTTGTTTAGGAATTGTTTTTTTTGCTTACCAGAAGATTTTTTCTTTTTCCCAACATCAGCATCTTCTACTAACTTTGGTCCTCCAGTTGTCCTCAAATATAGTTTTTTTTTTAGCGTTTTTTGAACTCGAGATTTTGTAGGCATCTTAAATTTTGTTCACTGTTCTTCAGCAATACCTGAAAAAAACTAAAAAAAAAATCCTTTATTGTATTTAAACATATTACTACATTTCTTTTCACAATAGTCACAAAACGAAATTTCTTTGCCATTTTGAATGCACACAAACTGCTCTTTTTTTAAATTTATTTAAATGCACATGTCCAAGCTTTTTTTTTTTTTCATTCCACCACCGTGTGTATTCTCTGTGACTGCCTACACTCCAGCAGGGGCAACCAGCCTTAGTGATGCTGAATGTATTTGCATTACAGACTTAAACCTGAAAACCCCACTCGCTTCTAATTACTGTGCATGACTATACATTGCAAGCACATGGGTGTGTGCTAAGCCTCTGCTTCTTCCCCCAAAAATTCGCTCCTCTTTTCCATCTACTGCAACTGTGAAATCACCAGAGCAAGACGCAATAAATTTCTGCCTATAATTCTTCTATGCACACAGAGTCATGTTTTCACATTAGTGCCAAAACGAAATTTCTTTGCCAATTTGAAAGCACACTTACTGCTCTTTTTTTTCCGGGCCAAGTGAAAATCTCTTTTTACACTTTGAAATCACTTTTACAGACTGACACATTCTGAAACCTTTTTTTTAAATTTATTTAAATGCACATGTCCAAGCTGTTTTTTTTTTTTCAGACCACCACCGTGTGTATTCTCTGTGACTGCCTACACTCCAGCAGGGGCAACCAGCCTTAGTGATGCTGAATGTATTTGCATTACAGACTTAAACCTGAAAACCCCACTCGCTTCTAATTACTGTGCATGACTATACATGGCAAGCACATGGGTGTGTGCTAAGCCTCTGCTTCTTCCCCCAAAAATTCGCTCCTCTTTTCCATCTACTGCAACTGTGAAATCACCAGAGCAAGACGCAATAAATTTCTGCCTATAATTCTTCTATGCACACAGAGTCATGTTTTCACATTAGTGCCAAAACGAAATTTCTTTGCCAATTTGAAAGCACACTTACTGCTCTTTTTTTTTCGGGCCAAGTGAAAATCTCTTTTTACACTTTGAAATCACTTTTACAGACTGACACATTCTGAAACCTTTTTTTTAAATTTATTTAAATGCACATGTCCAAGCTGTTTTTTTTTCAGACCACCACCGTGTGTATTCTCTGTGACTGCCTACACTCCAGCAGGGGCAACCAGCCTTAGTGATGCTGAATGTATTTGCATTACAGACTTAAACCTGAAAACCCCACTCGCTTCTAATTACTGTGCATGACTATACATGGCAAGCACATGGGTGTGTGCTAAGCCTCTGCTTCTTCCCCCAAAAATTCGCTCCTCTTTTCCATCTACTGCAACTGTGAAATCACCAGAGCAAGACGCAATAAATTTCTGCCTATAATTCTTCTATGCACACAGAGTCATGTTTTCACATTAGTGCCAAAACGAAATTTCTTTGCCAATTTGAAAGCACACTTACTGCTCTTTTTTTTTCGGGCCAAGTGAAAATCTCTTTTTACACTTTGAAATCACTTTTACAGACTGACACATTCTGAAACCTTTTTTTTAAATTTATTTAAATGCACATGTCCAAGCTGTTTTTTTTTCAGACCACCACCGTGTGTATTCTCTGTGACTGCCTACACTCCAGCAGGGGCAACCAGCCTTAGTGATGCTGAATGTATTTGCATTACAGACTTAAACCTGAAAACCCCACTCGCTTCTAATTACTGTGCATGACTATACATGGCAAGCACATGGGTGTGTGCTAAGCCTCTGCTTCTTCCCCCAAAAATTCGCTCCTCTTTTCCATCTACTGCAACTGTGAAATCACCAGAGCAAGACGCAATAAATTTCTGCCTATAATTCTTCTATGCACACAGAGTCATGTTTTCACATTAGTGCCAAAACGAAATTTCTTTGCCAATTTGAAAGCACACTTACTGCTCTTTTTTTTTTGGGCCAAGTGAAAATCTCTTTTTACACTTTGAAATCACTTTTACAGACTGACACATTCTGAAACCTTTTTTTTAAATTTATTTAAATGCACATGTCCAAGCTGTTTTTTTTTCAGACCACCACCGTGTGTATTCTCTGTGACTGCCTACACTCCAGCAGGGGCAACCAGCCTTAGTGATGCTGAATGTATTTGCATTACAGACTTAAACCTGAAAACCCCACTCGCTTCTAATTACTGTGCATGACTATACATGGCAAGCACATGGGTGTGTGCTAAGCCTCTGCTTCTTCCCCCAAAAATTCGCTCCTCTTTTCCATCTACTGCAACTGTGAAATCACCAGAGCAAGACGCAATAAATTTCTGCCTATAATTCTTCTATGCACACAGAGTCATGTTTTCACATTAGTGCCAAAACGAAATTTCTTTGCCAATTTGAAAGCACACTTACTGCTCTTTTTTTTTCGGGCCAAGTGAAAATCTCTTTTTACACTTTGAAATCACTTTTACAGACTGACACATTCTGAAACCTTTTTTTTAAATTTATTTAAATGCACATGTCCAAGCTGTTTTTTTTTTTTCAGACCACCACCGTGTGTATTCTCTGTGACTGCCTACACTCCAGCAGGGGCAACCAGCCTTAGTGATGCTGAATGTATTTGCATTACAGACTTAAACCTGAAAACCCCACTCGCTTCTAATTACTGTGCATGACTATACATGGCAAGCACATGGGTGTGTGCTAAGCCTCTGCTTCTTCCCCCAAAAATTCGCTCCTCTTTTCCATCTACTGCAACTGTGAAATCACCAGAGCAAGACGCAATAAATTTCTGCCTATAATTCTTCTATGCACACAGAGTCATGTTTTCACATTAGTGCCAAAACGAAATTTCTTTGCCAATTTGAAAGCACACTTACTGCTCTTTTTTTTTCGGGCCAAGTGAAAATCTCTTTTTACACTTTGAAATCACTTTTACAGACTGACACATTCTGAAACCTTTTTTTTAAATTTATTTAAATGCACATGTCCAAGCTGTTTTTTTTTCAGACCACCACCGTGTGTATTCTCTGTGACTGCCTACACTCCAGCAGGGGCAACCAGCCTTAGTGATGCTGAATGTATTTGCATTACAGACTTAAACCTGAAAACCCCACTCGCTTCTAATTACTGTGCATGACTATACATGGCAAGCACATGGGTGTGTGCTAAGCCTCTGCTTCTTCCCCCAAAAATTCGCTCCTCTTTTCCATCTACTGCAACTGTGAAATCACCAGAGCAAGACGCAATAAATTTCTGCCTATAATTCTTCTATGCACACAGAGTCATGTTTTCACATTAGTGCCAAAACGAAATTTCTTTGCCAATTTGAAAGCACACTTACTGCTCTTTTTTTTTCGGGCCAAGTGAAAATCTCTTTTTACACTTTGAAATCACTTTTACAGACTGACACATTCTGAAACCTTTTTTTTAAATTTATTTAAATGCACATGTCCAAGCTGTTTTTTTTTCAGACCACCACCGTGTGTATTCTCTGTGACTGCCTACACTCCAGCAGGGGCAACCAGCCTTAGTGATGCTGAATGTATTTGCATTACAGACTTAAACCTGAAAACCCCACTCGCTTCTAATTACTGTGCATGACTATACATGGCAAGCACATGGGTGTGTGCTAAGCCTCTGCTTCTTCCCCAAAAAATTCGCTCCTCTTTTCCATCTACTGCAACTGTGAAATCACCAGAGCAAGACGCAATAAATTTCTGCCTATAATTCTTCTATGCACACAGAGTCATGTTTTCACATTAGTGCCAAAACGAAATTTCTTTGCCAATTTGAAAGCACACTTACTGCTCTTTTTTTTTTGGGCCAAGTGAAAATCTCTTTTTACACTTTGAAATCACTTTTACAGACTGACACATTCTGAAACCTTTTTTTTAAATTTATTTAAATGCACATGTCCAAGCTGTTTTTTTTTCAGACCACCACCGTGTGTATTCTCTGTGACTGCCTACACTCCAGCAGGGGCAACCAGCCTTAGTGATGCTGAATGTATTTGCATTACAGACTTAAACCTGAAAACCCCACTCGCTTCTAATTACTGTGCATGACTATACATGGCAAGCACATGGGTGTGTGCTAAGCCTCTGCTTCTTCCCCCAAAAATTCGCTCCTCTTTTCCATCTACTGCAACTGTGAAATCACCAGAGCAAGACGCAATAAATTTCTGCCTATAATTCTTCTATGCACACAGAGTCATGTTTTCACATTAGTGCCAAAACGAAATTTCTTTGCCAATTTGAAAGCACACTTACTGCTCTTTTTTTTTTGGGCCAAGTGAAAATCTCTTTTTACACTTTGAAATCACTTTTACAGACTGACACATTCTGAAACCTTTTTTTTAAATTTATTTAAATGCACATGTCCAAGCTGTTTTTTTTTCAGACCACCACCGTGTGTATTCTCTGTGACTGCCTACACTCCAGCAGGGGCAACCAGCCTTAGTGATGCTGAATGTATTTGCATTACAGACTTAAACCTGAAAACCCCACTCGCTTCTAATTACTGTGCATGACTATACATGGCAAGCACATGGGTGTGTGCTAAGCCTCTGCTTCTTCCCCCAAAAATTCGCTCCTCTTTTCCATCTACTGCAACTGTGAAATCACCAGAGCAAGACGCAATCAATTTCTGCCTATAATTCTTCTATGCACGCAGAGTCATGTTTTCACATTAGTGCCAAAACGAAATTTCTTTGCCAATTTGAAAGCACACTTACTGCTCTTTTTTTTTTGGGCCAAGTGAAAATCTCTTTTTACACTTTGAAATCACTTTTACAGACTGACACATTCTGAAACCTTTTTTTTTAATTTATTTAAATGCACATGTCCAAGCTGTTTTTTTTTCAGACCACCACCGTGTGTATTCTCTGTGACTGCCTACACTCCAGCAGGGGCAACCAGCCTTAGTGATGCTGAATGTATTTGCATTACAGACTTAAACCTGAAAACCCCACTCGCTTCTAATTACTGTGCATGACTATACATGGCAAGCACATGGGTGTGTGCTAAGCCTCTGCTTCTTCCCCCAAAAATTCGCTCCTCTTTTCCATCTACTGCAACTGTGAAATCACCAGAGCAAGACGCAATAAATTTCTGCCTATAATTCTTCTATGCACACAGAGTCATGTTTTCACATTAGTCCCAAAACGAAATTTCTTTGCCAATTTGAAAGCACACTTACTGCTCTTTTTTTTTTGGGCCAAGTGAAAATCTCTTTTACAGACTGACACATTATGAATCCACCATGTGTAACTACAACAAAAACAATTCCCATTTCTATTATTCATTTCTTAAGTTACCACATACATCCCCTCTCAAACTGTAAACTCACCTTTAAAATTAGTTAGTTGTGAAAGAAATGTGTCACTCAAACAGCAGATTATCAGAGCCAGGATCTCTGTTGTGTTCACCTCTCTCCTCTCAGCAGAACCAGATAATGGCAAACTTTCCCTCTATTTTTCCACACATATACATGTAAGTTTCAAATCTCAGTGCTTCCCCCTTTTTTTCAAATGTAATGACACATTTCTATTGGTTGAAAACCAACCCTTTTCCAAAAGTACCCTGCCCCCAACTTGACTTCTGCCTAGTACCCTTCCCCCAACTTGACTTCTGCCTGCTACCATAGCAACAGCTCATGGAACACTGCTGTGTGCAGTTAGGTCAGAAGTTCGACACACAATGTTTCAATTCCACAGAGCAAGAGTGCTTGACTTTTCAATCCTAACTGCAAATCCATAGTACTGTTCTTTGGTTACACATTTTTTTGTACCAATACAAAACATGCTTCTATTAATTTTCACATACAGCCTAGTTTTTTTTCTAGAATGGTATGAAACAGCCAATCAGTTCTTTTTGTTTTGTAAAAAATATGTATGCCTCCATTTCCAAACTGTCTTTCTTTTCATATTGCCATTCTACTGAAAGACACCTCCTGAGTGCATCCAGTTCTCCTTTGAAGATGTTCACAGTGTGGATTGTAGGGCACAGCTATGTCTTCTGGAGTGAAAAGTTTGCAGAGAAAACAGATATGGTGAGAGACCTTGCTTTGCCAAATGTAGACATTAAATGGATTGGTCAGAGAGGGTTAAAGTGGCACCAATTGATGCCATTGGTGAAATCCTTCATGCAAATCCAACACCCTGACCTCATAATAGTGCACTGTGGTGGCAATGACCTAAGCACTTTGACTGGGGTAGGTCTGGAAATGCTTATGAAGGACACCTTTGCACAACTGTTTACACTTTTCCCTAAAACTGCCTTTGTGTTTTCCAACATATGCCAAAGGCAAAAATGGAACTGGTCCAATCATTTCTGTCCACAGATTGACAAAGCAAGAAAGCACGTCAACAAATCTGTTTCTGCTTTCCTCCGTGACTATGGTATGGGTGCCATTTACCACAACAACTTGCGTTACGACATGCAAGACATTTATAGAGGAGATGGTGTGCACTTCAATGATGAAGGGAACAGAGTCTTCCTCTTGAACCTTAGACTCTGCATCGGTACTTACTTGTAGGTACCACTAAAAAAATGACTCCATAAACACAACAGCTCTTTTTAGAGCTCCCTAATTTCTAAACTCTTAAATCTGATTTTCATTTATTTATTATTTTTTTTTTTACCGTACGCTTACCGTAAGCTTACCGTACGCGTACCCCGTGATTTTTTTAAAAATCAATAAATGTTTTTTTTGTACTTTTCTGTCCTTCTTTGACCCCCTCACAAATGTAAGGGGGTCTGTAACTCTCCTCATTGCCCCCTTTCCTTGTTTTCACTCTTTTTTTTCAGAGTGAAATACACAAAATGGCGGCCGCCGCTTCCTGGTTTCGGCCGATTCGAATGTTTACTAAGATCTAAGAGCCAATCAGAATCGCGCTCGCGCACGCCACCGTACGCTTACCGTAAGCGTACGGTAAGCGTACCGTAAGCTGGCTCAGATATATATATTGATTTAAAGGCTATTTTCTCAGAATCTACTGAACAGATTTACACCAAACCTACAAAAGGCACTTCCTTGACCTAGGGACTACCTCTCTGCCAAATTTCTAGTAATTCTGTTCAGCCGTTCGGGCTGTAGCTCGTTCTAAAGGTCCTATGGAAAAATGCATGGGAAAAACGCGTTTTGGGACCCCCCTTTTATCTCAGCCCCCGCTTGACGGATCCCCCCGAGACTTTCAGGGTAGGAGCGGAGCGTAGCGCCCCACCTATTTTGAGAAATTCGCGAGGATTCGTCGACCGGCGCCAAAGTTATTCAAAATAGAATGTTGAGGTTTTCCTATGGAAACGTGGTCCTAACTATAACTACCTACTGGCGACCGCCAGTAGGTAATATATATATATATTTTTTGTTTTGCAAAGGACACAGCACTCCAGAGTAAAGTTTAAAGAATTTTATTTTCCGCAACCCTCAACCAACGCGTTTCAGCTCTCCCTCAGCTTTGATCACGGTTAGTGAGTCCTTTCTCTGTTACACATTAGATACCCCTCTGGCCTTAATGTGGCATTATGGGATTTGTAGTGCAATCCAAAAATGAAAACTTTATTCACAATATTTACAGAAAGGATTTTTCATATCATCATTAGTTTGACATTGTGGAGTTTGCGCTTTTTTCTATTTAGTATCACGTAGCATTGTAATTTAATTGCAGTTTCTTCAATTTGCATCATGCCTTCTTTTGTACCTCTTTCTGTCCCTGCTGTATGGTACACAATTCAGTGACATATTATAAATTCTTGGTAAGGGTATTGTACCCATTTCACAGTTAGCAGACAATCAATTGTTATTGGTTTAATGTCCAGTCTATAGCTCTGTGTGCATGTCAAGATCTTATAGCATAATAGAAGACCTCAAGGGGGATTAACAATGATGAGGAACTTTATATACATTTGGAGTAAAACGTTAGAATCACAAAATTATGCTATAAGATCTTGACATGCATTCCATACTTTCATGGTCGTATTTCTGCAAAACAATAGCCTTTCTCAATTTAAATCGCCATTTAAAATCACTGACTTGTGTGCTCTTAATATACAATTAGTTTGCTGAATATAGAAAAAATACTCTGGAAATGTCCCCATTTTGTAAAACCCTAAGTAGTTCATAAGTGCTTCTAGAATATATTTTGTGTTCATTTTATCATTCTCCTCATCTTTGGAGCCGAAACGCGTAATGGCTGACAGAGCTTGGGGAAAATAAACCGGATTCTGTGCACTTACTGGTGGTCCGTGCTCCATATGTTGACAAGTTGCAGTCGCTGTGCAGTGGAGTTTCATATATATGTGCACATATGTATACATATATATATATGTAGGGAGCACCAAGCTAGCCGCACACATACGCATATTGCAACATATTGCAACATCTCCGTGCAATCTCCAACCAGGATAATACTTATCCAGTGGCCAGACACTTTAGAGAAGCACATAACAGTGATAACAGTGGCCTTAAGTATTTTGTCATTGACTCTATTACACCTAGCAGGGGGGTGGTGACAGAGAGTCCAATTTGCGTAGATTAGAGACCCGATATATTCTTCAATTGGACTCTAAGTCTCCAGCGGGCTTAAATATCACAGAGGATCTGCATACATGTCTAGGCTGAACATTACTCTTGGTGGTCCTTGTTTTGCAACATTTTACTTAGGACATTCTGAGTATGGTTTTTTACTTTCTTTCTCCGTGTATTGGCTAATTAAGGTTTTATATTGTGATAACATGGCTCTTGTTTTTATATGGTATTGGTTTTATTTAATATATGATATTTGATATCGAAGAATGGCACTATTAAAGGGAGGCTGTTATTTGTTACTAACTCCCTTAGGTTAATTGGAATCATGCAATATTTTATTGATATGTTCTTAACCTATTTATTCTTCTATTTATGGATATTTATTCTATATATCTATGTATTTATACTATTATTTGTTTCTAACACCAGTACTGAAAGCAGGATTTTGCACATGGAGACATGGTTCCTGTCCCATTCTTCGTATATTTAACTCTAGCCATTATTCAATGGGGGATTTGGGTTTCAACCTCTGCTTCTGATTTTGGGTAGTTTTATCTCCCATTTGCTTAGCTATGCTGTTCTTTATTTTAGTGCGATTTGTACAGGATTGTACACTTTGATGCCTGAACTGTCCAGTCTCTTGTGACACGAGTTTTTAAATTTAATAACTGATTTTATTTTTATTTTTTACTTTAGCACCTTATATTTATTGAAAGTTGGGAGATGTTGATTGTTCGTATGATCCAATATATATACTATTTTTATATGGACTTCAATATATGTAGGCTGCTAGTAGTCAAGCTATTATGTATACTAGTTATTGTAAAAAGAATTATATGGTTTTAGACTGAGCATTTAGGCATTGATCGTAATATGGGCAGTTATTTGTGAACTCATTTACTGTCACCATCAGCAGTCTTACATTAGTAATATTTCAATGATCAATTCCTTAGATTACTAGACATATGTTAATATTGACTATATTATTTTGCTTCTCGTATTTTATGTTCGTAGCATTGTAAAATGTCATTGGGTCTTATATGTGATACATAGTATATCTTCAGTTTCACTGACTGTGTCTCCCACGTGATGTTCTATCAATTTGATTTGTCACTTTAAAAGCTGCACCCATTGGTAGGTACTTTGTCATGTGAGCAAGGCTCGGAGGAGCCGAAACGTTATGGCTGTTTGCTGTTAAATAAATTACATTTGCACTTACCTGAGGTCTGTGTCCCTAGTTCGCAGATGTTCGGAAGATTCCTGAAGTCTTGATGTGGTAATAAGGATAAATATATATATATATATATATATACACATGGGTGTATATATATGTATGTATATATACATGTGTATGTATGTATATATACATGTGCATATATATACATACACACACATATATCCACATATATATATATATATACACATATATACCCCTTCACATCCATACAAGCACTCACACACCCTCTGACTCACCCACACATCCATTCACAGACACTCATTCTCCACTCACACACCAACTCACTTAACCAAACACCCACTCAAATAGCCACTCACTCACCCATACAGCCACTGACACTCCCACTCAATTGCCAATACAGCCACTCACACAGCATCTCATTCACCCACTCACACAGCATCTCATTCACCCACACAGCTCCTCACACACCCACACAACTACTCACACACCCACTTATGCACCCATACAGCTACTTAAACACCCATTCACACAAGGATATATACAGTCTCACAGCCACTCACATAATATATGTTAGGACTAGTATCACTCAGTAGTAGTACACCTAGTTTACTAATTTAAGTTTTGTATTAGTTTAGTATATATGTTTGATCTTGACCTAATGCAAGAACAGGATAATCAATGGGGTATCCCTTCACTTGATCTGCCCATATTTAGGTGGACAGCAAAGGCGTGTCAAATATTGGCCATGACATTAAACCATGCTCTGAGTGCTACCAAGGGTAGATGCCAATCAGACCAACAAGGCAAACTGACATTTATTAGGGTAGGCTATAGCAATAGAATTGATTACTTCTTGGCTGATGTAAAACTCTGACTGGCAATTGTGGATATGGATGTAGTGTAGTGCTTGGATAGTGACCACAATGCCCTTTCCTTGTTGTTACGGGATGAAGTACCCTGAGCCCTGTCATCCTATGGCAACAGAGATATGGGTACCCTCTCGTATGCCAATAATTTTAAAACCATCAGGTGGGACTGGGTGATAAAAAACACTGAGGTATTGGAAGTGATCAAGAATAGTGTTGCTGCCACTCATGAGTTTTTATCCAAACTCCCATTTGCCTCTAGAATTGAGAACTTTGCTATCCTCCATGAAAAGTTAATAGACCTTGCCAGAGATTCACTGGGGAAACATAGGCGCAGGGGGGAATATTGCCCCTACCCCTGTCATCTGATACAATGGTGAATGTAGGGAAGCAAAGTGCGAAATCAATATGGCTGTTAAGGCAAAATAATTAAAGCTAAAAGTGAATGGGAGAGTTCCCTATGGACCGACCTGCACGTAGCACTTTGCAACAAAGACAATAGGTCATTTTGGAAGGCAGCATCTGGCTGTCTCAATGGTTGTAAGCAAACCCTTGACTTTTGTATCCTGCCGCCAGACTGGGTAGCTCACTTTGAACAGCTCTATTCCTACAAATGTGATAATCTCGAGAATAGTAATTCTATTAAGTTCTCCCAGAAAGAGGGTTGATCTGGCTTTTTCACTCAGTGAGACATTAACATCTATTTATTCTTCCATTCCTCATCGTGACCGGGACCTGATAGGCTGCCTAATGATTTATACAGAGAAAACCCAGAAATCCGGGGGCCATACATCACTTTGCTATCTATCTCAATCCTAGCTGGTATGGAAATCCCACCATCCTGGAAATTAGCAGAAATTATTACAATCTATAAAAAGGGGGATAGGGCACACCCAGCCAACTATAGGCCTATAAGCCTGATTGACTCCCTAAAAAACATTTTTGTAAACAGATTTTGGCATGTGTTCAGGAGTAGTTAGGGACGAGAATATACTCTCTGATTGGCAGGCAGGGTTTAGACAAAATGTGAGCACTGTGGATCAGATTTTCCGTTTTGCATGCATATACTGGAGAGATGTGATCATACGCCAGAACTTTATGTGGCCTTTTTTCGACCTCAGTACTGCATTTGTTTTAGTTCCACATCCTAAATTATGGAGGGTTCATGAACATTCTTATGAGACTACTTGTAGACACACTTGCCCAGGTGAGGCGGGGGCAGGATGGCGCTCTGACCAATCCGATCAAGATTGATCGGGGGTCAGACAGGGGTGTGTTTTGGCGCCCACGCTCTTCACGCTATATATAAATGGCGTAATTGGTGCACTGGATAAAGATGAGTGTGATGCACCCAAGATGGGAGGTCAGAGAGTTCCCACTCTTATTTTTGTTGACAACACCTTGTTAATTTCCATATCACCCCGGGGTTGGACCTTAATAGCTCTAAGACCAAATGTATGATTTTTACCAGTCAGATGTCAAAACTAGGTCATAGGAGGATGTTAGTGGGTGGCACAGTTTTAGATGTAGTGTCCAGCTATAAGTATCTAGGCAGTAAATTGACAAGAATTTATGCTGGGCACCACAGGTGGAAAAAGCTTATTTATCTCTGATCCAGCACACTGCTCAAATAAGGAAAATCCACAGAAAAACAACATCAAGAAGGGTGGCTCCAGCCTTGGAATTTTAATTTGTGAAGGCCCTAGGGGCTGTTTTATATGCTGGTGAGCTGTGTGGCTATTCACATATTGAATGTCTTTCCATGGTGGAACAAAGGCTTCTTATAACCCTATTCAATCTACCTTTGACTCTTTTATATTTAGACATGGCCCAAAAGAAAATTTCCCATAAGATTCAATGTAGAATGCTGATTTATTGGCACAGGTCATGGACAATTCCTACCTTGGAGTCCTAACGTGATGGTATCAAAGATCTTTTGGTCCCACAGTATGCACAGAAAATACCGTGGCTCTGTGCGATCAAAGCCCTACCCTTGAGATTGAAATTGGAGGAATACCGGACCCTACCAGAGAGTATGTGTCAGATTGGTAAGGCTAGCCTAAAGGGACATTTTTGGGAAAGTGTGACAATTGATAAAATTAGAGCGTGTAAGGGCTCCTTGTCAGTGTCTTTTATTGACCGGAAAACAATAGCTGTTATGAAGTCACCCACCTGTTCCTTGGATTGTTTCCTCCTTGATGACGATTGTTCCCAAATCCCTTCTAGGCTAAACAGGGCGGAAGGAAATATACCTATCGCTCCGAATAACCTCCCAGGGAAAGGAGATTGGGAATGAGAAAAAACAAGAGAAGCTGAGTAGATTCGTCAGCTGATCGTCTGAGAAATTCTGCTTTTCTCACATAGAAGCGTCACTGAACCAAAGGAATGTGCATCTAGAAAATATTAATAACATTGATCAGATAGTTATTCCTACCGTGCATCAAATAATAACACTCTTGTAACTTATTCCAAAAAAAACATACCATCAAAGACAGGTTCATTGGTTTGCTTCATAAAAGGAACACCACTGCTAACAGAATTCAAGATGTCTGCCCCTTTAAGAAATATTTACATCATGAAGTGACATTTTATTTTGTACATTACACTATTAGTTGTTAGAGTGTTAGTTGCAGCGCCATTAGCTTTTAGGTGTGCTAACATACCTTGTATTCCTTGCAGTGTTGCTCCCAAGGATTCTAAAAAAAAAACCAAAAAAAAACAACAACACCAAATACAGGCTACGCCCTGATTGATACTTTACAATCAACTACGAAGCGTTTCTCATAATATCTTAAAACTAAACAATGTACTGTCTCAGAATATATTCTTAGGCTTTCACAGTAATTCACAGTTTTGGCTTTTATCTTTGACACTCTGTCCGGATGTAACTTTTAACTGTTCGTAATTGGCCTTTCAAAGTCTTCTGCCGAATTTGGCAGTCTGGAATTACATTAAACTCAATTTTTGTGACTAGTGCAGTCTTGTTTTCAGTTCAAACGAAAAATAAATAACAGTTCAAGTGTCGTTCTAAAATATTTCTCTTTAAAAGGTTCTGCGCGATTATCTAGTTCAAAACGATGACTATTTTACCGCTTCTCTGAGTTTGTTCTGATTGCTTTGGTAAACTGTTAAACAAAATAACTTCTTATCTGTTTTCCCTTTCACAGGAACGCAAGTCCGAAGCTGTCGAGGGAAGATTCAGGGATGAAGCGGCGATCCGGAGAAGACTTCTGGAGATGGGGGAATAAATCATCGGATGGTGCTAGTGAAGATTTGCCGCTTGCCTGCAAATCGGGAAGACGCTGCTTTTAAAAAGAACGCGCTGTCGTCTTGGAATCAGGAAGCCGAAGGATCCAGGAACAGGTAAGTGGAATCGCTATTAGGTAAGCGAAGTGCCGGTAAGAAGACGGGTGGGGTTTTTATAGCTGGGAAGACAAGGGCGTGCCTTATGTCAAAGAGTCGCGCGTGTCTCAGCATGAGAATTGTTCGTGACTTAGCTGCTGCTGTCCAGACACGTGAAGCATGCACAGACACGTGAAGCATGACTTTCTATGAAGAATAATTATTTACAGGTGCTTTTCCTAATATCGGCAAATACAAGTGCAAGCTGAGTTTCAGATTTAAAAAAACAACCATTGCATCAGGCAAATGTTACGATTGAACAATCAGTGAAATAACAATAATATTCCATAAATATTGTCTTGCGCAATTATTAACAATTTGAATAAGCGCCCTTAACCTTCAAACATTCTTTGACGACATGAATGTCGGGTAACACATGAGCTGATTTATTGCTTATTATTTTGGAGGAAACAATACTGTTTATTATACTGGAAAAGGCAACATGGATTGTGTAAACATTGCTGCTGACTGTGTCTTTCTCGTAACAATAGCCCCCTATGAAAGCACTATTGATGAAATTGTCCTTCCACTGGTGAGGAAACTCAATCTCCAATTTAGGTGTGGCACTCTACCTATAAAATCATTTACGTGCAAATGGCAACAGGAAAAGGGCCCTTTTGATGAATTGTGTGTAGACAGTGAAGGGTGTTCTGAATTGCCTATTCATGTTTTGTTTTTCTCTTCCCTTTATAAATGTATTCGTGCAAAATGGATTGTTCCCCTATGTAAAAATCTGGGTTGTAGGGAGCACAAGGAAGTATTTAGAATACTGCAAAGTGACACTAGTCAGATCATAGTTTTTTGTGTGGCTATGTTTTTAAAGGCATTTTGGATTAAGCGAACCAAACTCCTACAATCTGCTACTGATCTCTGATATGAATTGTTCCATGTTGATGAAGATATGTCGTGGGATTTTTATGCCGCAAATTTGATCTGTGGTTTTAGTCTTTTGTTATTTTAAGAAAAAGGTTGTGACATGAATTTCCGTGGTTTTTATTTTCTGATTTTGACCGTTATTTTTTTTAATTGATATTTATCAGTCTATTTTTATGAATATGTGTATTGTGGCTGTTTGTTTATACTTTTATGATCCATGTTGATTGAAATAAAGTCCCTGATGATGATATATGTCTAACATCCATAAACTCTTCAAAACACTTACACTCACATTGATGATGTCATCATTGATGTTATCAATGATGTTATTTGAGATGTCATCAGTGATATCACTGGTCTTTTCATGAGTGATCTAATATGTGAGGTCATAAGCTGTGCATTATAGGGGCATAACTTATAGTTAGCCCAGGTAACTGTAAGTGTTGAATTTAATTGGTTTTGTACGAGTGAAATCTGGGCCTAACTATAACGTCCCTGTAACTTCTGGTTTTTTGAGTGCATTTTTAAGGTTTTTTGGATTCAATTTGTTAACTATAACGTCCTTGTAACCTTCGGTTTTTTAAGTTAATTTCTAAGGTTTTTCAAATTTTATTTCCTAACTTTAATGTCCCTGTAACGTTTGGCTTTTTAAGTGAATTATAGTTATAGATAGAACCTAGTTTCTATAGGGAAAACATTTTTTTATTTTGCCAATATCTTTGGCATCATTTGACGAATCTTCATGAAATTTCCAAAATTAGTACAACACTTAGTTCAACTGCTGAGTTGAAAGTTTTAGGGTGATCCATCAAGCAGGGGCCGAGAAAAGGGGGGTCCCAAGAAACTTTTTCTCCATGTTAATTCCCATAGAGATTTTAGAAACAACTACAGCCCGAACCACTGGAAGGAATTACACCAAATTTTGCAGAAAGATAGCTCTTGGTCCAGAAAGATCCCTTTTTGTTATTTCATGTAAATCCATTCAGTAGTTCTGGAGATATTTTTAAGAAAAACGAATTTGTATATCTAGGGTAGCAAAGTATTCGCTACTGGTTCGCGATGAATCATGAACGCGCCAACTTAAATGTCGTGATTGGCTGTCAACCTGAGCAGAAAGTTGTGTCCACCATTTTATGTAACAGGACATGGTACAGAGGGCTGTAAATATTTATTCAAAGCAATAGAAGGGGTCACAGTAGAGGTACCCTGGCCTCATGAGTGGAATATACGGGTGTTTGAGGGACCCATTATGTGTAAAACATAATTGAAAAACAGATTTTTTTATGTGCTATATTCGCGAATATCGCAAATAAAAAATACATGCTCAGACTGATTCAGACACTGATGCATTCACTCATATACTCTCTTACACTCAGTCACAGACCCACTCAGAAACTCTACACACCCACTCACAGACTCACAGATCCAGTAACACACCTATTCTGAGACTTATGGACCCACTCATATACCCACTTATAGAATTATACACCCACTCGCACACCTACTCAGAGACTTATGCACTGTCTTGCTTTGCACTTCCAGATAATACAGAATACCACTCTACCACACGGTGGCTCAAACACGAAGAAGCAATAAACATTACACAACACCTCCTGGAAAGGGATTTCCCTTTATAAACTGAAGCACATCACAGACTGTTCTCAGAATAAGGCTTGGTGTTTATTTATGCAATGCTCCCTAACAGAAAGGCTTTCCCAGATGTAAAATGAACAACATTCAAATGTGTCTGGAGATATATGTATATATATATATATTACCTACTGGCGGTCGCCAGTAGGTAGTTATAGTTAGGACCTATTTTCCATAGGAAATCCGCAACATTCTATTTGGAATAACTTTGGTTTCCGTTGACGAATCTTCGCAAAATTTTCAAAACTTTTGGCCAGCTCCGGTTTGCTCCTATCCTGAAAGTCTCGGGAGGATTCGTGGAGCGGGAGCTGAGAAAAAGGGGGTCCCAAAACATGTTTTCCCCATGCAATTTCCCATAGGACCTTAAGCCACAGCTACAGCCCGAACTGCTGAACGGAATTACACCAAATTTGGCAGAAAGGTAGACCTTGGTTCAGAGTCATACCTTTTGCTGAAATGGTGTAAATCCATTCAGTAGTTCCTGAGAAAATCAAAAGTAAAATCACATATATATCTGGGCGGAGCCTAACCACACATCTCATCGTGAGATCTGATTGGCTGTCAGCACTTCTTTCAAGAAGTGTTGGCAGCCATCTTGGGACCAATATACATGATAGCACCTCGTTAAAAAGCATTGCAGTTAATAGAAGGTTTTAAGACTTTAGTTACATTATAAATCATTTGTTGATGGTACCATACTCATTTTAGGAATTGTGGTATGTTCTAAGGTGATTTTACCATGTGAAAAAGACTTCTGCTGGTATATCATGAATCATGTTTGAGAGAAAACTGTTTTCTCATGCTTTTCCCACAGAGGCTTGGAAGTTGTTAAATAAGCTAAACTGAGAGCATATTTTCTGTAAATTCACATTATCTTTCTCAGTCATGTGAGAATGAAGTCTGACATTTTCAGTAAAACATGTACATCCAACAAGGGCAGAGACTGTCAGTTGATTCCCTTGTGTTCTACTGCAGCTTCCCAGAGTGTTCCAAAGAAAAACTAGAGCGCTAACAGTCCTACTTATGATAAACGTAAGGCACACCTGAAGCCATCTTGATTGGAATAAAGTGGTAACTCTTAAAACATTTAATTTAAAAAGGAACAAAATGAGGGAGTTCATTTTGCCATAGAAAGTATGATTAGTGCTGAAGAAAGAAAAATTAGGGCACATTTTGAGTGACTTCTCAAATCCTCTTCTATTTCATTAAAAAATTCTGACATGCAGACTGAAACATGCACTTTCAATACCAGCAGCAGACTTCCCTGGTGAGCAGTAGCTTTACTACAGTGATCTAATGAGCAACTAGAGTGCTAACATTCTGAATTTATGGCAAATGTGTGACACATCTGAATGCCTTCTTGATGGAATCAAAGTAAAAAACTGAAAGTATGCCTACTGAGGAGACTGTAGTAAATGAGGAAATTAGGAAACTTCATAACAAATAAATCTCCCAAGATGGCCACCAGAGACAAAAGAGCCCAAATGTAGCACAAATATCACCCAGATGTAGCCCAAATATAGCCCAATGACAGAATGTCCCAGAGTGTTTTAAAGAACAACTAGAGCGCTAACAGTCTTACTTATGACAAAAGTATGGCACACCTGAATCCATCTTGATTGGAATAAAGTGGTAACACCTAAAACATTTAATTTGCAAAGGAACAAAATGAGGGGGTTAATTTTGCCATAGAAATTATGATAAGTGCTGCAGAAAGAAAAATTAGGGCACATTTTGACTTCTCAAATCCTCTTCTATTTCATTAAAAAAGTCTGACATGCAGACTGAAACATGCACTTTGAATACCACCAGCAGACTTCCCTGGTGACCAGTAGCTTTACTACAGTGATCTAATGAGTAACTAGAGTGCTATCATTCAGAATTTATGGCAAATGTGTGACACATCTGAATGCCTTCTTGATGGACCCAAAGTAAACAAGCATTGAAAATGCAATAGGTCTCACCTTCGTTTAAGTTAAAGCAATTCTGTTTGTAATTAGGTGGCTTTTTAGCTTTGCTTTTATTAGTGTTTTTCAAACTGTCATGTACATAACATGCATATATGTATATGTATGCATGCATTTATATTTGTATTTATAAAGATATGCAGATTATATATATGTTTATATATGTATGTATATTACCTACTGGCGGTTGCCAGTAGGTAGTTATAGTTAGGACCTATTTTCCATAGGAAATCCACAGCATTCTATTCCCAATAAGTCTGGCGCTGGTTGACGAATCTTCGCGAAATTTTCCAAAGGTTTGGCCAGCTCCGGTCCGCTCCTATCCTGAAAGTTTCGTGGTGATTTGTCAAGCGGGGGCTGAGAAAAAAGGGGGGTCCCAAACCACGTTTTCCCCATGCAATTTCCCATAGGACCTGTTGACGCAGCTACAGCCCGAACTGCTGAACGGAATGACACCAAATTTGGCAAAGAGGTAGTCCTCAGTTCAGACTCGTGTCTTTTGCATAAATGGTGTAAATTCGTTCAGTAGTTCCTGAGAAAATTAGAGTAAAAAAGATAGATATATCTATGGCCTCGGAGGATCTGTGCACCCTATGCGCACCCTAAGCGCACCCTCTGAGAACCGTGCGCGCACCCTCCCGATCACACGCTGAATGCTAATTGGCTGTCAAGTGTCTGTCTACATTCAAAACCAGGAACTGTTGGCAGCCATTTTGTGCCTCGGTAGATGCGGGGCTGATTAAGTAAGGGAAATAAGTGTGTGAAAGATGTAAAGGGGCAGGGTAGAAATACTCTGACCCTTTAGTGTTGCTTAGGGGGTCCCAGAAGGACCCCCTGGGGCCCCTTTTTCTGTTTTTTTAAACAGCGAAATGCGCGCAGAGTGCGCGGATCCGGCCGAACAAAAAAAAAAACCCGAAGCGCGGGCTTCCACGCTTCGTTATTAATTAGCCCCCGGGTGGGCCAAATTCCGGGGGCAAAATCTTTATAAATTAATGGGGGAGGAGGGCTGCATGGCACCCCTCCTGGAGCCCTTGAGGGCCCTGGGGACTGCCACCCCTCAGGGCCGGCTCCTACAGTGTCCTGGGGTACCCACACCAGGACACTGTTGTTTGCTATGAGAGGGCGGGAGTCTCCCACCCTCCCATAGCAAACTTCGTTAGGATTTTGAAAGAGAGAGCAGGGAAACCAGCTCTCTCTTTCAAAATCCAAACGATATTGCTTTTGCACATGGGGAGCTGCATGTCAGCAGCTCCCCATGTGGAAAAGCAATGCCGGCTCCCGAAGGACACGGGGAGCCGACTGGGGGCGCAGGGGCTTCCCCCACGGTCTCCAACATTTTTTTATAAGCCCCGGGGGATGGGGTCCCAGGGGATAATAAAAAATAGTGATAGGGGCTATTTTTTTTAAATGTAAAATTAGGAGTCTCGCATCCTAACGCGTTGGGTGCACGAATTCTCTCACGTTGGGTGCGTGGTTCCTAACACGTTGGGTGCGCGGATCCAAGGAAAACATTTTTTGGGAGATAAACATCAAGCTTAAGTGTTTTGTTCTTGAGTGGCTCTAAAAAGAGCCATTGTGTTCATTGAGAGTTTTTGGTACTTATAAGTAAGTACCTATACAGAGTCTAAAGATGTTGAGGAAGACTCTGTTTCCTTCATCAGTAAAGTGTACTCCATCTCTCCTATACATCTCTTGCATATGAAAGCGCAGATTGTTATTGTAAATGGACCCCATTCTATAGTCTCGGAGAAAAGCAGAAACAAGTTTATTCACATGTTTCCTAGCGTTTTTCAATTTGTGGACAAAAATGATTGGACCAGTTCCATTTCTGCCTTTGGCATATCTTAGAATACACAAAGGCAGTTTGGGGAAAAAGTGAAATCAATTCTGCAAAGGTGTCCTTCATAAGCATTTCCAGACTTACCCCAGTCAAAGTGCCTAGGTCATTGCCACCACAGTGCACTATTATGAGGTCAGGGTGTTGGATATGCACAAAGGATTTTACCAATGGCATCAATTGGTGCCACTTTAACCCTCTCTGTCCATTCCATTTAATGTCTACATTTGGCAAACCTAGGTCTTTGTGAAGGCATTCGTTTTCTGCATCTTTGGCTCCAGATAATATAGCTGTGTCCCACAATCCACACTCTAAGCATCTTGAAGGGAGGTCTGGATGCACTCAGATGGTTTCTGTAAATGAAATGGCAGTTTGAAAAGTAAGATTTTTCTAAAATGGTGGCTAAGATGCAGTTTTGAAAAAAGACAAGAAATCATTGGTTGTTTGACAACCTTCTACACTGAAAGGTAGGGTGCATGTTTCTGTTTTTTAAACACATGATTCTTATTGGTTAACAAAAACTGATTGAAAGGAACATTATATATGATAAGCTGATATGTTGAAAAGTCAAGCACACTTGCTGTTTTGATTAGCAACATTGTGTGCTGAACTTGTGACCTCTGTGCTCAGTTCAGTGTTCTATGACCTGTTTCTATAGTAACAGGCAGAAGGCAGATTGGGGGTAGGGTTCAAATTTATATCATTTGGAAAGGGTTGAAATGTTTAACCAATAGAAATGTGTGTTAGCTTTTGAATTTATGTGGGAAGGAATGTGGTTTGATGTTTACATGTATATGTGTGGAAAATGAGAGGGAAACTTTGCAATTCTTTGGTTTTGCTGACAGGTGCACAGTGCAGAGATTCTGTATAAGAAAATCTGGTGTGTGACTGATATACTTCCTAATCTACAAAACAACTTGAAAGGTGAGTTATTTAATTGTGAGGGGATGTATGTGGTCTATTTTGATTTTATTCAAACTAATGTGTTTCTCCTGCTAAAGTGCAGGGAGTACTTTTTGTTGTCTACAATCCTATTGTCAGTGTGTGTGCATGTCGAAACTATTCTTTGATAAGCATTTGTGGTTTTCATGTGTTTACAGACAGATAACTGTGCTGGTTTTATATTTTGGTACAATTACATAGCAGTCATTGCTTATGAATTTGTAAAATGAGTCATGTTTCTACAGTAAAATGTAGTATTTGTAGATTAAGAAATGTGTTTTGGTATAGTGGAAGGGATAGTGTTGTTTGTCTAGAATCACACAGTGAGTCTGTGTGCATTTAGGAATCATTTTAAGAGATGCATTATGGTACTAATGTATAGTAAACCATTTTCTGTAATGTGTGCAGTCACCTTAGATCTTGTAGACTAGTAAATGTATTTTGTACAAGGGATAGTTGGCTGTCTACAATCACACTGTGAGTCTGTGCGTATTTGGGTAACCATTGTGAGAGAAGCATTTGGTAACATCATGTATTTGCTTGCAGATAACTGTTTTAAACCCCGTCAAGTTGTCAAATTTTAGTAGCATTAGAAGCCAGTGTTTGCTTATGCATTGATAAAATGACTCAGGTTTTGACACTAAAGTGCAGTACTTAAATATGTAGATTGTGTGCAGTACCCTTACCCCTTCCAGACTAGTGAATGAGTTTTGGTAAACTCCTAGGATAGTGTTGCTTGTCTAAAATCACACTGTGAGTCTGACTGCATTTGGGTAAGGATTGTGAGAGAAGGATTTGGTAACATCGTGTATTTGCTGATAGATAACTGTTTTAAAACTGGTCATGTTGTCAAGTTTTAGTAGCATTAGAAACCAGTCTTTGATTATGCATTGATAAAATGAGTCAGGCTTTGATACTAAAGTGCAGTACTGAAATATGTAGATTGTGTACAGTACGCTTACCCCCCCTTCCAGACTAGTGAATGAGTTTTGGTAAACTCCTAGGATAGTGTTGCTTGTCTAAAATCACACTGTGAGTCTGTGTGCATTTGGGTAAGGATTGTGATAGAAGCATTTGGTATCATCGTGTATTTGCTGACAGATAATTGTTTTAAAACCGGTCATGTTGTCAAGTTTTAGTAGCATTAGAAGCCAGTCTTTGCTTATGCATTGGTAAAATGAGTCAGGGTTTGACACTAAAGTGCAGTACTGAAATATATAGATTGTGTGCAGTCCTCTTACCTCTTCTACAGTAGTGAATGAGTTTTGATGAACTCCTAAGGATAATGTTGCTTGTCTAGAATCACACTGTGAGTTTGTGTGCATTTGGGTAACCATTGTGAGAGAAGCATTTGGTAACATCGTGTATTTGCTGACAGATAACTGTTTTAAAACCTGTCATGTTGTCAAGTTTTACCAGCATTACAAGCCAGTCTTTGCTTCTGCATTGATAAAATGAGTCAGACTTTGATACTAAAGTGCAGTACTGAGATATGTAGATTGTGTGCAGTACCCTTACCCCTTCCAGACTAGTGAATGAGTTTTGGTACACTTCTAGGATAGTGTTGCTTGTCTAGAATCACACTGTGAGTCTGTGTGCATTTGGGAACCACTGTGAGAGAAGCATTTGAGTACTTGACATCTTTGCATACGCATAACTGCTTAAAAACCTTTCCTGTTCTCAAGTTTTGGTAGAATTAGAAGGCAGTCATTGCTTATGTATTCACCCGGGAACTGTCCTGACAATACTGTAAACATTCAGTTAATATCCAAGTAGTAATGGAGTGAGGCAGGCCTTAGCACAAGCATTGATTCAAATGTTTATCCACTATGCATGCAGTCCTCTAATCATCTACACAGCTCTGTTTCATACCTTTAATTCCCCAGTCAGTATACATACACTCCAGCAAACACCCTGTCACTCCCCTTGCACTCCTTCAGTGACCCATTCAGCACCATGTACTAATCCATTCACTGCGCAAAAACCCAAACAATTATAAATTCACCCAGTCACTGTCCTTGCAGTACTCTAATTATTCAGTCAGTACCCAAGTACTCATCCAGTGACCCAGCCCTTAGTACATGGACTGCTTCAAACCCCTATCCACTATGCATGCAGTCCTCTAACCACCTACACACTTGTCTTTCACACCTTCAAATCCCCAGTCAGTATACATACACTCCAGCAAACACCCTGTCACTCCCCTTGCACTCCTCCAGTGACCCATTTAGCACCATGTACTAATCCATTCACTGCCCCAAAACCCAAACACTTATAAATTCACCCAGTCACTGTCCTTGCAGTTCTCTAATTATTCAGTCAGTACCCAAGTACTCATCCAGTGACCCAGCCCTTAGTACATGGACTGCTTCAAACCCCTGTCCACTATGCATGCAGTCCTCTAACCACCTACACAATTGTCTTTCACACCTTCAATTGACCAGTCAGTATCTATAAACTCCAATAAACACCCTGTCACTCCCCTTGCACACCTCCAGTGACTCATTCAGCACCATGTAGTAATCTATTGACTGCGCCAAAACCCAACAACCTAAAACATTCATCCAGGCACTCTCCTTGCAGTACTCTAATGATTCAGTCAGTACCTATGTACTCATGCAGTGAACCAGGCCTTAGCCCAAGGACTGCTTCAAACGTCTGTCCAGTATGCATGTAGGCTTCTAGGCACCGACACATTTGTCTTTCGCTTTTTCAATTAATTAGTCAGTATCTAGAAACTCCAGTAAACACTCTTTCAGTTCACTTCCACACCTCTACTGACTCATCTGGCACTATGTAATAATCTATTCACTGCACCAAAACACAAAAACTTAAAAAGATTAACCCAGGCATTCTCCTTGCAGTAGTGTAATGATTCAGTCAGTACCCAGGTAATCATTCAGTGTCTGAGGTCTTAGCTCATGGACTGTTTAAACGTCCACTTTGCATGCAGGCTTCTAGTCACCTACACACTTGTCTTTGACTTCTTTAATTAACTAGTCTGTATCTATATACTTCAGTAAACACCCTGTCACCCATCTTGCATACCTCCAGTGACTGATCCAGTACCATGTACTAATCTAAAGTTTCATCCTGGCAGTCTCTTAGCAGTAGTTTGATGATTCAGTCAGTACGTAGGTACTCATGCAGTGAACTGTGCATTACCACATGGACTGCTTCAAAGGTCTATCCAGTATGCATACAGTTTTCTAACCTACTATACACTTGTCTTTAACAGCTTGAATTCTCCAGTCAGTATGCATGTACTTCCAGCAAACACCCTGTCACTCTTCTAGCACTCTTCCAGTGACTTATTCAGCACCATGTACTAATCCATTCACTGCGCCAAAACCCAAACACTTATGAATTCACCCAGGCACTCTCCTTGCAGAACTCTAATCATTCAGTCAGTACCCAAGTACTCATCCAGCGAGCCAGGCCTTAGCACATGGACTGCTTCAAACCCCTATCCACTATGTATGCAGTCCTCTAACCACCTACACACTTGTCTTTCACACCTTCAATTCCCCCGTCAGTATCCATACAGTTCCAGCAAGCACCTTGTCACTCCCCTTGCACTCCTCCGTTGACCCATTCAGCACCATGTACTAATCCATTCACTGCGCCAAAAGCCAACCACTTATAAATTCACCCAGGCACTCTCCTTGCAGTACTCTAATCATTCAGTCAGTACCCAAGTACTCATGCAGTGAGCCAGGCCTTAGCACATGGACTGCTTCAAACGCCTATCCACTATGCATGTAGTCCTCTAACCACCTACACATTTGTCTTTCACACCTTCAATTCCCCAGTCAGTATACATACACTCCAGCAAACACCCTATCACTCCCCTTGCACTCCTCTACTGATTCATTCAGCACCATGTACTAATCCATTCACTGCGCCAAAAACCAAGCACTTATAAAATCACGCAGGAACTCTCCTTGCTGTACTCTAATCATTCAGTCAGTACCCAAGTACTCATGCAGTGAGTCTTGCCTTAGGACATGGATAGCTTCAAACCCCTATCCACTATGCATGCAGTCCCCTAACCACCTACACACTTGTCTTTCACACCTTCAGTTCCCTAGTCAGTATCCATACACTTCCAGCAAACACCCTGTCACTCCCCTTGCACTCCTCCAGTGACCCATTCAGCACCATGTACTGATCCATTCACTGTGCCAAAAGCCAACCACTTATAAGTTCACCCAGGCACTCTCCTTGCAGTACTCTAATCATTCAGTCAGTACCCAAGTACTCATGCAGTGAACCAGGCCTTAGCACATGGACTGCTTCAAACGCCTATCCACTATGCATGTAGTCCTCTAACCACCTACACACTTGTCTTTCACACCTTCAATTCCCCAGTCAGTATACATCACTCCAGCAAACACCCTATCACTCCCCTTGCACTCCTCTACTGATTCATTCAGCACCATGTACTAATCTATTCACTGCGCCAAAAACCAAGCACTTATAAATTCGCGCAGGCACTCTCCTTGCTGTACTCTAATCATTCAGTCAGTACCCAAGTACTCATGCAGTGAGTCCTGCCTTAGGACATGGACAGCTTCAAACCCCTATCCACTATGCATGCAGTCCCCTAACCACCTACACACTTGTCTTTCACACCTTCAATTTCCCAGTAAGTATTCATACACTTCCAGCAAACACCCTGTCACTCCCCTTGCACTCCTCTAGTGACCCATTCAGCACCATGGACTAATCCATTCACTGTGCCAAAACCCAAACACTTATAAATTCACCCAGGCACTCTCCTTGCAGTACTCTAATCATTCAGTCTGTACCCAAGTACTCATGCAATGAGCCAGGCCTTAGCACATGGACTGCTTCAAACGCCTATCCACTATGCATGCAGTCCTCTAACCACCTACACACTTGTCTTTCACACCTTCAATTCCCCAGTCAGTATACATACACTCCAGCAAACACCCTATCACTCCCCTTGCACTCCTCCAGTGACCCATTCAGCACCATGTACTAATCCATTCACTGCGCCAAAAGCCAACCATTTATAAATTCAGCCAGGCACTCTCCTTGCAGCACTCTAATAATTCGGTCAGTACCCAAGTACTCATGCAGTGAGCCAGGCCTTAGCACATGGACTGCTTCAAACGCCTATCCACTATGCATGCAGTCCTCTAACCACCTACACACTTGTCTTTCACACCTTCAATTCCCCAGTCAGTATTCATACACTTCCAGGTAGTTTTGCCGTGATCCAAGTGTTACTCTATGGACTGTTTCAAACGTCTATCCAGTATGCATGTAGGTCTCTAGCCACCTACACACTTGTCTTTCACACCTTCAATATCCCAGACAGTATTCATACAGTTCCCGCAAACACTCTGTCACTCCCCTTATACTTCTCCAGTGACTTATTTAGCACCATGTACTAATGTATTTACTGCACCAAAGTACAAATACTTATAAATTCATCCTGGCACTCTCCTTGCAATACTCAAAACATTCAGTCAGTATCTAAGTACTATTGGACTGGAACAGGCCTTAACATATGGATGGATTCAAACACGTGTCCACTATGCATGTAGGTCTCTAATCACCTACACACTTGTCTTTCACACCACCAATATCCATGTCAGTATTCATACACTTCTAGCAAACACCCTGTCACTCACCCAGTGTGTCTACTTATAGTACTGTAATCATTCAGTCAGTTAGCATGTAGTGTTTTAGTGAGGCAGGCTTTAGGGCATGAACTGCTTCAAAATAGTATGCATGTAGTGTTTTAACCATCGTCACGCTTGTGCTTCAGGGCTATAGTTTCTTAGTCAGTTTTTATATAAAATGTGTTTCTACAGTAATAGAATAGTATAAATTTGTAAGTTATTAATATACATTTATTTGTGATTCTTGCTTACAGATACTGTTTTTCAACGTTAAAATTGAGAAATCATGCCAGAAAAAAAAGAAAAGGAAAAAAACAGAGACAGGAGAATTACTTGAGGAAACATCAACCACAAGTATTGAATGAACAAGATAATGTCGCTAAAAAGAAACATTCTTCTGGTAAGATCACAAAGCAATTTATTAAAAATGTTTGTAGGACCAAACAGAATGTACAGAATGCTGAAACCACTGAGAATGCTTCAACTAGATAAAAAATTCAAAATAAGAGGAAAAGCAAAAAAGCAAATGGACAGTCAAAGGAGACAAAGTATGGTAAAAGAAGGCAAAATCAGTATAAGGAATTACGCAAAAACATATTTTACAAGAGAGTAGTACATAATTTGCTGAAAGATGTGAAGAAATATAAAAAGAGAGCTCTATTTTATAAAAAGAAGAAGCATATTGAAAACATTGTTGAAAAGGCTTTTGAAGTAAAATGGAAACTATTCATTTTAGTATTAAACAGAATTCGATCACTAGATAAACCAATCCATTTAATGAAGGTCAAAAGTAGGAGGAAATGAGTAAGTAATAGAAAAAAAAATGGTGATGTTTTTTGGGGAGAATGGAAACACAGTTCCAGTTCAGAGCCTTTCTTTAATGAAGAGAGTTATTTACAGAGCAAAAAATTATTGTATGCAGTTGACACCAGTGGTAGAGGTTATGAGGTTAGAGATGGTTGTCCAATTGAGAAAGAGAAAATGGTTCAAAGAAATGCAGAAGAAGTGATAGCTGATGAAGTTCTAGGGAGACGTCCTAAACACCCTGTGTACACTTGGGATTGCAGTAGTATTTGTAGTGTACGACAGGAATCTATTGATAAATTATGTCGTTTTTTACAAGCATATAGTAAAAAAAGTGTTAAACAAAAGATTAAGGTGTTGCAAGGACTAGACCCTTGCAGAGTGAGAAAAAATACTGGTGGTTTGCAAGGTTATTCTCTGGCTTGTCTTTCTAGGAAAGTTTGTCAAAGTGTTTTTCACCATTTCAGGATGCTGGCAGTACATCATACTCAAATGCGGAAGTTAGTGAGAAGATTGTATTATGCAAAAAGTCCAGCACTAAAGTTAAATGAGTTGAACAGTGCTCTTTTGCGTGGGTCAGTATCAGATGTGAAGAAGGTTTGTGATGATATTGAGTTTTGTTACTTTGGTCCTCAGCAAGAGAGTTCAGAAACTGACACATTAGTAGAACAAAATGTTGAAGACAATGTAGAACCCGTAATTACAAAAAATGTTGAGGATGAAATCACAAAGTTTAAGGTAATTTCAGGTGAAAGACCAAATGTTTCTTGTATTTGTTGTCGGCGAAGTCACTATAAAAATCAGACTAGGGGTGTCAATCTGCATTTAAAAAGTGAAATAAAAGATAAGTGGATGGAATTTGCAACTTATTTGTTGGTAGAGGATTGTTTTGATTTGGGATCTGAGCAGCGTATTTGCAAATATTGTTATAACAAATTAGATGAGAATAAAATGCCTGCTAGAGCTGTTCATAATAATCTAGAGTTGGTTGCTATTCCTCCAGAGCTGATAGATTTAAATATGTATAAGTCTATTCTCATTCAATGTGTTCACCCGTTTCAGGCTATTGTTCGTATGGAGCCTAAAACAGGTAAATTACCTCCATCAGAGTTGCAAAGAGGATTGAAAGGAAGAGTTGTGTATTTACTGTTAGATTTAAGGAAAAATATTGAAACTATTGGTGTTGACCATGCAGAAAATGAGCCACTAGTCATTCTACTTAATGGTGTGCCTACTAAGAATAAGAAAATCTGGCAAGAGTTAGTGGATGTCAGAAAAGTGCAAAAGGCATCATTGTATCTGTTAAAAAATAATGAGTACTATAGAAATGTGTTTGTAGGAGAAGAAGAAATAGATTTAGCAGAAGATACTGAAACATTAAGTGGTCAAATTGAAAAAGTGGACATGTCCAGATGTGAAGAAATCTATGAACATTACAGTGTACATCCACTTCATTCCAAAGAGGTGATGGGGAATACGATTGAGTTGTTCCAAATGAAAAAAGCAACAGGAAGTCCCATGAGTGTATGGGAAGAGAGCTTGGAAGCTCGTTGTTTCCCGCAGTTGTTTCCAACAGGAAAAGGTGGACGATATGATGAACGTCCTGTGCAGATTCCTGCATCTGAATATCGGACAACAAGATTATATGCAAAAGATCCAAGATTTCGACAATGTATCCCTTATATGTTCCATCTTCTGTTTGAAAGTGACTTGTCTGGACTTTCATATGCAGTAAATCACATTTTAAAAACTGGAATGCATCTTCAAAATGTAACTGCAAACGATTTTATGGATAAAGTGCATCAGAGAGATGATCATTTAGAATCTCAGTTGATTATTCTGATGGCATGTCAGCATGGGACTAATGAATATTGGTACCGTCATCATGGAGAACTGAAATGTATGCTACGGAACATGGGAACTCCTACATGGTTTGTTACACTAAGCTGTGCTGAGTATGCTTGGGATGATTTACTTGAATTTCTTCGAGAGGCAAATTCCAATATAAAAAATATTGAATACAAGACACCTGGAGAATTGTGCTCTTTGTATCCTGTTAATGTATGCAGATATTTCAATCATAGATTTGAAGCTATGATGTCTTTCATCTGCAATAAAAAGAATCCTCCTCTTGGAGAAGTTGTGGATTTCTTTTGGAGAAAGGAGTATCAAGCAAGAGGTGCTCCTCATATGCATATGTTGTTATGGATCAAGGACGCCCCCAAATGTGGAACAGATTCAGATGAAACTGTTTTGTCTTTCATTGAAGATTATGCCACATGTGCTGTACCCAATAGCAGAGAAAATAAAAACTTAAAACAACAAGTCTTACGATTCCAAAGCCATAGGCGTGGAAAATACTGTCGTCGAAAGTACAAGTCAAAGGATTCCACATCCTGTATTATCCAAAGGAAGAGTGAACAGTTTTATGTCAGCTATGCTACAACTTAAGAAGAAGCGAAGAATCGAAATACATAAATGACTACAATCCAGTTATTTTATCCATGTGGAACGCTAACATGGATATTCAGTATGTTGCGGACAATTCCATTGCTGTTGCTCGATATGTAACGTCCTACATTACTAAATCAGAAAAGACTGAATTGAAAGAAATGTGGGAAGAGATTTCTCACGAGAAGACTCTAAGTAAGAAATTATACCCGACACACCTACGCCGCCGCCGCACTCAACGCACTCAATGCCGGCCAGAACCCTGCCTTCTGCCGGGCCGCCCCGAAACGCTTCGACGGACCCTTCACTTGCACATCCTGCAAGTTCACCTGCCTCCGAACATGCATCGCACTCGCCAAGCCGAGCACCAGCAGCAACCACCTGAAGTGCATCCTGCTCAACACCCGCTCAGTCCACAGACACGCTGCCGAACTCTGGGACCTGCTCGACACATCACCACCAGACGTCGCCTTCCTCACTGAAACCTGGATGAACACCTCCTCAGCCCCCGACATCGCCATCGCCATCCCAAATGGATACAAGATCATCAGGAGGGACCGCGTCAACCAGACTGGGGGAGGCATCGCCATCGTCCACAAGAACACCATCCGCATTACGACCATCACCGACGACCCCTACACCGCCGCCGAACACCTCCACTTCCAGATTCACACCGACCCAAAGACGACCCTCAGAGGCACCCTCATCTACAGACCCCCGGGACCACGCACACAATTCAGCGAAGACATCACGGACTTCATCAGCCCACACGCCCTCCCCTCCGCCGACTACATCCTCCTAGGGGACCTCAACTTCCACCTGGAGAACAACAAGGACCGCAACACTGTCACCCTGCTGGACAACCTCGCCAACCTCGGACTCAAGCAACTGGTCAACACCCCCACCCACTACGCCGGCCACACGCTTGACCCCGTCTTCTCATCCAGCAAGCACATCGCCTTCAGCCACTCCACCGGACTTCACTGGACTGACCACAGCTGCGTCCACTTCAGCTTCAGAAAAACCACCACCCACCACCACCCGCAACAGGTTCCCCACAGAAGCTGGAGCAAGATCACCACCGGCCAGCTCACCACCTCCCTCAGCCAGAACCCACCTGCCAGCACACCGGACCCCAACGAAGCAGCCCGCAACTTCACGCAGTGGCTGACCGCCTGCACCGACGACCTCGCACCACTGAAGAACCCTCCCAGCAAACCCAGAAGCAAGAAGGCCCCCTGGTTCACCGACGAACTCAAGGACTCCAAGAAGACCTGCCGCACCCTCGAGAAAGCCTGGCTCCTCGACCGGACCACTGACAACATGACCGCCCTCAAACACGCGACCCGCAAGCACCACCAGCTCATCCGCACCACCAAGAAGAAATCACTGAAGGATCGACTGGACAACAACGCCCACGACAGCAAGGAACTCTTCAGCATCGTCAAGGAGTTCTCCAACCCCAGCACCAGCAACAACGACATCACCCCTTCACAAGACCTCTGCGACTCCCTCGACTCGTTCTTCCACCGCAAGATTGCCGACATCCACAACAGCTTCGGCGCACCATCCTCGCACCCAACCGCCGAACCAACGCACCCCACCGCCACCCTCCGCTCCTGGACCGCAGTGACCACCGAAGACACAGCCCGCACGATGAACACCATCCACTCCGGATCTCCGACTGACCCCTGCCCCCACCACGTCTTCAACAAGGCCGACTCCACCATCGCACTCCAACTCCGAGACGTCATCAACACCTCCTTCGACACCGCCACCTTCCCGGAGAGCTGGAAGCATGCAGAGCTCAGCGCCCTACTGAAGAAACCAACAGCGGACCCCACCGACCTCAAAAACTTCCGCCCCATCTCGCTCCTCCCTTTTCCTGCCAAAGTCATCAAGAAGATCGCCAACAGACAGCTCGCCGCCTTCCTCGAGATGAATGGATCCCTCGACCCCTCGCAGTTGGGTTTCAGAGCCAACCACAGCACCGAGACCGCCTTCATCGCCGCCACTGACAACATCCGAGCCCTCCTCGACAACGGGGAAACAGCGGCACTCATCATCCTGGACCTCTCCGCCGCGTTCGACACTGTCTGCCACCGCACCCTAGTCCAACGCCTCAGCAACACCGGCATACAAGAGAAGGCATTGAAGTGGATCATCTCGTTCCTCGCTGGAAGAACACAGAGAGTCCGCCTCCCCCCCGTTTCGCTCCGAGGCCACCGAAGTCATCTGCGGCGTCCCGCAAGGATCATCACTCAGCCCCACCCTCTTCAACGTCTACATGAGACCTCTCGCAGCCATCGCACGCCAACACAACCTCAACATCATCTCCTACGCCGACGACACCCAGCTGATCCTCTCCCTCACCAGAGACCCCGACACCGCCAGAACCAGCCTCCACGAAGGGATGAAAGACGTCGCCGAGTGGATGAAGAACAGCCGCTTGAAACTGAACTCAGACAAGACAGAGGTCCTCATCCTTGGACCATCACCCTCCGCCTGGGATGACTCCTGGTGGCCCCCAGCCCTGGGCACCACCCCAAAGCCGACAGACCACGCACGCAACCTGGGCTTCATCCTGGACTCCTCCCTCTCGATGACCAGACAAGTCAACGCCGTCTCCTCTTCATGCTTTCACACCCTCCGCATGCTCCGCAAAATCTTCCGATGGATCCCGATCGAAACCAGGAAGACGGCCACCCAGGCCCTAGTCACCAGCCGGCTGGACTACGGAAACACCCTCTACGCCGGAACCACAGCCAAGCTACAGAAAAGACTACAACGCATCCAGAACGCCTCCGCCCGACTCGTCCTAGACATCCCTCGTCGCAGCCACCTCTCCGGCCACCTGAGGAACCTGCACTGGCTCCCCGTCAACAAGAGGATCATGTTCAGGCTCCTCACCCACAAGTCTCTCCACGACCTGGGCCCCAAGTACCTCAACGACCGCCTGACCTTCCACATGCCCACCCGCCAGCTACGGTCCGCCAGCCTCGCCCTCGCCGCCGTACCACACATCCGAAGAGCCACCGCAGGAGGCAGATCCTTCTCCTACCTGGCTGCCAAGACATGGAACTCCCTCCCCATCCACCTTCGGCTGACCCAGGACCACCTCGCCTTCAGGAGACAACTCAAGACCTGGCTGTTCGAGCAGTAGCGTCCCCCTTCCCCCAAGCGCCTTGAGACCCTTCCGGGTGAGTAGGGCGCTATACAAGTGTTATGATTGATTGATTGATTGATACAGTTTCAGTTTGAAGATGTTATCGCATCGTGAAATTGGAGCATATGAATGTTCAGATCGGTTATCTTCTGCAAGTCTATATTCCAAAAGTAGAAGAATCATTTGGGTGAGTCTAGGTCTTGCAGGAATGCGAAATCGGGTACTGAAATCTGTTCAAGAAATTGAATATTTAGCAGAAAAAGCACCAGAAAGTACAGATATTTTGAAAACGAATATGTTGGACACATATTACCCAAACAGAAGTCATCATCTTGAGAACATGTGTCTCCATGAAGTGCTACAAAATTACACTTTTAAACGGAATACTACAGAGAACATCAATGATGGAAAATATGCAGTGATTGGTTCCGAAGGATGTCTGGTGAAACAAAGGAAAGGAAATTTAATTAATCACAGGAAACTGAGTTGCGACACTGCTGACAAAAGGGAATTTTACTATTTAGCCCTTTTGCAAATGTTCAAACCGTGGCGTTCAGAATTGGAATTACTTGTAGATTTTCAGAGCTATGAAGATTCATTTAATACTTGTACAGATAGCATACAATGCAGTGCTTTTGCAAATTATGTGAAAATGTTGAATGATGAAATTGATCAAGAAGCTACAATTGCAGCTGAGATTGCTAGAGACAGTTCTCAAGACAGTCAAAGTTCTGCTGCACTGAGTCAAGGTCCACTAGGACAACCAATTGTTGAAAATGAAGCAGCACCTGCCATGAATGAGGTGGAAACAGCAATGTATCAAGCTCAAGAAGATGTAATACAGTTAGGAAACTTGGAAGAACAACTAAATGTTGAACAGAATCAAATATATCAACAAGTGAAAGAGCACATTGACCATGCTTTCCTTCATTAAAAGAAAGGGTGCTTATGTACATCATTTCAACCTATCCTAATGTATGTGAGTGGTCAAGCTGGAACAGGAAAACGTTTCTTAATTAAAGTAATTACAAGTTATCTGCAGAAAACAACTGAGTCGCATTTGTCTTGTGGTGTCACTGCTCCAACTGGGTTGGCAGCACATAACATTAAAGGAATTACTTTACATTGTTTACTAATGCTACCAGTAGAGCATGAGAACAAATTGGAATGCCACAAGCTATCTGGAGAAGCTTGTTGTGAAGTTTCAAGAGTCCTGAAGAAAATTAAACTTCTCATTATTGATGAGGTGAGCATGGTCTCAAATTTGATGCTTGCCTTTGTGCATTTAAGAATGCAGCAAATTCTTAAAGCAGAGTATGATGTGTTATTTGGAGGAAAACACGTCATAGTTTTTGGAGATCTACTGCAACTGACTCCGGTAAAAGGACAACTGGTATTTAACCCCTTCCATGCGGGGCTGATTCCCCCGCGGTGCTGACTGCTCCTTGCGCGGGCGTGGTCATGACGGAACGGTTCCGTCATGAGCACAGCTCAACCGACGCTCATGACGGAACCGTTCCGTCATGAGCGTCGAAGGGGTTAAAACACATGCACATGAAGATACCAGAAAGTCTCTTGGTAGTGTTGGTAATGTGAACATTTGGACTTATTTTGAATACAAAGAAGTGACAACAAATATGCGACATGCTGAAGTATTCTTCAAGATATAAGAATTGGAATTCTTACAGAACATGGCAAACAAGCTTTGGAGAGTCGATTACTTTGCAATGTGTTTCCAAATGAAAATGTAGTTCCTGCAAAAGTTTACATGAAAATTGCAGAAAATAAATCAGTGATCTGCTTAATGCCAACACTGCGCGAGTGTTCCATATTCAACGAAGAACAATTGAAACTGGAAAATGAAGAAATTATAAAAATGGAAGCCATCAATAAAATAGAGCAAAACTGGATTCTTTAGAAGAAAAAAATATCTAAAACAGCTGGTTTAGAAAAGCCACTATATGCATGTGTAAACTGTCGGGTAATTTTAAGGCGTAATTTGGATGTAGAAAAGGTTTAGTTAATGGTGAAATGGGTAAAGTGGTGGATTTTGTTAATTATCAGAAAAAAGAAGGAATTGAATTTTTTAAAATTACATTTGATCAGATTGAAGACGTTAAAGAAATTGGTCGTTGTTCAGTTTGTTTTTTGCTTGTTAAAGATTTATATGTTCGTAGGAAACAATTTCGATTTTCTCTGGCATATGCAGTGACTATTCATAAATCTCAAGGATTAAGTGTAGACAGTGCATTGGTGAACATTGGATCTAGCGTATTTAAAGAGGGTATGGCATATGTTGCTTTGTCGCGAGTCAGAACATTATCTGGTTTGTTTTTTATTGATTTTGATGAGACAAAGGTTACTGCAGATGCAAACTGCGTAAAAGAGTATACTAGGTTAAGAAGGGTGTATGCTCCAAATTTAGGTCAATATCCTTTATTTGAAAAGCGTTTGGTTGGTCGAAAAAGAAGGTTTGAGAATATTTGGTCTGAAGGTGTTGAGAAGGGAAAAAAACAAGATAATGTTGTGATTGCAAGTAAAAAGAAATCGGACACTGTTGAAGAGATTGTTGGTTATCAGTTTGAAAATAGTTCAGGTGTCAACTGCAATCCTAATGTAGTGGTCAATGTTGTTGTTTATCTTGAAGGTTTGCAAGAACAAATTATGCAGAATCGGCAAAAAAGATTGTGTTCTCTGTTGCATTCTGTTTATGAAAAATTGACAACAGATACAAGTAAAGTACAATCTGTTTCAGATGTTCGTAATCTTTTGGATGTGTGTTCTGGTTCTACACAATTTACACAAAATATCCAACAAGATGCTCAGGAATTTTTAATGTATATGCTTACCATTTTTGAAAATGAAGGTGTAGAACTAGAGAATATTTTTGGCCTTTCTTACAAATGGTAACATCATCGTGAAAATTGCATGTATACATGCACCACTAATGTAGACACTGAAAGATTTCTGTATTTAACATTACCAGACTGTAAATCAGTGTCTTTCAATAAATTAGTTAACCTCTTCAGTGCCCATGACGAGATAGTCTTTTCAACGATTTTGTGACACAGCAGTTTGTTGCATTTAATGCAACTAATTTTAAGTTGTCCAAATTCGCGACGTATGTCCGGGTGAACAACAGTTGGCGGTGCTGTAGATGTACTTGCCACTGCTGGCGGAGGGTTGTGACGCATTCTTCTGCATTCTTCCCTTGCCAGGATGATGGGGTGGAGAGTCCTGAGGTGTTTCATCATGCTTGCGGTCCCGCAAGAGTATTTTTTAGTTGGATCTCCCCTTGATAGGACTCTCTGTCAAATTTTGCATGTCACCTTCATTGCATTTGTCTTTGTTTCTCCATCAGGAAAGGTAAAACATAATTAAAGGAATTGACACACTGAAATAGAAAAATTTAGAAATCCAATGAAAATCATTAAACATCATAGCTTTAGAGATAAGTTATAGATAGGAATTAGCATTTAAAAAACCTTTGAAATTCACTGAAAAAACCATAGGTTTCATGCACGTTATATTTAGGAATTGGCATTTAAAAAACCTTAGAAATTCACTGAAAAAACCATAGGTTTCAGGGGCGTTATAGTTAGCTGGACATTTCTCTCGTACAAAACCCTAGAAATTCCCCCATTATAATTAGTTCAGCTAACTATAACTCGCGCCCCCACAATGCACTGCTGATGACGTCACATATTACATCACTCATGACATGGTCAGTGACATCACTGATGACATTTCAAATGACATCACTGATGAAATCACTGATGACATCATCCATGTGATAAATTAGTGCATCTTCTCACACCCTAATATAACCTTTGATACACCGACTCAAAATTTCAGACGGCCATTTTGAAAACCATAGATACTCCAATACCAATAACTACATACCCACTCATTGACTCTTAGGTCTACATACACCTACACTCACTCACCTGTACAGTCACTCATACTTACAGTCACTCAGTACATTACTATATTTTCATTTATACACCTATATAGACACTCACACACCACCAATCATCCATAGAGGTGCTGACACACCTAGTCAGTCATGCAAATAATTAATCACAGTCCAATTTACTCACCTATACAGTTATACACACACAAGTTCACTTACTCATAAAAATACTACCACATTCTTACGCTCTTATACAATTACTGATACAAGCACACACTCATACATACAGTCACTCTCACAATCATACACTCTCACATGTAGCCAGTTATATACTCTTCCACACATATATACTGCCTTTCACATATGTAGTTACTGTCACATGTACCACTGAGATATACATTCAATCACTAACACAACCATACACACACTCACCCACCCATGCAGTCCATCACAGATGCACTCTTAAAACCATGCACCCATAGAATCACCCACTCACACATCTGTGCACAGAGTCATACACACCCTACCCACACAAACACTCAGGCACCCATACAGATACTCAGACAACCAATCAATAACCAATATAGACACTCACATAGCTATTCACAAAACCATGCAGCCACTTATACACCAACAGATAGACAGAAACAGACATTCACACAGTTTAGTCACTAGTCTGCAGTAAGATACATTTAATGACTCACTTATAGAGTCAGTCACGCACCTATAAAATCATACATTCACACACTTATACACCCACTCATTCTTCCATAGGCCTTTCCCTATATATATTAAACATATCAGTGATGTCATTTGAGATGTCATCAGTGATGTCATCAGTGATGTCACTGACCATGTCATGAGTGATGTAATATGTGATGTCATCAGCAGTGCATTGCGGGGCGCGAGTTATAGTTAGCTGAACTAACTATAACGGGGGAATTTCTAGGGTTTTGTACGAGGGAAATGTCCAGCTAACTATAACGCCCCTGAAACTTATGTTTTTTTTCAGTGAATATATATATACACATACATATATATAGATGCATATGCATATAAATGCATATATATATGTGCATAAGTTTGCGTGTAGAGAGAGGTAGAGGTGTAGAGGTAGAGAGGTAGAGGTAGAGAGGTAGCGAGGTAGAGAGTAGTAGAGAGAGAGGTAGAGAGAGGTAGAGAGGTAGAGAGTAGAGGATGAGTAATATAGACTAGAGAGTAGAGAGTGAGTAGTAGAGAGTAGCAGAGAGAGTAGCAGAGAGAGTAGCAGAGAGAGTAGTAGAGTGAGTAGTAGAGTGAGTAGTAGAGAGTGAGTAGTAGAGAGTAGTAGAGAGTAGTAGAGAGTGGGTAATAGAGAGTGAGTAGTAGAGAGTAGAAGAAAGTGAGTAGTAGAGTGAGTAGTAGAGAGTAGTAGAGGGTGAGTAGTAGAGAGTGTGTAGTAGAGAGTGAGTAGTAGAGAGTGAGTATTAGAGAGTGAGTAGTAGAGAGTAGTAGAGAGTGAGTAGTGGAGATTGAGTAGCAGAGAGAGAGTAGTAGAGAATGAGTAGTAGAGTGAGTAGTAGAGTGAGTAGTAGAGAGTGAGTAGTAGAGAGTGAGTAGTAGAGAGAGAGTAGTAGAGAGTGAATAGTAGAGAGTAGTAGAGAGTGAGTAGTAGAGAGAGAGAGTAGTAGGGAGTAGTAGAGTAGTAGAGAGTGAGTAGTAGAGATTGAATAGTAGAGAGTAGTGGAGTAGTAGCGAGTATTAGAGTAGTAGAGAGTGAGTAGTAGAGTGAGTGGTGAGTAGTAGAGAGAGAGTAGTAGAGTGAGTAGTAGAGAGTGTATAGTAGAGAGTGTGTAGTAGAGAGTAGCAGAGAGTGAGTACTAGAGAGAGTAATAGAGAGTAGTAGAGCAGTAGAGAGTGAGCAGTAGAGAGTGTGTAGTAGAGAGTGAGTAGTAGAGAGTAGTAGAGAGTGAGCAGTAGAGAGAGTAGTAGAGAGTGAGTAGTAGATAGAGTAGTAGAGTAGTAGAGAGTGAGTAGTAGAGAGTGAGTAGTAGAGAGTGAGTAGTAGAGAGTAGTAGAGAGTGAGTAGTAGAGAGTGAGTAGTACAGAGAGAGTAGTAGAGAGTTAATAGTAGAGAGTAGTAGAGAGTGAGTAGTAGAGAGAGAGTAGAAGGGAGTAGTAGAGTAGTAGAGAGTGAGTAGTAGAGATTGAATAGTAGAGAGTAGTGGAGTAGTAGTGAGTATTAGAGTAGTAGAGAGTGAGTAGTAGAGTGAGTGGTGAGTAGTAGAGAGTGAGTAGTAGAGTGAGTAGTAGATAGTATATAGTAGAGAGTGTGTAGTAGAGAGTAGTAGAGAGTGATTAGTAGAGAGAGTAGTAGAGAGTAGTAGAGCAGTAGAGAGTGAGCAGTAGAGAGTGTGTAGTAGAGAGTGAGTAGTAGAGAGTAGTAGAGAGTGAGCAGTAGAGAGAGTAGTAGAGAGTGAGTAGTAGAGAGAGTAGTAGAGTAGTAGAGAGTGAGTAGTAGAGAGTGAGTAGTAGAGAGTGAGTAGTAGAGAGTGAGTAGTAGAGAGTGAGTAGTAGATAGAGAGTAGTAAAGAGTAGTAGAGAGTGAGTAGTAGAGAGTGAGTTGTAGAGAGTAGTAGAGAGTAGTAGAGTGAGTAGTAGAGAGTAGTAGAGAGTGAGTAGTAGAGAGAGTAGTAGAGTAGTAAAGAGTCAGTAGTAGAGAGTGAGTAGTAGAGAGTAGTAGAGAGTGAGTAGTAGAGAGTAGTAGAGAGTGAGTAGTGGAGAGTGAGTAGTAGAGAGTGAGTAGTAGAGAGTGAGTAGTAGAGAGGGAGTACTAGAGAGAGAGTAGTAGAGAGTAGTGGAGAGTGAGTAGTAGAGTAGTAGAGAGTGAGTGGTAGAGAGTAGTAGAGCAGCTCTGCTGACCTGGTTCTCTGGCTCTAGAGCAGCTCTGCTGACCTGGTTCTTAGGCTCTAGAGCAGCTCTGCTGACCTGGTTCTCTCGCTCTAAAGCAGCTCTGCTGACCTGGTTCTTTGGCTCTAAAGCAGTTCTGCTGGCCTGGTTCTCTGGCTCTAAAGCAGCTCTGCTGACCTGGTTCTCTCCCTCTAAACCAGCTCTGCTGACCTGTTTTCTCTGGCTCTACAGCAGCTCTGCTGACCTCGTTCTCTGGCTCTAGAGCAGCTCTGCTGACCTAGATCTCTGGCTCTACAGCAGATCTGCTGACCTGGTTTTCTGCACTCACAATGCACACACCCGACTTCGCGAAAATATATTTAAAAATAAATATAAGTTTATTATAAGTATAAATATATTATTTTTCTGAATATCTTAGATAATCACTTGCCCTAATATGTATATTAAAGACACATACATATCATTTTGGAACATACATTTTTTACGTGGGAGTCGCGCAACCAGCGCGCCCCAGCACGCATATGATGTCACGCGGGACCCGCAACCGCGCAAACATCTCGTACCATAATGCACACGTGTCGCGAATGCGCGGGAGCAGGAGTCTCGGATTGGTCGCATACCAATCGCGCACTTCACATGATATTAAATGTATATGATGTAACTGAAAAACACGCAGCCGTCGCACACCATACGCGGATCCTTCATAACTTTTCTAAAATGACGGCTAGAATGCGCGCACCCACCGTGATGTGTACGCTTTGAGTGCGCGACTGAAAAAAATTAGATGTTTAAAAAAAAGAAAATAATATAAATATATTAAAATTAAAAATTAAAACAAGAAAATTTATCAATATTTCAGTTATCATTTTTTGTGTGTGCAATTTTCAGAAAAATATATAATGTTGTTTAATGAATAAAATATTTATAAATAAACAGTTAAAAAACTGTAGAAAATAAGTACTAAAAAATAGGTATAACTACTATCACACTTAAAAATTAGCATTTAAAAAACCTTTGAAATTCACTGAAAAAACCATAGATTTCAGAGACGTTATAGTTAGAACTTAGCATTTAAAAAAGCTTTGAAATTCAATGAAAAAACATAGGTTTCAGAGACGTTATAGTTAGAAATTAGCATTTAAAAAACCTTAGAAATTCATAGAAAAAAACCATAGGTTTCAGGGGTGTTATAGTTAGCTGGCCATTTCACTCGTACAAAACCATAGAAATTCCTCCGTCATAGGTACCCCCGCAGGATGGTAAGGAGTGCTCTTAAGAGAACCTGATTCTACAATCGCGACTCCATGTTTCTACCTAAGACTCGGAACCAGCCGGACAAACTAGTCTGTGTCACAAAACACTCTGTGATGAACAATAAAATCAGACAAATTGTGAACTCACAATGGCATCTGTTAAATCTAGAGCCAGAAACAACTCACATCCCCAGACCCTTTTTTGCATTCCGTAGGAACAAAAATTTGAGAAACTGGATAGTTAGAGCAAAACAACCTAAATCAAGAGGCTGGATACAAAAATCTATTGAGGGGACTGTCCCCATCAACGGCAACCACAGATGTGGCACGTGCCATGCATGCTCTAATGCAATAATTGGCAACAATATTTGTATCAATGACTACAACATCAACATGAAAGATATGACCAACTGCAGAACATCTAACTGCATTTATGCCATCCAATGCCCGTGTCCCCTCACCTATGTAGGCAAGACTGCCAGAGAGGTAAGGATTCGAATAGGTGAGCATAAGTCTAACATCAGACGAACCAAACATGGAGCCCCCTTAGTAGACCATTGGATTGCAATGGGGCATTCTGAAACTGACCTTCGCTGGACGATCTTAGAAAAGATTCGCCAACAAAGAGGCACTGACAGCAACAATGTCCGTAAGAAGTGAGAAGTATACTGGATTTTTGTCCTTAAATCTAAGGACAAGGGACTAAATGAATCCCTTCCATGGGAAAATGCCATTCTTTAAGCCCTATTATTCTTCCAACTGCCATGAGTTTTCACAAGGCATAAGATCCTTCCCAATTTCAGACACCATGCCCTGAGCACTGTAGTTCACACGTACATTTTAATGTGGTGTCTTGTGCTCCTGTTCTCTGTTTCTTCTCTTTTTTCTCCCTTTTTACATCCACGACTCCCTGGCAGCCATTATTTAAGAACTGCTGTCTATTCTCATAATTTGACCCCCGGGAGTCTATTCTAGTGATACGAATCTTTCCGCGTATGTCTATTTCTCTGAAGCTATCTCTGATACCCCTGCAATTATTCTCCCATCTGGTTTTATGGTCCTCTTCCCATGATGATTAGGTCCTGTTTTTTGGCCCTGTACCTTTGTATAGATGCAAACATTTATTTTATTTTCTACTCCGTAACTCCGCTGTTTAGATCAGCTTTCGCCCTTGTGTTTACTTTTGATTGGATACCATTTTTTCCAGATTCCTATCAATACGACTGTGAGACTTTTTCTCCCTCCTAAGCCACAGTCCTGCTCTATTCCTCGGCCCTTTAAATTTGGACACGCCCTCCCTCCCGCCCTTTTTCCTTGTTACTACCGTGCATTGGCCTATTTAAACGGCCCTTAAACCATTCCGGGTGTTCACCGGACCGGTCGTTTACTTTGATCCTCCCGTCCCTGAGGACTTTACATCTCTCTCAAAGTCCCGCGCACTGATGGTGTGCTTTTTCGTTCGACGTGCGCGTTACCAGGTACATCTTTCAGACACTGTGTTGCCCCTTGACAGTTTTTAGTTGTTTTTCCTCTGTCTCCTCAGTAATTGGCCTTTATTTATTTATTTTCATCAGGCATTCACTTCATTGCCTCCCCGAAATCTTCATTAGACTACCCGATGTTGCGCGTGCAATTTCTTTCTATTGAGATATAAATCCCCGTTCTCCCAGGTATGGACCCATTACAGGCCTTTCCTGAGCTCTAGCTTTTTAATTAAAAATGTCTTTATGTTTCTCTATGTTTATCTTACATTTATTATTATTATCATTTTTATTTTATCTCACTATTACTTGTTATTTGGCTTTCCAGCCTCATCTGGGATCCAAACCTAACCATTACGCCGCCGAAATCCCATGATCTAAAAGATTTGACTCTGACGGCGAGTCTTCAACTTCCTTAACAGGTGACATTTCTATCTCGCTCTATCTGTTACTATTTCTGACTGCATTTAGAGGGTGTAACGTGTATTGGATGGTATAATCCGTTCTTTTTCGGCGCCATCACGCCCTGGATTGTTTTTCCTTTCTGTGCCTGTTTTCGTTTCGAAGCCATTGCTCAGGTTACGAGCCTTCCTTTTCATCTCTCTCTGCTGCCTCCGGCAGTTAACGATACCAAATTAGCTCCTGGCTGTTAATTGTTTTTTCCATGAAAGATGGCTACGTTATTCTTCTCTAGCTCGAGCCTTTAATTTAAAATCTTTATGTTTACCCAGCAGATTCTATCTTAGCAAACGATTTGACCTCCGTTTCTTCGTTCGAGACCAGAGCGGTCCCGTCTGTGTCCTCATTTGGACTTTTTTGCCACGCCTAGATTTCTCACAGGTGAGCGGAAAAACGTTCCCACTGTCTGTTAACCCATCTTTCCCCATTTCCATTCTTCCGCCTCCTCTTTTTCCCTCTCTTTTACCCCTTTCCCTCCCCCCCTCCCCCTTTCCCCCCCCCTCCTTTTCCCAACCGTCCTCTTTGGTTAGCCTTGTGTATTAGAAACCTGATATCCACTATGTATATAGCTGTCTATTCCTCTTCCCCTTAGTCTTCACCACCTTTTTATGAGTAAAGGACTCGCCAGTGTTTACGTTTTTTCAATAATTTTTCCACTTAGAATTATTGTATATATTTTTTTATGATGATTGACACTTATGACTAATAACCTTAGCCTGTTTAGTTTTCCGTTAAAACCAATGATGTTATTGAATCACATTTGGATTGCCCCTTTTTTTGATTTGCTTTCTCATTTTTGCTAGGTCCCAGCAAAAACGCCAAAACTATTTCCTTGTTTGCCCTGAGGAAGGTGGCACCAGCATTTCGGTGCGTTCACCGAAACGCGCGTCGGCGCTTCCACGGGGTCCACTCAAGCCCTAGTTCCTGTAATTTGAACATGTACCCTTTAGTACAGTATTGAATGTTCATATGCTTTTGCCTATATATTGATCAACGAGGCAGTGTCTGTGGACCCCTAGTTGGCTAGTTGCATTTTTATGAATAGATGTATGATGCTTGTTTTTATGGTGTGACATGATACCGGTATAAGCTTGTGTGTTTGTGTGTGCGTGATTGTGGTTGGGACCTATCCATAACTGTTATTTGTGTTTTTGTTTCGTGACATTGTATGTTATTCTCACAAATTATCGAAAATTTCATTTTTTGAATCCCTTTGTCTAAAATTGACTAAAGTAAAAAATAAAATATTAATGAATCTTTCTTTGACTATGTACTGAAAGTTCTTTGAAACTGCTCTCTTGTAGGTCTAGTTTGAGTGTCAGTATACCAATGACATGATACACTGTACATTTAGAAACATATAGGTAGAGTATCTTCTTTTCTCTTTAGTTCTGCTAACTATAACTTGCGCGCCCGCAATGCACTGCTGATGATGTCTCATATTGCATCATTCATGACATGGTCAGTGACATCACTGATGACATCACTGATGACATCTCAAATGACATTACTGATGACATCATCCACATGACAATCTGATACACCTCATCATACACTAGTATAACCTTTCATCACTCACTGTAAAATACAGAGTACCATATTTGAAACCATTGACACACCAATACCAGTTACTACGTACCCACTCACTGATTCCTAAGTCTACACACACAACTACCCATTCAACAACAGAATCATTTATACATGCAGTCACTACATAATAGAACACTATCAAATGCACTTATACACATATATAGACATTGACACATCAGCAGTCATCTTAGTCGGTTATGCAGTCATCCTACTCACTCATGAAAAAAATTAATCGCACTTACATTTACTCACTTACACAATTATCCAACAACACCTCATTTATTTTAACACATAGTAACTCATAACTAAAATGTTAAAAAAGCACCATTACAATTATGCACTCATTCATATAGTTACTCTCACAATCACTGATTCTTACACATACTTATTTATATACACCAACTCTCACATAGAATGCCTTTTATTTTTTTACTTTGTTGAAGATGTACAACTAAAACATATATTCGCTCACCAACACACAAATAAATACACTCAGTCACCCAAACAACTCTTTCCACATGCACTCCTAAACCTATACACCGAGTCAATCAACCATTCACACATCTATGCATAGAGTTACACACACCCCATCCAACCACACACAAACTCAGTGTCCCATACAAATACTCACCCAACTAATCAATAACTAATATACACACTCATGTAGTTAGTGACCAACTGATGCAGCATGTTATACAACAACAGAGACAGTGCTGCACACATTCACATAGTTTAGTTACTAATCCATGTATTAAGTGAGACACTTTTAATTACTCACTTAAAAAGACAGTCAGACAGCTACTAAATCCTCCATCCAGACAGTTATATATCCACTCAATCTTCAATACAGATTGGTATATATATATATAATACATATTTCAATTTCAAACTAAACCACATTCACTGGATGATGTAATCAGTGATGTCATCAGTGACGTCACTGACCATGTCATGAGTGATGCAATATGTGACATCATCAGCAGTGCATTGCGGGCGCGCGAGTTATAGTTAGCAGAACTAACTATAACGGAGGAATTTCTATGGTTTTGTATGAGTGAAATGGCCAGCTAACTATAACACCCCTGAAACCTATGTTTTTTTCTGTGAATATATATATCCACCAAACATCCAGTGAACAAACTTTTCCAGGCAAGATAAACAACGGATCCGTGGCCTCAGTTTCGGAACGTGTTTATTCAGCAACTTCTAGGTCCTGATGCGTTTCGGAGTTATGCCACTCCTTGTTCACGGCCCGTGACCTCTGAATAAGGAGCCACCAACCCTGCAGGCCGGCCTCTTTCAAAGCGGGCATGGAGAAGCCCTTCACTATCACCACATGAAACACAGAGAGAGGCCCATTTCTGGAGACAACCTCTTTATTTCAGGTAATGCAACACACTGCTTTCTCAGTCCAACATGTTTCGGGGTTAGCCTTGATCACGGAGAGAAAGTTGCAACAAAGTGCATGCGTGCGTGCATTCTTATAGGTGTACTTTACCACTTGACTGATAGACCTACAACTTCCAGGATGCAACGAGAATTGCAAGTAAGTGCTGGTTTTCCAGAGACAGTTCTCGTTGTTTAGGCAACAGTTCTTCATTGCTCATAGTCATTTTCCCGTGCATTGCATATTAAATAAATGTGGAAATCATTCACAGATGTTTTGTAGCCAGCATGGTGCTTGATATACTATTGTCCTGATCCAAAGCTCACGTCCCCAGAACGAATAGTGCGGGAGATTCCCTTCATCAAATCCCTTCCGCCGCCACCATTGCATTTGCTTAATTAGCATTACCTTCCTAGGTTGAACAGCAGCGCGTGGGTCATGCTCCATCATTTTAAATCCACAACAAGACCTCCGAATCAGGAGCCACCAACCCTGCAGGGCGGCCTCTTTTAAAGCGAGCACGGAGAAGCCCGTCACTATCACCACATGAAACACTGGGTAAACTGATGTATATATGTATATATATATATATATATATATATATATATATATATATATATATTCACTGAAAAAACCATAGGTTTCACACATGTTATAGTTAGCGGAAATTTTACTGATAAAAAACCAATGAAATTCCCCCGTTATAGTTAGTGCAGGCAACTATAACTCACGCGACCGCAATCCTCTGCTGATGCTAATACTGTATTTAGACACTTATTTGCCCATGTCTTCTTCCATACATTTTTAGCTATACATATATTACAAATATTTTTTTTTCATAAAGACACATATGTCATCAGCAGAAGATTGCGGTCGCGTGAGTTATAGTTGCCTGCACTAACTATAACGGGGGAATTTCATTGGTTTTTTATCAGTAAAATTTCCGCTAACTATAACATGTGTGAAACCTATGGTTTTTTCAGTGAATTTGCAAGGTTTTTTAAATGCTAATTCCTAACTATAACGTGTGTGAAACCTATGGTTTTTTCAGTGAATTTGTACGGTTTTTTAAATGCTAAGTTACTTTACGCCATTCGTGGCGTGCGCGCCCACTTAACGCAGTTCGTTCCGTGCGCGCACGGTGCGCTTCGCGCACCGTGCGCGCACAGTGAGCACGCGGTGCGCTTCGCGCACCGCGCGCCCACTTTACGCAGTTAGTGCCGTGCACGCACGGTGGGCACACGGTGCGATGACAAAGCAAGAAAGCACGTCAACAAATCTGTTTCTGCTTTCCTCCGTGACTATGGTATGGGTGCCATTTACCACAAAAACTTGCGTTATGACATGCAAGACATTTATAGAGGAGATGGTGTGCACTTCAATGATGAAGGGAACAGAGTCTTCCTCTTGAACCTTAGACTCTGCATCGGTACTTACTTGTAGGTACCACTAAAAAATCATTTCATAAACACAACGGCTCTTTTTAGAGCCCCCTAATATCTAAACACTTAAATCTGATTTTCATTTTTTTTTTTTTTTTTTCTACCGTACGCTTACCGTAAGCTTACCGTACGCGTACCCCGTGATTTTTTTTAAAATCAATAAATGTTTTTTTTGTACTTTTCTGTCCTTCTTTGACCCCCTTACAAATGTTAGGGGGTCTGTAACTCTCCTCATTGCCCCCTTTCCTTGTTTTCACTCTTTTTTTTCAGAGTGAAATACACAAAATGGCGGCCGCCGCTTCCTGGTTTCGGCCGATTCGAATGTTTACTAAGATCTAAGAGCCAATCAGAATCGCGCTCGCGCACGCCACCGTACGCTTACCGTAAGCGTACGGTAAGCGTACCGTAAGCGGGCTCAGATATATATATTGATTTAAAGGCTATTTTCTCAGAATCTACTGAACAGATTTACACCAAACCTACAAAAGGCACTTCCTTGACCTAGGGACTACCTCTCTGCCAAATTTTGAGTAATTCTGTTCAGCCGTTCGGGCTGTAGCTCGTTCTAAAGGTCCTATGGAAAAATGCATGGGAAAAACGCGTTTTGGGACCCCCCTTTTATCTCAGCCCCCGCTTGACGGATCCCCCCGAGACTTTCAGGGTAGGAGCGTAGCGTAGCGCCCCACCTATTTTGAGAAATTCGCGAGGATTCGTCGACCGGCGCAAAAGTTATTCAAAATAGAATGTTGAGGTTTTCCTATGGAAACGTGGTCCTAACTATAACTACCTACTGGCGACCGCCAGTAGGTAATATATATATATATATATATATATATATATATATATATATATATTACCTACTTGCAGTCGCCAGTAGGTATTTATAGTTAGGACCTATTTTCCATAGGAAATCCGCAACATTCTATTTGGAATAATGTTGGTGCCGGTTGACGAGTCTTCGCGAAATTTTCCAAACTTTCGGTCAGCTCCTATCCTGAAAATTTCACGGTGATTCGTCAAGCGGGGGCCGAGAAAAAAGGGGTCCCAAAACACGTTTTCCCCATGTATTTTCCCATAGGACCTGTTGACGCAGCTACAGCCCGAACTTCTGAACGGAATTACACCACATTTGGCAAAGTGGTAGTCCTCAGTTCAGACTCGTGCCTTTTGCTTAAATGGTGTAAATCCGTTCAGTAGTTCCTGAGAAAATTAGAGTTAAAAAGATAGATATATCTGGGCGGAGTCTAACCACACATCTCATTGTGAGATCTGCTTAGCTGTCAGTACTTCATCCAAGAAGTGTTGGCAGCCATCTTGGGACCATGATAGCACCTCATTAAAAAGCATTGCAGTTAATAGAAGGTTTTAAGACTTTAGTTACATTATAAATCATTTGTTGATGGTACCATACTCATTTTAGGAATTGTGGTGTGTTCTAAGGTGATTTTACCATGTGAAAAAGCCTTCTGCTGTGATATCATGAATCATGTTTGAGAGAACTATTTTCTCATGCTTTTCCCACAGAGGTTTGGAAGGTGATCTATAAGCTAAACTGAGAGCATATTTTCTGTAAATTCACATTATCTTTCTCAGTCATGTGAGAATGAAGTCTGACATTCTCAGTAAATCATGTACATCCAACAAAGGCAGAGACTGTCAGTTGATTCCTTTGTGTTCTACTGCACCTTCCCAGAGTGTTCTAAAGAACTAGAGCGCTAACAGTCTTACTTATGACAAAAGTATGGCACACCTGAAGCCATCTTGATTGGAATAAAGTGGTAACACTTAAAACATTTAATTTACAAAGGAACAAAATGAGGGGGTTCATTTTGCAATAGAAATTATGATTAGTGCTGCAGAAAGAAAAATTAGGGCACATTTTGACTTCTCAAATCCTCTTCTATTTAATCAAACAATTCTGACATGCAGACTGAAACATGCACTTTGAATACCAGCAGCAGACTTCCCTGGTGAGCAGTAGCTTTACTACAGTGATCTAATGAGCAACTAGAGTGCTAACATTCAGAATTTATGGCAAATGTGTGACACATCTGAATGCCTTCTTGATGGAACCATAGTAAAAAACTGAAAGTATTTCCTACTGAGGAGACTGCAGTAAATGAGGAAATTAGGAAACTTCATAACCAATAAATCTCCCAAGATGGCCACCAGAGACAAAAGAGCCCAAATGTAGCCCAAATATCACCCAGATGTAGCGCAAGTATAGCCCAATGACAGAATGTCCCATAGTGTTCTTAAGAACAACTAGAACACTTACTGTCTTACTTATGACAAAAGTATGGCACACCTGAAGCCATCTTGATTGGAATAAACTGGTAACATTTAATTTAAAAAGGAGCACAACGAGGGGGTTCATTTTGCCATAAAAATTATGATTAGTGCTGAAGAAAGAAAAATTAGGGCACATTTTGAGTGACTTCTCAAATCCTCTTCTATTTCATTAAAAAATTCTGATATGCAGACTGAAACATGCACTTTTAATACCAGCAGCAGACTTCCGTGGTGAGCAGTAGCTTTACTACAATGATCTAATGAGCAACTAGAGTGCTAACATTCAGAATTTATGGCAAATGTGTGACATATCTGAATACCTTCTTGATGGAATCAAAGTAAAAAACTGAAAGCATTTCCTACTGAGGAGACTGCAGTTAATGAGGAAATGAGGAAACTTCATAACAAATAAATCTCCCAAGATGGCCACCAGAGACAAAAGAGCCCAAATGCAGCACAAATATCACCCAGATGTAGCCCACATGTAGCCCAATGACAGAAGTGTGCAAAACACTTATTTTTTGTGTATTTGCAGTTTTATATAGTGCAGACTTGTCAGGTATTGGAGTGCTTTCCATGAGCATTGGTTACATCACACAATATCAAATTCATTTTGGTTGTAGACATGGGGAGATTAAGTGATTTGACCACAATCACAGAATGTTGAGCTGAAGCAGAAACTCCAACCTGGTTCGCCAGTTGCAAAGTCTGCAGCTCTGGAAGTAACACCACATCCTCTCCCCCCACAAGTGCAACATTTAATCAAGTGGTCAACTGGATAAAAAAAACATAAAGATTACAAATAATTTAAAAGTTCTTTGTCGCTATTTGAAAACTCAGAAAATATGTCTCATTTTAGTTTTTTAGAGCACTAACCATAAATTTGATGCAAATAAGCCCCTTTCATATATGTAATTTCTAAATGAAATGCTCTAGGTATTACAGTTTTGATTACATCAAGATGACGCCAGGCGTTCCACACTTTTGTAATAAATATAGAATGTTAGCAATCTAGTTGTTCATTGGGATACTGTTGAGAGGCAGAGGCCAGGGGCACGGACTCTGAAAATTGAAGGCAGGTAGGAGACTGCAGAGGCAACAATTTTACCACACTTGGCAGGCAGGAAGGGCAGTGGCAGCATAACAGACTATGGAGGGCAGTGGAAAGAGGGGCAGGGGCAACAAACCAACAATACAGGACTTGCTTGAGAGTCTGTGGCAATATAATAGACCATTGTGGGCAGAAGGAAGAGGCAGTGGTAGTACAACCATACATGCCAACAGACCCGTTTCAGCCAGGAAACGTCCAATGTTTTTAAGCTCAAATGGGCTTTATTTGATCTGTCTCCTGTCTACAATCTCCTCTTTTTCAATGTAACTCAAAGGGGAAAATCAATACCCCAGTTTTTTTTCAAAATCTCCCTCTTACCAAGTTCAAAATTTTCGCAAGTATGGTACATTGGATCATGGTAGGCAGGAGGAATTGGGGTAGGGACATGGACTTGGATAACAGAGGACAGGAGGGACATGGAGAGGTGCACCAAACTGACCCTACAGGGCAGGCATCAGGGTTTGCAGCAGCATAATACACCACACAGGGCATGCGTGACGGGAGTGCAGCACAACAATCCATAGAAAGCAATACGGAGGGGACAGGACCATGCACATGGACAAGAAAGAACAGAGGGGAAAGAGGCAATGGTAGCTAGCTGACCATAATGGACAGACAGGAGAGAAAGCTGCAGCATAACAGACCATAAAGGGCAGGAGGGACGGATCAGGGGCATTACAATGGAACCAACAAGCCAGGAGGGAGGGAATAGGGGTCTGCACATGGAAACAGAGGGCTGGGGGCAAGGGGGCAGGGCAGGAGCAGCAAGATGACCATGGGGGTCAGGCAGGATGGGCACTAAAAACAAGACACACCATGGAGAGCAACAGTGAGACTATGATGGCATACACACAGACCATGGAGGGAAGGTGGGTGGGGGTCAGGGGCAGCTAGCTGACCACACAGGGAAGGTGGGAGGGGCCATGGCAGCACAGAAGACCATGCATGGCAAGCGGGAGGGTTTGTGGCAGCACAATGGCTATGATGGGCAAGAAGGAGGGTGCAGGGGCATGCACAAAGGACCATGGAGGATAGAAGGGAGGGTCAGGACCTGGGCACAGACAAGAGAGTTCAGGGGAAGGGGCCTCACAACAGACTGTGTGGGGCAGGCAGGAGGAGCAGTTGCAGCACAACAGACCAGGGAGGGCAGAAGGGTGGGGCAGTAAAATGGACCATGGAGGACAGGAGGAAAGGGATAGGGGCATGGCATGTGGACAGGCAGGGTGGAGGTGGCAGGGACAGGTTACAGTCATCTGACAATGCTAGGCAGGTGGGAGGGGAGTGGCATCTCAACTGAACACTCAGAGTAGATAGGAGTGGCAGGTCCATGGAACATGGTGGGCAAAAAGGATGGAGCAGGGGCATGCACAAAGACATCGGAGGGCAGGGGGAAGGAGAATAGGGGCAGCAAGCTAAGCACAGAGGCTAAGCAGGAGGTCAATGATGGGCCATAGAATTGGGCAATGGAGGGCAGGAGGAGTGGACTGGTACATCATGCTAAATGGAGGGCAGTGGCAGCACATCAGACCATGCATGGCAGGAGGGAGGAGGCTAGTCCATGGATTCAGACAACAGAGGATAGGGAGGAGGTGGAGGGGGCAGCAAGTTAAGTATTCAGAGAAGGTGGGTATTAGGAACTTTATTGTTTTTAAAATGTGTGTCTGTGCGAACTACTTAAAATATGAACAAGTATGCAGTATAATCTCATTTTTATTTAGGAAGAAGAGGATGTTTGTGGCTGTAACTCACTTGGCAGAAACACCCCCTGACCCTCCACCCCATCGCAAAATGTAATGCCCGTGAAAAGGGTAGGTGGACGCAGTGTTATATAGAACATAGTCCTGAGAGCACGATTGAAAATGAAAACTAGATATAGTATATGGTATAAACTATGCACCAAAAAGTGTATTATAAGATGAACCGGGGCGTGAAATATAATATGCAAGACATTGTGCGCAATGACAGATTCATTGGAGAGCGCAAGATAGCACAGGCACTAGCGCGTGCTATGCGATATGCGCCTTGGAGTGTAATATGCACAGGGCAGTGTTGTGTCTCTAAAGTTGTAATATAAAATATGTGCTGGGGAGTGTAACGTTGCATATGCACTGTGACAAAGATATGGATCCCAGATTATAATATGTATGGCATAGCGCTGTGCGTTATAACATAGGCATCGAGGAAGGCACGTTAGATGGGGCAATATAACCCGTGCGAAGGCAAGTGTGGCATGACATATTCACGGGGTGGTGTTACAGTGCACATGGGCTAGAGAGTGTCATAGCATACGCACTAGCTGATGGGATACAACACAGAGGTGTGTGGCACTCGGCGGGCACTGGTGGGTGTAACACAGCATTGGGCTCAGCCAGGAGCACGCTGTGACTCTCAAGTGAGGTTCGTCTCCTTTCCAGAGAGTAGAATAAAAAGTATTACACATCCGGCGGTGGATGTGTGTTTTATTAACCGTGAGGGGGGTTTCTTGCATAGTTTGGTCGAATTTTTGTCGAATCCCCTTTGAATGGCTTGGTGTGCGTGTGAATTAAATGTGCCCGTCAATAGCTACCCATGTTTGTATAAATAAACGACAAGGGTGTCTACTTGGAGAGTACTCACCGGCGGGGGTGCTGGGATTAGGCATGGTAGGGCGTCAGACACGTCAGAGCTTCACTAGCGGTGTAAATACATTCCACGTGGATTCATGGTATGCATAGTCGCCTTTTAATGAATATCACGCAAATCATCATGGTGATAGGTACATACGGTTTGTCCAGCATGTCCTAGGTGTTTCTATAATTATATATATTTTTAAAAATAATAAAAAACAAAGGCCGGCCCTGGGGGATGGGATCCCCGGGCCATAAGTGGCCTGAGGAGGGGGGACAACGCAGCCCCCCTTCTAAAGAATTTTTTTTTTAAAAAGGCCGTGACCCGGGGTTTGGGATTCCGGGGCCGATTAGGCTTTGGGAGGTGGGCCATGCGGCCCCCTTCTAAATTTATTTTTTTCAACAAAAAAAATAGGGTGTAGGCCCTGGGGGATGGGGTCTCCAGGGCCAATAAATTAGAAAAAGAAGGGGGGGCACACAGCCATCCTTCTTAAAAAGATAAAATAAATAAAAGACCGGCATCGCGCCGGAGGCCATGCCCCATACTTGCAGTGCTCTGCAAACGCGCCCCCTGGCCAGTTGTAAGTTGGGGAATTAATTCCCCTTCAATACTGAGGGTCCCTGAGGGCCAACTAGCCCAACAGGTATCTCCAGTATGCGCCAGGGAGCTGCGTTGCAGACAGGTGTTCTGAGGCCACGCCCCTTTTTACACCTCTATGCAACGCAGCTCTGTGGCGCTTACTGGAGGTACCTAGTGGGCTAGTTTGACCCTAGGGACCCTTATGATTCAAGGGGACTTAAACTTAGAACAGCCACAGGGCGCGTTTACACAGTGGTGATGGAAGGGGACGGGGCCTGAGGTGACATGTGCAAACACGCCATGTGGCGCGTTTTAAGTTGGGGAAATAATTCCCTTTCAATCCTGAGGGACCCTGGGGGTCAACTAGCCCACCAGGTGCTTCCAGTTAGCGCCACTGCTCTGCGTTGCAGAGAGGTGGTGCAGGCCGTGCCCCTCTTTACACCTCTCTGCAATGGCGCTTACTGGATGTACCTAGTGGGCTTTTTTGCCCCTAGGGACCCTCAGGATTCAAGGGGACTTAATCTCTCAACTTAGAACGGCCACAGAGCGTGTTTACACAGTGATGAAGGGAGGGGACGGGGCCTGAGGTAACGTGTGCAAACACGCCCTGTGGCATATTTTAAGAGGTAGTTTTAATCCCCTGCCCTATTATATACTAGGGGCTTACAGAGGAGGTCATGCTAATCACAGGGGGACCCCAACGCATAGTGTTCCCTAGTGTATGTAGGTGTTTTCACTGTATTCTGAGTGTCTTTTAACATAGCACTGGCTCTAGGACTGGTTAGTCAGACTCAGTTACCACCAGTATCCATCTGAAAAAGTTGAGGATACAGGATGTTTTTGCAACAAGGCTTCTTTCTGCTCTTCTGTTTGTTCTTTCTGCACGTTATCCTTCTTCCTGCACTTTTCTTCGTCTTTGAGGACTTCTGTTGCTTCTTTCTGCATTTCTTTTTTTCTTTCTATGCGTTTTTTCTTCTTTCTTCACATGTCCTATATCTGTAGGCATAGTTAGAAATTAGCATTTAAAAAACCTTTGAAATTCCCTGAAAAAACCATAGGTTTCAGGCACGTTATAGTTAGGAATTAGCATTTTAAAAACCTTAGAAATTCACTGAAGAAACCATAGGTTTCAGGGGCATTATAGTTGGCTGGACTTTTCACTCGTACAAAACCATTGAAATTCCCCCGTTATAGTTAGTTGAGCTAACTATAACTCGCGCGCCCGCAATGCACTGCAGATGACATCACATATTACATCACTCATGACATGGTCAGTGACATCACTCATGACATCACTGATGACATCTCAAATGACATCACTGATGACATCACTGATGACATCATCCTTGTGATAGAGTGGCAGACCTCCTCTCCCCCTAATATAACCTTTGATACACACATTCAAAAATAGAAACAAAATTTTTCAAAACAATGGACATACCAATACCAGTTACAACAACCTATTCAGTAATTCTGAGATCCACATACACATCCACTCATTCACCAACAGTCCTATACAGTCACTCATACATGTACTCACTCATCATATGTACTCATACACCTATACATCCTGTTACACAACACCACTCATCCATAGTTACTCACACACATAGTCACTCATGCTAATAAAGAATCAAACATCCATTTACTTGCATATACAGTTATACACACACCACCACACTTACTTCTACAGAAACTTACACATACTTAGTCTTTTAAACAATCACTTATAGAAACACATACTTATTCATACAGGAACTCTTCCAATCTCTCACTCTCACATATACTCACTTATATACACCAATAGTCACATATACTAGTTTAAAACATATGACTTAGAAGAAACGGAGCTAGCGGTAACCCTCTTGGACAGCACCGGATTTGTGTGTTCCCCTTTGTGTTAATAGGTGATAAATTCAGTTACACCCTCTGTGTGCGCTCTCGACTGGTACCCGCTAACACAATACCTCCCCAACCTCTGGGGCAAGATAGGAACATAGACAGCAAAAGGCGCACCACAATTTCAAAGTAGATCAAAATCAGTCCATATACATTCAATTTTTCTTTTTCAAAAAGATCTTCTTTATTTTTCATATGTTAAAATGACATTTAAGAGCAGCCAGAGCAGCCGACGCGTTTCGTCCACATGGGACTTCTTCAGGGCGTTAGAGACAGTACATCTGTTTATGTGATTCTTGCTTGAGAATTCAGGGATAACTTTTCCAGAGTCAATAAATAATAAGTATATCAAAAAATAGAGTGGTGATCATGTATCGATGGGTAGCAAATGCGCGTCCCGTCTTAGAGAGAATCAAGCGTCCAATGAAGTAAAAACCAATGATATAGTGGGATCCCGACTCTTTAGAGTGCATAAATAATGAATATATCAAAAATTAGAATGGTGGTCTTGTATCGATGGGTAGCAAATGCGCGTCCCGTCATAAAGAAAATCAAGCGTCCAATGAAGTAAAGACAATGATATAGTGGGATCCTGACTCTTTAGAATGCCAGATTCCGCATCCTCCAGGTCCTAGATTGCAATCCTTCCGGAAAACCGGAGGATTGCAATCTAGGACCTGGAGGATGCGGAATCTGGCATTCTAAAGAGTCAGGATCCCACTATATCATTGTCTTTACTTCATTGGACGCTTGATTTTCTTTATGACGGGACGCGCATTTGCTACCCATCGATACAAGACCACCATTCTAATTTTTGATATATTCATTATTTATGCACTCTAAAGAGTCGGGATCCCACTATATCATTGGTTTTTACTTCATTGGACGCTTGATTCTCTCTAAGACGGGACGCGCATTTGCTACCCATCGATACATGATCACCACTCTATTTTTTGATATACTTATTATTTATTGACTCTGGAAAAGTTATCCCTGAATTCTCAAGCAAGAATCACATAAACAGATGTACTGTCTCTAACGCCCTGAAGAAGTCCCATGTGGACGAAACGCGTCGGCTGCTCTGGCTGCTCTTAAATGTCATTTTAACATATGAAAAATAAAGAAGATCTTTTTGAAAAAGAAAAATTGAATGTATATGGACTGATTTTGATCTACTTTGAAATTGTGGTGCGCCTTTTGCTGTCTATGTTCCTAGTTTAAAACATATGTAGTTACTCATAAAGACACTATTGAGACAGTCATTCACTCACTAACACACCCATGCACACACTCATCCACCCATGCAGTCCTGCACACATGCTGTCTTCTACACATACAAACAGTGAGTCACTCATTCATGCACCTATGCACTACGTAATACCCCCCACCGAACCATACAGACACTCAGACACTCTTACTGATACTCAAAAAACCAACTAATACCCTATATAGACACTCATGTAGCTACTCACCAACCCATGCAGCCACTTATACACAAAGTGAGAGACTGATACAGATATTTACATATTTAAACATTGCTCACTAAGCCATGTATTCACTAAGATACACTTAATCAGTCAGTTATACAATCAATTTTTCAAAAACAAATTATCCATTTAGACACTTATATACCCATTTATTCTTCCATTGACCTTGAGATATACATATATAAAACATATGTAATTTTCAGGAAAACACACATTCACTGGATGATGTCATCAGTGATGTCATTTGAGATGTCATCAGAAATGTCATGAGTGATGTCACTGACCATGTCATGAGTGATGTAATATGTGATGTCATCGGCAGTGCATTGCGGGCGCGCGAGTTATAGTTAGCTGAACTAACTATAACGGGGGAATTTCAATGGTTTTGTACGAGTGAAAAGTCCAGATAACTATAACGCCCCTGAAACCTATAGTTTCTTCAGTGAATTGCTAAGGTTTTTTAAATTCTAATTCCTAACTATAACGTGCCTGAAACCTATGTTTTTTTTCAGTGAATAGGTAGTTCTAGTTAGGACCTATTTTCCATAGGAAATCCGCAACATTCTATTTGGAATAACTTTGGCGCTCGTTGACGAATCTTCGCGAAAGTTTCAAAACATTTGGCCAGCTCCCGCCCGCTCCTATCCTGAAAGTCTTGAGATGATTCGTGTAGCGGGAGCTGAGAAAAAAGGGGGGTCCAAAACGTGTTTTCCCCATGCAATTTCCCATGGGACCTTTAGCCGCAGATACAGGCCGAACTGCTGAACGGAATTACACCAAATTTGGCAAAGAGGTAGTCCTCAGTTCAGACTCGTGCCTTTTGCTTAAATGGTGTAAATCCGTTCAGTAGTTCCTGAGAAAATGACATTTAAAAGTACATATATATCTATGGCCTCGGAGGATCCGCATACCATATGCGCACCCAGCGCGCACCCTGCCGTGCACAAGCTGCTTTCTAATTGGCTGTCAACACTCCAAATCAGGAAGTGTTGGCAGCCATCTTGTGCCTCAGTAGAACCGAGGCACAAGAAACCCCCCAAAAAACCTTGCAAAACATGAAAAGGGGGCAGGGTAGAAACACCCTGACCCCCTAGGCCTGTTCAGGGGGTCCCACAAGGACCCCTAAGGCCCCCCAAAAAATGTTGTTTTAAAAAAAAAAAAAAACGGGAGGATGCGCGCTGGATGCGTGCATCCTGCCGATCAAAAAATAATAATTAAGCGCTGGCTCCCGCGCTTGTTTGATATTTAGCCCCCAGGGGGCCAAATCCCGGGGCCAATGGTGATTTATGTAAAGGGGGGCCCACCGTGCCCCAGGGACCGCCAACCCCCAGGGCTTAATAAAATTGGGTGGGGGGCTCTCAGGCCCCCCAAGCCCTAGGGACCGCCACCCCCTGGGGCTACTTAAAATTGGGTGTGGGGGGCTCTGAGGCCCCCCAGCCCCGGGGACTGCCAGCCCGGGGCTTCAAACAAATGTGGGAGGGGGCCGCGTGGCCCCCCTCCTGGAGCCTTGTACAGGCCCTGGGGACCGCCAACCCCCAGGGCTGGCTCCTGCCGTTTGCAATGACAGGGCAGGAGCCTCACGGCTCCCACTCTGTCATTGCAAACTGCTTTGCTATTTAGAAGAGAGAGCAGGAAACCTGCTCTCTCTTCCAAATAGCAAAGCAGATTGCTTTTCCACATGGGGAGCAGCATGTTAGCTGCTCCCCATGTGGAAAAGCAATGCCGGCTCCCGCAGGATGCGTGGAGCTGGCTGGGACTGTGGGGGAATTGGGGACCCCCACGGTCCCCAACGGAGTGAGCCAGCCCCGGGGGATGGGGTCCCCGGGGGCCATAAGTGGCCCGGGAGGGGGGCCACAAGGCCCCCTTCCTAAAATGAAATTTTTTTAAAAAAGGGCCGGCCCCGGGGATGGGGTCCCCGGGGCCATAAGTGGCCACAGGAGGAGGCAAGGCAGCCCCCCTCCAAATAAAAAAATAAATAAAAAAGTCCCATGCCCCGGGATTGGGGTCCCCGGGCAGATTATGGCCTCAGGGGGGGGCCATGCGGCCCCCTTCCCGTTTTTTTTGTTTTAAAAAAAAAAAATTAGGTGACAGGCTCTGGGGGATGGGGTCCCCAGGGCCAAAAAATTAGAGAAAGAAGGGGAGCTACACAACCCCCCTTCTTAAAAAAAATAAAAACGGGACCGCGGACGGAGGCCGCACCCCTCATTGCACCACTCTGCAAATGCGCCCCCTGGCGGGTTTGCAGAGGGGGAACACATTCCCCTTGAATACTGGGGGTCCCTGGGGGCCAACTAGCCCACCAGGTACCTTCAGTATGTGCCAGAGAGGTGTTCTGAGGCCACGCCCCTTTTTACACCTCTCTCCAACGCAGCTCTGTTGCGCTTACTGGAGGTAGCTGGTGGGCTAGCTGCACCCCAGGGACCCTCAGTATTCAAGGGGAGTTAATCCCCCAACTTAATATGCGCCACGGGGCGCATTTGCACAGTGGTGAAGGGAGGGGGCGGGGCCTGAGTTCACAATCAATCAATCAATCAATCAAAGCATTTGCATAGCGCGCTACTCACCCGGAGGGTCTCAAGGCGCTAGGGGGAGGGGGGTCCGCTACTGCTCGAACAGCCAGGTCTTGAGTTGCTTCCTGAAGGAGAGGTGGTCTTGGGTCAGGCGGAGGTGGATAGGGAGGGAGTTCCACGTCTTGGCAGCCAGGTTGGAGAAGGATCTTCCTCCTGTTGTGGCTCTTCGGATGCGGGGGACGGCGGCGAGGGCGTGGCTGGTTGATCGAAGCTGGCGGGTGGGAGTGTAAAAGGTCAAGCGGTCGTTGAGGTATCTTGGGCCTTGGTTGTGGAGGGCTTTGTGTGCGTGGGTGAGGAGACGGAACGTGATTCTCTTGCTGATGGGGAGCCAGTGCAGGTCTCTCAGATGTGCGGAGATGTGGCTGTGTCGGGGGATGTCCAGGATGAGGCGTGCTGAGGCGTTCTGGATGCGCTGGAGTCGTTTCTGGAGTTTGGCTGTGGTTCCGGCGTAGACGGAGTTGCCGTAGTCCAGGGCCTGGGTGACCGTCTTCCTGGTTTCGGTGGGGATCCTCCGGAAGATCTTACGGAGCTTGCGTAGGATGTTGAAGCATGATGCAGAGACAGCGTTGACTTGTCTGGTCATGGAGAGGGAGGAGTCCAGGATGAAGCCCAGGTTGCGTGCGTGGTCTGTTGGTTTGGGTGCGCTGCCAAGGGCAGGGGGCCACCAGGAGTCGTCCCAGGCGGAGGGTGATGATCCCAGGATGAGGACTTCCGTCTTATCTGAGTTCAGTTTCAGGCGGCTGTTCATCATCCACTCGGCTACGTCTTTCATTCCTTCGTGTAGGTTGGTTCTGCCTGTGGCGGGGTCGTTGGTGAGGGAGAGGATCAGCTGGGTGTCGTCGGCGTAGGAGATGATGTTGAGGTTGTGTTGGTGTGCGATGGCTGTGAGGTGGCTCATGTAGACGTTGAAGAGGGTGGGGCTGAGTGATGATCCTTGCGGTACGCCGCAGATGACTTTGGTGGCTTTGGATTTGAGCGGGGGGAGGCGGACTCTCTGTGTTCTTCCGGCGAGGAAGGAGGTGATCCATTCCAGTGCCTTCTCCTGGATGCCAATGTTGTTGAGGCGCTGCACTAGGGTGCGGTGGCAGACCGTGTCGAACGCCGCGGAGAGGTCCAGGAGGATGAGGGCCGTTGTTTCCTCATTGTCGAGCAGAGCTCGGATGTCGTCGGTGGCTACGATGAGGGCGGTCGCGGTGCTGTGGTTGGCCCGGAAGCCTGACTGCGAGTGGTCGAGGGATCCGTTGGTCTTGAGGAAGGCGGCCAGTTGTTTGTTGACGGTCTTCTCGATGACTTTGGCCGGAAAGGGAAGGAGCGAGATGGGGCGGTAGTTTTTGAGGTCGGTGGGGTCCGCTGATGGTTTCTTCAGTAGGGCGCTGAGTTCGGCGTGCTTCCAGCTCTCTGGGAAGGTGGCGGTGTCGAAGGAGGCGTTGATGATGTCCCGCAGGTGGGGTGCGATGACGGAGTCGGCTTTGTTGAAGACGTGGTGAGGGCAGGGGTCGGTTGGAGATCCTGAGTGGATGGAGTTCATCGTGCGGATGGTGTCTTCGGTGTTGATCGGTGTCCAGGCGCGTAGGGTGGTGGTAGGGGGCGTTGTTGCGGTCGTAGGGTGCGTCAGCTGTGTGCTGAAACTGTTGTGTATGTCTGCGATCTTGCTGTGGAAGAACGAGGCGAGTGAGTTGCAGAGGTCTTGCGAGGGTGTGATGTCGTTGTTTCCGGCGCTAGCGTTCGAGAGCTCTTTGACGATGTTGAAGAGTGCAAACACACCCTGTGGCACGGTTTAAGTTGGGCAATTAATTCCTTGTTAATACTGAGGGTCCCTGGGGGCCAAATAGCCCAACAGGTATCTCCAGTATGCGCCAGGGAGCTGCGTTGCAGACAGGTGTTCAGAGGCCACGACCCTTTTTACACCTCTCTGCAATGCAGCTCGCTGGCGCATACTGGAGGTACCTGTTGGGTTAGTTGGCCCCCAGGGCACCTCAGGATTGAAGAGGAATTAATTCCCCATTTTAAAACGCGCCACAGGGTGTCTTTGCACACATGTCACCTCAGGCCCAACCCACTTTCTTTACCATTGTGCAAACGTGCCCTATGGTGCATTTTAAGTTGAGGAATTAATTCCTCTTCAATCTTGAGGGGTCCCTGGGCGCCAACTAGCCCACCAGGTACCTGAAACGGAATTGGAGGTCAGACAACAAGCAATGAAACAAGTTCCAGCCAACATCTCTTTGGCAAACGAGGTGTATTTTTTATGCATCAAACGCAGGGATACCCTGCGCCCACAAAACCAAAACAGACAAGCAGGAACTCAACCACCAAACACAGGGAGAGACAGCAAGTCAAACGACAACGAACAGTAGACAAAACAGAAACAGAAGGGACAGCCAATACGCAACTGGAGACGGTAGAAGAAATTCAACCTGCCAGCAGTCAAACCATTATCAATCTGACTAATATCACATTAAGTGTGGCGTAAAAACAACTGCTGTCACTCGGTTTGTCGTACTGTCCAGAGTTCTTTTAATTATGCGCCAACAAGAATGGATTTCTTCAAAAAGCAAAAGAAAATTAAAACTCGAAAAAAACTTACTCTTACAAGACCAAACAAAAAAACACACTATGGACAGTCAATTGATTCATTCCCCGCCATTTAATCAAAGCAACTGATATGCCAACTTTGCAAGTAATACAAGATTTAGCCATTGAAAGTGATACCTTGACACACAATAGAGAGCACATGACCAGCGAACCTGAACATCAGAGGTGCATGACACCTTTTAAACCTCGTTCGACATTTACCTCGATTATCCGCAAGGACTCAATCGATACATTCAATGAATAGGTCACGAATAGCATAAAAAAACTTAACTATGCCGTGAATGCCAAAACAAAAACCAGAACCAACACACAAGAGCTACAATACCACCAATTAATGTGCAAGTATGGTACATTGAATCATGGTAGGCAGGAGGAATTGGGGTAGGGACATGGACTCGGATAACAGAGGACAGGAGGGACATAAAGAGGTGCACCAAACTGACCCTACAGGGCAGGCATCAGGTTTTGCAGCAGCACAATACACCACACAGCGCATGCGGGACGGAAGTGCACCACAACAATCCATAGAAAGCAATAGGGAGGGGACAGGACCATGCACATGGACAACAGAGAACAGATGGGAAAGAGGCAATGGTAGCTAGCTGACCATAATGGACAGACAGGAGAGAAAGCTGCAGCATAACAGACCATAAAGGGCAGGAGGGACGGATCAGGGGCATTACCGACAAGCCAGGAGGGAGGGAATAGGGGGTCTACACATGGAAACAGAGGGCTGGGGGCAAGGTGGCAGGGAATGAGCAGCAAGATGACCATGGAGGTCAGGCAGATGGGCACTAGAAACAAGACACACCATGGAGAGCAACAATGAGACTATGGTGGCATACACACAGACCATGGAGGGAAGGTGAGAGGGGGTCAGGGGCAGGTAGCTGACCACACAGGGAAGGTGGGAGGGGCCATGGCAGCACAGAAGACCATGCATGGCAAGCGGGAGGGTTAGTGGCAGCACAATGGCTATGATGGGCAAGAAGGAGGGTGCAGGGGCATGCACAAAGGACCATGGAGGATAGAAGGGAGGGTCAGGACCTGGGCACAGACAAGAGAGTTCAGGGGAAGGGGCCTCACAACAGACCGCGCGGGCAGGCAGGAGGAGCAGTTGCAGCACAGCAGATCAGGGAGGGCAAAAGGGTGTGGCAGTAAAATGGACCATGGAGGACAGGAGGAAGGGGATAGGGGCATGGCATGTGGACAGGCAGGGTGGAGGTGGCAGGGACAGGTTACAGTCATCTGACAATGCTAGGCAGGTGGGAGGGGAGTGGCAGCTCAACAGAACACTCAGAGTAGATAGGAGTGGCAGGTCCATGGAACATAGTGGGCAAAAAGGATGGAGCAGGGGCATGTGCAAAGACATCGGAGGGCAGGGGGAAGGAGAATAGGGGCAGCAAGCTAAGCACAGAAGCTAAGCAGGAGGTCAATGATGGGCCATAGAATTGGGCAATGGAGGGCAGGAGGAGTGGACTGGTACATCATGCGAAATGGAGGGCAGTGGCAGCACATCAGACCATGCATGGCAGGAGGGAGGAGGCTAGTCCATGGATTCAGACAACAGAGGATAGGGAGGAGGTGGATGGGGCAGCAAGCTAACTGTTCAGAGAAGGTGTGTATTAGGAACTTTATTGTTTTTAAAATGTGTGTCTGTGCGAACTACTTAAAATATGAACAAGTATGCAGCATAATCTCACTTTCATTCAGGAAGAAGAGGACGTTTGTGACTGTGACTCCGGGCTCACTTGGCAGAAACACCCCTGACCCTCCACCCCATCGCAAAATGTAATGCCCGTGAAAAGGGTAGGTGGACACAGTGTTATATAGAACATAGTCCTGTGAGCACGATTGAAAATGAAAACTAGATGTAGTATATCGTATAAACTATGCACCAAAAAGTGTGATATAAGATGAACCGGGGCGTGAAATATAATATGCAATACATTGTGCGCAATGACAGATTCATTGGAGAGCGCGAGATAGCACAGGCACTAGCGCGTGCTATGCGATATGCGCCTTGGAGTGTAATATGCACAGGGCAGTGTTGTGTAACATAACTAGTCTCTAAAGTTGTAATATAAAATATGTGCTGGGGAGTGTAACGTTACATATGCACTGTGACAAAGATATGGATCCCAGATTGTAATATGTATGGCATAGCGCTGTGCGTTATAACATACACATCGAGGAAGGCATGTTAGATGGGGCAATATAACCCGTGCGAAGGCAAGTGTGGCATGACATATTCACGGGGTGGTGTTACAGTGCACATGGGCTAGAGAGTGTCATAGCATACGCACTAGCTGGTGGAATACAACACAGAGGTGTGATGCAATCGGCGGGCACTGGTGGGTGTAACACAGCATTGGGCTCAGCCAGGAGCACGCTGTGACTCTCAAGTGAGGTTCGTCTCCTTTCCAGAGAGTAAAATAAAAAGTATTACACATCCGGCGGTGGATGTGTTTTTTATTAACCGTGAGGGGGTTTTCTTGCATAGTTTGGTCAAATTTTTTGTCGAATCCCCTTTGAATGGCTTGGTGTGCGTGTATATTAAATGTGCCCGTCAATAGCTACCCATGTTTGTATAAATAAATGACAAGGGTGTCTACTTGGAGAGTACCCACCGGCGGGGGCGAAGGGATTAGGCACGGTAGGGCGTCAGACACGTCAGAGCTTCACTAGCGGTGTAAATACATTCCATGTGGATTCATTCTATGCATAGTCGCCTTTTAATGAATATCACGCAAATCGTCATGGTGACAGGTACATAGGGTTTGTCCAGCAAGTTGGGGTCCCTGGGGCCGATTAAGGCCTTGGGAGGGCCAAATTTATTTTTTTCAACAAAAAAAATTAGGGTGCAGGCCCTGGGGGATGGGGTCCCCAGGGCCAGTAAATTAGAAAAAGAAGGGGGGCAAACACAGCCCTCCTTCTTAAAAAAATTAAATCAATAAAAGACCGGCATCGCGCTGGAGGCCACGCCCCCTCCTTGCAGCACTCCGCAAACGCACCCCCTGGCCAGTTGTAAATTGGGGAATGAATTCCTCTTCAATACTGAGGGTCCCTGAGGGCCAACTAGCCCAACAGGTATCTCCAGTGTGCGCCAGGGAGCTGCGTTGCAGACAGGTGTTCTGAGGCCACGCCCCTTTTTACACCTCTCTGCAACACAGCTCTGTGGCGCTTACTGGGGGTACCTAGTGGGCTAGTTTGACCCTAGGGACCCTTAGGATTGAAGGGGACTTAATCTCTCAACTTAGAACGGTGACAGGGCGCGTTTACACAGTGGGGAAGCGAAGGGACGGGGCCTTACGTGATGTGTGCAAACACGCCCTGTGGCGCGTTTTAAGTTAGGGAAAAAATTCCACTTCAAACCTGAGGGACCATGGGGGCCAAGTAGCCCACCAGGTGCTTCCAGGAAGCGCCACTGCGCTGCGTTGCAGAGAGGTGGTGCAGGCGTGCCCCTTTTGACATCTCTCTGCTACGCAGCTCTGTGGCGCTTACTGGATGTACTACAAATTCCGATTTACTCACCTGTTATCAGGAGAGACCTCAGTGCTGCATCTTTGAGCCCAGTATTGATCCTGAAAAGTAATTCTAACCATACTTACCAGTAACTTGAATTTCCTTCCATAGGCTAACATTGACTGGTTTCACTTGGAAATTCTTCTAAGTGTGGAGTTTTGGAACTTTAAAATTTTCACCTAAAATCATCCGAAGAACGAATTCCGATTTACTCACCTGTTATCAGGAGAGAACCCAGTGCTGCATCTTTTAGCCCAGCACTGACCCTGAAAAGTAATTCTAACCGTACTTACCAATAACTTGTATTTTCTTCCATAGGAATCCATTGTCTGGTTTTCAGCAGAAAAGTTTCTAAGTGTCTATTTTCACAAACTAAAAAAAAAACTAAAAAATCGCCTGTATGACTTAAACACATTCTTTCAACTGTTTTTAGGAGATGCACCAGTGCTGGATCCAGGATCTACCACTGAGTAAGAAAAAGTAACGATAACACTACTTACCTGCTAAGTGAATTTCCTTCCATAGGGTAAAATTCTTCTGTGTGGAGTTTTGGAACTTTAAAATATTCCTATAAAACCAGCAGAACTACGAATTCCGATTTACTCACCTGTTATCAGGAGAGACCTCAGTGCTGCATCTTTGAGCCCAGTACTGATCCTGAAAAGTAATTCTAACCATACTTACCAGTAACTTGAATTTCCTTCCATAGGCTAACATTGACTGGTTTCACTTGGAAATTCTTCTAAGTGTAGAGTTTTGGAACTTTAAAATATTCACCTAAAATCATCCGAAGAACGAATTCTGATTTACTCACCTGTTATCAGGAGAGAACCCAGTGCTGCATCTTTTAGCCCAGCACTGACCCTGAAAAGTAATTCTAACCGTACTTACCAGTAACTTGTATTTTCTTCCATAGGAATCCATTGTGTGGTTTTCACCAGAAAAGTTTCTGTGTCGATTTTCACAAACTACAAATATTCCTTAAAAATCGCCTGTATGACTTAAGCGCATTCTTTCAACTGTTTACAGGAGATGCACCAGTGCTGGATCCAGGATCCACCACTGAGTAAGAAAAAGTAACGATAACACTACTTATCTAGTAAGTGAATTTCCTCCCATAGGATAACATTGGTGATTCGATGTGAAAAAGATTCTAAGTGTCAACTTTTAAAATACAATAATATTTCTTAAAAATCACTACTGTAACCAAAACGCTTTTACTCTACAGTTTACAGGAGATGTCCCAGGAATGAATCTAGGATCCAGTCCTGTGGTTAGAAATGTAATCCATAAAGTAACTATATGCATTTAACTAGAAATTCCCATTGAGCTCAATGTTGCATCGTGTTTGAAATTGTGTTGCCCATTGCAACAACTGTAACTACTGTACTTAAAAGTCTATTGCCTATTTGCAAAGTATGTACACTAAAGTAATTCGTTCTGAGAAAGTATATTTTGTAATGTAATGTATAATGTAATTATAATGTAATTTAAAAAATAAAATATCTAAAAAGAAAGTTTAAAAAATGTAGGAAATCAGTGTAAAAAAATCAATATAACAATTAATACATTTAAAAATTGCCATTTACAAAACCTTAGAAATTCACTGAAAAAACCATAGGTTATAGTTAGCTGGACATTTCACTTGTACAAAACCATTGAAATTCCCACGTTATAGTTAGTTCAGCTAACTATAACTTGCGTGCCCGCAATGCATTGCTGATGACGTCACATATTACATCACTCATGACATGGTCAGTGACATCACTCATGACATCACTCATGACATCACTCATGACATCTCAAAAACCGTACAAATTCACTGAAAAAACCATAGGTTTCACACACGTTATAGTTACGAATTAGCATTTAAAAAACCTTGCAAATTCACTTAAAACACCATAGGTTTCACACATGTTATAGTTAGCTGGACATTTCACTCGTAAAAAACCAATGAAATTCCCCCGTTATAGTTACTGCAGGCAACTATAACTCACGCGACCGCAATCCTCTGCTGATGACGTCATAACTATAACAGGGGAATTTCATTGGTTTTTTACGAGTGAAATGTCCAGCTAACTATAACATGTGTGAAACCTATGGTTTTTTAAGTGTATTTGCAAGGTTTTTTAAATGCTAATTCGTAACTATAACGTGTGTGAAACCTATGGTTTTTTCAGTGAATATATATATATATATATATATATTACCTACTGGCGGTCGCCAGTAGGTAGTTATAGTTAGGACCCTGTTTCCATAGGAAATCCGCAACATTCTATTTGGAATAACTTTGGCGCCAGTCAAAACTAATGGGGCGCTACGCTGCGCTCCTACCCTGAAAGTCTCGGGGGGATTCGTCAAGCGGGGGCTGAGAAAAAAGGGGGGTCCCAAAACGCGTTTTCCCCATGCATTTTTCCATAGGACCTTTAGACACAGCTACAGCCCGAACGGCTGAACAGAATTACTTGTCATTTGGCAGAGAGGTAGTCCTCAGGTTTGTAGGTCTGGTGTAAATCTGTTCAGTAGTTCCTGAGAAAATAGCATTTCAATCAATATATATATCTGTAAGCGCGCTCCGTGCGCTTACCGTAAGCTTACCGTAAGCTTACCGTACGCGTACGGTGCCGTGCGCGAGCTCAAATCTGATTGGTTGTCACATGACTGTAAACATTCGAATCGGAGGAAATCAGGAAGTGTCGGCCGCCATTTCGTGTGTTTCACACAGGAAAAAAACGGAGATAACGTGAAAAGGGGGCAAGGAAGAGAGTTACAGACCCCCTAACATTTGAAAGGGGGTCAAAGAAGGACACAAAAGTACGAAAAAAACATTTATTAATTTTAAAAAAAAATCGCGGGGTACGCGTACGGTAAGCTTACCGTACGCGTACGGTAGAAAAAAAAAATAAAAAAAGAAATAAAATTCAGATTTAAGTGTTTAGATATTAGGGGGCTCTAAAAAGAGCCGTTGTGTTTTTGAAGTGATTTTTTTGTGGTACCTACAAGTAAGTACCGATGCAGAGTCTAAGGTTCAAGAGGAAGACTCTGTTCCCTTCATCAGTGAAGTGTACACCATCTCCTCTATAAATGTCTTGCATGTCGTAACGCAAGTTGTTGTGGTAAATGGAACCCACACCATAGTCTCGGAGGAAAGCAGAAACAGATTTGTTGACGTGCTTTCTTGCTTTGTCAATCTGCGGACAAAAATGATTGGACCAGTTCCATTTTTGCCTTTGGCATATGTTAGAATACGCAAAGGCAGTTTTAGGGAAAAGTGAAAACAGTTGTGCAAAGGTCTCCTTCATAAGCATTTCCAGACCTACCCCAGTCAAAGTGCCTAGGTCATTGCCACCACAGTGCACTATTATGAGGTCAGGGTGTTGGATTTGCATGAAGGATTTCACCAATGGCATCAATTGGTGCCACTTTAACCCTCTCTGACCAATCCATTTAATGTCTACATTTGGCAAAGCAAGGTCTCTCACCATACCTGTTTTCTCTGCATACTTTTCACTCCAGAAGACATAGCTGTGCCCTACAATCCACACTGTGAACATCTTCAAAAGAGATCTGGATGCACTCAGGAGGTGTATTTCAGTAGAAAGGGAAAAAGAAATGAAAGACAGTTTGGAAATGGAGGCATACATATTTTTTTTAAAATAAAAAGAACTCATTGGCTGTTTCATACCATTCTACACTAAAAACTAGGCTGTATGTGTCAATTTATAGAAGCATGTTTTGTATTGGTACAGAAAAATGTGTTACCAAAGAACATTACTATGGATTTGCTGTTAGGTTAGAAAAGTCAAGCACTCTTGCTCTTTGAAAATGAAACATTGTGTGGTGAACTTCTGACCTGACTTCACACAGCAGTGTTCCATGAGCTGTTGCTATGGTAGCAGGCAGAAGTCAAGTTGGGGGAAGGGTACTAGGCAGAAGTCAAGTTGCGGGAAGGGTACTTTTGGAAAAGGGTTGGTTTTCAACCAATAGAAATGTGTGATTACATTTGAAAAAAAGGGGGAAGCACTGAGATTTGAAATTAACATGTATATGTGTGGAAAAAGAGAGGGAAACATTGCCATTATCTGGTTCTGCTGAGAGGAGAGAGGTGTACAGAACAGAGATCCTGGCTCTGATAATCTGCTGTTTGAGTGCCCCATTTCTTTCACAACTAACTAATTTTAAAGGTCAGTTATGAGTTTGAGAGGGGATGTATATGGTAAATTAAGAAATGAATAATAGAATTGGAATTTCTTTTGTTGAAGTTGTGTTTATCATTTTGTGTTTTGGGAGAAATTTAAATGTAAGGAACATGTAAAATATTATGGACTATGTTTTTACCATAAATTAAGGTGTACTGGTATAAATGAGGAATACTTTTAGGGTTTGAGGTTGCAGTCAGTAATGCAAATACATTCAGCATCACTAAGGCTGGTTGCTCTTGCTGGAGTGTAGTCATTCACCCAGGTTACACATGTTCCTGGTCTCAAAAAGCTGTTTGGACATGTGCTGTTTTCAGAATCTGAAAAGTGGATTGAAAATGTGTCAGACTGTAAAAGTACTTATCACTTGTCAAAAAAAGAGTAGTAAGTGTGCTTTCAAATTGGCAAAGAAATTTTGTTTTCTGACTAATATCAAACCATGACTCTGTGTGCAAAGAGGAATTATAGACAGAGATTTATTGCGTATTACTCTGGTAATTTTACATTTGCATTAGTAGGAAAGGGGCAGCTATTTTTCTGCAGAAGCAGACTCTTAGTACACACCCAGCTGCTTATCTTGTAGAATCATGCATAGTATTCACAACCGAGTGGGGTTTGAGGTTGCAGTCAGTAATGCAAATACATTCAGCATCACTAAGGCTGGTTGCCCTTGCTGGAGTGTAGTCATTCACCCAGGTTACACATGTTCCTGGTCTCAAAAAGCTGTTTGGACATGTGCTGTTTTCAGAATCTGAAAAGTGGATTGAAAATGTGTCAGACTGTAAAAGTACTTATCACTTGTCAAAAAAAGAGTAGTAAGTGTGCTTTCAAATTGGCAAAGAAATTTTGTTTTCTGACTAATATCAAACCATGACTCTGTGTGCAAAGAGGAATTATAGACAGAGATTTATTGCGTATTACTCTGGTAATTTTACATTTGCATTAGTAGGAAAGGGGCAGCTATTTTTCTGCAGAAGCAGACTCTTAGCACACACCCAGCTGCTTATCCTGTAGAATCATGCATAGTATTCACAACCGAGTGGGGTTTGAGGTTGCAGTCAGTAATGCAAATACATTCAGCATCACTAAGGCTGGTTGCCCTTGCTGGAGTGTAGTCATTCACCCAGGTTACACATGTTCCTGGTCTCAAAAAGCTGTTTGGACATGTGCTGTTTTCAGAATCTGAAAAGTGGATTCAAAATGTGTCAGACTGTAAAAGTACTTATCACTTGCCAAAAAAAGAATAGTAAGTGTGCTTTCAAAGTGGCAAAGAAATTTCGTTTTCTGCCTAATATCAAACTATGACTCTGTGTGCAAAGAGGAATTATAGACAGAGATTTATTGAGTATTACTCTGGTAATTTTACATTTGCATTAGTAGGAAAGGGGCAGCTATTTTTCTGCAGAAGCAGACTCTTAGCACACACCCAGCTGCTTATCTTGTAGAATCATGCATAGTATTCACAACCGAGTGGGGTTTGAGGTTGCAGTCAGTAATGCAAATACATTCAGCATCACTAAGGCTGGTTGCCCTTGCTGGAGTGTAGTCAGTCACCCAGGTTACACATGTTCCTGGTCTCAAAAAGCTGTTTGGACATGTGCTGTTTTCAGAATCTGAAAAGTGGATTCAAAATGTGTCAGACTGTAAAAGTACTTATCACTTGTCAAAAAAAGAGTAGTAAGTGTGCTTTCAAATTGGCAAAGAAATTTTTTTTTCTGACTAATATCAAACCATGACTCTGTGTGCAAAGAGGAATTATAGACAGAGATTTATTGCGTATTACTCTGGTAATTTTACATTTGCATTAGTAGGAAAGGGGCAGCTATTTTTCTGCAGAAGCAGACTCTTAGCACACACCCAGCTGCTTATCTTGTAGAATCATGCATAGTATTCACAACCGAGTGGGGTTTGAGGTTGCAGTCAGTAATGCAAATACATTCAGCATCACTAAGGCTGGTTGCCCTTGCTGGAGTGTAGTCATTCACCCAGGTTACACATGTTCCTGGTCTCAAAAAGCTGTTTGGACATGTGCTGTTTTCAGAATCTGAAAAGTGGATTCAAAATGTGTCAGACTGTAAAAGTACTTATCACTTGTCAAAAAAAGAGTAGTAAGTGTGCTTTCAAATTGGCAAAGAAATTTCGTTTTCTGACTAATATCAAACCATGACTCTGTGTGCAAAGAGGAATTATAGACAGAGATTTATTGCGTATTACTCTGGTAATTTTACATTTGCATTAGTAGGAAAGGGGCAGCTATTTTTCTGCAGAAGCAGACTCTTAGCACACACCCAGCTGCTTATCCTGTAGAATCATGCATAGTATTCACAACCGAGTGGGGTTTGAGGTTGCAGTCAGTAATGCAAATACATTCAGCATCACTAAGGCTGGCTGCCCTTGCTGGAGTGTAGTCAGTCACCCAGGTTACACATGTTCCTGGTCTCAAAAAGCTGTTTGGACATGTGCTGTTTTCAGAATCTGAAAAGTGGATTCAAAATGTGTCAGACTGTAAAAGTACTTATCACTTGTCAAAAAAAGAGTAGTAAGTGTGCTTTCAAATTGGCAAAGAAATTTCGTTTTCTGACTAATATCAAACCATGACTCTGTGTGCAAAGAGGAATTATAGACAGAGATTTATTGCGTATTACTCTGGTAATTTTACATTTGCATTAGTAGGAAAGGGGCAGCTATTTTTCTGCAGAAGCAGACTCTTAGCACACAGCCAGCTGCTTATCTTGTAGAATCATGCATAGTATTTACAACCGAGTGGGGTTTGAGGTTGCAGTCAGTAATGCAAATACATTCAGCATCACTAAGGCTGGTTGCCCTTGCTGGAGTGTAGTCATTCACCCAGGTTACACATGTTCCTGGTCTGAAAAAGCTGTTTGGACATGTGCTGTTTTCAGAATCTGAAAAAGTGGATTGAAAATGTGTCAGACTGTAAAAGTACTTATCACTTGTCAAAAAAAGAGTAGTAAGTGTGCTTTCAAATTGGCAAAGAAATTTCGTTTTCTGACTAATATCAAACCATGACTCTGTGTGCACACAGGAATTGTTTTTAGATATTTAATTTGTGATGGTGTTATTGTGATTTTCACTTGTAGGAAAGGGGTACATAGTATTTTAAGATTTGAAAAGATCATAAAAAATATAGTAATATATTTAAATTAAATAAAGGATTTTTTTTTTTAGTTTTTTTCAGATATTGATGAAGAGCAGTGAACAAAATTTAAGATGCCTACAAAATCCAGACTAAGGAAAAACCACAAAAAAAATCTATATTTGAAGACAACTGGAGGACCTAAGTTAGTTGGAGATGCTCATGTTGGGAAAAAGAGAAAGTCTTCTGGTAAGCAGACAAAAGATTTTTTAAACAATATCTTCAAAAAAAGGAAAAATGTACAAAATGTCTGTACTGGAAAGAATGTTTTAAATAGAAAACAACAGGAAAAAATTGAGCATTTAGTTAATGCAAATATACCTTCAGAAACAATAAAGATTAACTTAAAAAGAAAAACAGCGTTTAAAGAGATTCGTAGAAAAATGTTTCAGAGAAGAGTTATGTCCAATTTAATAAAGGATGTGAAGAAATATAAGAAAAAAGCTAAATTTTATAAGAGAAAAAAAGAAATTGAAGCCATTGTAACAAAGGCATTAGAATTAAAAAGGAAACAATTCATTTTAATTTTGATCAGGATGCGTACATTAGATAAAATGGTCAATGTACTGAAATCACAAAGCAAAAGGAAAAGACTAGTGAAAAGAACAAACTTTTGTAAAGTGTTTTTAGGAGAATGGATGCATAGTTCAAGTAGTGAACCTTTTTTAATGAAGAGAGTTATCTTCAAAGTAATAGTTTGCTGCATGCAGTTGACACCAGAGGTCGTGCTTATGAAGTGAAAAATGGTTGTATAATGGAGAAGGAGAAAATGGTTCCAAGAGATGAGGAACAAGTGATGGCGGATGAGGCTATGGGGAGACGTCCTAAAGCCCCAGTGTATACTTGGAATTGTAGTAGTATTTGCACTGTGCGTCAGGAATCTATTGATAAATTTCGTGAGTTTCTAAGAGAATATAGTAAAAAAAGTGTTAAACAGAAGATTAAGGTGCTTCAAAGTCTAGATCCATGCAGAGTTAGAGAGAATACTGGTTTGCAGGGACATTCTCTGGCTTGTCTATCTAGAAAAGTGTGTAAAAGTGTTTTTCATCATTTTAGGATGCTGGCTGTTCATCATACTGAAATGAGAAAGTTTGTGAGACGATTGTATTTTGCTAAAAGTCCAGCAATAAAGTTAGATGAATTGAATAGGGCGCTGTTCCGTGGATCGGTATCAGATGTAGAGAAGGTTACTGATGAAATTCAGTTTTGTTACTTTGGTCCAGAACAAGAAAGTGCAGAAAAGGACACAGTAAATGAGGAAGAAGTGGAAGAGAATGTAGAACCCTCTGTAAGTAAGAAATTTATTGATCACATAACAAAATTTGCAATAATCTCTAATGAAAGACCAAATATTACTTGTATTTGTTGCCGCAGAACTCATTATAAAAAACAAACCAGGAATGTTGATCTCTACAGAAAAAGTGAAAATGAAGATAATTATAAGTGGAAGGATTTTGCCACATATATATTTCTTGAAAATTGTTTTGAATTGGGTGAAGATCAGCGTATTTGTAAATACTGTTATAATAAGTTAGAAGAAAATAGAATGCCGACCAGAGCTGTATATAATAATTTAGAATTGGATGCTATTCCTGCCGAACTTTCTGAATTAAATACATATGAGTCTATACTTATTCAATGTGTTCATCCGTTCCAGACCATAGTACGTATGGAGCCCAAAACTGGTAAATTACCTCCTTCAGATTTACTGAGAGGTTTAAAAGGTAGAGTGGTGTATTTGCCCTTGGATTTGAAAAAAAATATGGAAACTATTGATGCAGATACTTTGGAAACTGAACCATTAGTTATTCTGGTTAATGGTGTACCTACAAAGAATAAGAAGATTTGGCAGGAGCTGGTAGATGTACGGAAAGTACAAAGAGCAAATTTGTATTTGAAAAGGAATAACAAATGGTATGAATCAATTTATATAGAAGAAGAAGAAGAAGATTTACAAGAAGACACAGAAACACCAACTGGACAAATTGAAAAAGTGGACAAGTCAAAGGAAGAAGAAATTTATGAACATTTTAGCATACATCCTCTTCATTCAAAAGAAGTTATGGGAGACACTATTGATCTGTTTCAGATGAAGAAAGCAAAAGGAACTCCCGTGAGTGTATGGGAGGAGAGCTTGGAAGCTCGATGTTTTCCCCAACTGTTTCCTACAGGAAAAGGAGGACGATACGATGAACGTCCAGAACAGATTCCAGCTTCTGAGTATCGGACTACAAGACTATATGCAGAAGATCCAAGATTTCGACAAAGTATTCCTTATTTGTTCCATCTTTTATTTGAAAGCGACTTGTCTGCATTGTCTTATGCAGTAAATCACATTTTAAAAAGTGGAGTACATTTACAAAATGTGTCTGCTAAGGATTTTATGGAGAAAGTGCAGCACCGAGATGATCATTTGGAAACACAACTGATCAATCTGATGGCTTGTCAGCGTGGGCCAAATGAATATTGGTACCGACGCCATGGTGAATTAAAATGCATGTTACGGAATTTAGGAACTCCTACATGGTTCCTTACCCTAAGCTGTCCTGAGTACGCTTGGGATGATTTACTGGATTTTCTACGAGAGGCAAATTCAAACATTAAAAACATCAAATACAAGACAGCAGGAGAACTGTGCTCATTGGATCCGGTTAATGTTTGCAGATATTTCAATCATAGATTTGAGGCTATGATGTCCTTCATCAGCAATAAAAAAAATCCACCTCTTGGAGAAGTTGTGGATTTCTTTTGGAGAAAAGAGTACCAGGCAAGAGGTGCTCCTCATATTCATATGCTGTTGTGGATCAAGGATGCCCCAAAGTTTGGAACAGATACTGATGAAGCAGTGTTATCTTTTATTGAAGAATATGCAACATGTGCTATACCAAAAAGCACAGAAGAGAAAAAGTTAAAAGAGCAAGTTTTAGGTTTCCAAAGTCATCGGTGTGGAAAATACTGTCGACGGAAGTACAAGACGAAAGATAAATTCTACACTAAATGTCGATTTGGATTTCCTAGACCTGTTCTTTCAAAAGGAAGAGTAAACAGTTTTATGTCAGCTGTGAGATATACTATTACAAGAAAATCACCTAAGAATACCTACAACCTAAAAAGAAAAGAAGAATCAAAAAATATAAATGACTACAACCCAGTCATTTTATCCATGTGGAATGCTAACATGGATATACAGTATGTAGCTGACAATTCCATTGCTGTTGCTCGATATGTAACGTCTTACATTACTAAATCAGAAAAGACTGAATTGAAAGAAATGTGGGAAGAGATTTCTCACGAGAAGACTGTCAGTAAGAAGCTATACAGTTTCAGTTCAAAGATGTTATCGCATCGAGATATTGGATCCTACGAATGTTCAGATAGGTTATCTTCTGCAAGTCTCTACTCAAAATCAAGAAGAATAATTTGGGCAAGTTTAGGCCTTGCAGCAATGAGAAATCGGGTACTGAAATCTGTTGGAGAAATTGAATATTTGGCCGAGAATGACCCAGAAAGTACAGATATTTTGAAATCAAACATGTTGGACACATATTACCCAAAAAGAAGTCATCATCTTGAGAACATGTGTCTCTATGAAGTGCTGCAGAACTACATTTATTCACGGAAAGCCGCAGAAGACATCAACAATGGAAAATATAAAGTCATTGGTGAGGAAGGATGTTTGGTGAAGCAAACAAAAGGAAGTTTGATTAATCACAGGAAGCCCAGTTGCGAAACTACTGACAAAAAGGAATTTTACTACTTGGCTCTTTTACAGCTGTTTAAACCATGGGGTTCAGAGGACGAACTACTGGGAGAATTTCAAAGCTATGAAGATTCCTTTAATGCTTGCAAAGACAGCATAGAATGCAGTACTTTCACAAATTATGTGCAAATGTTAAATGAAGAAATTGAACAGGAAACTACAATTGCAGCTGAAGTAGCTAGAGACAGTTCTCAAGACAGCCAAAGTTCTGGAACACTCAGTCAAGATCCCCTAGGACAACCAATCGTTGAAAATGAAGCTGCAATAGCAATGACTGAAGTGGAAACGGCTATGAATCAAGCTCAAGAAGAATTTATAGACTTACCAAATTTGGAAAGACAACTGAATGAAGAGCAGCAACAAATTTATGAAGAGATCAGAAACAAAATTGATCACGGATTACTACATGAAAAAAAGAGTGCTCATGCACATCATTTCAACCAATCAGGATGTATGTAAGCGGACAAGCTGGAACTGGAAAAAGTTTCTTAATAAAAGTCATCAGAAGCTACCTACAGCAAAAAACGGATTCAACTTTGTCTTGTGTGGTTACTGCTCCAACTGGGTTAGCAGCATATAACATAAAAGGAATCACCTTACATCATTTGCTAATGTTACCAGTGGAGCATGAGAACAAAATACAATACCACAAGCTAACTGGAGAAGCATGCTTGGAAGTTTCAAGAGTATTGAAGAAGATGCAAGTTCTCATTATTGATGAGGTGAGCATGGTATCAAACTTAATGCTTGCCTTTGTGCATTTAAGAATGCAGCAAATTCTAAGGACACACTATGACGTGTTATTTGGTGGAAAACATGTCATAGTTTTTGGGGATCTTCTACAGCTTACTCCAGTTAAAGGACAACCAGTGTTTAATACTGTGACACATGAAGACACAAAGAAGTCATTGGGAAGCATTGGTAATGCAAATATTTGGTCCTTCTTTGAGTACAAGGAACTTACTACTAATATGAGGCAAGCAAACGATGAAGAATATGGAAGTATTCTGAAAGATATCAGAATTGGACTACTCACTGAAGCTGGCACGAAAGCATTACAGAGTCGGTTGCTACATAATTTATTCCCAAAGGAAGAAATAGTTGCAGAAAAAATATACAAGAACATTGCAGAAAAGAAAAGTGTCATCTGCTTAATGCCAACTCTACGTGAATGCTCAATATTCAACGAGGAACTTTTGAAATTGGAAAAGGAAGAGATTAGGAAATTGGAAGCAGTGGACAAAATTCAGCATGAAAGAATTACTATTACATTAACAGGCAAACTGAAAAATAAATTGGATTCACTAGAGAAGAACATTTCCAAAACTGATGGATTAGAAAAAAATCTATATGTTTGCATGAACTGTAGAGTATTTTTAAGGAGAAATTTGGATGTTGAAAAAGGTTTAGTGAATGGAGCTATGGGAAGAGTTGTGGGTTTTATTAATTTCCAGAAAAAAGATGGAATTGAATGTTTAAAAATAAAATTTGATCAGATAGAAGAAGTTATAGACATTTGTCGTTGTACAGTTCGTTTCATGCTTGTGAAAGACTTATATGTACGTAGGAAACAGTTTCCGTTTTCTCTAGCATATGCTGTAACTATTCACAAGTCTCAAGGATTGACTGTAGATTGTGCTTTTGTAAACATTGGTTCAACTGTGTTCAAAGAAGGTATGGCTTATGTTGCTTTGTCACGAGTGAAAACATTATCTGGTTTATTTATGATAGACTTTGATGACTCAAAAGTTAGTGCTGATGCAAATTGTGTAAAGGAGTATAATAGATTAAGAAGAACCTATGCTCCTCATTTAGGTCAGTATCCTGTGTTGGAAAAACGTGTTGTTTCTCGAAAAAGGAGAATTGAGAATATCTATAATGAGGATGTAGAGAGGAGAAAAAAAAAGAGGAGTGATGTAATTGCAAGCAAAAAGAAAAAGGAAAATGTTGAAGAGGTTGTAGGTTGTCATTTTGAAAACAGCTCTAGTGTCAACTGCTATGCTAATGTAGTGCTGAATGCTGTATTTTATCTGGAAAGTTTGCAAGAGCAGATAATAGTAAATCAGAGAAAAAGATTCTGTTCTGAGTTGAGTCTCCTTTTTGAAAAGCTGAGTAATGATAAAACTAAAATAGAAAGTGCTACTGAAATTAGAAAACTTTTAGATGTATGTTCAGGACGAACACAGTTTTCTCAAAATGTACAGCAAGACGCACAGGAATTCTTGATGTATTTTCTTCAGGTACTGGAAGAAGAAGGGGTACACATTGAAAATATGTTTGGTCTCTCTTATAAATGGGAACATAGTTGTGAAAACTGTTTCAATACATGTGGCTCTAATGTTGATTCTGAAAGGTTTATTTATTTAACATTGCCAGAGAGTAAAACAGTCACTTTTGCTAAATTAGTTAAAGATGCTAATCATAGCATGGAATGCAGTGAGTGTAAATCTGACATGTTTTCAACGTTAATTTTAAAGGAATACAGACAGTATGTAATTTTAATGATGCAACGATGTAGAGCTGATGGTTCAAAATTGGATACTTTAATAAAGAAGTTTATAGGACAGCAATTATCAATTTCAGGAAAAACTTTTGTAACAGTTGCAATAATTTTCCATGAAGGACCTACTGTAACTTCAGGACATTACACAGTTTATCTTAAATGTGAAAAAGGCTGGACACTGTGTAATGATTCCCAATTGATTTTCAAGCAACGTTTGCCTTTTGATTTAGCAAATTCCTATCTAATCTTCCTGAAACCTAAATTTTAGAGAGAATTGGCAAGATCTGTACAAAACAATGTTACCATTTTATTGGATTACCATTGGAATTTTCAAATAAAAAGATTTTTCAAATTACCATTTGGCCTAAAGGAAAGGTAACCAATTGTATTGTGGACTTATTTAATTCCTAATGAATCTTTCGGAAACCAAAAATTTAGAGAGAATCGGTAACATCTGTACAATTTAAATTTTGGAATTTTATTGGATTACCATTGGAAATTTAATCAAAAAAGATTTTAAAAATTACCATTTGGCCGAAAGGAAAGGTAACCAATTGTATTGTGGACTTATTTAATTACTAATTAATCTTTTGGAAACCAAAATTTTAGAGAAAATCGGTAACATCTGTACAATTTAAATTTTGGAATTTTATTGGATTACCATTGCAAATTTAATCAAAAAAGAATTTTAAAATTACCATTTGGCCTAAAAGAAAGGTAACCAGATGTATTGTGGAGTTATTTGAGATGTATTATTTTTGTGATTATGCTTCTGTAACAAAATTGTCAGACGGTATTTTAAAGAAAAAGTTTTTGTTATTAGATGATATTTTTTTGAATATTTTGCATTTCTATAATGTTATGTTTAAGTGAAAAGAGATTCTGGGCTTTTTTAAAACAATCTTTGAGATTGTTATTTTTTTTTTGCCCGCTGTTAAGTGATGAATGCAATTGCTTTCACGATTTATAGTGAGATGCAATATATTCTGAAAACAGCAAAAAAATGGCAAAAAATTGTTTTTGGAAAATATGTAAATACGTGTACTGTATTATATAATGTTTTATTAAATATTAATACTTTTTTCTTTTTTTTCAGATTGAGATAGAAAATTTTCGAAAAAAAAACATTTTTACAAGCAATTTCAATAAATATAAATTGATAATAAAATTATTGGGTTGGTCAGGTAAGTCAGAAATTAGATGGTCCCTTTCTTCCACTTCTCCTCAAACAGATTTTCAGTATTTCGTTATTAATCCCTCAAAGACCTTGTAATGTGGTAATTGTTTTTTAGTGTTTTAAAAAAAAAAAAAAAAAAAATACGCTTATTTTGTTGTTAATTAGGGGAACACTGGTCTCCCTATGAACAATTAGACCATGGCAATTTGAGCACCGCATTGTAACCCTCGCAAATCGATGGTTAGTTTCCACAGGATCAGAAAAAGGTGAATCTGCCCCCACAGATGAAGGGCTCAGCTGAGCTGCCGAAGATGGACTCGGCTGAGCTGCTGTGGATGTGCTTGGTCGACTTACTGAAGGGTTTCCTCCAGTATGTCGAGCATGTGTCCTAGGGTGTACATCCTCAAGGTGTCGTAACATAGTGTGATTCCCGAAGGAATACTTCTTGTTAGGATTACCTCTAGAAAGTACACGCTGGCACAGCTTGCAAGTCACTAAAGCAGCATTCACTTTTTTCTCACCCTCAGGAAAAGTAAAATACTCCCATATAAAAGAGCTCTTCTGTTTCCTCCTTCTCTGCCTGATGGTGGTGCTGCTAGCCTCACTCTCAGAAGTGGAGTGCTGGTCTGCCATCGTATCCCAAAGACAACTCAGCTCCTTCTCCTAAGGGATCACAAGCAGAAATGAGGGGAATGGGTGTGGTGTAGGAGAGTTCTAGAACTGAAACTACTTTAAACCAATCAAAAGTTTTGTTTCTTGATCACATGACCCACCGTGCGCGTACGTTACGCTTACGGAGCGCTTACGGAGCGCTTACGGTAAAAGTACGCATGCGCGTATAAAAGACACGTGCACTTGCGCATGCGCATAACAAGCACGCCGCAACACTTCCGCGTAACGTGCGCGTGTAGCGTATGCGCTTACGCGCCGCGTACGCAGTACGCACGGCTACGTAAATTGCGTAACCATACGCAAAAAGAGTAAAAATATTACGTACATTACGCAAACCGTACGCTTACCGTACGCGCACGTAAAAAAAAAAAAAAAAAAAGGGAAAAAAGAATCACTATGTTATAGTAATATATCTTTCCTGTTTGGTAAAAAAAAATGAGAAAAAATAATATATTGCAGAATTTTTTTAAATTAAGCATAGTGTTTTTAGAGAATATAAAGTAAAAAAAAAACATTGTAAAAAACCTTGCAAATAAATAAAAAAATCACACGTTTAAAATAAGAATTTGTATTAAAAAAACCATACAAAATCACTGAAAAAAACATGGGTTTCACACACGTTATAGGTAAGAATTAGCATTTAAAAAACCATACAAATTCACTGAAAAACCATGGGTTTCACACACGTTATAGTTAGGAATTAGCATTTAAAAAACCTTGCAAATTCAGTGAAAAAACCATGGGTTTCACACACGTTATAGTTAGGAATTAGCATTTAAAAAAACTTGCAAATTCAGTGAAAAAACCATAGGTTTCACACACGTTATAGTTAGCTGGACATTTCACTCGTAAAAAACCAATGAAATTCCCCCGTTATAGTTAGTTAAGCTAACTATAACTCGCGCACCCGCAATCCACTGCTGATGACGTCACATATTACATCACTCATGACATGGTCAGTGACATCACTGATGACATCTCAAATGACATCACTGATGACATCACTGATGACGTTATCCATGTAAAAAATTACCACATCTTCTTACACCATAATATAACCTTTGATACACCGAGTAAAAATTTAACAGTTCCATTCTCAAAACCATATATACTGCAATACCAATCATTACATACCCACTTATTAACTCTTTGGTCTTCATATACCTCCACTTGCTCACCTGTAAAGTCACTCATACTTACAGTCACCCCATACAAAACTATAATATACATTTCAACACTTATATAGATACTCACACACTAACAAGTATCCATAGAGCTACTGTTACACCAACTCAGTCATGCAAATAATCACACTCCCATTTTCTCACCTATGCAGTAAAACACACTCAAGTTCACTTACTCATAAAAATAGTATCACATTCTTACACTCTTATAGAATCATTGATACAAGCACACAGTCATCCATACAGTCACTTTCACAATCATACACTCTCATATCTACTCACTTATATACTCTTACACGCATATATACTGCCTTTCACATATGTAGTTAGTCACAAATGTACTACTGAAATATATATTCAATCTCAAACACACCCATACATACACTCGCTCAACCATACAGTCCATCACAGATGCACTCCTAAAACCATTCACCCATAGAATCACAACTCACACATCTATGCATAGAGTGACACACACCCTACCCACACAAACACTCACAAACCCATACTGATACTCAGACAACCAATCAATTACCCATATAGAGACTCATATAGCTGTTCACAAAACCATGCAGCCACTTATACACCAACATACAGATACATACACACATTTACACAGTTTAGTCGCTAGTCTGCAGTAAGATACATTTAATGACTTACTTAAAGAATAATGTTATGCACCACAGAAAATCATCCATTTACACACTTGCACACCCACTCATTCTTCAACAGGCCTTTCTCTATATATATTAAACATATTAAAATTGTTAAGAAACAGATACTCAATGGATGATGTCATCAGTGATGTCATCAGTGATGTCATTTGAGATGTCATCAGTGATGTCATGAGTGATGTCACTGACCATGTCATGAGTGATGTAATATGTGACGTCATCAGTAGTGGATTGCGGGTGCGCGAGTTATAGTTAGCTTAACTAACTATAACGGGGGAATTTCATTGGTTTTTTACGAGTGAAATGTCCAGCTAACTATAACGTGTGTGAAACCTATGTTTTTTTCACTGAATATATATATATATATATATATATATATATATATATATATATATATATATATATATATACAAGCAATAATAACTCACTTGGCAGATGCAACTGTTAAATGAATGAATACTAAAACACAAGCAGTAATAAAACACTAGCAAGTTATACTGGACGTCCTGCAAGAAATCAGAAAGATATATGCACTAAATACATCAAATGATTACCTTGGATGTGTACACAGACTTTCACACATTACAAAGTCAATATTCAAAGAAAACACCTCAGGTGATTATAGCCACTGGAAACTGAAGGTGCACACTGACAGTCACGCATCATAGTGACTGGTATAGCCACTGGAAACTGAATATGCACGCATCACAATGGCAAGATTAAAAAATCAAACACTTCACCTGGTGCACTCTTCATCCTGGCCCACTCTCCAGACTGGGGAATTCACAGCAGAGATCAGAGGACTCAGCAACCAGAAGCCTACACTGACGATGCATCCACCGTTAAGGCTCGAACAATCCCGGTTTCTAAGTCAACAACCCTCAGCTTTATAATCTCAAAACACACTAGAAGGTTCCGAGAGGCCACTCCTCTGCACCAAGGGAACTTACTGGAATTGGCCACTTTCCATGCAAGCATTCCAGGGCAAAGGAGTTCTCACGTGTTCCTTCTGCAGTTTCATGTGTCCCAGCCTTTATCTCAATGAAGCTTATGGAAGTCTCCGGCAGTACATTCAACAATAACAAAGCAACCTTGAACGTGGATAAACTAAACAACTTGAGCAATCTGGGGGCCTGCCTGCGCACGCAAAAAGCTCAAGCAAGACAGAGTCCGAATTCAAGATGACATAAGGGCATGTCAAAGCCAATAGTAAGAACTTCATAATACTTCCCAATGTACAACACAATGCACATTTGTGCACCACTGCCTATAGCATTACATACTTCATCTCTCAATGTACAACACAATGCACATTTGAACACCATTGCTTATGACACTGCACTAGAGACCAAAAAGTACATTCCACACCTCTCTCTCTCCTTCTCATGCTTTCAAGTGCACATCCTACATGTTCTTTTCTTGGCAAGCTGTTCTACTCTGTGACAGCTCCCACTTTGCTGAAACTACAAAGAGATACGAAAGAAATCTTCAAGGGAAACATGCACATGCAGGGCGCACATTCAGGCTAGGGTAAAATAAAACACCAAGATTCAATTAAAATGATGGTAGTCAAAAGTAATCATGTGGTTTCAAAACATAGGAGTGCCTCTAGCACTACATGCACCCACTCACAGACTCATGTACCTACTCACAGACCCACTCAGACACTCACACACCCACTCACAGACTTACTTAGAGACTCACACACCCACTCAGAGACTCAAGCTCCCCCTCATGGACTCACTCAGAGATTATTATACCCACTCACAGACCCTCTTGAAGACTTATGCATCCACTCACAAACCTATTCAGAGATGTGGTTTCAAAACATAGGAGTGCCTCTAGCACTACATTCCACCCCATGACCTCTGACTATCATAACATACATATATCAAAAATCAACTTCTTAAATGAAAGCACGGATATAAATGAAGCAGACATTAAAACAGTGACATTATAAAAGCATGTAACATAATACTTCATCTAAAACAACTCATGCATATCTGATAATAACTCAGCTTCAGGAATAAATGTAAGATGAAGACACAAAATGAATGCACAAATAAAATCAAACATGTTAACTCATTAATGCTTCTAATGTTATAAATGGCTAATTCTGGAACTTCTACTTTTGAAGCTGGCAAACTTATATATTTTGCTTAAAATAAAACTCTCTGGGTTTAATGAAAAATCTCCTACTGTGTGAACACAGCCTTCTTGCTTTGAAATGATACCTTTTAAAAATGTTCTTCACTTTCAACAGTATCAGTTGATTATCACTGGCTAGGTAAGTTCATCTGGTTGATTGAGCCAAAGGATGTCAGCAACAATGTCAGTCTGTGCTGTCAGGTTGTCACTCCAGGGTTGTGGCGGGTCCCACACAATCACAGGCCCGCTCAGACAAAGGCACCCATATGCAGGACAAGGACATCAGATACACCAACACATTGCAGTATGATCTGAAAAATAAACAAGCATCACTCTTCTTGCAAAAAATATTTTTCAAAAAGCACACTTTCTCCTTTTTCTGTTTTGGGTCTGTCGGCACGGTTCACTGCTGGCTCTGGGGAATTATCTGAGAATTTTTCCCACACTTTGGCCTTTGAATTCTTGGTATTGGAGTTAAACTCTCCTTCCCTTTGCTCAGTAAGAAGGGCTGGGGCAGTCCCCTTCCTGACTTTCTCTCCACACACTGCTGAATTAGTACATCTTTGATCACTTGGAATGAGCCCAAGGCAATCCATCTGCCCTATATGCTCTGGTAATTTTCCTTTCTCCAACTGGTCCCTTACTAGGCCTGGGTGGTGAACTTCGCTCAGTTCGTGGAGTTTGCGGAGTTTTCTGCACTCCGCGGAGCTCGCGGAGTGCAGAATACTCCGCTTCGCGATGTGCAGCGGAGATTTTTTCTCGCTTGCAATTGCGAAAGGTAAGTTCGCGATCGCGAACAGTAAGTTCACGAGCTCGAGCTACCACTCGGGTAGAATTTCTACCTGAGAGGCAGGAATAAAAGCACAAACTGCAGTTCGCACTGCAGTCTGCCACTTGTGGAACTTTGCAGAGTTTTTTTGTAACTTTGCGGAGTTCCACGTAGCAAAACTCAGTGAACTGCACCCAGGCTTACCCCTCATCTCCTGTGGGACTGGTCTGCGCTGTGCATTCTGACGAATAGGAATCACAGTTCTAAGTAAGTCTAGGGGGCTATGCATCCCTTCAATCTCTGCCCACCTGTTAGTAGTGTCTTTCTCTCCTAGGTGCTCGCACTTAGTCATGCACACCAACTCGGAATCATGTGTCACCACCTCTGCCTCCAAGATTTTAGCCATTTCATCTGTAAGTGAATCAAAGTGTCTATCTAGTAAATGTATGAGACAATGAGCATCTACATGATACACAGTAGCTGTTCTTTGCAGTAACATTTGCCACATTTCTTGCCACAACTCCGTGTTCCACTTCACTGGGGAATCCTGAGTATCAGGCACCTCAAACACCACCCCTGGACTTTCTACCGGGAGCCGCACCAACTGTTCATGCAAAACTGCAATTTCTGCCTGTATGTACCACTTGATCACATTTGGTTCTTGTGCATTACCTGTTCTGTATAACTCAAGAAAAGTAATCAGCCATTGCATTAGAAAAAGTTCAAAAGTCAAAATCACATTATGCCTCATTGTCATCTGCCCTGTGTCGGTCAGCATGCAAAAATACAAAGCATCTGTATCTGCCCTGTGTTTGTCACAGCACAACTCAAAAGCAACTGTGCCTGCCCTGTGTCTATCAAAGCACAAGTCAAAAGCAACTGTGTCTGCTCCTTGTCTATCAGAGCACAAAAACACACAAACAACTGTGTCTGCCCAGTGTCTGTCAAAGTGCATTGAAACACTAGCAACTGTTTCTCAAAGGGAGGAAAACATTCTCCCGCATCTGAAAAGGTTTCAGTCCAAAAAGCCCTATTACCCTCTTCTTTCCTTGTTTTTTCCACATACTCCAAGTGGCACACTGCCCCTGACCTGTACCATGTAACTCAATGTCTCCTTTCTGTATTGGCCATGCATCTGAAACACATTGCATAATCTCTTTTGCAGATTCAAAAGCACATTGCTGCTTCTCTCCCCACTCCGAGTAATGTTTAAAAATTACATCTTTCATCATTTCTTTTTTCAGATTTGCATCTCTCCATGTAAAGCAAGGTTTGTCATTCACTGACCAGCCTGATTTGTAACTGCAAGCAACAATCACTAGTTCTAACAGGCTGGTTTGCTTATCTTTTCTGTAGTTCCTAAAATATTCCTGCACATTACAATCAAAGCCAAGTACATGAAACTGTGCTTCATTTTCTCGAGTCAGCATTACTTCGGAAGTTTCTAATTCAAACAAAATCTTCAGGGCATCGTCTCTGCTGGAATCTGTTCAAAATACCATTCATTTCTGGCTGAGGAAAGTCCTCCAAAGAATTAATTGAAATCTCCTGTGAGCATTGAAAATTAATCTGCACATTCTTCACAAGCGACTCACTCTGGCTATCTAAACAGTCTGGTAAAATAAACTGCTTTGGTGCTCGGTACAGTTCAAACTCTCTTTTCAATTATTTATTTTCACATGTTAAAATATCAGTATTTTCCTTGGCTTTAAGTAACTCCCTTTGCACTTCATTACGTTCTCTTTCTAACTCTAAACAATTTTAATATATGCTGGGTAATGTATTCAAAATGACACCACTTTTTCTCTCTGAAATATCAAGTTGTTTTCCCTTTTCAAAAGGAGAAAATTCTAAACATTCAAATAACTGTGCTTGCCCCTCATCTGTTAAACATGCATTAGAGGCAACTTCCCACCCAAATAACTCAGTTGGCATCTACAACTGAAAACATTACCATTTTAGAAAGCATCTCCCCTTTTACTTTAAATTTTTTTTCGAATCCTGCAAGTGACGCCAAAAATGTCTTGCTTCGCACTTCCAGATAATACAGATCAGCACTCTCCCACTCGTGGTTCAAACATGACGAAGCAATAAACATTACACAACACCTCCTGGAAAGGGATTTCACTTTATAAAATGAAGTACGTCAAAGACTGTTCTCAGAATAAGGCTTTGGGTTTTATTTATGCAATGCTCTCTAACAGAAAGGCTGATGTCAAATGAACAACTTTCAAATGTATATGGCTATATATATATATATATATTCGCTGAAAAAACCATAGGTTTCAGGGACGTTATAGTTAGTTGGACATTTCACTTGTACAAAACTATAGAAATTCCCCCGTTATAGTTAGTTCAGCTAACTATAACTCTCGCCCACGCAATGCACTGCTGATGACGTCACATATTACATCATTCATGACATGGTCAGTGACATCACTGATGACATCACTGATAACATCTCAAATGACATCAAAATTCGTCCCAGATCACAATGGCAACAATCAAAAATCAGACACTTCACCTGGTGCAATCTTCATCCTGGCCCACTCCAGACTGGGGGATTCACTGCCGAGGTCAGGAGACTTAGCAACCAGATATCTGCACTGACGATGCATCCACCATTCAGGCTCGAACAATCCCGATTTCTAAGTCAACAAACCTCAGCTTTATAATCTTAAAACACACTAGAAGGTTCCGAGAGGCAACCCCTCTGCGCCAAGGGAACTTACTGGAATTAGCCACTTTCCATGCAAGCATTCCAGGGCAAAGGAGTTCTCGCATTCCTTCTGCATTATCATGTGTCCCTTCCTTCATATTAATGAAGCTTACGAAAGCCTCTGGCAGTACATTCAACAATAACAAAGTAACCATGAACGCGGATAACCTAAACAACTTGAGGAGTTTGGGGGCCTGCCTGTGCGTGAAAAGAGCTCAAGCAAGACAGAGTCAGAATTCAAGATGACATGAGGGCATGCAAAAGCCAATAGTAGGAACTTCATAATACTTCCTGTTAGAAATGGGGGCCTCTGGTTGGCAGTGGATGGCCACCGTCCAAGCAGGGACCCTTCTTTCTAAGTCAGAGTGAAGGGCTGCACCCCATTGACAACCCCTGCTCCACCCTGTGGTAACGTAGCACGAGCAGTTAGGCTAATCTCAGAGGCAATGTGTAAAGCGTTGATAATCATACACAGTAAATACAGTGAGCAACACTACAAATGAACACAACACAGGTAGTTATCAAAGGAAATAGTTATATTTATAGAGACTTATCACACGACCAAATAACGAGGAAATCACAATACTGTACAGAAATAGTTCTCTCTGGTTGCTGCAAAAATAGTTCCAAGGGGTAAGGTAAAGTTCAATTCAGTTCAATTCTGCGACCCCTCTACTAGTTCGGAGATGTTGACAAATAATCCACAAGAAATGTCGCTCCGGCGGGTTAGCGATGTTTTTCCTCACGCTCTGGTCGCGGCCGCTCGCTAACGGGTTAGCGACGATTTTCTTTATGCTCAGCAGCTGCAGTGATGATTTTCTGGCCGCAAACGTGCGGGGCGATGATCAGGCCAGCGAGCCTTCAGTGGCAGCGATGCGATGATTTTCTTCACGCTCAGCAGTTGCAGCGATGATTTTCTGGCCGCAAACGTGCGGGGCGATGATCAGGCCAGCGAGCCTTCAGCGGCAGCGATGCTACGATTTTCTTCAAGCTCGGCAGTTGCAGCGATGATTTTCTGGCCGCAAACATGCGGGCGATGATCAGGCCAGCGAGCCTTCAGCGGCAGCGATGCAACGATTTTCTTCACGCTCAGCAAGTGAAGCGATGATTTTCTTCACGCTCCTCGGCTGCGGCGGCTCGCTAACAGGCCTTAGCGACGAAAATTAAGTCTACTGGTCCTGAGACTTCAGTAAGGGGGCTAGTTCTCTCTCTAGCCCTTGGGTGATTGCAGGGTCAAGATTAAAAAGTTCTCTCAAAGCTCCTTTTCCCTCCTTTTTCCAGTCCAGTGAAAACTACTGCAGGCCAATCCAGGGAACAGCACACAACACCAGGACAGTCCTCTCCTGCAGCTTTCTTCAGTTCCACGGACAGAGGTTTGTCTTGAAATCCAGGGGCAATACAAATTGTAGGGGTTTGGGCACAAATATTTATACCACCAAAGTCTTTGTTCTTAGAAGCTACAAGTCACTGAACCCAGCCAGAACCAGTTCTGCCCAGCCCTGGAGCACTTTGTTTACCAGGCTGCATCCTTCCTTTCAGAAAGAGGAGGCCTGCCCTCAGACGCACAGTAGGAGGTGGAGCCAGCATTCACCTTTCCAGGCACAGCCCTATTCAAGTGCAGGAGCTACCCCTCCCCTCACTCCAAGGCAGATCTCTCTATTCAACCTAGGTCTGACTCAGCCTGCCCTGTCCCTCCAAAATCAGACAGCCAATACACATAATAGCAGAGCACACTGGAAGGCTTAGGCAAGAAAGTACCTACATTCTAAAAGTGGTAGTTTCAAACACAGGATATAAAAATAACCTTCACTAAAAGATGTATTTTAATATTCTGAGCTCAGGCATACTAAATTCGTTTTTCTACCATGTTCTATGTGTCAGTTAGGACTATAGAATGTAATCTCCATAGGCCAGAATGGGAGGTTTTGGCTAACAGGTAGCCTTACAGTAGTGAAAAACGAAATTGGGTGTAATTCACTACCAGGACATGCTACACACATCAGAGCATGTCCTACCTTACACATACAATGCACCTTACCATAGCGGTGGCTTACATGATGCCAAGGGAAGGTTCAGAAGCTGGGAAGTGGGTGCACTTCACAGCCAAGATGGCAGTTATAGACTGCACACAGACACTGCAGTGGCAGGCCTGAGACATACTTTACAAGCTGCTTCTGTGGGTGGCGCAAATCAGCTCTGCAGGCCCACCAGCAGCACTTGGGTTACCAGCCCTGGGTACACACAGACCACATTACAAGGGACTAACAGGTAGACCAAATAAGCCAATCAGGGATACACCAATCCATGTGTCATCTTTATACAGGGAGCATACGCGCTGCAGTACTGAATGGCAGTGGCGCAGTGCCCAGAGCATCTATCACCAGAAATAACAGAGGAGGCACAGTGAAAAAATGGAAGGGAGACTCACGCCAATGGTGCCAGGTCTAACACTTCCCTGTGTACATCACAATTCACATTTGTGCACCACTGCCTATAGCATCACATACTTCATTTCTCAATGTACAACACAATGCACATTTGAGCACTACTGCTTATAACACTGCACTTCGAGACCAAAATGTACATTCCACACCTCTCTCTCTCTCATGCTTTCAAATGCACATCTCACACGTTCTGTTCTTGGCAAGCTGTTCTACTCTGTGACAGCTTCCACTTTGCTAAAACTACAATTAGATATGAAAGAAATCTTCAAGGGAAACATGCACATGCAGGGCGTACATTCAGGCTAGGGTAAAATAAAACACCAAGATTCAATTAAAATGATGGTAGTCAAAAGTAATCATGTGGTTTCAAAACATAGGAGTGCCTCTAGCACTACATGCACCCACTCACAGACTTGTGTACCTACTCACAGACCCACTCAGACACTCACACACCCACTCACAGACTTACTTAGAGACTCACACACCCACCCAGAGACTCAAGCTCCCCCTCATTGACTCACTCAGAGATTATTATACCCACTCGCAGACCCTCTTGAAGACTTATGCATCCACTCACAAACCTATTCAGAGACTCACAGACCCACTCAGTTTGTCACACCCACTGACAGACCCAGTCAGAGACTTGTGCACCCACTCACAGAACCACTCTGATACCCATGCTCCCACTCACAGATCCACTCAGAAACACATGCACCCACTTACATCCCCACTCACAGATTCAGACACTCATGTACCCACTCACAGACCCACTCAGAGGCTCACACACCCACTCACAGGCCTACTCAGAGACTCAGGCACCGACTCACAGACCCACTCAGAAACTCACACAGCCACTCACAGACCCACGCTCCCATTGACAGATCCACTCAGTTACTCATGCACCCACTCACAGACCCACTCAGAGAGTCACACACTCACTCAGAGACCCACTAAAACACTCCTGCACCTACTCTCAGACCCAGTCAGGCACTCACACACCCACTCATAGACCCACTCAGAGACCCACACATTCACTCACAGACCTAGACAGACACTGACACTCAGAGACACAATCTCACACCCATTCACAGACCCACTCAGATACTCATGCATCTAAACACAGACCCACACAGACACTTACATATCCATTCAGAGACAAACTCAGCGACTCACGCACCCACTCATAAACCCACTCAGAGACTTAAGCACCCACTCGCACACCTACTCATAGGCTTATGTAATCACTTACAGACCCACTCAGAGACTCATGCACCCACTCACGGACCCACTCAGACACTCATGCACCCACTCACAGACCCACTCAGACACTCATGCACTCATTCATGGACCCACTCAAAGACTTATGCACCCATTCACATACCCATGCAGACACTCATCTACCTACTCACAGATCCACTCAGAGGCTCATGCACCCATTCACAGACCTACACAGAGACTCATGAACCCAATCACAGACCCACTCAGACACTTACACAGCCATTCACAGACCCACTCACCCACTCACAAACTCACTAAGACACTCATGCATACATTGAAAGATCCCCTCAGGCACTCATTAACTCACTCAGACCGTCTCAGAGATTCACGTACCCACTCAGAGACCCACTCAGACACACCCACTTACAGGCCAAGTCAGACACTCATGCACCCACTCACAGACCCAGACAGACACTAACACAGCACTCAGATACCCACTCAGAAACACATGCACCCACTCATAAACTGACTTAGAGAATCACACATCTACTCGCAGACCCACTCAGAGACTCACGCGCCCACTCACAGATCCACTGAGACACTCACACACCCAATGACAGACTCACTGAGATGCTCACGTAACCACACGCACAGTCAGACACTCTTGCACCCATTCACAGACCCTTTCAGACACTAACATACCCAGAATTACTTATATAGTTGTGATTTAAAATGTACTAGTGTGTCTATAATGTCTGCTTTTGTTTTGTGAATTCAAGACCGATTTGTGAATTTGAAAAAGTACTTACAGAAAGAGATTTTAAAAGAAAATGAACCAGTGATTGGAAAACAGGGTGGCTCTGAGAAGACTTTGTGTTTATGGTGTGTAGATGATAACTACACATACGCCAGGGTGCAGTGTTTCAAGTTGTTGAGGAACATCCTATTGCCTTTCTCTGTGAAGTAAACTCCATCACTTCCATAGATACCATCCATTTCAAAGCATAAGTTGTTGTGTGGATAGAGCCCATGTTATGGTCTACGAGGACTGCAGAAACAGTTTTATTTCCTGGCTTTGTCTGCCTGTTGGAAGAACTCATTTGACCACTCCCATTTCTGCCTTTGACATATGTTGGAGAATACCAAGGCAGTCTGTGGGATAGTACCATTAATTGAGCAAAGAAATCCTTCATTAGGATTTCCAGCCCTACCCCTGTATGTGTCCCTAGGTCATTGCCACCACTGCGCGCAATTATGAGGTCAGCAATCCGCAGTGCTTTCAACCAAAGGCAGCAATTGATTCCACTTTAACACTCTCTGGAAAATTCAAGTGCTGTCCACACTAGCCAAATCCAAGTCCCTGTCAATGGCACTCTTTCTACCACACTCTCTAGCCCAAAACACAAAGCTGTGCCCTACAGTCCACACTCTAACCATTATGAAGGCATGGAGGAGAAGCACATCAGAGAAGTCTGGAGTGAATGAGACAGTGTTCAAAATAAAATGCAGTTAAAATAAAGGACAGGATCTGGTTTAAAAAGAATTGATTGGATGGTGTAAATATGCAGGTTGATAAAATTAGTTAGTGTCTTTAAAGGATAAATAAGTAGATCTGTGATTGGGCTCTGGTAAAAATAAAAACAATTTGAAGTAAACTTGGATATGCTTTTAATTCTGAATAGTCAACCACACCTGCTGCTGTTCATTTTGAAACTAGTATGTTGTTTCTAGAATGTGCTGTGAACTTGTGACCTACAGGTTCAAGAGAGTGTTCCAAAGGGGGTTGCTATGGAAACTCAGCTAAAGACTGTTGTGGGAAGTGTTTGAAACAGACTGTACTGTATTAGTTAAAGGGAGAGTGGTTTAGACTCATTACTTATGAAGGAGGGTTTGTTTTCCAAGTAAGGAGTTTCTTATGAAGTGTAGTGTAGTTATTAAATATTAAGAGCACAAAGCTAAATTTGTTTCTGGACTCCTTTGCTTGTATGTGAAATGGCGCCAAGATACATGGGGCTGCGCTGAGTGTCGCAACAAATTCATGAATGTGCCTAAAGCATTACTAGAAAAGGCTTCTTTACTGAAGTGAAGAAAGGGTTAAGAAATAATTACCATTGAGAAGTAAAAAAGGAAAAGGAAAACATGAAAAGGATGTTTTGATTTGCTATCTTTGACAGCATCACTGAGTGTAAAGTTGAAAGGTTGCCATCAATGGTTGCTTGGTATGAGAGTGGTGTGCTACTATGCTTAGTTTTCACATTTTGTCTGAGAGTTCGGTCTATCTGACGGCATGAAAAAGAAATCTGACCAACCAAATCAATTAACAGGCATGTGAATTAGAGTGTAATTTTATTTAAATGTGGCTGAAGCGATACATGTGTACATGAGATTGATGAAAGTGTGTATTATATATGCAAAAGTATTGAGAGTGTATTTGGGTTTTGTGAGTGGGTGTTTTTGTAGGTTTATGAATGGGTGTGTGAGTGTCTGTGGATGTGTGAATTTCTGTCTGGGTCTGAGAGTAGGTGTGTGAGTACTCCTTTAATCATGTGTTGCCCTGAAACAGAAGTGTGTGCATGTGTAGTTTTACTGCATAGTATAGTTGTAATTAAACACTGCTTGCTAAGCTTTGAAGTTATGTTTTACTGTGTACTAGTTATCCCTCAGGTAGGGTGTAAGTAAGACATAGGGCTGAGTGCCATGTGCTTAGAAGGTAAGACATGCACTTTAAAGTTTCAGTCAGCCACATGTGTAGATTCAGACCCCCCTACACAGTTAAATATCAGTGTCTCACACATACTGCAACTTATATACATATTTACAAAACCAGAGTCACTCATTCGCTCAGTCAGACAGAGTCAGAGGCACTTACACGGTCAGTCACATGCCCATACAGCAGTAACAGAGCCAGTTGCATACACAGTTATATACCCCAACACTCAGTAATACAGTCAGTAAGACCGCTAGTCATATAGTGACATAGTCACTTACACATCCAGTGACTCACCCGGAGAGGGACAGATAAATGTATTTAGATATGTACTGAAGTACTGCTACTCCTAATCACCCGTGCAAACAAGTAGTGCTATAAACATGTGTTTGGCCTGCTACTGCAGAGCCTGTGTGTGCAGTTTTACTGCTCGGTCAAGTTGACATTTAAAACTCCTTGTCAAGGATAAACTTCCCTTGTACTGCATATAAGTTACCCCTAAGTAGGGTGCATGCAGGCCATAGCGCAGAGGTGATATGTGCTTAGAAGGTATGTGTTGGGCCTGCTACTGCAGAGCCTGTGTGTACAGTTTTACTGCTGCTAGTTTAAGTTGACATTTAAGTCTGCTTGCCAAGCTTTAAACTCCCTTTCAATTACATATAAGTCAACCCTAAAGTAGGATTTGCATAGCCCATAGGGCAGAGTGCTATGTGCTTAGAAGGTAAGATATTCTCTTTAAAGTCTCAGTCAGTCACATGTGTAGTTTGGGAACCCTAGACACAGTCAAATATCCAGGGCGCCCTATTCACAAAGGCAATCTGAGCCAAAAGTCTAACTTTACGTCTTTTGGTATTCACAGAAGTCACTTTTGACTTTTGGTATTCACAAAAGTAAATTTCCGACTCATATCTTTACGTCCACACTCGGGCCGGAATTTCCGCACTCGGGGCGAAATCTCCGCACCCGGGCTGGAAAGTCTGCATCCGAGCCGGAATCTCCACACCCGGGCTGGAAAGTCTGCATCTGAGCCGGAATCTCCGTACCCCGGGCCCGAATCTCCACACCCCGGCTGGTATTTCCGGGTCAGTCCAGATGATCATTGTCTCCAATGCTAAACACCTGTGCAAGTGCTTACAATCCCCCCCTGCTTGGGTTAGATAAAGTCAATTAACACCACCTGCAAGACCTGCACCACAAACCGTATAAAAGCAGCACACAAACAAGGAACCGGTTTGTCCACAGAGAGTTCTTGCTTGCCTGCTCTGTGCATCACTTCTGGAAAATGCACCACCAGAGGAGGAAGAACAATTACACAGATGAGGAGACCACCATGATCTTGGAGTTCATTGTGAGGCACCACAAACGGCTTCATGGATTTCCCCCTTACTGCACCAATGGCACACAGAAGGCAGCTCTATGGCTGCATTTAGCCACTGCAGTCACAGCTTTTGGGGAGGATGTGCGCACTGTCTATGACATCAAGAAGAAGTGGCAGGATGAAAAGAGGCGGGTGAAGGAGAAGTACGCCAGGATTGAGATGGCCTGAATTCTCCCTAGTGTAAAATCTAGATAACGCCTCTGTCTCACCACACTTGAGGAGGATTTCCTCAATACAATCAACCCCCACATGCTCCATGGGCTGCCTGTGAGTGATGTACGCAATGTGGTACCAGGTAAATGTGATTACAAAAACAAGTATATAACATGACAGTCTGTGTTGCACCCCAATTGTGATTAAAAATGTTGTCCAAAGTATGTATAAAATGTATAGTGAGTCAGAGCCTCATGTGTCTCCTTCTGTATGTTGCACCACAAGTCTCAAAATCCTTTGAGTTAGAAATGGCAAATCCCATTCCCACTATCGAAAACATGGTTCCAGTACTGCTGCCATATATACCTAACACTGTTAAGTAGCAATTGACACAGTGCCCCTTCCACTTAGCCAGACGCGGTTGGGGCTGTCAAGAATGTCGGGGGTGGGGCGGTGCAGGGTAAAATCGACAGACAACGTAATAGGGAAAATAAACCAAATTAACAAACAAAACAACTTACCTTGTGCTTGCAGCATCACCGAGCAAAAGGTATGTGAATCTTTATTTTAAGACATTTATTTTCCCTATTCCGTCGTTTGTCTATTTTCCTCCCTGCCCCGCCATGCCCCTGCCCAACGCCCCTCTTTTGGTATTCTAAAGGACATTTACATTTACATTTAGCAAATGCCCTTCATGAATTCCAAAAGTCAAAAAATAAGATATTTTGTCTCAGTATACCTTTTTGAATCTGGCACATTACATGTATTCCATCAACAGTTCCAGAACTGTAAACTCAACTCTGGAATCAAGTGCCACAACAAGTCAAAAAGGAGCGTCCACTATATTGTTTTGTTTCCGGCCCAAATTCTGGAAATCCAATGTTAACAAATATAACAATGATGAACAAGAAGTGAGATTCAATTGTCAGCAGTATTAAGAATGCATCCAGTATCCACCTTATATTGTTTATTCAATACATGAAATTGTCCAGTCAACCCAGCTTGATATATTTGTTAACATTGGATGGCATGATTTTGGGCCATAAACAAAACAACATAGTGGACCTTCCTTTTGGAATTGTAGTGATGCAAATTTAATAGTTGTTGCTTCTAGGCAGTGGGGCCATTAATAGTTGAGGGTGGGATCACTGATGATATTTATTATGACACACTTCTGCAACGGAAAGGCCCACACTGCTTGTGCTTATCTCTTGTGTCTGACATTGAGTGCATCACATGTGGCAGCTGAAATGTTTGAGTGGCAAACACACTTATCATTGTAGGTCTAATGATGTCGTCCCTGATTCCAGTACCCCCGTGACATCCGCTACAAGGTTGGCTGTGTCATCTGGTCAGGGACCACACACTGGGCAGATGCGGGACACTGGTATGTAAACCCAAGAATGATGAACCTGAATGCTCATGAAATGTGGCTTTAATGTCCGCCGTATGTTGTATGTGTTCTACATCACTGTCGGCCTTCATCACAATATGCTTACATATGGCATTTAACCACATACCATATCACATCCTGGTGGCTGGTGAAAGGATGACACTAAATGTACGGCAAGTGAGTGCAGAATGTACATAAAATACTATATTGTGTTATATGAAGTGGAGTAGCCACAACTGGATTGTAATTCAATGATATGAAAACTCTTTAGCAAAATCACAATGGACAAAATGTATTGGTTTGGATGAGGGTCGCACTGATGCCAGTTGTCTTCTTTTGGGAGGAATTTATGGGCTGCTAAGGTGGATGTTCAGGAAGTGAAATATTGATATCTGGTGTTTGAAAAGCACAACGCAAATCCAGTATAGGCGGCAACCATCCAAGCTTCTACACTTTCCCACAATGTGGGATCCTGGTCAAATGGTGAATTCTGCTTGCCTCCTCTTCTACCGTATTCTCATATATAAGTGAGAGGATAATATATGAGGATAGAATGTGTGCTGTATAAGACATCATCCGTTGTCAGCTAAGTTTTACCATGATGATGTAAATGGATTATGGGAACAAGGACACACAAAGATTGGATATAACAAAAGTGTGATCTCACAGTCCAAAATTAGCCTTCATGGGGAGGGAAGCACAAATGAGCCACAAAATGTACCTGACTATTGGACATCTCACATATGAACTCTACAATGCAATGTATGATCTGATGTGCAAATCTGAAACTGGCCAGCCTGATGATGTACACTCCTTTAGACTTGTCAACAGACAACATTATACTCATGATGCATGATGGTTATAACGGTGAACGTGTAATCCAAGTAAGGCGGAGGATTTATCCTCTTCAAATATCAGTTACCTTCTCATACACATTTGTCTGTTGATGTGTCATTTCGTTGATGTCAGTGCTGTGTGGAGGTAACTGCTGGCAACTGCTGCTGGTGAGCAGGGCCCACACGTAAAGTCCAGGATGTAAACATGCTGCACACTGGCCAGGAATAGCATATCACTTGTCATTGAGAATGATACATACATGTTAGCTCGTGGCTACCAACCTGTGTACTTAAATATGGACATGCATGTCTCTTAACAGCTTCTGACAGGATGCCATCAGTGTAGCGGACAACACCATCCCAGGGCATGCAAGACATCCTGGCTGCAGTAGTGAAACCCACTTGCATCTGTCCATCAGGTAGGCGTGCCATGACGTGTTTCCCTATCATGGATTCCAAAATCATTACAAAGAACCAAATCCCCTTCTGCATAGCATCTGCAGTTGGTGTTTAAAAAGTTACATACATACCATTTCATAAATGTGAGTGTCACATGTGCCTGTTTGTAAATTAGTAATGCAGAACATTGAGTATGGTGACACTTCCCTCTCCAGCTGATGGATCGAGGACGGCTTCCTCAGCTACACCTATGAGGAGACAGGTTCAGCAGTTGACATCAGGGGGATCACAAAGGGACACAAAGCTGTGGCTGGAGCTGGTGAGTTTGCTTGTGCATTGTACATCTCCACTCAACACCTCAGTGCTATGGTGTCTTCTGTCACGTGTAGGTGTACCCAAAACAAGTTACATGTGCTTTATCTGTTGATGCAAAGTACAGTAAAATCAACCCTTGTGTTGCATCACATCTTATACTAGGTCAATTACTTATCCTGCTGCAACCTGTCTTCCAGGTGATAATGATGATGAGGAGGATGGAGGATAAATCAATGGTGGGCGACTGACAATCAAAGGGGAGAATCCACTGCTCTTGCAAGCAGCAATGTTGGTTGCAAGTGCTGCACAAGAGGAGGAGGATGAAGTACCTGAGGAGGCTGCTGAATTTGAGGGTGAGGGAGACTATCTGGCCTTCCTCACAGAGGATGAGGATTCAGATGCCCTGGCCAGCACATTTATCACATTGGCCAAATTTGGCAAGGCCACACACCCTCCGCCTAGCAAAGTGCCTCAGCCTCCAAAAACCAAGATTGCCTGTCCTCAGCATAGAGCTAACAAGCCACAGCTCACACACACCACAACACAGACATCACTCCCTTACAGCCCTCACATCCAGGACAGACGTGGTGGTTACCCTGCACACTCCCCCCTATACAGTGTATACCAGGCATTCTCTACACCATCTGAGGGAAGTACCAACCCTGTTGTGGTGCAGGTATCCCCTTGGCACCAATCTCCTGTCCACAGACTACCACCTGCCACCCTCCCCCCTGATGGTGGACCTGGCAGTCTCATCCATGGCCGTCCCCTGCAGAGAGGGCCAGCAGATGGCCCTGGTGGCCATTGGGAGGAGGTCTTCTTCCAACAGCATGCAGATGTGAGGCAGGACATTCGTGTCATTAGGGCTACCCTGTCAGACATGTCTGAGGCCCTGTAGGACATGTGGCTAATCCCTCAGGTGGTTGACAGACTGACCCAAGTTTTCAACAGGATGGATAGGTCTTGGCAAGACATGTCCAAGAATATCAAAGACATTATATCCATCCAAACGGAAGAGAGTGCAAGACACCATGCCTAGGCCATGAAGATGATGGAGGGCATGATGAAACAGATCCAAAGTCTCCCTTCTTTTTTTTTTTCTTCTTTTTTTTATAGCTTCATTCTTTATTTCATTCCAATTTTAAACAGTGGTCACATATGAAAATGTCGTGCAGATTAAATACAGCATATCAAAGTGTTTGGCAAAAAGTAATCGATCTGAGACAGATTTAAAAATAAAGGACAGAGGTAATTTTAAACCTAATTCAATTAGAAAGCTCTATTATTATCACTCCAATTCTCAATTGATTCCCAGATCTTAATACCTTGAGCTCTCGCCTTCTTCCCTTTACAGGCAAAGATCGCCTTCTCTTGATTGTACATACCTAACAGCCGGACAAGCCAAGCCTGAAAGTTGGGGGATCTACATCCTTCCAACGAGCTGTTAAGATTATCCTATTTACAGCCATCCCCAAAAAGAGGCATGTTTCCTCCTCCTTGGTATGCTTCAATGGATTATCATATCCCAAGATGTAAAGGGTAGGAGATTCAGCTACTAAGTGCCCAAACACTTCACGCCAAAAACCTGCTATCATACCTCTCAAAACTAAAAGTTTATCACACTCATATAACATATGGAGTAAATGTGCTGTGGTTTTTCCACATCTCGGGCATTCTGATGTAGCTCTTTTCCCCCAAGAATAGAGTTTGGCAGGTGTAAAATAGAGATCGTATATAGTCTTATACAGCTGGGCTTTCAGATTAGAGGTCACAAACAGCTTCATTAAAAGGGTTAATGACATATCAATATCCACATTAGAATTATTCAGTTTCCTTGACCAGCTCGCTTCAATAGACTCTACGTCATCCCGTTGACTTTCAATTAAAATATCATATATAGTACCGATCCTTGTTGTAGATTTGCCCATACAAGCAAATAGGGGAATATTGTCCAATGGAATATCAGCACTTTTTACATTAAGAATCGTATTAATTTGAATAAATTTAAATACACTAGTATTAGGAATAGAAAATTTGCTTTGCAGTTGCTGGAATCTATTACCGTAGCCAGGCAGTAAGAAATCTCCTACCGTTAACACTCCTAAATATTCCCATCTTCTAGAAATATCATCGTATAGTTGTGCTGGTAGCAGTGTAGAATGCCATAACGAAGTATACTTATTATATTTAGGAATATTAAGATGCCTCACAGTTTTCCTCCAAATTCCCCAGGCGCTCGATATAATCTTAAACTTAACTTTCTTAAAGTATGAGGGTTCTAATTGCTTTACAAGAAGGCCATTAGCCTTATCTCCAATGACCAAGTCATATATTGAGGATATATAGGTATCCCCTATCACTATTTCAGATGTTTTGATAAAAAATAATGACGTCATCTGCTGGAGCATGGCAGCCCACAGATAAAATCCTAAATTAGGGATTGCCAAGCCCCCTCTTATGACTGGTAGAGAGAGGTAGCGGATGGATCTCCTTATCTTCCCATACCCCCATACAAATCTACTCATCTGGGATTCCAGGGCCTTGATAGTTTTATCATCCACCAATAGCGGGATCGCACAGAACAAATATAGGACCCTGGGTAAAATATTCATTTTAAGAAAATCACCTCTTCCAATAATTGAGAGATGCAGGCCATCTATTCTTTTTAAATCATTCTAAACCTTTTGGAGGAGAGGATCATAATTTATTTTAATGATTTCATCTATCTTGGGAGATATACAAACTCCTAGGTATACAGCACTTTCAACCTTTCTTGGGTCTTCAAATTGAGTATTCTGAGTACATATAACCATCGTTTTATCCCTATTTAGAGAATACCCCGAAAACTGGCCAAAGACTTGGGTAATCTGTTCAATTTTAATTATTGCCTCCGTGGGGTGAGATGTTACTACCACCACGTCATCGGCGTATGCTAATATTTTAGTGTCGGAGGGGCCCACTGTAATCGGTTTGATTACCTCTGCGTCTAACAGTTTTAGAATGAGGGGATTTATATATAGGGCAAAGAGAATCGGAGAGCATGGGCACCCCTGCCTAGTCCCACGAAATATATCAAAAAGCTTAGTCTCATGACCCATTACCAGTACCCTGGCCTTAGGTGTGTAATACATAGTCTTAATAGACTTCACAAAGCGGGGGCCCATTTTATTTTGATCTAAAACCGCCCACAAGAATTCCCACGAAACCCTGTCAAAAGCCTTCTCGGCGTCCAGGAGGACCATCGACATCTGGCCCCCCGCGACACTCATGGCATCAAACAACGCAATAACACAACGGATGTGGTCCGTAGTGCCCTTGCCCCGAATGAAGCCATGTTGCCACGGGGAGACCAGATGCTCGGTGACCCCCCTGAGCCGGTTAGCTAAGATCTTAGAGTATAGCTTCGAATCAGAGTTTATGAGAGAAATTGGGCAGTAAGATGAGGGTAAGTTAGGGGGCTTATCTTTTTTTGGGAAAATCACTATATTAGTTTCCGTCCATGACCTAGGAGGGGTGCCACTCACTTGAATCCCTAAAAATAAATCGAGAAGTAGAGGTGTTATCACATTGCCCACAATTTTGTAGAGCTCCAGTGGTATTTTGTCAGGGCCTGCGGCTTTACCCGAGGCTAGCTCTGCGAGGGCCATTTGCACCTCCGTCTGGGTTATGTCCATTTCTAGGTCTTGCCTAGTAGCCATATCCATTCCTAGACTATCTTCCAGCTCGGTTACCCATCTAGCAAGTGCTTCTTTAATTGCTACAGGGTCTAACGTATCCTCGTTTTGATACCATTTCTGATATTATTTTTTGAAAACTTCTAGGATAGTCACCGGTGTTGTATATTCTTGGCCGTCTAACTCAATGCTAGTAATTAAGTTGCGAGATTGTTTTTGGCGAGTGCGGAGAGCTAACTGCTTACCAACCTTCTCCCCTGCTTCGTAGATCTTATTACGATGAGATTGATACATCTCAGCCGCCCTCTGAGAAAACCTACTGTTTATCTCAGTTTTAAGAATCGTCATTTCTCTAAAAGTTGGCCCCCCATCCCCGCCATGCATTATTAGAAGAGTATGCTTCTCCTCTATTCTAGCTAGTTCTTGAAGCTGTAATTCATTTATCCTAGCAAGTTCTTTCCTCTGTCTGGCCACGTAACTTATTGTCTCCCCACGGATTGACGCCTTAAAGCAGCCCCAGACCATATCTCTTGAAGCACTATACCGATTATAGTCGATAAAACCTTGCGCCCATACCTTAATATACTCTATGTACTCTTTATTAACAAGCAATTTCCTATCAAAGGACCAGCTTGAGCGAGGTCTAGACATATTGTTAATGCTTAATGTGAGTACTAAGGGATTGTGGTCCGAAATAATCTTCGGCAGCTTACTGATTTGTGTCCTATTGGCACAATTGGCACAATTACTTGACATCCAGATATAGTCAATACGAACATATTTATTATGCGGGTGTGAGAAATGCGTATACCCTGGATCCTGATGCTGCTTCAAATCCCATATATCAACCAGGCCTAGGCTTTCCCTGAGCTGTGAAATAGCTCTGTATACCTTCGGTTTGCGACCAACATATTTATATTGACCTTGATTGTATACTAACCCATTTTGGGTCAAAGAGATGTTGAAGTCCCCACAGAATTTCAGTGCCTGAGGCCAGGATGCAAGCTCCGTTTCAAGATCAATAAAGATAGAGGGATCATCTTGATTGGAAGCATAGATAGAGCATATTGTAATTCCAATTTTGAGCTCCGCAATCACCCACCTACTCATAGGATCAGCTGCTTTGCGCCTGGCCTGCCCCAAAAAGGATTTTGTTAAAATAGCAACACCTCTTGTTCTTGTAGTATGGCTTGTACATACCAATAAATTAAGCCCCGGGACCCTCAATACATCTCTTTCTGCCCATGGGATGTGGGTCTCTTGAAGGCATATTATGTCAAATGTATTTTGGGTAATTATCCCACACATTTCATCCCTTTTCCCCCTATCATTGAGCCCCGCTACATTCCAGGAACACAGTTTTAGCCTAGCCATATTTTGTTATATTTGTTTTCCAATCAGATTCTACTGTGTGACCAAACTTAACATTAATCTTATGATTTCCATTTCTGTTTCTATTTCTACAATTACGGTTGCCATTTTTATGTGGTTTCTCCCCCCTCCCCTTCCCCTTGTCCCCTCTACCCTCAGCCCCCCCAGCCCTCCCCCACCCTCCCACAATTGAGGCAAATAGACTCCATAAGAGTCTGTAGTGATGGACGTGCAGTGCCGGTCCAGTGCTCCCAAAATACGCCATACAGCGTATACGCGGAACCACTTCTTAACCCTGTATTTTTTTCCCATATTTTTATCTTTTCTTTTACTTTTCCTTTTGACCTATTTTTCCCCCCTTTTTTTTTTGTACCTCTCTATCTCCCACCCTTTTTTTTTAGTATACCACACCCAAGGAAAAGTAGGTCTTAATAACACAGAAAAGAGAAAAAAAAGAATTTTGAAACTTCACATTTTTCCAGATTTTGTCGTTATATAAAGGGAAGAATTTAACACTAAAGGCTATCCAAATATTCCTTTGCCTTAATGTCGGAGGTAAAAATTTTTATCTGGTCTCCATTAATAACTTTCAGCCGAGCGGGATTGTTTAGAAATGCCTGAAATTTCTTATCTTGAAACAGTTTGATTAGTTGACGCAAGCGCCACCTCCGCTCAACCGTTGCATGACAGAAGTCGGGACGTACAAAGTAAGTTATATGTCCACTGTTTTTTTTAGCCTCTGGTCTCGCTTTTTCCCAGATTGCTTGCCTAAGTAGAAAGTTGCCGAAGTACACTAATAGGGCCCTCGGATATGCTCCAGGTTTGGGTGTACTTCTCATAGTGAAGGGTACCCGATGTGCTCGCAGCACCTCTATGTCCCAGTTCCAGGCTGACAGTTCAGGGAGGGAAACTTGAAATAATTTAACCACAAAGGAGCGAGCATCCCCCCTTCTGCTCCTTCAGAAACTCCCAGAACCCGTAGATTACTTCGCCGTATTCGATTTTCCATATCTTCGAGTTTCCACATCATATCCGAGAGTTCTACCTCGTGGGTATCGATCTGTTCACGATTTGAGGCTGTTTCTGACTCATTCACCAACACTCTCGACTCCATCTCAGTCATTCGATCACTAAAGGAACCAATTTTCCTCAAGAGTTTGCGGACCACACCCTGCACCTTAAGTAGCTCTGCATGGGCCTCACGACCATCATGGGAAGTCTCCTCCCTGTGCGCAGCTATAGCTAGCAAGACGGTTTCAATCGTAGGTGCTACTGTATCTTGGGAGGTTCCAGGCTCCAGATGCTGAGCTAGGCCGGAGGTTAGCCCATGTGAGCATGTAGGAGTGACTGCTGGGAGAAGATTGCTGGTAGGTGTGTAGTCCCAAGCCAGCTCCACTGAGTCACGATGGCTCTTTCTGTGTTTCAGCACCGTTTTCTGAGCCATTCTAATATCCTTGGTGCTGGTTTCATCATCACTAGAGTCACTCAAGTGGGACCCTATATCAGTTGACCAACCCAGCTCGTCTGAGAATGAATAAAAGTCACTTGGGTCCTTATCCTTATCTTTATCTTTATCAGGATCGTCCTCGCTGACCATTTCAGACCCAAGTTGTACAGCTTGGGAGCCAACCAGGACTAATGCCGCAGTTTGCCCTATTTGAGTAAGCTGCGGACCCCCCAGACTGTCTGCTTGAATTTCAATACTCCCAGAGGTAGATGCAACCAATTGCGGGTGTTCGGCTATAGAGATAGCACTCTCAAGGGTTACAATGGGTGCGGTGGGTAAATTGTTATTTTTGCCTATTGGGTCAGTCTGAACATGCATTTCGATCTCACATGTAGCACCATTCATTAAGTTCTTAGAAACGACCCCACTAACCTGGGGGGCACCTCCCCCGCTCCTCGTATCATCCTGTGCCAACAGATCTCTAGCCAGCCTACCGCCATCCGCATCAATTTCTGTACTTGTGCCTGCCCGCACAGCTTCCCCCACAGGCATTGAATCAGGCGTGTGTTGAACTCCCGGCTGGCCTTTCCCGCCCGACCCGGAAGGAGCCGTGCCAGAGTCCCGCGGAGGAGCTCTACCACCGAGGGGGCACTCTGGCCGCCCTTCCGGGCGACGCCGCTCTGGTTGGAAGCCTTGCTAGGGGTCTTCTCCAAAGGTCCCGCTGCTATAGTCGTTGGAGGCCCTACCCACTTCCCGGCCGTTTCCGCAGCCTCACGAATGGCCAGCCTCATCGCTCTTGCTTCCCTTGCATTCGCTGTGGCATTCTTCGGAGCCATGTCGCCCAGACCACAGCTCTGCTCCTGAGTCTCGACGCGACCCTGGTAGGTCTGGCAACAGCTCTTATGTTTTTGGCCGATAAAGCATAGATAGCGGATCACGGAGAGGCCAATTACCGTAGCCTGCACTGAAACTTGACTTTTGACTGACGCTCTGTATTTCTCAGCAGTCTCACCCTCCAGCATTGTACTCTGCAGCTGCTCGACTCGATATCCATAATCCAGACGGAATATCCTTAGTTTCCCTTTTCCACGCTACATGTTAAGCTTAATCAGATTTTTTTCCATGAGCACCGGTCGGACTGCACTACACTGCGGTCTCAAGCGGCCGCCATCTTGCCCAAAAGTCTCCCTTCAAGGTCAACACAGGGAGGAGAGCCATCACATCTGCCTGCAGCTCAGCATACCTACACACATGTACCAAAAACTGCAGTGGATCACAGCAAGAGTACACACGCACTACCCCCCCCCTGTCCAGGCACTCCCCCACAAGCATATCCACCACCATCCCATGTCCAGGTACTCCCCCACCTGCACATCCACCACCACCCTCTGCCCAGGCACTCCCCCCACCAGCACATCCACCACCACACCCTGTCAAGCTACTCCCCCCACTTTCACATCCACCTCCACGCCCTGTCCAGGCACTACCACCACCTGGAAACAAAAAAGAGCAGCACCCGCTATTACTGATTCTCTCTAGTCATGTATCCTGATTAAGGCAGATTTTCGAGATATCAGTTTAAAAGAACAAGTTATATATCAAATAGTTTCAAATTCACATTCTATAGATCTCAATCAAACATATAGAGGCGCGTTGTTCATAGTGAAATCCTTTATTCTTAATAATGCAAAACTGTTCATCCAAAAGTAGCAAGCGTGTTTCATCCCTTCTTGTGACTGCTTTAGGGCTCAGTTCTAGTGTACTTGTTTCCTTATTTCAATCATATATCTCTAGGATTCCCAAGATAGAAATGAACCTTCATAATTTTACTTATTTTCACTGGTCCTAGGCAGCAATCATATTCATCAAAGGTAAGTTCTGGCCCATGTTGGCCGCCGCACCTGGCATTTGATCAGCAAATGTGCATAGTCTCCCAGTACAAAATTCTGGTTTCGAGTCAAACCAACTGCACACCCACCCCCTGTCCACACACCCCCACCAACTGTACAGACACCATCAGCCCCTGTCCATGAACTTCCCCCTGTACAGGCAGATGCACCATACCAACCTACACCTCGGCGACAACCCAAACGTACTCACTCACAGCGATCCTCACCTTCAACTTTGCGAATTCGCAAGCACGATCTCCCTTGATCACATCTCAAATATATCATCTAGTGTGAATATGTGGAAATAAAATCTAAATCTCAGAATTCAAGACTAAGTTGCGCATTATGTACTGATGGGCAAATGTTTACCTTTGTGATGTCCTAGAGATGTGAGGATGAATGTGTGTGAGTGACACATGTAAGAGTTTAACCCCATCAGTGCACCAAGCTATCATGTGCAGAGCAAATAACAACTCACAAGATATTTGTCCATACTTTGAACAAGACATTCACAATGAAGTTAAACAAGATAGAGAAAGTATGAACCAAAATAAAGGTTTATGTAAATGTAATATTTTTGAGAAGAAAAAAAAGAAAAACAGTTTCCTTGGAAGGGAGAAAGGAAAACAAATAATGTTATTTATACAGAAAGGACACGGGGACTTGGAGGGGGCAACATAAATTAAACACATCAGGAAGCATCAGGGGAACCAGTCTATATACAAGGGGCAAAGTAAATACGTGTCCAAAACAATGTCAGAGTCCAACAGGTCAACTGTCCTTCTGGTTATCCTCTATCTCCACAATGTCCAGATCCTCAGAATCCGAAGCAGGCTACTGTCTGGCCAGTGCAGGACCAGGCACCACATGGGTTGGGATACATAAGGAGTATGGGGGAAACAGTGTGGGGCAACGTACAGGGGGAAACGTTGAAGGTGGTGTGGGAAGGAGGTTGGGCTGGGACAGGCAACATGGCTGCACCCAAGGAAGTGACACTGGCAGTGAGGGTGGCCATGGCTCTTGCATTTTCCTCTCGCATCAGGTGCAACTCAGTGCATATCTACAGCATGATGCGAGAGGCCATGTCTGGCTCACATGCCCACATCACTTCCTGTGGTGCAGCCACAGGAGTTACAACACAGGGAGGGATTTGGGTGGTACATGAGGGGTGTGGTGTCTCAGGTCTGGAGCTGATATTGGTGTCTTCCTGGCAGCCAGTTTGAGGGGGACTAGTTGCAGGGAATGCAGCTGGAGGCCACCATGGAATGGGGGCCTCTAAAGATTGGGAGGGGCTGATGGCAGGCCCAGGTTGTGTTGTGGCCTGCCCCAGTAACACATTGCCAAAAGAAAGTAGTGAATGGTCCGGGGGAGAGTCGATCTCCCGCCCCCATGGCCAGAGGTGTCCAGTCCCCCCCCCTTCAATGTCCTCAGCCTCCTCCCGGTCCATAGCACCAGAGGTGTCGGTCCCTCCTCATCCTCTTCTTCATCGGTCATTGAGAGAGGTCGTGGCCGCCGGCGCACCAAAGATGTCCTGCTCCGAATCGTGTCCTGGTCCTCTTGACAAATCATAATGTAGTGGTTGTACACGTCAGAACAAGACACAAACTACATGAGGCAAGGGCAGGCTTTCTTCTCCTCTGATCACACTATACAGATGTAAGTGAATTGGAGCCTGTGGTGGGATCTCCTGATTTGACTCGCACATGGACATCTCACTTGAAATTTGATGGCTTACACTTCTGTACTGACCAACCCTCAGCTTCTGAATTCTTGTGATCTGTGTGTCCTGTCATTGCTCCATAGGCAGCTTCCAATCCCAGTCTACAAAAGGAGATCGGAGACAGTCCAGATGGTATTGGAATGGGCCTCATATATGGAGTCTCTGCACTTTTACATTCTGACAAATGTCATCTGCTGTGTAGCATTGTATGAGACCACACACATGCAGATTGGGGGAACACATCCATATAGGGTCTGGGATATTAGCGTTGCTAAGTGGGGAGTCTAACCTTTTACTATTCTTTCACAAAAGCAGACAATCCAGTGCCACATATTGGCTTTGAAGACTGATCAGGTAGTGCTGTACACTGCTGAACAGTTGCGGCTAGTTGTCATAGCTACCTTGACTGGACAAATGGCATACAAGCCGCTGTTTGTAAGACGTGTGTATGTGGACCCACGTGGAGAATTTGGTAACACTTAAGAGTGAGGCAAGGATCTCAAAGTCTGTCCTAACTCCATGGCATATGATGATCTGTCTTAATCAGAATCCAAACTCACCAAATGCAATGCAAGTCACAGCATCCAACACCCATAGGCCTATCATCCACACCCTGGACAGTGTCTGTACCATTCCTCATCCAATGCACACATCAGTTATAAAGCCCTTGGTTCGCTGTTAATGGTGCTGGGAGTGCAAATCTATGTACAAATGCATGAGTATGGCTCAATTCCCCAGTTGGCATATTAAAACTACCACTCCCAGAATGCACTCTGCTCTGCACATTCTATGTGCTATAGTGAGCCTTTGGCCTAATTATGACTGCTGCATTTACACAGATTAGGTAAAAGGAGGCATGGGACACATGATGGTGCAGCTCTGTCTTCCCTCACATCATACTTTCAGACACATATTGCAGTTAATGCACTTACCAGTTTTCTGCTGCACATGCTCCTCCAGCTGACCATGGAGGGTCAGCCAGGCGGTCCGCAGGACCCTCCTGTACAGCGGCAATAGACGGGCCGATGCACATGGCGCTGAGAGGACTGGCCTAATATCTCCTCCGCCTTGTGCCGGCCACAGCGTTTCAGGTCCTCTCAGCTTTTGCGGCATGCCCTGGCCTTCCGGGTATGGACACCCATTGCACTGCAGCACTCACCAATGGTGGCCCATAGTCTGGCATGCGCTGCATTGCTCAACTGTTCCTCAGGACCCCCATACAGCTGACGAAATTTGGATATTACCCCCTCTGCTAGGATGTCTAACTCCCTTTCAGTGAAAGGGGTGCTTTCTCCTCATATCCCTCAGACATGTTTGGGGGGATTTGGGTTGTACTGAGCAGCAGGATGGCAGAGGATCTGATGTGTGAGAGAAGATGACTCATAATAAACAGAAACAGAAAATGGCTGTCAACAACTTCCTGTGATGTAGTTCCTGTCTACCAATTCCTGTATGTCATTTCCTGTATGAAAGAATGGGTTCCGGTCCATTTATGGAACTTCTGGCCTGAATGCGTACTCTCCGTTTGCGAAGCGTAGTCTCCGTAAGCGGCACGTCAGCTCCGCATGCGAGGCCTATGCTCCACATACGGAGAGTATGCATTTGTGCTGGAAGAAATAGACAGGAACCTATTATTTCATACAGGAAATGACATACAGGAAGTGACAGGCAGGAAATACATCACAGGAAGTTTCTGACAGTCATGTTTTATTTTGAGTCATCCTCCATCACAGATCAGATCCTCTGCCGTCCTGTTCTGTAGCGAGACCCCTAAAATGACACATTAAGAGAACATCAGAGACATGAAACAAAGGCTAGAACAGACCAGTAAATAATGTTTGGCCTGGGACAAGGTCGGCTGGCAGGCACAACATCACATCCCAGGAGAGTTTTCTCTGTTGCATTATAGTACATGTAGTCCATAATTTGTGCTCAACTCGAGATTTGAATGTTGTGTTATGGTAAATTCGGGGGTAGCAGTGCTGTGTATCCCAGACACATAGTGCCTGATTCACCAATTTCATCATTCACGTTGGGGCCCCTCAGTTGTGGGGGATTAAATCTGTTAGGGGCAAATACTGCACAATGCAATAGTTAGGCCCCTTTGTGATTCAGGCACCCATTCTCAAAAGGTCCTGAGAGGTCTCTCACATGCACATACATCTAATTCTCTGAGTCAATGGATTCCTTAGGGACATCAAAAACAATGATATCTGACATATGCACATGACCTGATGCGAGGCCAATCCTTGCATCAGGTCCAGTCAACAGCTGTGGTTTACATACATTTAGTGTGGCTTGCAAGGTAGTCCCACAATGGAATTCTTGGACTGAGTTGTAATTATCCAACTTTCATCATTGACAACAGACTGCAAATCACATTTTGTCCATCACAAAACAGGTTGCTCAGGTGAAAAAAGTGTCAACCAGCGATCATGGAGTTGCATACCCTGACTTCTGATATGTTCAATGGCCCTGTTGCCCCAATTCAGAGCTAGCTGAAGTAAAAGAGGTGTTTGTAAGCCATGACTTAAAGCTAAGTTGTGCAAAACACAACAGGCTAATATGATCTTGCACACTACTTCAAGGGAATACATCAGCACACGCCTGTACCGTCAACACAACTGAATCGCGACTTCAGAAGACCAAAAGTGCGCTCTATGATGGCTTGAGTTCGTATGTGTGCCCTATTGTACCTACGCTGAGTTACAGTGGTTGCACGTCTGTATGGTGTGAGGAGTTGAGGGGACAGTGCATACCCAGCATCACTTAAGGAGGGAAGATAGGGCAATAGGTTACATTACCCTCTTAAATTTGTACAGAACATGATCTATACTTTGGTACATACAGTGTCTGTTGAGGCCATGTAAGTGGCATGATGATTCTTACTGTACAATGGTTGTTAATGTGAGATGGAATTCATACATTTCATTTATACATATCCCACTTGTTTTGTGCTTGGTACTTACCCAGTAGCCACATGTTGCCAAATTCTCCTGCAGCCATCTACCGGGCAAGAGGTGACATGCAGAAAACAAAGCTTTCATGGGTACTGTCTGGAAACACTGCATGCACATCAATGAATCTTCCGCTGGCATCACAGACAACCTGCACATTGTTGGAATGCCATCGGTGTCTTTTGCAGAAGATGGCCTTGAACAGTCTTAAAACATTCCTACTTGACCTCAACCTGACTCAATTCTGCAACAGCCCAACACACAACTTGGCCTCGACCCTCGATCTAATCAGCTCCAACTGCGACACCATTCGGATTGAATTGATAGCCCCATGTGACTGGTCAGATCACCACTTTATCACCTTCCTCATACTTGAACGATGGAACACCCAAACACTTCAACCCAAGACATTGAAACACTGGAAAAGATCGATGCAAAATGCAAACATGGACGACCTCATATCATGCAGCAATCTGTTCCTGCCTCCACCCAGGCTCATGGCAGATGTCCATGAACTCACCGATCACTACAACTCCATGCTAAACATTCTGGATGCAATTGCTCCCTTTCAACTAAAAAGAAAATCCAACAAAGACTCCAATCCTTGGTTCAATGACTTCCTAAACTCAGACAGGCGCAATTTAAGACTAGCGGAACAAGCTTGGAGATCCTATGCATCTACCGAACTCCTCAAACGTTTTAGAGTAAGAAGGAGCCTGTACAACAAACACATCAGAACTGCAAAAGCGACCTTCTTCAGAAGCCAACTAGACAAAGCCAGAATTTGCCCCAAAATGCTGTTTGAACTGATCAAATGGCAATCCAACCACACACCCATTCAATCGACAATCACCGCCAGTCCCCAACCTAATTGCGAGGACTTTGCTGCATTCTTCCTAAAAAAATCCGACAAAATTGAATCTGATCTTCGGTCTGCCTTGCTCGAAGTATCATCCTTACCAGACTCCCACCTAACTCCCCAGTCCCCTCTTCCTACTTACCGCTCCCCTAAAAACAATGCACATTGGAATCAATACTCAGCCTTCAATGACACTTCCATTCTCAACATTCTCTCTACCCTGAAACCCTCGAATCACTTCAATGATCCCCTTCCCTCATATTTCTTTAAAGAAATGATAAGGCCTCTAGTTCCGCTCTGGACCAAGATCGTTTCCTACTTCATGGTGAGATCCCTGACTGCCTAAAGTCCGGGCTAGTCCTCCCCATTCTCAAAAAACCTACAGCGGACCCTGAGGATCTGAATAACTTCCGACCAATCACAAACACCCCTACTCTGGCAAAGCTCATTGAGAAATGTATACAGGTGCAACTATGTAACAACATTGAGGAATTCCAGCTACTAGACCAATTTCAATTGGGCTTCCGTCAAGGCCACAGCGCCGAAACAACCATCACTCACATAGTTGATGATGCGCTTACCCTACTCGACACACTAGTGCTTCTACCAAAGGAGTGAACTTCAAACTGAGCATCCTAAGGAAACTAACTGGCACATGCATCAACGTAGGCTTTTGGGATTCCTTAATTGCGATTATTAAGGAATCGCAATTAAGGAATTGCAAAAGCCTATGCATGTAGGAATCGCTATAAAAATAGCAATTCCTACACATTCCTTAATTGCGACTCGCAATTAAGGAGCAGATTCTGAGAATCTGGCCGTTTGCGAACGGTTTTTTCTTTGATGCATGTGCCTGTAAAACCTTTCCTTCCCCCTAATGACCTCAAGTCCGCAGTACAAGCATTAGTCATCTCACAATTGGAATATGGCAGTGCAACACTCTGCGGTCTGCCTAAGTACAGACTGGCCCCCCTCAGATCCTCATTGAGTACGGCCTCCAGGCTCGTCACAGGCTCCAAGAATTACAATCACATTTCCCCGGACTTGAAAACTCGCAACTGGCTACGTTTTGAAGCAAGGATACACCTAAAACTTGTATGACCCACAAAGCCCTTCACTTCAACACACCTCTCTACGTCGCAAAAAAACTTGAGCTGTCGGGTGGTGCCCGTACCTCTAGGGGCTCCAGCACCCTCCTACTTAAACCAAAGAAATTCAAAAAAACAAAAACCTACAACCGTTCCTTCTCAGGAATTGCCCCAAGCATTTGGAACGCCCTTCCAAAGGAAATTATACTGATTCCATCAACAGTGTCCTTCAAAAAGGAAATGAAAGCTCTAATGATGAATACTTGCCTGTCCTGAAGTCCAGTGGGGGTCGTGAGTCACCTCATCTACTATCACGCTGATGACTTTCTCGACTTATCCTACTGACTAATTCATTTTGCCCACTATTATGTCGTTATGTAACTATTGCTATTTTTTGTCTATCATGTCGTCACGTAACTATTGTTATTCTTGTCTATTGCTATGATCCTGCAACGATTGCCCCCCTCATATGTGTTGCATCCCTCTGTAAAGCGCTCTGATACCCTTTAGGGTCATGTTCGCGCTACACAAAACTTTCTAAATAAATCAAATAAAATAAATGTGTGCAATGTGGTGAGGTGGCTGCAGAGCCACATGGTTACAATCAATTGCACCCATCACACTTGGGAACTGGGAAATGAGATAGAAATCCCTAGCTGCCCTTTGTCTCCCGTCCAGTGTATGGGGCATTCGTATGTGGAGGTGTGCTCTTTTATTGATGCAGCTCAGTACATGGTGCAAGCACCACGACTGGCTTGCCTGAGAGATGCCCACAAGGTTACTGTAGACCCCTTGGAACGACCCTACAGAGAAGAAATAGAGAGCAGAAAGAATCTTGAGATAGGCTGGGATGGCATGGGAGCGACAGGTCACAGAGTCAAATTCCTGCTCCCACTCACATACCAACTCCAGTTGACATCTGAAGAGAAACGGTATCTGGCCCTGACATCTTGGCTGGACATCCCAAATAGGTTAATCCTTTTCTGAATATCCTGTCTACTCTCCTCAAGTCTTCTTGCCGCAAGGCAAGGGGCAGCGCAACAAACACATTCAGCAACTTGTTCCAAGATTTGTGTATGTCAGCTCTGATTTTATATGTGCTGCAGGGCTGGGATTGGCTGTTGGGTTGCAGTGTTTCAGCTGGAGCATGGTGAGGATGGTAAGCACTTGCACAGGTGTTTAGCATTGGAGACAATGATCATCCAGGCCCGGGTTAGGAGATTCCGGCCCAGGTGTGGAGATTCCGGTCCAAGTGCGGAAATTCCACCCCGAGTGTGGATATTCCGGCCCAAGTGCGGAGGTAAATATACGAGTTGGAAATGACTTTTGTGAATACCAAAAGTCGTAAGTGACTTTTGTGAATACCAAAAGTCGTAAGTGGCTTCTGGGAAAACCAAAATTGTAAAATTAGACTTTTGCCTCAGATTACCTTTGTGAATTGGCCCCCCAGTGTCGCACCCATTCTGCAACTTACATACATATGTACAAAACCAGAGCCACTCATCCAGCCAGTCAGAGAGAGACAGGGGTACCTGCACATTCATTCACATGCCCAAATAACACTTATTTATGCAGCAGAAGCAGAACCAGTTGCACATATAGATGTATACCCTATTGCTCACTAATACACCCAGTTAGCAATCCATACAGCCAGCTACATACACATATAGCGACTCATAGAGCTACTAAGAAAGCTAGTTCTATAGCGATATGGTCACTTACGCATCCAGTGTCATGCCCCTAGAGGGACTGATACAGTTACTTAGATATGTAGTAAAATACTGATACTCCTAATCGCCCATGCAGATAAATAGCCCTTTAAACATGTGTTGGACCTGCTACTGGAACACCTGTGTATGCAAGTTTACTGCCAAATCGGATTGGCACTTAAAACTCCTTGCCAAGCTTTACATTTCCCTTCTACTAGATATAAGTCACTCCTCAGGAAGGGTAAACATAGGCCATAGTGCAGGGTGCTATGTGCTTAAAAGGTAAGGCATGTACTTTTCAGTTTCAGTGAGTCACATTTAGACTTCCAGACACACATGCCCAGTCCAATAATTAGTCTCACACCCATACTGTGACTCACATACCTATTTACAAAAGCATAGAGCTACTCATATACCCAACCAGACAAAGACAGAAGCTGTGTCACATTCTCTCATACTCTCACAGAGCACTTATAATGTACCCAGCACTAACAGAGCCAGTTCAACACATTCACATACTCTTACAGTTACTAATGGAGCAAATACGTTGTCCATACAACCAGTTATATACACTTATATACACCCATAGAGATACCAAGACAGCCAGATACATACCGAGATAGTTACTTACACATCTAGAATGACACCCACAGAGGGACTGATACGCTCACTGACATATGGACTCAAGTACTGACACTCCTAGGCACCCATCTAGACAAGTATTCCTTTAAACATGTTTCGGGCCTGCTACTGCAGAACCTGTTTGTGCAGTTTACTGCTGTGTTGGCTTGGCATTTACAACACCTTGCCAAGCCTTAAACTTGCCTTGTACTTGATATAAGTCACCCCTAATGTAGGCTATTGGGAGGGTGCTATGTGCTTAAAAGGTACATTTCAGTGCATTACATGCACACTTTTTGACCCATTCGCCCAATTATACATCCATTCTCCCACCCATACTGCGACTCACATGTCCATCTACAAAAGCATAGAGCCACTCACACAGACAGTGACAGAGGCACTTACACATTCAGACACACACCCACACAGCATGTATGTATCCAGCAGTAACAGAACCAGTTGCATACGCAGTTACATACCCCTATACTCACTAATTCAGCCAGTAAGCAATCCATACAGCCACTAACATAAATGTGTAGAGACCTATAGATTCTAATACAGCCAGTCATATAGTGTCAAAGTTGCTTACACATCCAGTGAGACACCCAAAGTACTGACACTCTAAGTTACCTATCCAAACAAGTAGCCGTTTAAACATGTTTCAAGCCTGCTGCTGCAGAGCTTTTGTGTACACTTTTAGTGGCAGTTTCAGCAGCCATTTAAAATCCCTTGCCAAGTCTTAAACTTCCTTTTTTCTACATAAAAGTGACAGATAGTACAGGCTGTAGGTAGACATACACTGGCACACCCAGACACACTCTAATGCAAAATGAAGTCACCCAGGGACACACTGATGCATACACTAACACACTCAAGGACACACTCATGTATGCACTAACACACCCAGGCAACCAATCATACATACAGGAAGATAAGCAGGCTTACACTGATGCATACACTGACACACCCAGGCAGACACTGATACATACATTGACACACTTTAATGCTGCATTGTGAGATCGTGTATTGACATTTTACTCTAACTATATTTTGTGAGCACAGATTCATCTTTTGTCTGTTTGACCCTGCCTTTCAGCTGCAAATGCAGGCAGGCCCAGGTTACTTGCGCACATAGATTGTTTATGTTTCTAACTTCACCGAGCGTCAGAGATAAGTGTGGGATGCAAACAGTTTCCAGGGTGGAGAATGTGAAGAATTCTGCCTCAGCTCTCATCGGAGCTGGGCCAGCTCCATTCAGTGACCTTGACACAGAGAGTGTAGCCAGCACCTACAGTGCAGATGAAGGGAGGGGGAGCTACTAGAAATCTCTATCCATTTTAGTAAAGAGTATAAAGATGGAGACCTCTTGGTTCTTTGACAGGAACTCTCCTGGGAGCGGATACGCTTTTGTGCCCAGTGGAGACTCTCTTGCCAACGGGTTCCCCAGTCGTGCTGGCAAAAATGCTGCTAAACAGATAGCCGGTGAAGAATTCCAAGTTCTAATTACTTATTTTTGTGTACATGCAGGTATCTTTCTATGCATTTATTCTTGTGTATATACATTCACTATATGCATTTATTTTACATGTGCATTATTGCCATTAGATATATGGGAACTGCAATAAATATTCCCCTTTACTTGGCAAATGAGTGTTGAGCTTTGTTCACATTGAATTTTGGTATTCTAAAGAGTCCAATTTTGAAGACTGTTCACATTGTTTCCTGGTATTTTGAAGTCTTGCCCAGGTGCTTTGGAGAAAAAATCAAGACACACAATCAGGCACACACTCATGCCTGCACTAGCACACCCTGATAGACATTAATGTATACACTGACACACCCAGGCACACACTGATGTATACACAAACACACCCAGGCATACATTCACCTATACACCAATACACCCAAACACATGCTGATGGATACAGTAAAACATCCAGGCACACACTCATGCATACACTAACATACCCAGATACACACTTATGCACACACTGTCACACCCAGGCACACATTCATGCTAACACTGACACACCCAGGCAGACACTTAAGCACACACTACCACATCCAGTCACACACTGATGCATACACTGACACTCCAAGGAACACATTCATGCATATACTGACACACTCCGGTGCACACTCACACATACATTGACACACCCAGGCACACACTGATGCATACACTAACACCCCAGGCACACACACTCATGCATAAACTAACACACCCTGGCACACACTCATGAATACACTGACAGACCCAGGTCCACATTCATGCATACACTAACACACCCAGGCAAACACTGCCTCTTACACTAATACATCCAGACACACACTGATAAATACACTAATACTCCCAGGCACACACTCCTGCATACACTTGCACACCTAGACACACACTGATCGATATACTGACAGTCCAGGTAGACAGTGATGGAGATGCTGGCACACCCAGATACACTCTGATGCATACAGTAGTATACCCAGGCAGACACTGATATATAGAGATACATTCCCAAGCAGACAGAGATGGATACACTGACACACCAGGGACACACTTATCCATACACCAACACACCAAGTGAGACACTTATGCATACACTGACACACCCACTCACACACTGATCCATATACTATCACACCCAGGTACATACTTACGCATACACTGACACACTGACACACCTAGGCACACGCTGACACATATGCTGAAACACGCAGGCATACACTGATCCATGCACTGTTACACCCAGGCAAACACTGATGCATACAGTAATGCATCCAGACACACACTGATGCATATGCTGACATAGGCAGGCACACACTGATTTAAATATGAAAGTAACATGCTTAGAGTGGGTATAACATAGTGACTTACCTGCTTATAAAGGTACTTAAAGATTAAAATATGTAATTTAACAGTATAGTATGAAAAGCTAATTGGCATCTACTTCTACTTACAAACAAAATGTTACAATACCTAAAAAACTGAGAGAAGAAAGAAACAGAAGAAAGTATTCTATGTCCTTACAACAGAGAAACAAAAGGGGCAAAATGTAGACAATGTGATGAAAGAGAAAATAGCTACTGGTAAGAAAACAAAGACGCTTCCTAAAATAGTATGTGGAAAACTGCAAAGTAAGCAAAATCAAGTTAATAAAAAGGGAGGTTTCAAATCACCTAGGAGAAAAACTAAGTGACATTAAGAAGGGAGAGGACATTTATGGAAATAAGAGAATGTTCTGTAGTAGGGCAATTCAGAATCACATTCAAACTATGAAACAGTATAAAAGAAGAAGAGAAGCAATCAAACAAATGGAATGTGCTGAGGCTGTAGTTGAGAAGGGTTTTGCCCTAAAGAGGAAGCTATTATTTTGTTCTGAGCATAAGGAGAACACTGGATAAAACAGTGTTGTCTATCATGAGATGCAACCAAAAAAAAGACTTGTGAGTAGAAGTCATTTCTGCAAAATGTTCAAAGGTGAATGGAAGCATACATCCAGTACTGAGCCTTTCTTTAATGAAGAGAGCTGCTTTAAAGAGAACACATTAGTGCATACAGTTGAAACGACTAGTCAATGTTATGGATTTAAAGATCGTACTCCCATTGCAAAAGAGGAGATGGTTCCTAGGAATGTTGAGGGAGTGATAGCTGAAGAGATACAAGGAAGGCATATTCAGGCCCCTGTATACAGATGGAACTGCAGTAGTATTTGCAGTGTTCATCTGGAAACAATTGCTATATTGAGAACTTTCCTTCACGAGCTTCCATGCAGAAGTCTAAAACTGAAAAGTATAATTTTGCAAGGATTTGATCGATGTAAAGCAAGGAGTAATTTACAGAGACATTCACTAATATGTCTATCAAAGAAAGTGTGACAAAGCACCTTTCATCACTTCAGAATGTTAGCTGTTCATCACTCTAGAATGCAAAATTTACTTAGAAGACTTCACTATGTGAAAACTCCTGTCCTATGTTTAGGAGAAACAAATACAGCTCTTTTGCATGGTACAATAGCAGAGGTAATGAAAGTTTGTGAAGTTGTTCAGTTTCGTTTCTTTGGTCTAGAACAAGAGTCCAGGGAAAATGAGGAATTGGTATGTGCAGGTGTAGAGGAACGGGACAAAGATATTAGTATTGATAACTTTACACAAGAGATTACAAAGCTTAAGACAGTTTCTTCAGAAAAACCAAACTGCACTTGTATTTGATGTCGATGCACTCACTACAAAAGCCAAACTTGCAATGTTGTTCTGTACTCAAAAACTGCCAAAGAAAACAGTGGCAAGAATTTGCTGTATATTTATTTGTACAGGAACACTTTGATTTGTCCACACAGCAAAGTATTGCTATGATTAGTTAGAGGATAACAAAATGCCAGCCAGAGCTGTACCTTACAAGTTAGAATTAGTATCAATTCCCGAAGAATTTGATAATTAAATGTTTATCAATCAATTCTTATACAATGTATACACTCATTTCAGGCTACAGTCTTTATGGAGCCAAAGACAGGGAGCTGCCACCTACTGAGCTACAGAAAGGCCTTATGGGAAGAGTTGTCTACTTACCTTTACATTTTTAATGGAACATTGAAACTGCAGAGGTAGAGAGATATTGATTAACCAATTATCATTCTACCATATGGTGGGCCTACCACGAATAAAAAAATAAAATAAAATCTGGCAAGAGCTAGTGGATGTTAATAAAGTAAAAAAAATACAAAAAGGACATTATACTTGGAACAAAATAATATTTATTCAAAATGTTTTAATGTTGTTCTGTTAGACCTATCAGCCCTAGGGTGGTCTTACCCCGCATTTCTTTTCCCTTTCTGCCTCAGTTTTTACCACCATTTATTTGTTGGACATAGGACTCTGGGCGCCTTACTGCTGCTGAACAGTGCTGAGGTGCAGGTGCTCTCTCCTAACAATATGGTTGCCATAGGCCCGTGCTACTGCGGAGTGGCCACTGTCCTTCTGCGTGCTAGTAGTTGGGATCAGGCTGGGACATAATGCTACTGTAACTCTGAGCGTCCCGCCTCTTGTCACCAGAGAAGCCACCACAGAGTCCCCAGAGCCTTCTAGAATCTTCCCAACCCCCAGGCTGGCGCCAGAACTTGCCGCCTTTTTGTAGGGTCACCTGACCTAGGAGTATAAAGGTAAAGGAGGGAAACCTGACGGGCAGTTGGTGCACTACTGGACCTGGGGACCCTCCGCCGGAGTATAGGCTGCTGAGCTAGGGGAAGGCTACACTACTGAGGCTGACTGACCTTAGGCCCTGCTGCCACAAGATAGATGAGTGATCCTGCCAGCTTGCTGACCTTGCCAGGTGTGAGGGGAACCAGGGATACCAACTCCAGTGGGCTTGCTCAGGACTACCAGATTTCCCACCCACTGCTACTAACCCCGGCAACTAATTCTTGCCATCTACTGCCAGCGCTGAGGGAAGAAGCGCTGGCTGCCTAACACCTGGATCTCCCCAACTAGCGCTGAGATCCCAGAACGCTGAGGAACCTGTGAGCACTGCTGATGCAGGGGAACCACCAGGTAAAGTGCTGTGTCATCCAAGCGCTATACTGCAAGAACTTGCCGCCTCCTGCTAGCGCTATGCTAATTAGGCGCTGTCCTGAAAGAACTTGCCGTTTCCTACGAGCGCTTAGGCTGTGCCCCCCCTCCTCGCTGAGTCCAGAAGCGCTGCCTGCCCAAGATCACCGCTGCTGCCCAGGTACCTGCACGGGAGTGCTTCACCCTGTAGGAGCTCTGCCTGCCGAAAACACTGCCGCAGCCCAGGTGCCGCTGAGTGGAGAGACGCAGGGGCTCATATCACCACTGCCGCCCAGGCGCCGAAGAGAGAAGAGCGCTGTGCCCCTGGATGCCACCGCGGCCCCCAAGCCAAGGGAGGGCCACCACGGCTGCAGCGGAGGCCATGCTGGGCCTGGAGCGCGCGTTGCTCAGCAACCTGGGCATCGGCCGCGCCTCCTTAAAGCCGCGCATGGATTGGCTCCCGGGTCTCGAGGCCGACAGAGGTCCGGAGCCGGTCCCGATCTTAACTGGAGGGGGTCCGCTGCCTGTGGGAGCCCCCAGATCGGCTTCCCCGCCTTAGAGAGCCCCGAGGGAAAGGAGCTGCTGAAGGAGTCTCGCCTTCCCCCCAGCGCCAGGTGCATCCCGGGGAGGGAGGCAATCCCATTCTTAGTGGCAGGGCTGCCGGGGAGCAAGATTGAAGCAGTATGGCAGCCTCGTGACCGTCCCCAGCACTAGAGAGAGTTAGGCCAAGCGGCGGGGGCCGTAGTTAACCCCCCTGCTGGCTGGAGCTGACTTTGTGGGCCCCAGACTGTTATCTACAAGGGGCAAAATACCAAATACTGCAGAGACGGCCCTAGGGGCTCCTGGGGCCCAAGCACCTCATTCCCTGAAGTGAGCAGATGGCCGCCAAAGGATTATGGCCTGAATAGGCTGTGTAATTACCCAGAACTGTTACTTAGTGCTGTACTTGAATGGCAGTTTTACCTGAAGGACTGGATAGAAGGGGGCTTGTTGTCCATAATGAATATCTGCCGCAGAAGTTAATTTGTAGATGCTGATGCCCCTCCTGCCTAGGAAACGTTGTCTTTAATTGAACCGGGGCATAAGAAATGTTGCCTATGATGACCATGAATACAAGAAATGTTACTTTTAGTGAACATGTGCATCAGAAGTGTTATCTGTAGTAACCTGAAGTTAGAGAAACCGCCTATTCTGCACCCTGTGCGAGCTTTGCATTTATAATCCTGACCAAAGATAGATAAAGCTACTTGTTTTTGCCAATGAACCTGGAGTGGTGGCTCTTTATTGCGTGTGCTTTACTGGGTCAGTGTGAGTGTGTGCTGCACAACTACTTCACACATAGCTTCCGGCGTGCCTTCCCGCCTCGTGCCAAGCTACCGCGTCGGAGTCGTGGTCCCTGGGACCTTCCGGGTCTAACATGTTCAAGATGTAACTTGGATAGAGGATGAAACATTACCATCAAGTTGCCAGATTGAAAAAGTGGATTTATTCAGATCAGAAGAAATTAATGAACATTACAGCCATCATCCGCTGCATTCGATAGAAGTTATTGGTAATGCTATTGATCTCATTCAAATGAAACAATCAAAGGGAGCTCCTATGAGTGTGGGAGAAATGGTTAGAGGCTCACTGTTTTCCACAACTATTTTCCACTGGAGCAGGTGGATGCTATGATGACCGCCCCATACAAAAACCAACATCTGAATATCGGTCAACCAGATTATATTGAGAGGATCCTGGATTTCGTCAGTATATTCCCTACATATTCCATCTTCTATTTGAGAGTGACTTGTTTGTACTATTATATGTTGTAAACCACATACTGAAGACAGGAGTTAACCTACAAAATCTCTCTGCAAAGGAATTTGCTGACAAAGTTCATGGCAAGGACTAAAAGTTGGACTACAACTTAATTAATTTGAAGGCATGCCAACGCAGAACCAATGATTATTGGTATCGCCGTCATGGAGATCTCAAATGTATGATGAGAAACCTAGGTGTCGCTACTTGGCGTGTGACACTGAGTTGTGCAGCGGACGTGTTGGAAGACTTCCTTGAATATTTTTTAGAAAAGCACACATTAGGGGCATCAATGTGAAGACAACAGGAGAATTTTGCTCTTTGGATCCTGCTAATGTTTTAGATATCTCAACCACATATTTCAAACCTTGCTGTCTTTTATCTGCAATAACACAAATCCTCATCTTGGCAAAGTAACTGATTTCTTTTGGTGTGAAGAGTACCAAGCAAGAGGTGCTTCACATATTCACGTGCTTTTATGGATAAAGATGCACCAAAATTTGGAACAGACAATGATGAATGAGTCTGTACCCTCTTTCATAGAACAGTATGTTATATGTGCCATCCCAAAAGACAATAATGAAACCGGCCTCAGACACCAAGTTTTGCACTTTCGAACACAGAGATGTGGCAAGTCTTGCCATCAAAAATACTGATGTAAAGGAACGTTTTACTAAAGATGCTGTTTTGGATTTCTAGGACCTGTCATTTCCCAAGGAAGAGTGAACAGTGTTTTATCTGCAGTCAGAAATACACTGACATGAAAATCACCAAAAAGCACAGAAAACCTCAGAGGTAAAGAGGTCTCTGAGTATATTAATGACTATGACCCTGTGATTCGCAAAATGTAAAATGCTAATATGGAATGTGCAGTTTTTTGTAGACAACTCTTTGCTATTGCTCTGTACATTGCTTTATAAATTGCAAAATCAGAGAAGACAGAGATGAAGGAGATGTGGGAAGAGATTTGCAGAGTTTGATCCGGAAATTACGGACATTGTAAAATCAAATATGGTAGATACATACAATCCAAGAAGGAGTCAACATCTAGAAAACATGTGCCTTTATAAAGTGCTTCAAACTACAGATATAGAAGCAATGTAACAGAAAATATAGAAGCAGGGAAATATGCAGTAGTTGGATGTGATGGTTGTTCGGCCAGATACGCAAAAGGAAATCTAATTAATCACAGAAAATTAAGTTGCCAAACTCCAGACAAAAGAGAGTTTTTCTATTTGACACTTCTATAACTCTCCAAGCCTTAGCATGCTGAATCGGAATTACTTGGAGACTATGACTGCTATAAAGAGTCTTTCAATGCTGTGAAAGACAGTATTCAGTGTTCAGTCTTTCCAAACTATGTGCAAATGTTAAATGATGAGATTGACCAGGAAGAAATCATTTCTGCTGAGTTAGCTAAGCAGAGTTCACAAAGCAACCAAAGTTCTGGACCACCGAGGCAAGATCTTTTTGGACAACTAATTATTGAAAAGGAAGCTGCAATAGCCATGAATGAGGTGGAGGTTGCAATGGAATAAGTGAGACAGGAAAATCTTGATTGGAACAGTTAGTTGGACAACAGAACAACGAACAGAAAGAAAATTATATGGAGGTAAAAGAGAAAATAGAGCATGGATTCCTTCACAAGAAGAAACAGTGTACATACACATCATTTAATCCAATCGTTTTATATGTCAGTGGTCAAGCTGGCACTGGGAAAAGCTTTTAAACTAAAGTTCTCACCACTTACCTACAGAGGACAAATGTGTTGCATGCAGTAACAGCACCAAATGGATTAGCTGCACACAACATTAAATGAATTACTTCACTTTGACTACTGATGCTACCTATTGAACATAACAATAAACTGGAACACAAGAAGTTATCTGGTGAAGCTTGTCATGAAGTCTCAAGAGGACTGAAGAAACAGTAGCTTTTAATCATTGATGATGTGAGCATGATCTCAAACCTAGTGTTTGCCTTTTACACTTGAGAATGCAGCAGATTTTAAAAACAGAGGATGATGTGCTGTTTGTAAGAAAGCATTTAATTGTCTTTGGTGACCTACTACAACTTATCCCCACCAAAGAACAGCCTATTTTCAAGACACTTCTCCATCATGAATCTCAGAATTCTTTGGGAAGTATTGGCAATGTAAACATTTGGCTAAACTTCCAATGCAAGGAACTACTTAAAAATATGCATCAAGCATCTGACGTGGAATAATGAAATATTCAGAAAGACATTGGAGTAGGAGTTCTGACAAAGGAGGGTAAACATTCCTTAGAAAGTTGTCTTATCAAGAAACTATTTTCCTCCAACAACACAGCAGCACAGCTAATATTCAATTTCATTCAAGTAGGGAAATTCATAGTCTGTTTAATACCTGCACTTCAAGAGTGCTCCAATTTTAATGAATAATTATTAAAACTGGAGAAAGAACATATTTGGACAATTACAGCTATCGACAAAGGAACACCAGTGGGTAACAGTACTGGAAAGTGGAAAACCGCAATCAAAATTGGATTCATTGGAGATGTCTGTTTCCAGGACTGCGTGATTAGAAAAGTGTTTACGCGTATGCAAATATTTTAGAGTAATTTTGCGACATATTTAAATGTTGAGGAAGGATTAATAAATACTACTATGGATAAAGTCATTGATTTCATTAACTTTCCAAATGGGGATCAGGTTGAATACTTAGCCATAAACTTTGATCAGATTGATGGTGTGAAGCAGGTTGGCTGATATGTTGTGCATTTTTTGCTTGTAGAGGTCTTATATGTCCGGTGGCAGCAGTTCCCAGTGTCTCTATCACAGAGATCTTCAAACTTTTTGATGCCGATACCCCCCAGTCAAAATGTTTTAGGCGTAAGGACCCGCCTGACAAACATTTCTAGAACTTGGTACTCCTCATCATTGACAACTATCAACAACCATAAACTCCCCCAGTTCCCACGGCAAATCATTTTTATATTGGGGAAAGAAAATAAATAGTGTTTAGTAGACCAAAGGTCAGTGAGCGTGGGAGCATGGTCAAAGGTGTGGCTAAAAACAAAGGGCCTCATTTATGAGGCATTGGCATAGGGCAGCACTACAAGGCTTCTTGCTGCACTGCCCTACACCACTGTGAAAGGTCAGGAATACACCTTAGTTATGAAATATGGTGCATTCCTGCCCTTTCCCCTTCTGTTCGCACACAAATTGATGCCTAGCGCCAACATAGGCAGGATTGTTTTTGTGCAGGAAGGGTCACCTTCCCACATAAAAACAATCCTGAGAGTGGTTTTCCTCTTTCTATGTGTGCTGCAAAATGCAGCACACATAGAAAGAGGAAACAAGCATTGGCATAGCCAATAGGTCTCGCCTTTGGGACTATTGGCAATATTTTTAAGGTATGTTAAAGAGCAATGTGTTCTTATATATTTACTGTAATAACTACTGTAGCAACCATGGTGTTTATTTACAAGGCAGTAAACCATAGAGGTTATTTACTTGCCCCTTGTGTTACTGGTGCTTCTGTTTTTATATGTGCAAAAGGGACGTACTGGTAGCGCAAGGGCCTTGCAAATAAGCCCTCGTGTGTTTTAAGTAAAGCGGGTAGGGAGTAATAAACAAACACATAAACAAAACGTGTCTGTCTGGTGATTTTTCGATAATTGTAGAGGCCTGTACCATGCAGTTCCAGGGCTTAATCGTGATCTTGCTACTGTTGTCCTATACGAGCTGTGGTAGCAGATCACACATGCAGCATGCGATCTGTGTGCCCTGAGAACCCTTATTGCTAATGATGTAGGGAGTAGCGAGGGAGATGGGCATTGTATCGACAGTAACGCTCCAGGGTGAATGAGTGCAGGAAGTTGTAGGAGGGGGAGGGTTACAGTGCAAACGGTGTCCCGACGCGAAGAGGAGGGAAGGGGTTGGAAAAGAGCGGGTAGCCAGTGCCGAGAGCCTGCATCACTCTGAGAAAGGCGGATACCATGAGCGGCAGGCAGCCTTGGGACTCTGAGGCAGGCGGAGGAAGCCGTACGTGCACTCCGAGGTATAACGACCTGCCGTGGGGGCATCGGGAGGGGGCGCAAGGGAGTAATAAATAAACATTTAAACAAAAAAAGCCGACCTCATGAGAACATCCAATGAATACTAGAAATAAGGTTCAATGTATGACCAGCCATATGAGTGGGGCAGTTTACACATTGTTCCAGATTGAAGCCCTACAGCGTGCTCACTAGCTGCTTAGGAGTAGGGTAACTCGGGTCATCAATGTGCAGATTAAAATCACCCAAGACCAAGAAATTAGAATGCAGTATATAAAGTTGGCCAAGCAGGTCTGAAAGCCGACGAAGGAATTCAGTGGAGTTGTTAGGAGGTTTTTATATTAATGCTCGGCAGGGTAAAGCCGGATTCAACATAATAGAAAAAGCAAGACCTTCAATGAGACCACAATCTGTCAGCTTCTAAGCAGTGCGTACCATTGTGTCTCTGCACACAACCGCTGTCCCCTCTCCCTTCCGATCTGTTCACTTATAAGGTCCTAAATGCGAGACCTATTGGGTATGCCAATGCTTGTTTATTTGAGACATTGAGACATATTGGGAAAGAAACCATCAAGGAATGGCTGAAATGGCTTATATGTAAAAAGGAAAGAAAAAAGGTCAGAAAGAACCATGAATAAGGAGACAGAAAAAAAAAAATAGATGGGGATGGAGCCACGAAAAAAATGAAGTAAATAAAGAAGTAACCCAAGATAAATGTATGGTAGCAAAAAATAGAAGCAAAGAATGAGAGAAGAAAGCAAAAAAGGAAGTATGAAAGGCAGCAAGGAGGGCAGGATGCAGGTAAAGGAGAGTAATGGATGAAATGGACGGAAGAAACAGAGAGGAAGGAAGGGGTGTTCGTGAAAGAAAGGACGTAGGAATGATGGCGATGTATAAAAAAGGAAGGATTAAAAGAAGAGGGGAAGGAATAGAAGCAAAGAAGGAAGAAAAGAAGAAAAGAAAGAGGGCAGGAAGGACACAGAAAAGGAGAAGGTTGGAATAGATGAAGAGTATGGGAAAAGAAAGGAGAATGCGACCACAAAAAGCCTGATTTAGCACGAGGCCAGGGTGCACAGGCCGTGATCTAGTGCTTTCTTGTGTTACATCTGTCATCAAAAAGAAACCCTCGAGTACAAGCCAAAGCAATAGGGTAGCTCAAAAATAAAAATGTAACTTCATCAAAAGGTACACATATCATGCCTGGAAACATAATGTATGTCATTCATCCTGACGCATGCGCATTATTTGTGCTTGTTTACACCAGCATACGTTGTGCTTCTCTGCATCACTTTAGTTTATGTGGTTCTGTGAGGAATTCTAGGGGTTATTTTGTTGTACTCGCCTCGTGGCATTCCCTTCCCATGGAGTATCATGGGTTTGGCGCTTTAAAACAGCAAAATAAAAAAGTGCCGGTACTCAGTACCAGACAGTACCGGCCCATTTAAAACGCTATATAAAACAAGTTCTTATTATACAGTATAATAAGAACTTGTTTTATATAGCACTTCATCCCACACTTCTGCGTCTCTAAACGCTGTAAATGGCAGGTGTTATTGTAACCGAGTTTAGCAGTAACAGAGTGAAAAGAGCACTGGGTGCAGCCTACTCCAGCCAGGCAGTTTACATAATCGGCTCATATGCGCCAAAGAACAATTTTTACCAGCACCTTGACACGTTTCCTTATTGACAAATCCAATTATTGACGATTGGCAGTAGTGTGTGCCATCCAGCTGACATCTGAGACACACGGGTGATGCTGTACTTAACACGCATCTACGCAGCAACGTCCAATCGAAGACTTCGGATCGATACCCTAATGCGCGTAATTGGATGCAGCGAACAGGACAGCCCGCCATGGAGTTAAGTGGCCTGACCCCTCGGCACCCTCCCGCCCTAAACACAGATGGCTACCAGATAAGCGCGGGGCGGGACGCGGGGGGCTTAGCCCTGGCGGGAAAAATATGGTTCAAAGTCTGCGCTGACTGTATGAAAACCGAGGGGGGGCCCTGGGACAGCTGGGGAGACCGCCGGGCCCAGGGCTGTGTCACGAGAGGTTTACTGGATGTAACAAGACATGGGGGGTACTTCTTACACACGTGCACAGCAGTCATGTTTGGGGGGAAATAAGTAGACACCACATTGGGAAGAAAATGTAAATATGATGTTAGCATCGGTTCCCTGCTTCCTTAGTTATCACGGCCTCCCCAGAAGTGACCGAAGAACGAACACTGGTTCCCTAGTGAAAGAGTCTGTGATTGAAAGAGGTACACGCACATCCGCGTCAGTGCAATGCACAAGCATAGTGAAAATACATTTCATGGCTTAGAGTCTGAGTCTGTGTCTGCAGCTCTTCGTCCACTTTAGTGCTGCCTGGAGCAATTTCACAAGGGGCCGCCAAGGTTATGAATTGTTGTTAACTGTTTGACATGCAACACGTAGGTAGGATCAGTACTATACGAGTATCTGTGCACAGCCTCAGTACTATAGTATCTGTATGTAACAGAGAAGTACCTTTGCGCAGCATCAGTACTATAGAGAGATCTATATAGAGGTGAAATGGGCATGTCACAAGGTGGAAATAAAAGAAATGAGGGCAGGAATGAAACAAAGATGAAAAGAGGGAAGTAAAGAAGCAAGGGAGTATGTAGTAGCGATAGGTGATGGAGGAAGAAAGGAAGAATAATAGGGAAGAAAAGAAATAAGATAGGGCATGAAAGTGGGAGGAATGACAGAACATAAAAGTACGAAAAAATGCATACTGGCAGAAGAAAAGAATAATAGAAAATCAGAGAGGTAAAATTAAAAATACACATAAGGAAAGAAAAAAAGGAGAGAAATACAGCGTGAAAGGAAGTACGAGAAAAGCGGTTCTCAATCTGAGCCAGTGTTTGCTGGGGTGGGGGAGGGTAAGCTGTTTTCAAGCACTTGTGCTTGCGGGAACGAGGAGCGGCACGCGCTGCCATGCTAATTGAAAACATATGGTCGGCGCTCCCCTGCTCGCTCCCGCAAGGTGGATGCCAGCAGAAGCACGAGTGCTTGAAAAGAGCTGGCTGACCAATTTCTAAAGGTCACCTCCTAGAGCGCGCTGCCTAGGCGAGACCTAAAAACGAGGAGAAATGAAAACATTTCTCCCTGTTACGCCTGCACTGGGGAGGCTTAAAGTTTTAGCACTGCCCCAGGTTTACATGGTTTTGCAAATCTGTGGGGAGCGTTACAAACCATGGGTGTTGTGTGGGAACAGCCACCTAATGCCCATGGAATGCCTCCTTGACGCAGAGTAATGCAACGCAGTGACTTGCCCTGCCTTGCATTATTCCATATCAATGAGGCCATGCAAAGACACGCAGGGTGACTTTATGTCGCCTCATAGATATGCTTGAGACGCCTGTGCCGCCGGAGCTTCGAAAAACGTGACACCCCGGTGGCGCAAGCCTCTCATAAATCAGCCTCAAAATATTTTGTTCATTTTTTGGTCTTTCACCATCAGGTAGCTAGATATAAAATAATGGGTATCTTAAATGAAAACTTAACGTAAAAAGTTGTTATTCAGTAGGAAATGCACTATAGTACATTATGAAACTCCTATTATTTAAAGCACTTGCGAGGCCTGTGTGTAACTAGCGAGCCACAGAACTAAATTTGGTTGGTGCAGTGGAGAATAGTGGCTTGTGTATTTTTAGTGCTACAAGGTCACCGCCTGTGACAAAAAGCACTGTGAATGTGTAAGTCATTATTTTATACTTGCATTACACACATTATAAAATAGACTGCTTCAAACTGTGCAAATAGTTTTAGGATAAAATGTAGTTTCCAAAATCTAGAATTTAGTAATACCAGACCATAAGTAATGCATTTATTTTGCATAACTTAACAGTTGTTAACTCTTTGCACTACCACAAAAAAAATACATCCTTGCCGTCACAGTGCTTGGAGTGATTCGAGCAATTAAAGCCAGAATCGCTGCCAAGCCCCCTTTACATTTACAGATTTACTCCTAGGGCACATTTGTATTTCTTTCAGGCAAGCAGGCACCCTGGCACGAAGCCTTGTTTGAAGGATTGTTTTACCTGTCTGCCGGGCCTCTTTGTTTCACAGCACATGACACTCAATTAACTTCAGCTGAAGCGTTTTAATGATTGGAATGAAGAGTGCAGGGTGGGATGTTTTGGATTCCGGCAGAATTGAGGTCTGGAAATGCACGACCCCTTCCCAGGATTCTACTGCCCCTCTGGGGGTCACGCCCCACAGATTGAAGACCCCTGCTCTCATGTGCTGTAGCTACCCATAAATCTCAAGCTTTTATTAATATTGATAATACAGTGTTTAAAGAAGGTATGGCATATGTTGCATTGTCTAGAGTAAGAACATTGTCCGGTTTGTTTTTGGTTGATTTTGATGACAGGAAAGTTGTGTCAGAGAGTACAATAGGCTCCTCATTTAGGGCAGTATCCCATTTATGAAAAACTAATAATCTGTCCAAAGTGAAGGTTCACAACCAAATCTATGGATGTTGCTGAAAAGAAGGAAAAGAAAGAAGGAGAATAAGGAAGTTGTTAAGAAGAAAAAGCTAGAGAATGAATGAGAAATTATAGGTTACCAGTTGTCAAACACTTCTGTCAACTGCTATGTAAAGGTTGTTCTCAATCTACTGTTTCATATACCACATCTTATAAATGCAATTGAACAGACACCACAGACAAGATTATGGTCTTCACTGTGTGGTCTGCTGCAAAGTTTACATGGTGATAGGACTGTAATACATTGTGCTCCAGGCAATTGAGATCTAGTAGATATATGTAGTGGATCAGTACTATTTACTCAGAACACTCAACAAAGATGCACAGGAGTTTATAATAGTCATCCTTGTAGTTTTAGAAAACTTATTTGGACTAAGTAACACATGGAACCATGAGTGTTAAGATTGCTCTTTTTCATCTACCAATCAAATAAATTGTGAGCGATTTCTGTACTTAACGCTACCGGATACCAAAACTGTGTCTTTTAACATATTGATCAAAACTACTAACCAAAATATGACCTGCCCAAATTGGAGATCAGATGTTATGTCCACATTGCATATATGAAGAAGTGGAAAATACTTTAAATTAATGCTACAATGATGCAGAGCAGATGAATCTAAATTGGAAACCGAAATTACAAACTTCAAAGCAGGACAAATATCAATTTTTGGAAGAACTTATACTACTATGGCTATCATATTTCACAAAGGTCTTACTGTAACATCGGGGGATTATATTGTCTTACCTCTTGTTTCTGCAACCATAGTTTGAAGGAAAATTTCAGATAAAAAAAAATGGTGTACAATATTTCTTCTAAGTGGATCATTAGTTTTTAAGAAATCATTCGGCCTACCAGGGGTGATGTTTTCAAAATGATCTCCACAATTCAAGTGTGCTTTATATATATTAACAGTCTTGTACCAGTTATAATATTAAAACTGATATATTTAACATACGTTTGTTTAGATTTGTTCAATAACTGTAACTAAAACAATTGATTAAATAATTGTAGTGAGTGCAAAGCATAGTGTCATGTATTTGTAGTGATATACTGTGCAGTTTTTTTTTGTCTACAATCTATGTGATTGTTTTTCCCCACTGTTCAAGGATGAATCTTTATACAGTACATCGTTTATGGTGTGCAAGCATGAAAGGTGAGAACAGCAAAAAAGGGAAAATTAAATGTTTTACTATAATGTGATATACTGTTACAGCATTAGCAATGTGTTTCTGAAATTTTGCAAATATAATACTAACTTATATTTATGTTTTTTTCTTCAACAGTGGTTGGAGTTATACATTGTTAGATGCTCGTAGTGCCACAAAAGTATTTTTTTTTATTTGCTCCTGGAGAGGGTCTTGACACATTAAGAGAACTTGACATGTTTTGTCACCACTTTCTTTTGCCTGGAGGGGATGGTGAAAATCTCCCATGCAATGTATTGCCCCTTTGCTGGTGGTTGCTCCTCCAAAGAACTGTGTTCAACAGGGTGTGGCAACTGATCCTCACTGCCACCAAATGTCATTGTATTTTCAAGTGATGTAAAGAGCGTCAAAATTGAATTTAAATAGAAAAAGTCAGATGTTGATTTGCGAAGGTTTTTTTTACATTCTGTGTGATTGTTTTTTCCCCACTGTTCAAGGATCAATATTTATACAGTACATTGATTATGGTGTACAAGTTCAAAAGCTGAGAGCAGTAAAAATAAAGGGAAATGATTTGCTATAGTGTGAAATACAACTACAGCATAAAAAAGGTATGCTCTTTTGTTTATACTATGAATGTATGCATTGCAGAAACTAAAAGATTATTGTAGATTTTTGTAAGAAATAATACTAACTTATATCTATGTTCTTTTTGTTTTGAAACAGATGACTCACACTATTTATTAGAGTCAAACTGTATACTAAAAGAGACTGTCATATAGCCACTCTTTCACCCACTCACTCACCCACATAGCCAGTAACACACATCTCACTTACAAATACAGGTTCTACTACATGCACTTACTTACCCATACAAATATTCACACACCCACTCACTCGCTCTTACAGCTACCAACACAAGCATTCACTCACCCATATAACCACTCATAAACCCATTCAGTCATCCATAGTTACAAACCCATCCACTCACTCACCAAAACAGTCACTAATATACCTAATTAGTCGCCAATACAACTACTGACACAGTCAGTCAGTCACCCATTCAGTTAGTGACACACACACTCGTCCAATCACTGACTAAATCAGTCCCTCAACTGCACAGGCATTCACATACCCACTGACTCAGCCATACAGACGCACATGCACCCACTCAGTCACCCATACAGTCACTCATACATCCACTAAGTCACCCATACAATCACTAATACACCTAGTCATTCTCCCATGTGACCACTGATATACCCATTCACTCACCCATACAGCTACTAACACACCCACTCACTTATTCATATAGCCAGTTATACACTCACTCATATACCATTTACAGCCCCTCACACACCCATACTAACATACCCAGTCACTCTCCCATGCAGCCACTGACACACCCAATCACTCACCCATACAGGCACTCATGCACCCATCCACTCACTCATACACCCACTCATAAAACCCTCTCATACACCATTTATGGACCCTCACACACCCACACACTTACCTATGCAACCACTCACACACTCATTCACAAAGCTATAAAGCCACTCACACACCCATTCACACATATACATCTACTCACACACCCTCTCGCTCACTTATATAGCCAGGTATGCATCTACTCACTCACCCATACAGGCACTAATACAACTATTGATGCACCCATACACCAATTCACACTTCCACTCACTCACCAATTGTATTGAATGTGGCTGCTCACCATCAAGCCACACCCATAACCCCAACACTCCCTTAAGACTAAGGTATATAAACCAATCCAAATGTATGGAATGCAACACACATAAGATTATTAATGCAATGTTCAAAACAGTAGGCCAAATATATCAATAAATGCAGATTTCCAGATGCCAATCAACTACAATAAATCAACAATTGAAATAAATGATCAAAATAGAATGCAATATGTACAAGGAGCAAAGAGTAAAGAATATGTACAAATAGGATAGGATAGAATAAAGTAGAAATGGTTAGGAACACCTCACTGGCTATTCAACATTCTTTCCATCGTCAGCTGAGGAAGCCCTTTCAACAGCCCAGGAAGAAGTACCAGCCGGGACCCAAGTTCTGACACCGTCACAGAAGTACGTCTACTCTGTGGTGAACTTCCACCTGGGCTGCCAAAGCCTCTAGCTTTAATTCTATTCACTGTGAGGCGAAGCTTCTATCAAACATCGCCCCCTTTCCTCATGAGAAGGAACCGAGCTGGCCTGTACCAGTCTGCGTCAAGGCCACGACATCGGCTGGCCAAGCCTCTGTTTTATGGCTCCGAGGCAGAGTATGCACATTCTACAGATAATATCCAGTTCTCTCTGGTCGGTGAGGAGCGAAAAACAAGTGAGGAGCAGAAAGACCTTGAATATGAATTGCAAGCACTGCTGTGTAGGCAGGAGCAAGGCAAAGTCAGACATGAGGCCATGTCAAAGCCAATAGTAAGAACTCATAATTCTGTGCACATAGAAGCAAGGCAAAGTCAGAAAGCAAGATGGCATGAGATCATGTCAAAGCCAATAGTCAAAGTCAGAGCAAGATGATATGAGACCATGTTAAAGCCAATAGTTAGACAGCTCCCACTAAAAGACAGCAAGATTACAGAACAGAAGGGAAGAAGGCATATGTAGGACCATCCTACATTAAGGCTAGGGTAAAATAACACACTAAAGTCAGGGAAAATGGTGGTAGTTGAGGGTCATCATAGGGTGCCAAACCACAAGAGTGGCTCTTTTATTACACCAATACATCCACTCATGCACCTACTCACTTGCCCATACAAACACTCACACTCTTATGCTCAAACCCATACAGCCACTCTCACACCCACACACCCACTCACTCAAACACTTACATATCCAGTTACTTACTCATGCAGCCACTCACTCACTAACACAGAAACTCACTGACCCATACTGTTTCTTATACATATACACGCACATCAAGTTTATCTTTTTTTAAACCTAGAAAGGTAGTTCTAACAAGAACCTCTTTTTTAGAACTTTTTTGTAGTTTTTTAACATTTTGTATTTTTTTGTTTTTGTTTCCAAATAAAATTGCAACTGGAAAGAGTATTAACTGAAAAAACAGAAAAAACTGGGGATACAAGTGAAATTCTAGAAAAATAAATTAACATTTGTGGTGTTTTTCTGTCTTCAAAACTACAGCAACTGATTGTTCCCCTACAGTGAGGACTTTCTTGCAGTTCAAACAAAATGTCCCAATTCCTAGTAGCTATTGGGATTTCTCAGGAAGAAGTTGTTGAGCATTGGTAGGTATAGGGTCCCCTGGTGCAATGGCTGTTATGCCTGATGTTGATGCATTTGCTGCACTGCAGTCCCTCTGGGCACTGGCCAAGTGGTCGGAATGGTACAGCTTCAGGTGGGTCAACATACTTGTGCCACATGAATATTTCTTTGACGTTCCCCTGGATAGGGTCTTCTCACACAAAGAGCACTTCACATGCTTTGCCACCATTTTCTTCGATCCCAACAGGGGATGGAGAAAAACTCCCAGGCAATAGATTGCGCTTTGCTTGGGGTTACTTCTCCAAATAACTGTCTTTATAAAGGGGTGTCTGCTGATTATCTGTGCCAACAGATGCCATTTTATTTGGAAAATATTTTTACAAAATTCAAAATGAATTTTCAAGAAGAAAATAGCAGTTGCTGAAATAAGAACCTCCAATCTCAGCACTGAAATTCTAAAGAAAAGAAAACTGGGTGGGGACTTCCTTTCTAGAATAATGAAAAGTATCTTGTCCAATGAAATCCCTTTCTTCCATGGTCATGTGTTATTCACGAACGCCGCCATAATTGCAAATGCCGACGTATTCACGATTATAGAAAATAGCATAAAACAGTGTTGAACCGTAAAATTACTTATGAAAATTTCACTTTATGTGTTATATTAGTAAACTACTCATCACACACATTAATTACAAAATGTGTATATGTTTTATAGGCTTTCTAAAAATCAAGTTGATTTCGCGAATATCCACGGTAGCGTAATATACATATCGCAACTTTTCATGATGAATTTGTGAATATAGAAAAGAAAAAAAATCTTCTGGGCGCCCAAGAAAATGAGGACATCGCTGCCAAAGAAGTACTTGCTTCAGATAGTTAGGAGAAAGTACCTTTGATGGGTGGAGATTCACCTCTTTCTAGTCTCGTTGTCTCCTCTATCGGAAGATTCATGTTATCACAGATTTCGGGATGAAGACACATGAGGAACAATCACAATGCCGAAACGCACAGAAAGTCGCGGTGGACACTTCTTTGGGATCCATTATGTAGTTGTAGTGTAGAATACTTACCTGGCATTTACCAAACAAGATAACACTTACTAATTAATAAGTATTAACTACTCAAGTTGAGTAGATATTTTGATCAAAATTATGGATTCTTCTTGGATAAATGTACAGGTGCCGTTCCTTTTGGCCATGATGCTAATTTCACAGAAATTAAACCTCAACAGGAAGCACTTACAAATATGAAGATAGCAGGTGTCCCACTTGAAGCTTCACTTCTGTAAAGGACAAATGATCCTACATTTCTGGGCTTGGTGAAGGCAAAGTAAGAGTGTTTTCTCAGCAATTCCACATTGAAAAACACTCTGAAATCCTTCATTAAGGTGAATGCATCATTGATCTATCAGAGAGTAATCTGTAGTGACTGTGATGAATGAGTTCTTTCTTGGCCTCTCCTTGTGAGAGAAGAGTCCATGGTTCTCCCTATAAATGACTACAAATAAACAAATGTGCATAATCACCTGTTTGGCTCTGCTTCATCCACCTTACTAGTATGCAACTCACACACCCATACAGCCACTCACACACCCATACAGCCACTCACACACAATGACAAAACCACTCACACATCCATACAGCACGTACACACAGAGTCACTAACCCATAGAGCCACTTAAACATCCACTCACAGGCCCATAAAGTCACTCACACACCCACTGACAAACCCATACAGTCCCTCACACACTCACTCTCTGACTTAAACAGCCACTCACACGCACACTCTCAAAGGTTACAGGTTACAGTTGAACATTTAAAAAAACAAAGGTTACAGGGACGTTATAGTTAGGAAATCACATTAGCAAAATGTAGAAATTCACAGAAAAAAAACAAAGGTTACAGGGGCATTAGAGTTAGGGAAATAAAACTTTAAAAACCTTAGAAATTCACTGAAAAAAACAAAGGTTACAGAGACATTATAGTTAGGAAATAGAATTTAAAAAACTTAGAAATTCACTGGAAAAAAACAAATGCTACAGGGGTATTATAGCTAGTAAATAGGCTTAAAAAATCCTTAGAAATTCAGTGAAAATAAACAAAGGTTACAGAGACGTTATTGTTAGTCTCAGATTTCACTTGTTCAAAACCAGTGAAATTCAGCAGTTATAGTTACCTGAGCTACCTATAACTTACGCCCCTTCAATGGTTAGCTGCACCGGCAGTCGGAGCATGCTGCTTGGAAACCACTTTGTGATAAAATGATTAATAAGCAGCAGCACCCAGTGTTGGGACTGCAGTGAAAGAGCATGCGAAATTGTCGAGGAGATACTGATCTCTAGTGTGAGTACTCAACATTGGGAGACAAGTCAGTGGCCTCAAACAGCCAAGCATGATTTCATCCTCGAGGGACTGGCGCCTCAAGTAGCATGGAAAGCAATAGTCCCTGTGTACTTGAAACCCTGATGCGCCCGTTATTGTTTTTGGATGATAATGTCCACTGGCCAGATGCACGTTCGTCAAATTTAACACTGTGTAAAGTTGGGAAATGTTTATGACTAGCACTAAGCTGGAACTATGGCAACTACATTTCCCATAATGCCTGCGAATACATATAAAGAATGGTAATTAACACTACTCAAGACTGCACTCACTTGATAAAGACGGAGATCGAAACGCCTCGTGAGATTCATTTGAAAGGCTGCTGTTTAAATAAATGACTGTTGTCAAAGCCTCTGGGAGTGCAGAGTTTCCTGTTGTGAAATCAATATTGAGGGTGTGTGTGGTTTTTTACCCCCAATGCTGCACTGGCAGTCAGACTGCACTGCTTGGAAGCCACTGTGTGAAAAAATATATATACTTATATTACATACCTACTATAATAGCCAGTAGGCAGTTATAGTTAGGACCAACTTTTCCCATAGACAAAGCGTTTTTTGTTTTACTAATAACTTGTGCGCCGTTTGATGCATCTTCACCAAATTTTCAAAACTAGTCTGCAAGTTAGTTCAGCTGCTGTCTGGAAATTTAGCAGAAAAGCTAGATCTTGGTCTAGAAAGACCCCTTTTTGTTATTTGGTGTAAACCTGTTGAGTAGACTTGGAGCTATTGAAGGAAAAAAAAATTGCTTATCTAGGGGCTTGAATCCTTTGCAGATCCACTTGCACTGGATCCGCAGATCTGGAGTCCAAAGCAAGCCCCTGGTTAGCTGGCCGCAACCTGACAGGAAAGTTGCAGATGCCATTTTCTTTGTCGCTTGGGCTTGGGAAGGAGAAAATAAAGTGTAAAAAGTACATATGGGCTGAGGATAAAGGTATCCTGGCCCCATAGGACACATGGAGGGGTTCCTTAGTGACCCCTCATGGGCAAGAAAGTGCGGGTTTTATTTTTTGAGCCTACGCACGATACTTTGCATCACCCGCGGTGTTCCGCGCTATCTGCAGTGTAACTTCGCGATGGATCCGCAGATCCAAAGCAGCATTTTGAAAAAATGTGCCCATTCACCTACCAAACTCCTGCTGTGCATGGCTGATGGCCATACATAGCTTGGGGTTGAGTGCATTAGGGGGGGTGCTGCAGGGCCTGACTGCGACTAGGCCCTGCTGCCAACCCCCAATGCACACAGTTAGTGGGGCTTTGTCATCTCCTTGTGTTTGCTTTGTTCGACCTAAGTTGGCAGGGTATGCCCAGACATGGGTTCCATGCTCATTGTGCCATTGGATTCAAGCTAGCCTGGCTGAAGTGGGGTGATACCCCGAAACCATAACCAGAATGCTATTTTCTGGTACAGGGTGGACCTGGCCTTGCAGTTCAGGCTGGACTGTTCCCATAGAGGGCAGGGTCAAGACTGATTTGCATATGGCTGGGACCAAACTGGGGTGGTGTGGTGAGCAAAAACATGATGGATTAAACCCAGATCTGTGACTGGAGGTGAATGTTTGATTTGTTCAGCATTATGTCCATCTTCTGTTCTTTTTGCTTTTGGTGCACAGCCAGAGGCCGTGTGCGACGGTGGTTGTATCAACGTACAGTAATTATATATTACTTTACATTAAAAAAACATACACATTACCAGAAAAAAACAAAGGTTACAGGGACATTATAGTTAGGTTCAAGTTTTACCCACACAAAGCCATAGAAATTCAGAAGTTATAGTTATACTTATCTGAAAAAACCATAAGCCATGGCATTAAGTAACTTTAGGCCACAATTTATAGTTTATTGACATAACATCCCTGTAACCTTTGGTTTTTTCAGTGAATACATGTATTACAGAGTGACAGTAGCCACTCTGTAGTTCTAGTTAGGATTTCCAGGGAGAGAAATTTCTCAGATCTTTGCCCCCTTTTGATGACTCTCCACAAAACTTTCCAGACCTATAGCCTTTTCTACATTGGCTGCTGATGGAAAGTTTGATTCTGATTCGTTAAGGGGGTGCAAAGAAAAAAGGTGGGTCTCAAAAAGCATTTTTCTCCCAATGCAGTTTCCTTACACCTTTTATTGGATATAGCGCCAAAATGGCTGAACAGGTTTTTAGAAAATTTGACAGGATCATAGATTATGGGGTGCAGATGAACCATTTTGTTTTAAATACACTATATTCCACTTAAAACCCATAACGCATAGTAAGCATGGTGTAAACTATACTTTTCACTTTTAAATCAGGAATAGCAAAATATTGTTTACACTGCACTTAGTTGATTTCCTGGGTTTTAAGGGGATATATAGTCTATCACTGTGTACTTAAAATAAAAAAAATTAAATCAGGTTAAGTTTTTTTTTTAAACCTACTACACAACATTTAAGATTAAACCCCAGAGTGTACACTAAGTACCGTCTGCACAATATGGCAGTACTGTGATAAAAATATATTAAGTAATACAATGAAATTTAGCTTAATTTTTGTCACCTTCTTAAACTGCCTCATCTCTTCCGATGCAGTTACAAAACAGTGGAAGACAACATTAAGACTTAAATACCAGAACACAGCCAAAGTGTGGTCTAAACAATATGGCTGGTCATTAGCCAATCATATACCGTTTTGTAATCAGCGTGTACCATGGTATACTGCAAAATTACTGTGGTATACAGCGGGCCAATATATCACTAAGTTTTAATGCCTTATGGCCCTGATTCACAGTGGTAAACTTACACTTTAGTGTAAGTTTACCATTGTTTCTTTTTCGGAAAGGCATTTCACTGGTATTATCTTTATCACTGCCCAGTCTACACACATAAAAAGATAGGAGTGCACAATATTTTTAGGTGCAGAGACTCTGCAGCCGTAAAGATGCCACTCATAAAATACCTTTATCAACAGCAAATATCAGAATCTTGCAAACGTGTAACTTTAACTTTTTGAATCACAAACTATAACTTTTAAAATACTGAAACAATTTAGATTACATACCAAAAAGAACCTGTTACAGCAAATACTCTATATTTCTGACACATTTAATCTAAATCTGTTCACCCATTTTCACACTATTTCTCTTTAAACAATACTCTAAAACACAGTACTCTACTGTATGACGCACCACTCCACACTGACATGTCACTTCCGACTAATACACCCCACTTCACTATACAACAGTCCACATCACTCTTAGATACACTACTCCACTCTATGGCATGTCACTCCACTGTACCACGTCACTCCATTTGACGATATGCTATTTAATTGTATAACATTCCACTTCACTCCGTTCTATGATGTGCCAATCCATTCTACAACACCCCAGTCCACACAAGCACACGGGACTCCATTATATGACATACCAATCCACTGTAGGCCAGTCCAGGCTACAATATCCCAGCTTACTCTACGCCAATCCACTACACGCCCCTCCACTTTAAGACACTGTACCAGGTACCGCTCTATGACACGCCACACCACTCTTTGCCTTTCTGCTGCACTCTATGCTACTCTACTCTACAAGACTCTTCTACACTTTATACCACTTTACTCTACTCTATGCTCCTCCACTGCAAGGTACGACACTCTACTGCACTGTATGCCATTCTACCATACTCTACTTCACACTACGACACTCTACGCAACTCTTTGTATAACACTCCACTCCACTTTACTACACTCTACTCTATGACACAGTTCTCCACATTACTCCACTCTATGCCACTTCACTGTACAGCACTATATGCCATTCAACTGTATGACAGTCTATGCCACACTTTTTGCGTTCCCAACAAAAGACACGGAACCAGCTGTTACAGAAATCTATCCAAAGTACCAAAAAACGGAATGTTCTCATATCTAAATACTCTACGGTTAGCAATAACTTCAAAAAAATAATCAAACGACACTGGCCAATCTAAAAACAAGAGCAAGACTTCAATAACATATTCAATGAACTTCCAATCTTTGCATTCACAAGAAATAAGAACTTGGGGGAACTTCTAAAAACTAAAGATGAGAGAACAAAAACAACACATAAAGGTACCTTACCATGCCACAATTGTAACAATTGTAACAGCATCATTCGAGGACCATTCACCACACATCCACGGAAAGGACATACCATCAAACTACAAGTCACAGCCACTTGTGACACAATGAATGTGATATACCTGCTCAAATGCCCGTGTGGCTTAGTCTACATAGGCAAAACTGAACGAAAAATCAAGACACGTTTGAATGAGTACAAATCTAACATTCGCACACACAACGTCAAATCCAGCATTGCTGTACACTTTTCAGACTACTTCCACAACATCAGCCAACTGAAATTTCAAATCTTAGAAATTATAACGAAAACGGAAGGAAGAGACAATAACAAATTTTTACTACAACGTGAAAATTTCTGGATTAAGAAAATGGACTCTCTTAAACCACATGGTCTTAACGATCGGATTGAATATCAGTGTTACCTGTAGAGACACAGATAATATTTGGACATTCACCACTCATGATTGCTTTTGTATTCACAAAAGCACATAACATATTGTAATGTTTGTATCTTGAACTATCATGTATTTTTATTTTTCATTTTAACCATCACACCTGCATAACGACACCTATATTATTAGGTCACACATACACAAAAATTTTCAACGATTCTTTTAACGTCTTATACACCAGCTTCATTCACACGAATAGCCTTATGACGATCCTTCCTTAGTTTTTACAAAAACACATAACACATTGTAATGTTTGAACGTTTGAACTATCATGCAGCTTTCATTTTATTTTAATCTCTACACCGGTACAACGACACCTACATTACTATTTTCAACGATGACAACAGCAACACACCCATGATTCTTTAACGTTTTGCACACCAGTTCAAAATGGCCGACAAGTCTGTTCACACGAATAGCTCTAGTAGGATCCTTCCTTAGTTTCTATACAAACACGCCTCGCGGAACTAGTCCGTCATTTATAACCAACATTCAACACGCCAAATTCAAACACAGCTACCAGAAGAAAGAATCACTAAAGCTTCGTGCACTTAATGTAAGTAATTTTCGCATTATTATCTTTTTCAACTTTCCCAACTAACCTCACCACGACAACGCTGAAGCACTTACGCATTCATCTTTTTATCGTAGGACAACACCACATCCACCGGCTGCTCAAACGTTTTCGAGAAACAACAGCGCAAACAGATCACCATCACTTACAACCACCCTAAACAGTCAGCTTAATATTGGCACGCGGCTTCACTTAATCATACAGATCTGTTACTAACCATCCCATAGATCAGATACACATGGCTACCAACATACAATAAGTCGAGGGAATACCCTTTCTCCCCCACACAGAATCACAAGCAGGACGCATCCACACAAATTAAATAATCGTTAATGCCAATGTTTAGACAATGTTACCCTACTCCGTAGTAGTTTACAAGCCTCCTCACTTTGATTTCGTTCACAGGTTTGTCCCTGATGAAGGGTTCGAAGTAACCCGAAATGCATTGGACTATAAACAAACATCTGAATAACAAGATGACGTATATACTTCGAAGACTATAATGAATTGACATTGTTAAAAACTTTATATGTTGAAACAAGCAATGAATAAAATTGCCAGACATATGAACAATTGAAACGTTTTCCTTTCCAGTGTGCCCAGGGGGACACACTCAAGTTTGAATGTGCCATTTCCTATAGTCTATGCCACACCACTGTACTGGACTGTATGCCAATCCACTGTACTATACTGTACAACACTTTCCAACACTGTGCGACACATCAATCCACTCCAATGTACCACACACCATTCCAATTTATGACACATTACCAACTGTAAGCTATGCCACTCCACTCTAGTGCCCTCAATGCCACTCCATTGTACGACACACCACTCCACGACACTTTACTGGACTCTACGCTATGCCAATGCCAATCCACTCTACTCCATTCCACTCTACTCAACTGAACAACACTTTACCCCATTGTACAACAGTCCACTTTATGACACTCCATTGCACCACACTCTACTCAAATGTATGCAACTCCACTCTACAACACTCTACTACACCCTCTGTCATTGTACAACACTACAGTCTACTGTATGCCCATACACTGTGCCCCACTGTATTATACTATATTACACTCTATGACATGCCACTTCACTCCTCTTCATGAAATGCCACTCCATTCCACTATATGGCACTGCACTCCACTCTACAACACTCTCATCCACTGTACTCTACAACACTCCACTCAACGACACTCCTGTCTATGACACTCTACTCCATCTTAATCCACTCTATGCCACTCCAATCTACAACACTCAACAACACTCTACTCCACTCTATTCTACTGTACGACACTCTATTCAACAACACTTAACTCAACGACCTTCCTCTGAGCGACACTCCACTGTACGATAATACATTGTATGACACTCCACTATACGACACAACACTGTATGACACTACACTGTACTCTAAGATATGCCATTTTGCTATACACCACTCCATTGTATAAGACTCCACTCCACTCTATGCCCATCCACTCTACGGCACTCTATTCCACTGTACATACCTGCACTCCACTCCATGACACTGCACTTTACTCTATGACACGCCATTTAACTATACGCTACTCCAGTCTAGAATACTCTACTCCAGTGTATGTCCTTCCACTCTATTCCACTCTACGACAGTCTTTCACATGCCACTGTATGACATGCCACTCTGCCCCACTCTACAATACTACACTGTACAAGATTCTCCTCCACTGTACTGTACAAGACTGCACTCAACAACACTCCACTCTACGACACTCGACTGTAAGAAAATACACTGCACGACAGTTCACTATATGACACTACACTATACTATATGACACTCCACTGTACTCTATGATATGTCACTTTACTATACATCACTCCACTGTAGAAGATCCTACTCCACTCTATACCCGTCCACTCTACGGCGCTCTATACAACTGCACATCACTGAACTCCACTCTATGACACTGTAGTGTACTCTAAGGCACACCACTTCACTCTACACCACTCCAGTCTAGAAGACTCAACTCCAGTGTATTTCCTTCCACTTTATGCCACTCTACTCCACGACTCTACTCTATGAAAGTCTTACACACTACACTGTATGACATGCCAATCCACTCTACAATACTGCACTGTACTAGACTCTTCTCCACTGTACTGTATGAGACTGCTCTCAACAACACTCCACTCTATGACTCTCTAATCCACTTTACTCCACTAAATTCCACTCCACTCTACTCCACTCTGATACTCTACTCAGCGACTGTAGGAAGATGGAATCTGACTATATGGTTGCCTCCACTTTTTTCCTGGTGTTTGAATGGTTTTTGACTAGTCTGGCTGGGATCCTGCTATCCAGGACCCCAGCCTATCTGCTTACTCCCTTAAATGATTGGTGTGCATATTAGATGCACTAGTGATTGGATACTGTGGTACCTTATGAGCCCCTAGTATATGGTACCTTAGGTACCTAGGGCATTGGTACTTCACAGGCCTACCAGGGGCTGCAGCATGTATTATGCCACCCCTGGGAAGCATTCACAATCTGACACCACAGGCCTGCTACTGCAGCCTGTGTGAGGTAGTGTTGGCACTCCTCACTGAGGTATAGGTTCCTATATCTCACCAAACACACACATATAAACAGTCACCCCTATGGTAGGCCCTATCAATCCCAAGGGCAGGGTGCTTGGTTTACTATGTGAGGGGGTGCTTCTGCCTGAGTAGGACCCCTCTGCAGCTGGCAGAGTCTATTCTCTGCTGCTGTTTGTGGATGCGGTTAAACCATATACTCTTAAGTGCATTATAACCTCGCGGTAAATGCTAACTTTGGAATGACTGCATCAAAACATGTCGTGTTTAGTGTCAAACAACTTGGAATCCTACCCCCACACCAGTAACTGGTGTGGGAGTAGGATCCCACCCTTCTAGAGGGGACGACATGTACCCACTGTACTACACGGTAGAAATCTTCTAGAGCCCTGGCATCACAAAATGGATGCCACCATCACAGACACCGGGCTGCCCTCCTGCTGCTGACCGAAACTCGCAGTGGAGGATGTCCAACAAAGAGTATCCTGTCACAGGGAGGTGTTACCACTTCCCAGACAGGATTTAGTGTATTGGAGCTGGGTGGGTGCACTCTTAGAGTGCTTTGAAGTCCTGCACTGGGGGAGCAGTAGGCTCCTCTGTGCATATGCCAGCTCAAACCGGTTCAGGGGCTACCTGCTCCTGCTCTGGCGTGAAACTGGACAAAGGGAAGTGGGTGTAACCACCCACTACCCTGACCCTCCTAGAGGAGTGGTCATAGAGCTAGTCCCTCCGATCTTTTCACTATAAGATACCAAGCATTGCCAATGCAATTTAGATTACACCTGGACGACGCTCAACTAAGAAGAATCCTGGCCCTTCGACGTTCCACTATCTCTGGAAGACTGAAGAATCTCCCTTGGAGTCAAGGAGTGACTCCCCTGCTTGGCAGGCACCAAAACTCTTCAACAACGGTTGCAAACTTTACCGCTCCCGCCGGAGCCCGAAGTCCCTGCATCCCCTGAAGTGGATTTCCTGACCTCTCGACGGCCATTTTGAGTCCCCAGCGAAGCTGTGGTATCTGGACCCCACGAGTGACGAGGAACAGCAATCCCAGGGAACCGTGCTTTGGACCACTTATTGTCCAAGTCCCTAGCAGGCCTAGTACCGAATTTCAGCGGCCTACCCTGTCCCGAGTGACCGTGGGCTGTTGTTAAACTTTTCCTGCAAAGGCGTCTTTGCGGTTGCTTGCCCGCTGGCTAGTAACTCACCTGAAGACTTCCACATCGACTTCAAGGGCTTGCCTGGTTGCTCTGGGCCTGCCCTCACTTACCCTTGCTGGGTAAGTCCATCAGACCTTGCTGGTCTGCACCATTGCCAATCGTCACTCCACACAAGACTTGTGGCTGCCAAGGCTTGTTGGCTCCAATCCGGGTGCCGACACCATCGACAGCTGCAGACGTTGTGGGACCTCCCGAATCCAGCTGCTGGTCATCGTTGAACCTTCCTGGACCTCGTGAGCGAAGAGACAAAACACCATCATCGACCTGAAGAGACACAACAGCTGTGGTCATCCATCTTGCTGGCCACCGGTCACTGGCAAGTGACTCTGAACTCTGTCCCCTTAATTTCTAGGTCTTCTGCAACTCCAATCCATCTTCGGATTCGAACGGACACCTCTCCAGTCGTCACAAGCAGCAAGTATCCCGTGATCTCCATTGGGAACAGCATCGCGACCCGACACCAAAGGACACCTATGCACCCGGCTTCCCTGAGTGAGGTAACTCGTGCACTCCAGTGCCCAAGTGTGTTTTGGCTCTCGAAATACTTACCCTGTAAGTTGCTTGCCTGTTGACTTTTGCGAAGTGCCCTAAAACTGTAATTTACAAACCGCGACATTTGCCGTTGAAACGCATTGAAAACCCGCATGTGTGTTTAGACACTGCACGCGTCTCCTGTGGGCTGGCTACTTACCTGCTAACACTGCAGAAGTGAAGCCCCAGCGATTCCCAAGGCCCTAGGCCTCTTCATTTTGCAAGTCGAGTTTGTTACACCATTTTTTTAGTATATGGTCTGGTACGCCCCTAGGGCTACAGCCATATTTGTGCTTAATTTATTGAGAACTGTTGATCTTTTGAATGTTTACCTGGCTCTAATCTCATAAAGGGATTAGTAGAGTATATTTAGAAATAAATACATATATATTTGATATATATACCTGTGTGGTGTCTTTTCATTTGGTAATTCAAGAGATTATAAGGTAAAACAAGCTGCTTTACATTCCTCAGAGACTTAGCCTGAAGGCTGCTCTCCACAGCTACCTCTAGGATAGCTTTCTTTAAAGGTTGTCTTAAACCTATCACAAGAGTCGAATTGGACTGGTGCAAGGTGGCCACTATAACTAGTGACCAGCATATGCCAGGCCAACTTCTCACAGCGACACTCCACTATACGACACTCCATGACACTCCGCAACACTCTAGTCAATGGCACTCAACTGTACGATACTCGACTCTACAACATGCGATCCCATGGTACAACACACCAATGATGTCACTCTACTCTACTAAACTCCTCTCTAGTCCACTCTACGACACTACACTGTATGACACTACACTCTACAACACTACACTCTACAACACTCTCCATCACTGTACTGTACGACACTCTACTTAACAGCACTCCACTAGGTGACTGTACACTCTACGATTTGAATTTTTTTATTAAAAAATAAAAACCATTGAAATTCAATGAAAAAGCCAAAAGCTAACGATCCGTTATACTTAGCTTAACTCTATTTATTCTTTCTATATAAACTCAACTTAAAGTACACAAACATTAGAAATTCTAAAGTTATAGGTATAACTTGCATTTATAATGTACTCTTTCTATACAAACACTATATAAACCTCACAGCCATTAGAAATTCTACAGTTACAGCTATAACTCTTATTTGTAGGTTCATAACTGCCCTCTTTCCATCTGTGCTACTGGCAGAGACAAATCCAACATAGATAATCTAGTAATCCAATACATTTTAACAACATTCCAATGCCATGTGTGTGTCCCTGAAGGTTCAAGCTTAGACAGCTGGATAAATAATCAAAATGATCACAGCTATGTGGAGAGTCAGCACTTTTTTTGTCGAAGCACACAACTTCTCCCCAAGGAAAGCTTTTACACCTGGAATTCAACGTGTGGTAGGAGATAAATCCCATCTCTAGTGAGACTCACATAATTGTCTGACAATAGCAGAAGTTTTAAGAGGAGGTAATTTTTCATTAAATAAAAAGGGGGCTTTCTTTCCATTGCATGCAACCTGAGGATGCCAAATTGTAGAAAGAAACATTATTTGCATGTGAACTTGTGCTATTTTGGGTACTTTTGAAAAAGCGTAGAATTAGGTGAACAGACTTTCCCCTGAAAGGCTGCCGCTAGACCTCTTCTTTAGCAAGAACAGCTGATCAGTTTAAGGGCTGAAAGCATAAAATAATGGCTGGAGATATATATTTAGGAGGATGTAGCAGGAACTTTATTAACAAGGTGCTGCTTATTAGTTCTTTCTGAGCACTGCTATTTCGTAAACGTAGATGTTAGGGATGATTGATGAGACAGTAGTTTTTAGGTTTCGGCTAGCATGGCTGCGCACATGCGCAGCTCGCTCGGAGAGATTTAATGATTCTGAGGGAATTCTGTAAAGGGCTTTAAGCCCCGCCCCTCTTTCCCATTGGCTGGTGTCACCGTTTATGCTAAACAGCGGCCAGCCATTGGGAAAGAGCACTTTGTGACGTAGACTTTTCCATTTTTAAGACGGCCCACTTGGACGGGCTCGTCTGACTTCCTCCTGTCGCAGAAGGTTTCTTATCTTTATGGGGCCATGTGTTTCAAACACATGGCCCCATAAAGACAAGCTCCGCAGCATGTTTATTTTTGCATCTCGCTAAACCGTGGCTGCCTGGCGAGCATGCACTCCAGCCATCATAACCCCTCTCCTCCACTACCCAACACCCCCCGCGACCTCCCCCATCTCGGACAACGCAACCGACGATAGTAGATTTTGCTGCTGCAAAACCGGGATCGCAGGCAGCTCTGCCAATGCACCTCACTCCACTGCGTATTGCTACAGTTATACCAATATTTCTCACACGGAGTGTGGCTCTCTCTTGCAATGTTCACTAGTGTTTTCTTCTATTTATATAATGTGTAACGTAACTGGTGCTCATGTAAAGCGATCTGTCTGGCGAGCGCTTGTTTCCCACAGTCCCCGGGCTGTGCACCGGGTCGGGGGGTGAGAACTCTGCCCCAGGATGACGCTGGGCTCACTGCTAGGAGCAGGGCGAGCCTGAGAATCCCAGCGCCCCCTCTGCGCGGACTCTAAACACGTGTGATGGGGGAGTTACAGGCCCGACCCCACCCCTGTTCAGGGCAGCGACGTCCAGGATGGGCTCGAGAGAGAGACAGGCAGCTGTCTCCCAACACTCCAGCCATCACAACCCCTCTCCTCCACTACCCGACACGCCCCCCGCGACCTCCCCCGTCTTGGACAATGCAACCGACGATAGTACATTTTGCTGCTGCAAAACCGGGATCGCAGGCAGCTCCGCCAATTCACCTCACTCCACTGCGTATTGCTACAGTTATACCAATATTTCTCACACGAGTGTGGCTCTCTCTTGCAATGTTCACTAGTGTTTTATACTATTTATATAATGTGTAACGTAACTGGTGCTCATGTAAAGCGCTCCAATACCTTCAGGTCGAGTTCGCGCTATATGAAAACGCAAAAAATACAAAAAAATGTTTTAAAAGTGGTTATCCTAACACTGCTTTGTCAATGCACGTCACTTAAATAATGCCTTGTTTCACTATAAGCATCACGTAGGGCATAAAAAGGTCTTCTCGGGCGCTTCACTTCAGTAACTTCGTTTATACGTATAATCAGTTCCCTCAGAGCTCTCCCAAAGCACCTCAGTTTACAACCTCAAAATTCTACCATATAGAGAACACTCAGCTCCGCAAATGCGCCTCACTGTAATGCCTTCTGCTGTTAATATACTGTGACCACACACTGGTCTTAGAAAGACCTTCACGTTTGTGAGTACACTCTACGCTCTGCACGGTCTGGGACTTCCATTCTGGCTCCGGATAATCTATACTGCACTATAAGGATAAAACACTCATGGTGCGCCACGCCTCACTGCTGATCATTATGGCCGATCACACTTTACATGGGTACAGTTGTGTGGATACATCCGCAAAGAATTCCTTCTCTAAATTCGTGATCCAACCAAATTAACGCATCTTTTATACTCTCGATGTGATGTTGACGTGGGGATCTGCACTTAAAATTTCTTTCACGGGTAGGGGTTTAGAGGCGACACCCTTCATACTCGCTCTTAAGTTTATGTGCGAGGGGGCTTTTCATCAGCCTATTAAGCAGCATGAGGGGGTTCTCTTCTTTCCACCCCGCAAGGCAGTTTACGTGTGTGGTATTTTACAACACGTGTGCCCTTTCAGTCATCTTGAAGCGAGCACAGGTACCTTCTTCTTCCCAATTTAAAGCAGTGATTGAGCGTGATACTCCCAACACGTAGACCGTGTAAAAGGCTTCCCTCTTACAACCTAACTCGAAGCAATGTTGGGAAACTTTCCTCTTAAGTTTTACGCAAAGTAATTTGTTAGGACCCATCTAATCAATGTTTGGTGTAAGGAGCCCCCCTTCCCCAGGAGTGTGTGCGTCTGAGGCTCCCTCTTCCAGCTCCCCAATTCTCCATTCCTCCCGGGAGTTTGGCTTGACGGCCGACTTTGAAGCAGGGAAACCAGGTTTGAGTTTTGGCAGGAGACTCAAACATCTTGTGATTCTGGGTAAATCACATAATTTCCCCGTTCCTAACAATGAATGAAAGTGTCCGTCTGTGATACAACTATACCCCAAGTTCGCATTATATAACACAGTACTGCCAAAAAAAAAAACTAAATTTACACGCGCACTTTTTGAAAATCCGATCATGCCTCGCATTTTATTAAGTTAAAGCCATTTGCTTTGCTATACAATACCATTAGCAAAGCAAATGGCTTTACCTTAACTAAAGGCGAGACCTATTGCATTTTTAATGCTTGTTTGCTATTCAGGGGGAGGAAGTTTCTAGGTGAGGCCTTCCCTTTGTGTACCGTTACTTCCTGCTTCAGATAGGTTCATGACAGGCAGGTGAAGAGATCTCACACCTCATTATGCCCATACCCTGTTTGGACTCAGCCCCCACACTACGTACTGTGAGAAACATCCCTCTACACAAGGAAGTGAGCCTAAAAACATACATGCGAACAAACCAGAGAATCTCGTTTTTTTTTAAAAGTAAAAAATAGCTTTCTTTTGGCTGTCTCTCACCTACAATTACCATTCCTTCAATGTATATCAATGGTGAAAAAGTTTTTTTTACAACCTCTTTCTATTTCCAAAATGTCGGCATGTATGTCGAAATGGCACTTAAAAAGGAAACAGAACAAAAGAGGTTCTGCAGCCTAAGAGAGTGACCTCAATCCCTTTCAAGCCATTTGCCTGTCCTGTTCTATAAGCCGAAGAACCATGCCTGATCTTCCCCTTTCTTAATGGGCTCCACCATGAGCCAACAACTGCAGACTTTCGCGATGCTGCACATATTAACAGAACCTAGAATAGCTTAATGCAAATAGTTGGGTAGAGTTACACTTCATAAGCAGTATTTCCTCACATACGACTGCAGATTTGATGTCGGGACTTGTGAGTTAAGAAATAACAGAAACCCATTGCAGTCAGACGCTTGCAGGGGATGTTCCAGTTTTCCTCCCTTTAGATTTAATATCTACCTTATAATACATGGTATTCTGCCACCCCTGTATAAAACCTATCTCTAATTTCTATATGATACATGGGATTCTGTAACCCCTGTAAAAACGACAGTCACTAATGTCCTATTAATTGGTGAGGCACCAAGTAGCAAAAGATGTCAGAACTCAACTATTATAAGGTTATTACAGACGGGTTCAGACATCAGATCACAGAGCATAATTAAAGCAGCTCTTTAAAGCAACAGACAGAACATTGCTTTTCTTTCTTCTGCTCAATTTTAATAGCTTACAAAGACCTGCAGAGAGGATTTTTATTTTTTCACTCCTCAGAGAAAAGCTGGAATCTTTCTGCATGTTTCTACATGTTCCTAGCTACAGCAGCTTTTTCTTTTAACTGATTTGCATTGAACAAATATATGTTTACAACAAATATCTAACAGGTTTTTAATGTGTTTCATTTTGCACTAGAGTTTTGAGTTTTATTCTTTATGTTTGCAAACATGCCCGCTTTATTCATATGAAAGAGCTACACACCAAGGTTTTAAGTGGTTTGTGGGAAAGGTGATGGTGTGATCATGTATTATACAGTATAAAGTACCCCCTGGTATACATGATAAGGAGGGGACTACTGTTTAGGCGAGAGGGTCCACAAGTACCAGGCAGCTACAGGTGTGAAAGGAGGTCATTTTGCTAATGGCAAGCTCTTTAACAATACCGCAACCTGAGATGTGCCCTGGCAAAGTCCGGGCCAAGTGGGAGCCCTTCTGTGGCTGGGCGGGGCTAGGCTGGGCCACCCCCCTCGGTCCCTCGATAAAGGTACTGTCTGCTTTGTTTTAATGTCCTGTTTCATAATTAGTGGTTGTCTTATGCATTGGGAGTGACCCTGCCTCTTGTTCAGTTGCCTGTCCACCAGTTTTGCTGGGCTCTAAATGTTACAGCACGTACATACCAAGGGACTGACTCTTTCCCTTTTAGTATAACCTATCTTGAAGGTCCAAGTGATATATCCATCGAACGCCTAACTGGTACACCGCTCACATTTCAAAACTCTGGCTGGCTGGCCAAAATACTTCAAGACCTTCCCATTCCACAGAAGTGTATTTGGGACTCTTGGACATTATCTGGATGATAGTACTTGTTTTTGTATACAGCATGCTGTGATTTGATGAGCTGCCATCAATAACGAGTGCATGCTACCTGGGTGACGTATTTGCGTGCCCTTAGATATCCTCTAGTAGCGTGCCCTTTCTACCACTTAGATTAGACAACAATGGGGAAAGGCAAGGCTGCACATATGTTGGGGAATGAAGGGGAGCAAGAAAACAGGTGAAGCATGTGGCAGAAAACTGTATCCTGAGAGATATCAAAGGCTTAATTGAAGAAGTGGAGGGATTGCTAACCCAAAAAGACAAGGGGGATCGATCACAACTATCGACATCAAAGAGTTAGGATATAAAAATCTTATTTAGTCCAATCATGCGCCAACCCATGCAGCATGCAAGCATCAGGGGTACCGTCTTGTCGAAGCGCTACCGGGGCAACACCAGGTGTACTGCGGTCCGACACAGCACTTGACACTACAACAAGTGAAGTCCAACCAATCCCCTTCCATGTTAATGTTTAACGTACCAAGAGATTTACAGCTTTTTTTGTAGCATGAGGACCACCCACACTTCAAGCTTTACAGCCCCTAGTAGCCCAAAACCAAGACTGGGTGCCTTACAGTGGGCATTATCACTGACAACTGGCTGACACTATTAAGGGAAGAGATCAGTAAGTTAAGGAAATCTGTCACCCTCTATATGCAGACTATCAGAAAAAATTGACAAATTGTCAGTAATGCTGGGCCATTTGGAGGAGGGTAACGGTCTTGTTACATCCAAAATTACTAAACTGATTGACCCCAAACCACGTGTAATGGCCCCCCATTAGGCCCCTCGAATACCCAAGCCATACATCCATCACAGACTTTTGTTTCTATTGCACCCAGGGACTCTTATCATTATTTCAGTCACAGAGCAACTACCGATTATGCAGAAGGAGTGCACAGTCGGTGGGAAAGGTTATGCAACAAAGAGGGGAGGTTATGGGTTCCATCATACCACAACTCCCATTGGGTGCCCCAGTGAAGTCTGCTGGGGGGGATGCATGGTCCCTTATTCTTCACGAGTAATTTATCGACCTTAAGGCACGATGTGCTGATAGAGAGTTGTGCAAGCGCTTTGGTGGCGGAGGAAGTTTTTCTAACAAACATACCCAAACTAATCCCTGGGGCTTCTGATAGAAAATAAGCACTAGTGAATAAGACAATTCATTGGCTACGTAAAGTATGCAACTGTCAGTCCATAATCAGGGAAGATATTGTGCAAGCCAGGCACTACCAATCAATCAGGTTTTATAAAGTGCAACTAATAACACAATAGGGTATCCAGGCACTTGTAGGTACCGGAGACTTATTGATAATAAAAATCACATATTAATTGTCTGTGGGACAACTATTTGTTCATCCTGGATGTATTGCCATTTATATAATTAATAAGGGGGAAGTTGTGGTTGTTGTCTGATGATATTTTCCCTGCTCTCTTTCGCCACATTGAGACTTCAGGGACCCTCTTCTGTTTCTTTGGAGGTCCCGGAGACCTATTCGAAAGCCAGGTCTTGAGGGCCATTTGGAATTCAGGGAGTGAGGTGATGGTCTGGAGGTGCGTGGGGAGGCTGTTCCAGGTCTTTGCTGTGATGTGGGAGAAGAAGCGTCTCCCACTCCTGCTTTGGTAGATGCAGGGAGTAGGGCAAGTGGTGGAATGTAGTCTTCTCGATGGTTGGTGGAAGTTTAGGCGATGGTTAATGTAGGCGGGTCCTTGGTTGTGTAGAGCCTTGCGTGCGTGGGTCAGCAGCTTGAATTTGTATCTCTTCTGTATGGGGAGGCAGTGGAGTTTCCTGAGGTGGGGTGTTATGTGGGTTCGTCGGGGAAGGGCGAGGATAAATCTGCCTGTCGCATTCTGTATGGTCTGAAGTCTCTGTAGAAGGTGTGCGGCGATTCCTATGTAGAGGGCATTGCCATAGTCCAGTCGGTTGGTAATGAGGGCTTGTGTCACGGTGTGTCTCGTGTGTAGGGATAGCCACTTGAAGATCTCATGTAGCATGCGCAGAGTGAGGAAGCAGATGGAGGAGACAGCGTTGTTCTGTGATTTCATGGTGAGCTTGTTGTCAATGATGATTCTAAAGTTTCTGGCATGGTTGGAGGGAGTGGATGCGAGTCATGGGTCTGATGGCCACCACTAGTTGTTCCATGTGTTGCTCCTGTTGCCAAAGATCAGTCCTTTCATCTTGTCTGTGTTCGGCTGCAGGCAGTTTTCTTCATCCAGTCATTGTCGTTTGTCATGCATCTGTGGAAGTTAGTTCTGGTGGTGTTGAGGTCGTCGGTGAGTGATAAGATGCGTTGGATGTTGTCTGCTTAGGAAATTATGTTCAGACTGTGGGATCTGATAATGTTGGCCAGTGGGGTCATATCTGTATTGAAGAGCATGGGGCTGAGGGATGAGCCCTGGAGGACACCACAGGTGATCTCCTTGGGTTCTGAGGTTTAAGGTGGGAGGTGGATCCTCTGGATTTTTCCAGTGAGGAAGGAGATGATCTATCTGAGCGCATTCCCTCGGATATCAATATGATGGAGACTTTTGATGAGTGTGTGGTGGGATATAGTGTCAAAGGCTGCCAAGAGGTCGAGGAGGATCAGAACTGCTGTTTCTCCTTGGCCAAGAAGGGTTTGGATGCCGTCTGTGCCTTAGATCAGGGTGATTTTGGTGCTGTAATTGCTGCGGAAGCCAGATTGGGAAGCGTTGACTAGCTGGTTCTGCTCCAGGTGTATCATGAGATGATTGTTGATGATCTTTTCCAGTACCCTCACTGGGAATGGGAGCAGGGAGATTGGCAGGTAATATTTCAGTTTGCTGAGATTCGTGGAGGGTTTTTTGAGTAGTGGTCTGGCTTCAGCATGTTTCTAGGTGTCGGGAAATGTTTCGGTTTTGATAGAGGTGTTGAATAGGGTGGTGAGTTCCTGGCTGGTTGTTTGGTTTCTGAGGTTGAAGATGTGGTGCAGGCATGGGTCTGTGGGAGCTCCTAAGTGAAAGGATTTCATGGTGGCGGTTAAGTCCTGGTGTGGAGAAGATGTTCCAGGTGGTCAGTGTGTGATTCATGTTGGTTACGGTGGTGGCATATCTGTCAAGGAAGTCAGTAGGTGCGGGTTGGGGTTATAAGTTTCTGTATATGGTTGGGATCTTGGCATGGAAGCAGTGGGAGAGGTTGTCGCACAGCTCTTGTGAGGGTGTAATATTGTTTTCGCTGGTAGCCGGGTTGGAGATTTCCTTAACAATGTTGAAAAGTTCCATGGTGTTGTTGGCGAAGAATTCGATGTGTTCAGCAATGGCTATTTTCTTTGTTGCCCTCAGCAGGCGGTGGTAGAGGTTGAGGGAGGTCTGTTGAAGGTGTCCTTGCTGGTGTGCCATCTCCTCTCCAACTGTTTACTGTCTCGTTTTGCTGTTCTGAATTCTTGGGTGTACCAGCTGGGCATTTTAGAGGACTTTCTCTGGATGTTGCTTTTGATGGGGATGATGCTGTCTGTACAATTGGTGATCCAGGTGTTGAAGTTTTCCACCCCCTGTTCGTGGTTGGTGGTGGTAGCAGGGTTAGAGGTGTTGAGGGTGCTACAACAGCAAGTGGGGAGATGCTGACTTTATAGGCATATGGTTCACTAAGAGTAAGATCAATGGAGGTCTGATTGCCTTGGAGCACAGAGCACCTCCACATAATGCCTCGAACATACATGTTGAAATAAATCTGCCATTAACACCTGACCCTTAGGGAGGCAGAGGTATGACCTTGATCCAAAGAGAAGCACATGAAGTGAGGATGGGCAGCTTAAGTTCCTTGGCCACATTGGATGTGGAGAGACTCCCCCAGGATGCTGTCCGGGCTAGAGCTAAATAACATGCTCAGCTACCTGACAGTGGGGGAAAGGCAGGATTAGTAATTACTAAGCCCCTAACACAGGGAAGGGAGAATACAGCCACGCTGGTGATCACACAAGAGCTATCTCCCACCGAAACTCGATCTGCTCCTTCAGCCTAATGCATAGCTCTAACAATAGTCATATTGGAAGCTAGATAAGAGGTTGAATTTAAATTTGTGTTATGGAACATTACAGGGCTGCTGGCTTAGCAAAATGACTTAGAATGGAGGGAATTCAAGGATAGAAATCAAATCATCCTATTACAGGAGACGGGCTATTGAGCCAATTTACAGACCAGGCTACCTCACTTTTTTTGTAAATGCCACCCCAGCCATCGGCGAAAGAGCCTTAGGATGTCGGATAATCTGGCTAAAATATTCTAACAATTACAAGGTGAAACTGTTGGATTTAGGGTCAAGGGATATTTTAGGTATTCACTTAAGATGTTGTAGAGCTGCTGTATTAGACCATCTAGACGTGATTAAAATTTACATACACTCTGTTCAGGATAGTACGGAATCTCCCCCTATACATGTACTCCAAGCTCTACTATAGGGCAATTTAGATCTTTCCTGGCCTTTGATAATAGCAGGCGATTGCAACACCAAATGTGAAACCACTCTAACCACTGACAGCCTTAATGACTGAGTAGGATGAGGAGTGGGAAATTTCTGAGCTCACAAGCAAACCAGCGAGAAAATGGCCAAAAGTAGCAATTCACATCTTCCATCTCTGCATAGACCTTGGCCTGAGAGCTGCTAAAGGGTGCACCAAGTCTGATAGTCACCCCAATGCATCTTTAAGAGAGGCACATACACAAATTATATAGATTATATTTTACTTGACCTGAGGTTATGGTGCCACATGGTAGATATGGAAGTTAATACTCATGGGGACAGTGACCACAATGTACTTATTGCTCTTTTCAAACTAGATCTGTCCTGCAAATCTGTTGGGCAAGCTAGTGACACTTCCATAACACCACTAGTCCTTACAAATAATCGTAGGAATGTAAAATGGGCTAACATTAGTTGGATATCCGGGTCAAAGCTAAAATCTATCAATTAGCGGTAGATCATATTGGGACTTACACTCTTTTTACCTGGGAAGCTGCCTTGTTTAACTGCAAGCACAATGAGGTTTTTAGCACTCTGAAAAATTACTCCACAGATAAGAGCAAGAAGGGTCCTGTTGTCTCTCCAAGTTGTCTTTGGTTCACCAAGGAGTGTTGAGAAGCTGAAGGTGGATTAATCAAAGCTATTAAGGAAGGCTCTAAAATAGACATGTTGTGCACTAGGAAGGCTTATAAGGCTACACGATACAATGCTAAGGGTCAGTGTGAGGAAGGGCAGTGAAGTAAAATGCTAGAGGCTCTTGGTAAACGTAAACACAGAAACATCTGGAAAATACTTGCAACAACCGGCAATGGTGATTCCACCTCTCCTGATATGCATGTTACAGTTGACCTATGGGTTGAGCATTTTAAAGCTTTAACTACCAAGAGTGCAACTGTGAATAATGGAAACTGCTCCCAGGGGGAGGATACGGGTGTCAGTACAATGGCAGTGTTGGTTGTCCCTCATGTTCATAGCATCCTGCCTGAAGATTTTTCAATAAAGGAAACCAGGGCTGCTCTTTTACACATGAGGAAGGATATATCTCCCACCCCAAATGCCATTCCAGTGGATTTATTTCACTCTGAACTTGAAATGTGGGTACCCTACCTGAACAAGTTAAGTAATGCTGTCCTGAACACAGAGGAAATCTCATAGACGTGGCATGATGCCATTATTGTCCCTATCCATAAAAAGGGCACAAAAGACACTTCTACAAACTATAGGCTAATTAGCCTTATTGACAACACCCAGAAACGTTTCTTCAGGCAAGTCCTTTTCCATTGTTTGCAGTAGTGGATGGAACAACATTAATTCTTTTCTCATCTGCAGGCAGGGTTTCGGAAGAACATAGGAACCATAGACCAGATTGTTAAGTTTATGACTATCTGTTGGAAGTATGCAACCCCATCCAGAAGGACCACTTGGATGAAGCCTTTATAGACATGTGGGTAGCATTTGATTCAATATCGAGGCACTCTCTCTGGGGGGTATTGTCCAAAATGGAGATTCCACAAGATCTGCTTTATCTCCTTCTGGGACTCCACACAAATTAATTTGCTCATGCCAGGTGCAACATGCATAGTGATTTTTCCCCTATGATCCTTATTGACTGGGGTGAGAGGCATGGGAGCGTCTTGGCCTCCACCCTGTTCTCCTTGTTCATCAATGATGTAGTGGATGCCCTGAGCAAATGTCAGCATGACACCCCCAAGGTAGCCAATGCACGCATCTGAGTTCTGCTATTTGCAGATGAAACCTTGCTCCTATCCTGCGCCCCTATGGGTATTCAGGAATTGCTGCATAAGTTTGTGGGGTTTAGCAGGGACCGGGGTCTTGAGATCAATGCAAGCAAATCCAAATTCATGGCTACCGATCCCGATCACACTTTGAGAAGCAAGATGGTTGTTGAGGGTTCCTGCAATGATTAGTTCAGGAGCTTTGGCTACTTGGGATTGAAGCTCACTGATACCTCTTCTGGGGCCTCCTGCTAGCTAAAAGTACACCATACTGACACACAGACTACCGGCTATTGTCAGGAGATATAAAGCTTCGACTATCAGGGCTGCGAGCAGCCGTGGGAGGCGCTTTGTATGGGGCAGGAGTTTAAGGGCAAGCACTGTATTACCCCGTGGATCAAAGCAATAAAAAATGTATGGGGTAAACTTAAGCTTGGGGGACTATGGGAAGACCCAAGTAAGTAGAGGGCAATATGGTCAAATAGGCCAAAGATATTAATTGGGAGCATGCTCTGCAAAAGACGTATTGCAAGGTGAGTCCTGAGGGCCTGACTCCCCGTCTTTTGAGCTGTTCTTGGACAGAATCCATCCTTATGCAGTAAAATTGATATATATTCGTTTCCAGGTGGGACCGTTGCCACTTAGAGTCTTCACCTCAAGATGGTCTAAAGAGGAGGAACAGAATTGTAAATTCCCGTTCTGTCCCAGCATGCCAGAATCTGAGGTGCACGTTTTATTATTTTGTAAATATTATAACAAACTGAGATCCAGGTGGATTTTGCCTCCTTGTCGCAATCTGGGAGTAAGGCAGTGCTGGGTGGCCTTACGTCTATTAAAATCTGACACTTCCGAACCATTGTATTTGCACTTGCAAAATTCCTAAACTAGTCTTGGTCGCTTAGAGCAGCTGTGTTGCAGGCTGGCCCAGCAGATGGTGCAAGTGCTTAGATGAGCTCCTGCAGGGCTGTTAAAGAGGATGCTGTGATGCAACATTCTTCTTTAACTTATGTGTTTTTTGTTACAATTTTATACTGCATTATAGTACCTCATGTTTACATAAGTTTGTTTACTGACAGCGAGATGTGCTACTCCATGCTAGGTATTTTATTGTCAGGAGGTATTACTGCTATATACTATCTTTTCTTTAGCTTCTGGCAGCTGCTTCAATGCTATAATTCTAACTTGCACTTTAGCACTCCTTTGTAATAACTTTACTTCTGTATTTGTAATGTGTTATTCTATGTCAGACTGTATACTTGCTGCCTGGAGTTGTTAAGAACTTAGAGATGTGAATTATTCACCATGCTTTAAATATTCTTATCTCATATTTTTATGGATATTTATGTGATTTTTTTTAATGTATTTTTTCTTTTATGGTCTTCCGTGACTAAAATAAAGATGAAACGTATGATAAGTATATGGAACTCCTTGGTGACTTGCAATATCCTTATAATGTAGGGCAGAGGGTACTCAGAGGGAACACCGGGCGGCAAAATACCCAAATATTCCTAGGCGACTTCAATCTCCATTGGAAAGACCACAACGACGCAGTGGTCAATAGTCTCAAACACTTCCTCGATAATGTAGCCCTCACCCAAATTTGCAACAGCCCTACACATAAAAAAGGCTCAATCCTGGATTTAATAATCTCCAAAAATGACATCCTTCAGTTGGAGTCGATCCAACCCTGTGACTGGTCAGACCATTATATTATCACCTTCTTTATCAACGAAACATTGAAACTTAACTTGGTTCAATCCACAAAACCAAAGATTTGGAAAAGAGACGTGAAAAAACTCAACCCCAACACACTACCCTCCTCCAGCTACAACCTTCTTCTGCCCCCTGCAGAATCTTCCGACGTCCATGATCTCACCAATCACTACCTCAATTCTATGACCTCGATAATTATCGAGGTAGCACCCCTTCAACTAAAGAGAGCTTCCACTAAAGACTCTAAGCCCTGGTACAACGGTCTACTTAACGAGGATAGACGGTCTCTCAGAACTCAAGACCGCATCTGGAGATCAGTCCCATCTTCTAATCACCTCAAGATACTAAGGAAAAAGAGAAATGCTTATTATAGAAAGATCAAGCGCACTAAAGCTGACTTTTTGAGACACCATCTAGACCAAGCAAGAAATCGTCCCCAAAAACTTTTTTAGCTAATCAAAACCCAATCTAAGGATGCTCCTCAACGGCTACAAGACATAGCCCGCCCGCAACCCAACTGCGAAGAATTTTCTGTCTTCTTTAATCAGAAGACTGACAACATCAAGAAGGATCTCCTAAATGACCTATTACTACTCTACGGTCCGCTAACGAGCACCTCCCCTCAACTCCCAACCGCGCCACGCCAAATCCCCTCAAAGCTTGACTTAAAAAATGACGCAGCCTTGTCATCCTTTGCTACTTACACTGAAGAAGCTTTAGGCAAGATTCTTAATGCTCTGAAGCCTGCCAATCACATCACCGCTCCTCTCCCGGCAAACGCTGTTAAAGACTTAACCCCATGGCTTCTGCCTCTCTGGACCAAAAACATTAACAGTTCACCCCAACAAGGCTGCATCCCGGACTCTCTCAAAGTCGGACAGGTATCACCCATCCTAAAGAAACCCTCAGCTGACCCTACAGACCTAAACAACTATCGTCCTATCTCCAATATTCCGACCTTGGCCAAATTACACCATCAATTGACTAAACATATTGATCACTTTGACCTTCTTAACAAACACCAATCAGGCTTCAGAGCAGGTCACAGCACTGAATCAGCCATGACACACATTATTGACGATGCGTTACAAATCCTTGATCAGAACGAATCATGCCTACTCATTTTGTTAGACCTATCCTCAGCCTTTGATACGGTCAAACACGAGAATCTGATAGATCTTCTGAAACATAGAATGGGTCTATCTGGATCAGTGCTAAACTGGTTTACCTCTTTTCTCCTTAACCGAACGCAAAAATTCAAGGTCAAGAACAATTTTTCCAAACCCGTACCAGTTACGTTGGGGGTCCCGCAAAGGTCCGCACTCTCTCCAACATTGTTTAACCCGTTCCTGGAACCTCTCACCGAAATGCTACATGCGTCTAACGTGCAATATCATATTTACGGCGACGACACACAACTTTATCTTAAGATTCACACCCTTGAAGACATTAAATTGCTTAACACAACGCTCAGGAACATCCAGACTTGGCTGGCAGAAAACCATCTCAAATTGAACACTCTAAAAAACGAATTCCTCTTTATAGCTCCACCCGCCAAAGTCCCCATTATGCAAGACTTGATCATACATCTTACTGCACTCAACGTTCAATCAAACATTGTGGACTCAGCGAAATCCTTGGGAATAACTCTTGACAGCAACCTCACAATGCAGGAACACATTGGCAATGCAACAAAGGGAGCAAACTTCCAGATAAACACACTGAGGAAGCTGAAACCCTTCCTGCCAGCCAATGACTTCAAGCTGGCAGTACAAGCTCTAGTTATCCCTCGTCTGGAGCACGGAAGTGTCTCTCTTTGTGGCCTTCCAAAAACTATAACAGCACAACTAAGAGCCTCAATAAATGCTGCACTGAGACTCATCACTGGGGCATAAAGAAGTTCCCATATTTCCCCAAACCTAAAAGCCTTGAATTGGCTACCACTTGAAGCCAGAATTCACCTAAAAATAGCCTGCATGATGCATAAGGCTATACATCACAATGCACCCAGCTACCTCTCACAGAAGTTGATGATCTCTGGTGGGACAAGATCTTCAATAAGTGCGGAAAACCTGCTACTGAAACCTCAAAGATTCAACAAGAAAAAAACATATAAACGATCCTTCTGTGAGATGGCGCCCAGGATATGGAATACACTTCCCCCTGAAACCAGACGGAATGCTTCTACCGCATCTTTCAAAAATGAAGTAAAAGCGATTTTCATGGCATAATTCACCTGATCATAGACTCAAGAAATTCGGAGATCAATCGTACCCTTACTTGTAATCCTTACTATGACTAGGGTCCAACTAGACATTCTAGTCACTTTATTTGACCTGGACCTGATTCAACGGATATGTTTTGTTGTGTACCCTACTGCTTCCCTTTGCACGAATTGTTATGTATACGTAACTTAACTGCATTTTTCTGTTTGTATAATTAGCCTGATTTAATGTAAAGCGCTCTGATATCCGCAAGGATCTTGTTTGCGCTCTATAAAACCTTCAAAATAAATAAATAAATAAATAAATATAATAGGTAATTGGTGATGCACCCAGTCGCCAATTATAAAGAAAAGAGGTAGCCGCTGAACTGCAATAGTATGTTCCTCTTCAGTTCTGTTGTCACAAAGCCTGCTGCCAGAGCCAGCAGCCCAGGGCAATGGCAGGTCAGGTCACAGAGCATAATTAAAAGAACAAAAACAAAACAGGCTTTTCTTTCTTCTGCTCTATAGCTCTAGCTGTACAGTGGCAAGCAGAAAGGAGATATTTATGTAACACATTTATTTTTGCACTCCTTAGATAATTTTAGAAAGTTAGAATTTTTTTGCATGTTTACACACAATCTGAATTACTGTCCTTTTTTTCTTTTTAAAAATACTGATTTGTATTAAGCTGGTTCTAATATTTTTTTTGCAAAAAATAACTAATAACTTTTTGATGTGTTTCATTTTGCACTTGAGATTATATTTGTATTCTTCATATTTGCAAACATGCTCTGTCTTTGATATGAAAGGATTTAAGAGGTTTTTGGGAAAGGTGATGGTGAAACTAAGTATTATAAGGATTAAAGCACACTCACTCCTGCGATACACGATGCACATTCTTTTTTCGTTATTGTGCAGACATGACAGATAATTTCCTATTTCTCTTCGTTGAATTTGCCACAGCACGTTTTTCCACAGTCCAGCATGCACCTGATCTATTGCTTACCCACCGTTTAGAACTGAACTACAGCAAAGGTCCAGCTCCCGCAAGTTTTTCCGGTTCCGGCGTGGGGGAGAGGGCGCTTAGCTATAGCTATGGAGGAGGCTCAGTTGCCCGGTAGCTGGACCGGTTGCACTCGTGAAGCGGCTTAAGAGAGCTCAAAGCCTCCTTTCCTCTAGGGAATCCAGTGAATTCAAGCTCTGTCACGTAAAGATTACAGGTAGTTTGAGGTTCAGTTTACCAATTGTCTAGGGAGGTAATGGAACACTTCATGCAGTTTCTTTAGTTAACCGAAATATTTTAAAATAAAGATAGGAAAACTTTGGTCAGGCTTCAGGAAAGCAAAGTTGGACATATCACGATATTCTGTTTGCAAAGCGCAGAGATGCATCTCGGCTCTGACTTCAGAGGATTAAAAGTAGAAGCGACCCCACCAAAATGTATTGAATTAACAGGTTTTTTAAATACTAATTCGCATTTGACAAAGAGCGGCCCTTTTCAATTCTAGCCCTCCAGCAGTTATTTTAATTGGGGTATTTTATATAATGTGAAGCCCGGGTTTATGGATCATAACTCAGCGCTCACACCCGTTTACCCAGAACATCAAGGACCAGATGCAGACTGGCACCATCAGGGGTAAGTGACCCTGAGGCAACAAAAGATACTACAGGCCGCAAATGCTTTCGAGACCCCATGAACATAGGAACATTGAATCAAGCGCGCCCAAAGTCCCTTTTTTTCTACCCCACTTTGGCTGATCTGTGAGACGCGTTCTAAAATCCTTTCTCCCCACCGCAGGCCCTGCAGCCATGGCCGCCTGTACTGCTCCACGTGTCCCGGGAGACTCGCACACTGTAAGGCCTAAAAGTAAGGGCCTCGTGGGGAACTATGGCAGTAAATGAAAGACACATGAGACGGTAGTACAGGTATGGGCCGGAAGGTCACGAGCGACCTACGCCCTTTTATTTATACTCTCTCTGGCCACGCCTGGCCAGAAAGTGCTACATTGTGTGCGTGCTCTTCCGGGGCTGCTGGTTGTCCGAAGAACAACTAGACCGTTACATCCCATTTCAAATCAGTTCTTTTTATTTTCCTCTGTCCAACTTGCGCTCTCCATGCAAATTCAGTTAGTTTGCAATTTGGTCGTGGGTTTGGACGCAGGTTGTATTGGTGTCGCCCCGTGCTTGATCCTCTGGTGGGACTGGCAGTTCCTGCTTCACAGTTTCTCTCTGGCGGATCAGTCTCTGCTTCCTCTCTTGCTGGTATCGGATTCTGTTGTGGCCCATCGGTGGGAACAGGTCTCGAGTCCGGGAGGGTCACCTCTAGGCTTGTGTCTTCCCCAAAGGTCTGAGGTCCGTTTCCAGACCCAGGAATTTCTTTAAACCATGAGATGTTTCTGGTTATCACCTCTCCATTCCGCTCCACCGTTACTGCTGTTCCTCGGACCTTCCGCACCAACCATGGACCAACTTCATAGGGTGTCCGGAATTTTCCTCCACTTCTTCTGTTCCGTATTAGTACTCTACATCCTGGCTTGAGTGTACGGACTTGCTTTTTCATTAGTTGTTGTTCGTCTGCGCTGTGTCACTGATGCGTCATATGGTTCCGGTTCCCAAATGTCAGCTACCGGGAACTGGTCACGCCGCGGACCAGCTAGCATTAGCGACCATGGGGATCTCTGAGTAGTGCAGTGCGGTGTGCTGCGGTACTCACGCAGAAACTTTTGCAGTTCTGTTTCAGGATCCTTCTGTTCCGCTACGGCTATGCGTAAGATCTTGTTGATTGTTCGCATGAACCTTTCTACTTCGCCGTTAGCTTGCGGTCACTGTGGCGTGATGCGGTGATGTCTTATCCCTAGCCTCGATAGGAACTCCTTAAACTCGCTCCCCTGGAACGGAGGTCCATTGTCAGTCTTAATTGCGTGTGGCAGACCAAAGAGTGCGTATATTTTCATGAGTGCTGGGGCCAAATGATTGAAGGCTGTGGATGGTAAGATCTTGACACAGGGGTATCGTGTGTAGCTGTCTACTAGCACTGCTGTTACTCTCCCGTCGGGGAAGCTCCCGAAGTCCAGGCTCACCCACGACCAGGGTGTTGGAGCATGGTCTGCAGTTATCACTGGGGCCGGTGACTCGGCGCTACTTGTGAGTTGACACGCTCGACAGTGTTTAACTGCACTCTCTGCAGCTTCTTCCAGCCCTGGGAACCATAGTTTTTCCCTTATTCGGGATTTCATCCTTCCAGCGCCCTGGTGACCTTCATGTGCCAGAGCAATTATCCGATCTTGCAGATCTGAGGGATGACGATTCGTGACCCTCTTAGTAGGATGCCGCACTCTGCAGTGCTCAGCTCGTCTCGGACTCTCCACATCTTCCCTAGTCGTGCTCTTTCTGTTTCGTTCCACCACTGGATGTTGTGAAGGAAGCCGTCCCACGATCCTCTTCGTATCGCGTCTGTCGTTCTCCTAAGGACCATGTCTGACTCCATGTGGGCTGTTATTTCTTCTTTAGAGAGTGTCGGCGGGCACGCCCATTGAGATACCATGTTGACAAATTCCTCGGTCTTCCGTTCTTGGCCTGCATCTAGTGCTTCTTGTTGCGCCGGATGTCGTGACAGGAAATCTGCCGGGTTTTTGGCGCCATGGCGATACACCAGTTCCATCTGGTAGTGCTGGAGTTGTATTGCCCACCGTTCAATTCTAGGTGGGGGATGTGGAGCCGACCCTCGGAACAGAGGCAGTAGTGGTTGGTGATCTGTCACTACTCGGATCGGATGCCCACTGATATACAAGTGGAAGTGGCTACAGGCCCACTTGATAGCAAGCGCTTCTCGCTCTATTTGGGAATACCGCACTTCGGTTCCTGTCAGCGCCTTGCTGGTGAACACCAATGGCGCCCAGGTCCCTGGTTCCGTTTCTTGGGTCAATACAGCCCCGAGTCCTACGGGGCTGGCATCCACTATCAGTTCTGTCTGGCGGTTGGTGTCAAAGTACGCCATCGTCGTGCTGGCCAGTAAGGCCGATTTCACTTTCTGGAATGCCTCCTCCTCTCTTTGGGTCCATTGCCACGCGGCGTTTTTTTTTTCAACTGGCGTAGGGGTTCCGCAATGGTGGCCAGGTTCGGAATGAACCGCCCACAGTACGTCGCCCTGCCCATGAAACTCCTGACCTCTGAAGCCGTGTTGGGTGCAGGTGCCAGTTGAATCGCCTTTGACTTCTTAGGATCAACCTTCACTCCGTCAGGACTGAACACGTATCCGAAAAATTCAATTGAGCGCTGAAAGAACTGGCATTTTTCCTTGTGGAGTGTCACTCCGTGCTCGACCAGTCTTTTCAAGGTTGCCTTGAGCCGGCGGTGATGTTCTTCCAGCGTCGCCGAGTGTATCAGGATATCATCACTTACGTTTATCACTCCTTGTAAACCTGTCAACACTTCCTTTACTGCATTCTGGAATATTTCAGTGGCCGAGGATATCCCAAAATTCAGACGCTTATACCTCCGTAGACCCAGGTGTGTTGAGAAGGTTGTGATGTATCTACTGTCTTTATCCAGCTTCAGTTGGTGGTATCCTGCGTTCAAATTTAGCTTGGAAAACCATTGTGATCCGTTCAGTTCTGCTAAGATGTCATCGACGGTAGGCGTCAGATGCCGTTCCCTCTTGATCGCTTGGTTGGGCATCCTCATGTCGATACATATCCTGATTTTTCCTGGTTGGCGTGGTTTTTCGGCAATCACCATCGGGGACACCCACGGGGTTGGACCTGATACTTTTTCAATGACACCTTGTTGTTCGAGTTTCAGTAGTTCTTGTTCCACTAGCGGTCTTAGGTGGAATGGTATCCGTCGGTGTCGCAAAGCTACTGGCGTTACTGCTGTGTCAATGTGTAGCTTTACGAGAGGCCTTTTTATGCTCCCTAACCCTTGAAACAGTTGTGGGAATGACTCCAGGATGTCTTCCGTCTGCATGGTTTTTACGGTATTGGCAAACGTGACTAGGTTGAGATTTTCAGCTGTGTGGCTCACAAGGAGAATGTCAGCTTCCTTGTCTACAACATGGAATGTTGTGGTGACTTCCTGGTCCTCTGATTGAACGGCTACTACCATTTTCCCTTTCAACGGGAGTGGTACCTGGCTCCCGTACATGAGGATCTTCACTTTGGATGGTGCTAGCTGAGGTTTGACTGTGAGCGCCTGGTAGTGTTGGTACCCCATGACATTGACGGATGCGCCCGTGTCTATCAGGGCAGTGACTGGCGTTCCGGCTATCTTGATGTCGCAGGTTGGTTGTGGGCGACGTCTCCATTTTAGGTCATTCACGAATGACACAAAATGGCATTCTTCCTCTTCCTCGGTAGACGAGTCTTCTAGGTACTGCCGTCTCGCAGTCCCTGAGCTGGGTGTTCTTGACTGTGCTGGTTCGTCTAGCGACAGCTGTTTCACTTGTCTGTACGGTACTTTTCTCCCTGACGCTCCTCTCGGCCTTGCGCCGCCTCTGCACATGTTTGCAAAGTGATTGGGGATGCCACACTTGGTACATGTCTTCCCTCTCGCCGGGCAGTTTTCTTGTGGGTGTTCCTCTTTGCCACAGTACCCACATTGCGACCTCCGTGTGGGCCACCTCCCTCGAGCTCCACGTGACATTGTGCGCACCGCATCAGCTCGCTCCGTCTTAACGGTCACTGTCTGTTCGGATGCTGTGTGCAGGGCCGCTTCCATCGTGGACGCACGGACATCTGAAAGTTCGTGTGATCTTGCCAAAATTAAAATGTCTTCCAGTGAGATGCGAGGTTGACGGAGGATAAGTGTTCTCAGAGTTTTGTTGCGGCATCCTTGAATTAACTGCGCACGGGCTTCCTTGACCGGGTCATCCTCTGTACATGTGCTGGCTAGTTCTGGCAGGCGGGCATTAAATGCATCCATGGATTCACCTTCGCGCTGGTGCGCTTGTCGTAGTTTGAATCGCTCATAATCTGGGTTGAGCTGTGGATCAAAGTGCGCATTTAATGCCCTGACTGCTGCGTCATAGTCTGTTGCCGGCCCTGTGTTCGGTAGGTGTGGGAACAATTTGTATATTTCGTCCCCCGCAAAATGCAATAAGAGTGTTACAGTCTGTTGTAACAATCATGCTCAGACTCATTTAGAAGAGCCTTGATTTCACACTGATATTTTGCTATTTGGATTAAGTGTAATTAATGTAATATGTAGATATGTTTTATTGTATTACATTATGATTTCCCATTTGGATTTGCCAATGTTTGTTAGAAACTGAAAGGTTGAGAAGTAACGCTGCTCTTGTTCAGGCAGCCTCACATGAACAAACACGTTTTTCTTAAACACGTTTTCGTATTGGTAAAAGCTTATTGTCACGTTGTTCATTTAACCCGTCTTTCCTTAATTATGCACGTTGCAAGGCATGCTCCGTGTTCGGCAGTTGCAGGTCACGTTCATTGCAGGTGTGATCAAGGCAAATACTGTGCACGTGTAACTCCGTTCTCTCCCTGTGCCAACCCCACCCTCCAGCAACCTATTTAAACCCCAGTCAAACAATTAATCTTGCTTGCGCTCGAAGATTCCTAACTTACCTGAAGGCAGAGATTCAAGCTCCCCCGTCCATGATCCTGACGCAGCTTCCGCATCAATCAGAGGTTCCTGTCCGGTCTTCAAATCCTTCCCTCGTCGTCCTGGAAACTCCACACGCATTCTTCCGGAGTTGCAAGAAAGGGCATCCCGCTCAGCAAAAAGGAAACAAAAAGGAGAAAATCGAACAGTGAGTAGCCGGCTGGCTTTGAGAAGACTCGAGGTAAGTTTGTTTCATTTTATTCGCGCATCTGAACAGAATTCTTGGCCAAGCTCGTAAAAAACTATGATTAAGCAAAAGAAATAAAACGCGCTACCAGCAGGAAAGACTTAGCTTATCTTATTCTTGCGTCTTCAGTTCTTGGCACTACGATCTCCTCTACAAGACTCTGTGAACAGAAAGGAAGAGACTTCTATTAGAATCAGAATTACTTTGAAACATTTACGAACAGTTTCTTTGTAAGTGTAAAATACTGGGACAAATCGCCAATTTTCAATTATTAGGACAATATAATGTCAAGACATTTGAATTTTGTTTCTATTGTCGTTGCAGAACCATAATATATTTTAAGGTATTCAGGTGAAGATAAACCTGAGTTAAGAAGGTAAACATTCGGTGTTCTAATTTTCTAAATAATTGTCGCTGTATTGTAATTATTTGTGCTAATACTTTTTTGTTCTTTGTTTAAATTCATAGACACTTTCTGAAGGAAAACAGACAGTTTACCATAGAAGCAAGCTGAGATCTGGAGTGTCTTTTTGTTTATTATTTTGTCCCAATTCCCCCTTCCCTTAAGGATTTATTTTGGACAAGCTGTGTTATTAAAATTCAGTTGTGTTCAATCTAAGTTCTTGGGGGAAGACGAGAACAAGCTACACTTCTCTCAAGTTGAACGACCTGCTTTTCAGGTGAGTGAAGGTTTAACAGAGAGTGACCTTTTGACTTTGTCATCAGTTTCCCTCGTTGCTATGAAATAGTTGTTGAGACGGCCCAGCCATACCTTCCATCTGGGTGATGCTGTTGCAGGGTCAATTAGTTCACTGAAAGGGGGTAGCGCGCTTACTTGCGAGTGAATGGGGGCCGCTGGTGATACTGGTGCCACTGTCTGTTGGCTTGTTCCTGCCGTCGCTTGGTCAACCATGTTGAGCGCTTGTTCAACGTCGTTCCAGACCACCTGCGCCTTTACAGGTTTGTACTAGCGTGAGGTAGCACGGGCTTTGCTTTTCCGTCTAATCTCATGTGCGTGCCTTGCCACTAATTGTATAGGCTCTTATCTTGCCATTTGTAGTCGCTAATGCTTGTTTTGCTCCTGCCACTGCTTGTGTTTGTTTCCGCCAGTGCTTGTTTTTTTTCTGCCAGTGCTTGTTTAGCCCCTGCCAGCAAGCTGCTGTTTCTGATGGTATGTTGGGTATGCTTCTTCTCCCCACTGCTGTGTGTGTCTCGGGGTTACTTGTGATGAGGTCCCCCTTGCTTTTGCCAATGCTTAAACTGTGTCTACCGCTTCCATTCATTCAGGCACGAGGCACATCGGGACCGCCTAGATACAGCGCTCTGTCGCGCACGTGGCTTCCACCCGGCTTACCGGCACGTCTTCGGGATGAGGAGACACACGCTGGAGGCGCGCGCGCACTGCTCGTCAGAGGAACTTCTCGGCAGCACAAGCATCGGCAGGTGCTGGGTCCGGGCGGCTTCCGTTCGCGTCGCTACGCAATCCAGACGCAGCAGGCGGCCCGCTCCCCTATAATGGGCCTCTTCAGCCTCAGGTGCACCGTGGTATCGTTGGGTGTGCGTCTTCGCTCCGTGGGACATGAAGGCGAGGGCTCGGGTTACACCCGCGTCGCCAGTGTAAGGCCTAAAAGTAAGGGCCTCGTGGGGAACTATGGCAGTAAATGAAAGACACATGAGACGGTAGTACAGGTATGGGCCGGAAGGTCACGAGCGACCTCCGCCCTTTTATTTATACTCTCTCTGGCCACGCCTGGCCAGAGAGTGCTACATTGTGTGCGTGCTCTTCCGGGGCTGCGGGTTGTCCGAAGAACAACTAGACCGTTACACACACCTCGTTTATTCAGCGGGACACACAGGGATTCAAAGACACAGACTGCAGGCAGATATTCATTTTTTGAACCGCTTTTCTCAGCTCGAAGGTCGGAAGCTCTAGCAAGAGCGAGTAGCATGTTCAGTATTCTATACAACGAAGCCATAGTTGTTACTTATTTATCTTATGCAATTTACAACCATTAACATAGCCAATAATCCTGGCCTGTTGTAGGTGTAATGTTACTTGTTGTATTATATATCTGGATGAATGGACAGAAGCAGCAAAATACCAACACACTATGATAAGCACAGATTGTTAGCTTAAGTGTTTTAAGCCAGGTGCTTAATCACAGCGCCCACGCCCCGATGAGAGACCCCCCAGTTTTTTCATCCCACTTAAAGCCCTGTAGACAGTGGTCCATGGCAGAGAGACTAGGAGATCATGGAAGAGTCTGCTGTGACCACAGGCACCACAGAAGTATGCCCGGCTGCCCCTTCATGTTCGTGAAAGAATTCAGGCCATGCCTCATCAAGTCAAAGTGACCCCAAAGGTAGGGTGTCCAGATTTTAAGAACCAAAATTCTGGACATTTTGCAAAAAATAAAAGAAGGACTACAATTTTACATCAATGTAGCAGCGCAGAATGACAGTTCTCATCACTAAGAAAATAAATAAAATGTAATTTCTAAAAACAGCATCATACCTGTTTATTAAGTTACTTACTAATAACAGGTGCGAACTAGCACAGCTTCAGAAAACCTAGAAAGTGCCTCTTCCTGTTTTCAGTTGATCCCCTCATAAAACCGGAACCTGAGCCAAAATTGCCGAAATCTCTTGGGACAGCTGGTGGAAAACCGGGACTGTCCCAGCAAACCCAGGACGCCTGGTCACTCTACCAAAAGGACCATGTGCAGTATCACCAGCAGACCAGCTGCAACTGGCTTCTGCTGGGTCCACCGGCGACAACACTTGGGAACACTGACTCAATAATAACTACCCTAGTAACTACAGCATAATCGGACCTGCCCTTATAGGATTAGCTGGCAACGCCCTGTCAGCAGTTAGTGGCCCTCTGGCGTCTTAACTACAATAACACAGTAAGCCTGCCCAGCTGAGCCAGGACTGGTGCTGAGGCTGCTGCTACACCCACTCCCAGCCAAAAGTATGGCTTGAAAGACTGTTAGCTATGACAAGTGCATTACATACTCTGGCATTTGTGATAGGGTGGGTGAGATATCCTCCAGGTTAGTGACAGAGTGACCCGTCTACCAAACTCTAAATAGGGCCCTCAGTCGGCACTCAGTGCTGGTCTTCACTCTGTCGAAGCTCCCTCACTGTTGATGCCCCTCAGTCTTGAGTGCTCATTTAAAAGCATTTCACTGACATGTCAATATTTTTGCTCTCCCTGTCGGCTAAAGGTACAGCAATGCCCACAAACACTTTCCAAAATATTTGAGGACTGGAATTCGAATACGGGCATGCTCTCCTTGAATATCTGGGGGTATTCCTATGCCTCTCCTGGGGTTTTTAGAAGATGCATATAAGCGCATGCGCTTTAGGGATGCGTGAACAGATGGGGAACTTGGATTGCTGCAGAAAAAGATCCAACAGGAGCCGCTGTCAGGACTCCGCATCTGCCCAGGAGGCAGGCAGAAAAAAGGGAAAAGGGCCCACATTAAAGGTTCTGAAAACCACTGAAGCTTGCTTCGTTTAATTTTTTTTGTTTAAGAATTTTTATTGAGTTTTCAAGAGGAACAAACAAAAAAGAAGAATACAATCCTTACAAAAATAAAAACCATATTTACAAATTGTAAATAACCAACTAATATAGAAATATAGTGTATGAGAAAAATAGTAAAAGGAAAAAGAAAAGAAAAGAGACTAGGAAAGGAAAAGAAAAACATGGAGAAGAAAAAATAATTAAATAAATGAAATAAGTAGAGAATGTCATAAAACCAGATATGATAATAAGAAGAAAAGCAAGTTAGGACATAGGAGCATGTGTAGAAAGATAAGATGTAAAAGGTAACCAGAGAAGATCAGATTTAATTTTTAGAGAAAGATTAGGAGAAGAGACATTAGCAATCCTATGTTCATCGCAAATAAAATTCCACCACATCAATGAAGATATTTTAGAATTGTCTTTCCAAGATGATAAAATAACTTTGAATGCTAATGCAATAAAAAGGTCGAACAATAAGGAAATAGAAGTGAAGTCATCTATATCAGGTGAGGAGGAACCTAGAAAAACATTATGTAATGATAATGTGAGATTACATTTAAACATATTCATGCAAGTAGACCAAACAGATTTCCAAAAAGTCAAGACATTAGAACAATCATAAATTAAATGTCTCAAAGTACCGGTAAATGTAGAACAGGACCAGCATAGTGAAGACGAGGAAGGGGAAAACTTGGATATGCAAACAGGAGTAATAACAGCTCTATTGTAAATAAAATACAAAGATTGGGTTATACGAGCAGCTGCAGAAATTTTAAATAACTTAGACCATAATTTATCCCAAACAGAAATAGAGAATGAGAGGGACAAATCTGTTTCCCACGCAGTTTCAATAGGGGATTTAGGTCTTTCAGTTATATGTAACAACAATAGTTTATAAACAAAAGCAGCTTTAGGTCTAAGCATAGGAAATAAACTGTATAAAGGTGTTATAGGAGTAAGAGAAGGTATGGCATCAGGAATGTCAAAAGAAGCTAACTGTGATTGTAAAGCATCTGAAATTAAGAGGTATTCATTAAGTGAGGAGTCAGGTAAATGAAAACGTGATTGTAAGTCAAGGAAGGGAGTAACAGAGTGTTGGTAAACTAATTGATGTCCAAAAATAATACCCTTCTCCTTCCAGTGTTTATAATAGAATGATTTACCCTTGTATTTGAGAAATTTATTATACCAGATAGCAGAGGATTAAAAACATTGAAATGGAGTTAGACCATTGGTGAATGTATTATACATTACATTTTGGGAATATTTCAAAATAGGGTTATTAGATATGAAAGTACAATTAGACATATAAATTACATTCTGAAAAGAAAAATCCTTTAAAGAGGAGCGTTCAAAAACAATCCATCTGGGTATAGAGGTATCAACAAAGTCAAAACATAAAGAAAATGATTGTTTAATTAAAAAGGCTGAGTGATAGGCTTTAAAATCAGGAAAACGTACTCCACCTTCAGATTTAGGGCGTTTAAGTTTTGTAAGGGCAATACGTGGGTGCTTCTTATTCCACAAATTTTTTTTACAAATGCAATTAATTTGTGAAAAATATGAAATGGGAATTCGAATAGGCAGCATAGATAATGTATAGAGGACATGGGGTACAATCATCATTTTGATAGTATCCAATCTACCCCACCAGGAAAGATATAGAGGGGTCCAAGTAAGAAGTAGGGATTGGATTTTAGTGATTAATGCATTAAACGTATATTTAATTGTGGTAGGTAGAGAAGCAGAAAACCAAATACCAAGGTATTTAATTTTTGTGGGGCACCATGTAAAATTAGTGTCATTAAACATATATTGATAACATAAAGAGTTCAGAGGTAAAACTTCTTTCTTGGAGAGGTTTAACTTATATCCAGAAATACTGGAGTATAACCGAACCTCATCCAAAAAAGGAGGAAGGGAAGTAAGAGGATTTGACATATAAATTAATATATCATCGGCATATGCTGATATTTTGGTTTCTAAAGAATTAAGTGTGAAACCAGAAATAAGAGCATTAACACGGATGCGTTCAAGGAAGGGTTCAAGGCAAAGAACAAATAGCAAAGGAGAAAGAGGGCAACCTTGACGAGTACCTCCAGATAAAGAAATTAATTTGAAAAAGTGGTTATTTACAAAAATACTGGCCCGTGGACAGGAATATAATAATTTAATATAGGAAATGAAAGTAGGACCAAAACCAAACCATTGGAGGGTTCGAAACATAAATTGCCAATTAATACGGTCAAAAGCCTTTTCGGCATCTAGAGACAGTGCTGCAAGAGGTGATTTGAATTTTTTCGCATGCGAGATAACATTTGCAAACATTCAAGCATTATCTGCAGCTAATCTATCCTTAATGAATCCAACTTGATCAGTCTTAACCAATAATGGAATAAGATTTTCAAGACGAGAAGCAAGAACCTTAGCAAATATTTTACAATCATAGTTAATTAATGATATAGGGCGGTAGTTTTTACAAAGGGAATGGTATTTGTCAGGTTTAGGAATGAGAATTATTAAGGCATCCATAAAAGATCCAGATGCCTTAGCATCATTAATAAAGGAGTTGAAAAGTGTCAAAAGTTTGGGAACAAAAATGGAGGTAAAAGTGGAATAGAATTCAACTGAAAAGCCATCCGGCCCTGGTGCTTTTGCTTTTTTTAAAGATTTGATGGCATTAGTTATTTCTTGGGCAGTAACCACACCCTCCAATAATTTAAATTCATCGGGCAAGGGTGGAGGAGAGGGAAGGCCCGTAAAAAAAAAATATCGAAATTTTGAGTAGAAGGATTCGTATCGTCAGAGTAAAGTGATTTATAATATTCATGAAAAATATTAGCAATATCTTCATCTGAGGACGCTGGGCGTTTAGTAGATTCATTTAAGATGGGCCCAATATTTTTACGTTCAGATTTAATTTTTAAGTAGTTGGCTAACATCTTACCAGCTTTGTTTTGGCCACCATGGTATTTGGATTTAATTTTAAGGAGGATATTACAAGCTTCAACTGTCGCAAGTTTGTTAAGTTCAGATTTGGCCTTGATCAACTCATGAAGTGTCGAAGACGATTTGGAAGTGAAATAATTGTGTTCCAATAATTTAAGCTGTTGTAGAAGAGCTGAATATTTGTTTCGAGTGATTTTCTTTTTTTTTGTAACATAAGAAATAGTAAAAGCCCTAAAAGAGGCCTTAAAGGCATCCCAATTATTGGAAATAGAGGTTTCAATGGGATTGTTAAACATGAAAAATTAGTTAATAAAAGTAGTGGCTTCTGTAATGAAAGTAGTATCCGATAGCAAAATGTTATTAAGCTTCCAGCGGCTGAATTTTGGGGAGTTTAAGGAAAGATCCAAAACAGTAAGGACTGGTGCATGGTAGGCCTGGGCCAAAATTCCGTTCCGTTCGCGGAAGTTGCGATATTTTGGCATTCTCGCGTTCCACGGAAAGCGCGAAAATGTAAAAATTTCCGCATTCCGCAGCTTAGCGATAATTTTTTTCTTGCTCGCGCTGTAAAACAATACATTCTCGCGCGCGCGCGATCGCCTTACCTGAATCCCTGCGTTCTCCGACAAGTTTTCTTGACCCGGTCGCGTTCTCCACGAGATGTTGGATTTTGGTAGCCATTTTGCGCTGTCTCGCGAGAGTTCGCGGCCGCATTCAAGTCATTTTTCACGCGATCACGTCATTTGTCGCGCGATCAGGTATTTCTTCTCGCGATCATGCACCGCGCGAGTATGAGAAGATTGAGATCTCGAACATGTCATTCTACATCGCGAGCCAGAGAATGAGGACGCGGGCACATGAAATCGAACGCGAACAGGAGAAAGAGACCGCGAACACGTCATATCCAACGCGACAGGGACAAAGAAGAGAACGCGATCATATCGTTTTCGACACGCCGGCGGAAGTAATGTGAAGCTGGAGAACTCAACAATGTAAAATTTACAATTTGGAGAGGAATATCGGCTCTAGCAGCATGAAACCATCTGCAAATACTGATTTTGGATGAAAAGAACTCCTTACATTCACATTTGGCTTTCCTTTTTTGTGCAAGGACTCCAGGAGTCATTTTTTTTTTACAAAGTGGAGAGAGGGAGGAAGTGACACAGATTCTCCAACTTCCTGTTCCTGTCCAGCAGGCTCCTCCCAGTGCTTTGTCCATCTCCTGCTCATTCTGCCTTTGGATTTGGAGCTGGAAAGATCTCTCTTTTTGTCTGCTGCATCATTGCAATTGGATTTCAGGATTTTTGGAATAGGATATTTTACAAGTAAGTGGTTGTTGTGTTTGATTGTGGGCATTGCAGTTGTTGTGTAACTACAATTTATTTTTGATAATTAATTATCATCATTCCTTTTTTTTTTTTTTAATTTATTTTAATTTTGTGGGTTGTAGTAGTAGGCCCGAGCTAGCCATGGGCATGGCCTCATGGGTGTGTGTGTGCATGATGAAGCAACTGTTCCTTTTGTTTTTTGAATATATTTCATTTTCAATCACATTTAGGGCATGGATGGCATTGGATTGAGTTGGGGAAGTGTGTATTTTGGGGTGGCCTTGCTGATGTTGTTGGGGCTCTCCATGTGGCTGGTGGCCATTTTGAGGCCTAGGCCTGCAAGCTTGCCTGGCCTTGTCTGCCAGCAGGCCTGCTTTCATCCACTGCTACCAGAGCAGGTAGCCACAGCTTTAGTAATCTACTGTTTTCTGTGTGTTCTGTTGATTTTAGACATCATTTTGGGCATGGATGGCATTGGATTGAGTTGGGGAAGTGTGTATTTTGGGGTGGCCTTGCTGATGTTGTTGGGGCTCTCCATGTGGCTGGTGGCCATTTTGAGGCCTAGGCCTGCAAGCTTGCCTGGCCTTGTCTGCCAGCAGGCCTGCTTTCATCCACTGCTACCAGAGCAGGTAGCCACAGCTTTAGTAATCTACTGTTTTCTGTGTGTTCTGTTGATTTTAGACATCATTTTGGGCATGGATGGCATTGGATTGAGTTGGGGAAGTGTGTATTTTGGGGTGGCCTTGCTGATGTTGTTGGGGCTCGCCATGTGGCTGGTGGCCATTTTGAGGCCTAGGCCTGCAAGCTTGCCTGGCCTTGTCTGCCAGCAGGCCTGCTTTCATCCACTGCTACCAGAGCAGGTAGCCACAGCTTTAGTAATCTACTGTTTTCTGTGTGTTCTGTTGATTTTAGACATCATTTTGGGCATGGATGCCATTGGATTGAGTTGGGGAAGTGTGTATTTTGGGGTGGCCTTGCTGATGTTGTTGGGGCTCTCCATGTGGCTGGTGGCCATTTTGAGGCCTAGGCCTGCAAGCTTGCCTGGCCTTGTCTGCCAGCAGGCCTGCTTTCATCCACTGCTACCAGAGCAGGTAGCCACAGCTTTAGTAATCTACTGTTTTCTGTGTGTTCTGTTGATTTTAGACATCATTTTGGGCATGGATGGCATTGGATTGAGTTGGGGAAGTGTGTATTTTGGGGTGGCCTTGCTGATGTTGTTGGGGCTCGCCATGTGGCTGGTGGCCATTTTGAGGCCTAGGCCTGCAAGCTTGCCTGGCCTTGTCTGCCAGCAGGCCTGCTTTCATCCACTGCTACCAGAGCAGGTAGCCACAGCTTTAGTAATCTACTGTTTTCTGTGTGTTCTGTTGATTTTAGACATCATTTTGGGCATGGATGCCATTGGATTGAGTTGGGGAAGTGTGTATTTTGGGGTGGCCTTGCTGATGTTGTTGGGGCTCTCCATGTGGCTGGTGGCCATTTTGAGGCCTAGGCCTGCAAGCTTGCCTGGCCTTGTCTGCCAGCAGGCCTGCTTTCATCCACTGCTACCAGAGCAGGTAGCCACAGCTTTAGTAATCTACTGTTTTCTGTGTGTTCTGTTGATTTTAGACATCATTTTGGGCATGGATGGCATTGGATTGAGTTGGGGAAGTGTGTATTTTGGGGTGGCCTTGCTGATGTTGTTGGGGCTCGCCATGTGGCTGGTGGCCATTTTGAGGCCTAGGCCTGCAAGCTTGCCTGGCCTTGTCTGCCAGCAGGCCTGCTTTCATCCACTGCTACCAGAGCAGGTAGCCACAGCTTTAGTAATCTACTGTTTTCTGTGTGTTCTGTTGATTTTAGACATCATTTTGGGCATGGATGCCATTGGATTGAGTTGGGGAAGTGTGTATTTTGGGGTGGCCTTGCTGATGTTGTTGGGGCGCGCCATGTGGCTGGTGGCCATTTTGAGGCCTAGGCCTGCAAGCTTGCCTGGCCTTGTCTGCCAGCAGGCCTGCTTTCATCCACTGCTACCAGAGCAGGTAGCCACAGCTTTAGTAATCTACTGTTTTCTGTGTGTTCTGTTGATTTTAGACATCATTTTGGGCATGGATGGCATTGGATTGAGTTGGGGAAGTGTGTATTTTGGGGTGGCCTTGCTGTTGTTGTTGGGGCTCTCCATGTGGCTGGTGGCCATTTTGAGGCCTAGGCCTGCAAGCTTGCCTGGCCTTGTCTGCCAGCAGGCCTGCTTTCATCCACTGCTACCAGAGCAGGTAGCCACAGCTTTATTGATCAAGTGTTTTCTATGTGATCTGTTGAATTTTTAGACATCACCTTCCTGAGAGTGTAGTGTGGCTGTACACAGTACTAGTAGTATAACATAGCTCTAGTTAAAAAAAATTCATAAATGGCTAGACTATCTTTTGTTTGCACTAGTACAGTACTAAGTAACTGAACCACAAAAACAAATGCAACATTTCACTGATGTTCTTCTCCTGTCTTCTTTGCTTTTAGGTGCACAAAAGACAGAGTAGGAGGTGTCATCGGCATCACCTGGCTACCCGTTGTACTGCCAGCCAGACAGAAGTCCTGCTGCGCATCACGCCCACGTGTGACCAGAACTTGTTGTGCATCTGCCTCCTGCCTGACGTCGGAATAAGATGGCCCCAAAGAAAGGTACCAGGTCCAGTACCAAGAAAGTTGCTGGTGAGAAGAAGGAACAGAAAAAGGAAGTGCCATTAACCACGACTGGTGGTGTGCCGGCCAAGGTTTTTTTTGGCACCAAAGCGTTGTCCGGGAACCAAGCTGGGAGCAGCACAGCGGTCCAGCAACCCCACCAACCTAGGCCCAAGGGCTTTACTGTCGCAGAGGTAGCCAGTCTACTAACGGGCAGCGATGTTGAAGAAATGTCATTACCGCAAAGTAGTACACAATCAAGTTCAACGCAGGCGCAAACTCAGCAGATCAGTGTGCAGCCGCCGCAACAAGAACAGCAGCAGCAGCCGGCGCAACCAGAACAGCAGCAGCAGCCGGCGCAACCAGAACAGCAGCAGCAGCCGGCGCAACCAGAACAGCAGCAGCAGCCGGCGCAACCAGAACAGCAGCAGCAGCCGGCGCAACCAGAACAGCAGCATCAGCCGGCGCAACCAGAACAGCAGCAGCAGCCGGCGCAACCAGAACAGCAGCAGCCGCCGCAACCAGACCAGCAGCAGCAGCCGCCGCAACCAGAACAGCAGCAGCAGCCGCCGCAACCAGAACAGCAGCAGCCGCCACAACAGCCCACCATAGTAGTTGTTGCTCCTGACGTAGGGGCATTTCAGGAAATCGAGCTTCCTGCAGACAAAGCGGAGCGAAGTCAAACCACTGTTTCAGAACATCTATTGTCTTCCAGACCACCAGCAAGGAAAAGGAGGCTTAGTCCATCATCTTCTTCTTCAAGCCCCGCTTCTGATGATCGTGATGACACTTGGGTCCCACCAGCTCGGTCTGAGAGTGAAGTACGCCACAAGACATTGCTTCTGAAAAGGAAGGTCCCAGAAAAACTTAGAGTTATGGAGGTAGATGTAGAAGAGGGGGGTGATGATGTTGATGAAGACGAGCCAGTCATCACGCACATTACTCCCGCCCCAAAGGGATTGGAGACCGACATTCTAACCCTATCCAGAAAGGCTGCTACTGAGTGGGATGCAGCACGGATCTCACCAACACAGGTTACACCACCACTACCTCCAGCTGCCATATTTTCCAAGGCCCGGCAGGGACCTACATCCAGCTCAACCACCTCAGTAGGAAGTGGTAGTAAAAGTCACAGTGTAGGTGGACAGGGTCACATATTTTCAAGGACCCCCTCAAGTTCATCTGGTGTTGAAAGTGGCACATCCAGCAGTGCCAGAAAGTTCTCCTCCCCAGTTTGGGACTTCTTTTCTGTTAGCGCCAAGGAGGAGAACATTGCTATATGCGCAATTTGTCGGCAAGGTGTTCGGCGTGGTAAGCTTGGTACAAACTATGGTACCGGAGGACAAGCAAGTCATCTCAGAATACACCACACTATTGTGTGGGAGGATCACCTACTTAAGTTAAAAGAAAGTAGGAAAACTAAACCCTTTGAAGTTGGTCAGGAATCAGGGAGCGATATTATTGTGGTGGCAGGTGAAGAACAGGGAGGCATTTCTAGCCCTGTCTCCAGTAGTGCAGTCACTGCAGTGGTAACGCCCACATCCTCCTCAGTAACATCAGAGTGGCACCGCAGTAAGAGCCATACTCAGAGTGTGGGTGAGACACCAAGGCGACCGGCGGCGAGTACCTCAATGAGACAATCTGTGTCGTTGAGCCTTAGTGGGTTAATGGCACCACTAAGGAAAGTAAGCCAGCCTACCATTGACAGCATGTTTAGGTTGGAGGGGCAGTTCCAACGCAACCACCCAACGGCACGATTGTACAATGCGAAGCTGGCTAAAATGTTAGCGCTGGACCTTCTTCCTTTTTCATTTGTGGAAGGGGTGGGTTTCCTTGAATTTGTGTCTGCCATCTGCCCGAAATGGAAAGTTCCAAGCCGGTCCTATTTCGCAAGAATTGCTGTTCCGGCACTACATCATGATGTGCTGGAATTGGTTGGACAAGCTTTGCAGAAGAGTGCTGTGCACAATATCCACCTGACAACAGACATGTGGACCAGTTGCCAAGCCACAGATTACATGTGTATCACTGCACACTGGATCTCTTTTGTGGGGGTTAAAGATCAACTATCTGCACGAGGTGTTGTTGACACAGCTGCGATTTTTGAAGGTACTCGGAAACATGCAACTGTAGCCATGTTCGCCATGGAGAAATCTCATACGGCTGAAAACATTTTAGAAGAGTTTCGCACCAAGGTTTTGGAATGGCTGCAGCCCAGAGGGCTTGGTATTGGTTTTGTTGCCACAGACAATGGCAGTAATGTACTTAAGGCCATGGAACTTGGTTCCTATTTCAGGGTTCCGTGTTTGGCACACTGCATAAACATTATAGTGCAAGACTTTCTGAAAAAAGAACCCATAGTAAGCAATTTACTGTCCATCTGCCGAAGAATATGCACTCATTTCAGCCATTCTTTTAAAGCTCGGAAGCAGCTGAGGATCCTCCAACGTGAGCGTAGGGTGCCAGTCAAGGCACTCATCCAGGAGGTGGCAACACGTTGGAACTCAACGTATTACATGCTTGATCGTCTGTACGAACAGCACAGGTCACTCAATGATTATGTCTGGTACAGAAGCAGTGATGCTAGTGTTAAAGGCATGACCCTTCAGAGGGAGCAATGGACCCTAATTCAATGCCTGACTGAGATGCTGTCTCCTTTTGAGGTCTTCACACGTGAAGTCAGCAAGGAGGACTGTACAATGGGCCAAGCGATCCCATTGTTGCAAATGCTAGAGCATGAGCTGAATAATGTGTCTGAATCCTACAAAGGTGTAGAGGACAGAAGGCAAGCCCATGACTTGGTGGAGAGCTTATCCAGGCGCTTATCAGAAAATGTAAGGATACAAAATAAAATTTTGTCACAAGACCATTACATTTGTGCCACAATTCTGGATCCACGTGCAAAATTAGGACTATTCCTTTCTTTTTCCGACACTGATGTTGCCCGCTACAAAAGTTGTATAGCTGAAGCAGCCATCAAGTTTGAAAACGAAGGGCTGCTAATTAAAAGCCCGCCACATCAACCCACAACAAGTACTGATACTGAAGCAGGCCATGCAGAATCAAGTGCAACTTCGTCGGCTGAGGGCAGTGCGGTTGGCTCACAATCGCAACACTCACCATCACCATCGACTACAAAAACAATAACTGGATCATTCAGCCGAGTACAATCATTATCAGATTGGTATGTAAAGATGGGCCGTAAGCACAGTGCTGATGCACAGAAAAAACAGCACAAAAGCTTACCAGCAGCAACCCTGAACATTGAGCGGATGGTCCAGGCCTATCTGGACGACCCAACAGAGGTGTACGTTGATCAAAACCCAGTGCAGTATTGGTATAGGAAAAGGTCTGAATGGCCACAGCTCAGCAGGCTGGCAATAAGCTATCTGGCTTGCCCTGTCGCAAGTGTCTCTTCCGAACGTGTTTTCAGTGCTGCTGGTTCCATTGTAACCTTGAGAAGGACCAGTCTATCTCCCAAAAACGTGGAGAGGTTAACAATGATCAAAATGAATCAGCACTTCATACCACCGAATTACACAATGCATGAATCAACAGAGGAAGATGAGGACAGCGGCTCAGGTGACGGAAGTATTGTGTCAGATGATTACCTACTACTGGACGATCCCCCAGAGTTTGAGGACGAGCTATACTTCCCTGACAATTAGGCTCGCACTTACTGTCTTCCTCCCTTTTTTCCCCCTTTGTTTGTGTCTGTTGTTCCGGTTATAAACTTGTGAATCGCAACCAATGCATTATCACCGTCTTCTAATCTTCTAATTTAAGATACAAGTTTCAGGTGTCTGCCATTTGACACTACAGTCCTCAGAATCCAGCTCCTCCGCTCGATCATACTGCATCTCCTGGTCAATTCCATTTCCCTCATGAATGATGATTGGATGATGGTAACAACAAATTCAAACTTTCCTCGTCCTTCCAAAACAAGTGGACCATGAATCTGATGACTTCTATAGCTATCCTCCTTCAGAGCCGAGAGAGACTGCCCATTAACTGAAAATAAGATGCAACAGGTAATGATTGATGCCATGCATTGTCCGCAGAAAAGCAGACTGAGTGATGTAGATTTTGTTGTGTGTGTTGCGCATGAATGAATTGATGTAATTGTGCACTGCCAATAATCAACTTTCTACAGAACACACTAGTAATTACTAATTTTCCTCTTCTGGCAAACAAGAAATGTGTACTTCTCTCCTGCATCTTGGTGATACATTGCTTTTAATTCAATACAGGAAGGGCACTCACTCAATCTGCGCAATGCAAATGACTGTGACTTAACAGCACCGTCCATCATGATGATGGCGAAAGAGACGGCCTGCAGCGTTAACGAGATGAGATGCAACAGGTAATGATTGATGCCATGCATTGGCCGCAGAATAGCAGACTGAATGATGTAGATTTTGTGGTGTGTTTCGCATGAATTGATGTAATTGTGCACTGCCACTAATCAACTTTCTACAGAACACACTAGTAATTACTAATTTTCCTCTTCTGGCAAACAAGAAATGTGTACTTCTCCTGCATCTTGGTGATACATTGCTTTTAATTCAATACAGGAAGGGGACTCACTCAATCTGCTGCGCAATGCAAATGACTGTGACTTAAACAGCACCGTCCGTCATGATGATGGCGAAAGAGACGGCCCGTTAACTTAAGATGAGAAGTAACAGGTAATAAATGATGATAATTAATGGCATGCATTGGACACCTGACTCTGAGCTATTGATCTTTGTGTTTGCGTTGTTTGTTGTGCACAAAGTGAATGATGTCAAAGTGTACTAGTGTTAATCTATCTTTCTGTACACAATAAAGAATGACTCAAGTCAGTAATATTTATATTTCTACTCTTGTTGTGTTCTAAAAATTACACTTGTACTGCAGGCCGATCTTCAGTCAGTAGAAGTATCAGAGCTGATGATGAAGTCAGGAGGATGTTTCATGAGTGGCATAAAACGGAAAAGCCTAAAGGTAAACACGTGAACCACAACCACAGCACACCCAAATGTCTGTGTAGAAGTTGAATAGAGTGTAGCGGTGGGATGACTGCAGTGCATTGATTTTACTAACTTTAACTGTAAAATGCTATGTCTGGAATGGATAATGTGCTTTGCGTTTGTCCAACTCTTTGAGAGAAAAAAAAAAAGGACTCTAAAGTGTTAACGTAGGATGTGCTAATGGTAAGCACTGTGGGCCTGATCTCTCCTGTTACTGTTGAAGGTCTATGCTGGAAACAGACTACAGTAGAGATGATGCATATGCATACATGCCACCTCGGAAAGTGTTCTTGTTGCACTACACCATCACTTGTGCATTTGTTTTCACTTTCTTTCTGAATATCCCCTTTGGTTTTCAATCTAAAATTACAGGCCGGGCCTTGTCCAAAACTTTGTAAAACATTACAATGCATATTAATTACCTTACCAATCAATCACCTTTTTATTCCAGCCGGGCAGTGGCGAGTGGTGAGGCGACACACCCAAGATTGATGGACGAGAGGAGCAAGAGGAATGCCGAGATGCAAAAAACCAGTCCACATTTTTGACCAGGATAACACAGTAACAGTATCCACTTTTCACTTCTTTTAAATAATTTGATTAATATCTTGTATACATTCTTTACAACAGTGTGTTCTTGGAGTTGTTATTATCAATCATCATTACGTTTGCTCTGTGTTTACGATTCTTCACTACCAATATTTAAAATTTCTATTTGCTATCTGTTAAAGTTTTAAGGCCGGAACAGAACAAGAAATAGAAGTGTATGTAATCCGGGTCTCATCATGCATGCATTTCCTTTTTTATACCTTAACATATGGAATGGATATGGTATGGTAGTCTTCAATGATTGTCGTTTGTTTGTCTATGTATGCATACTGTTTTTCTATGTCAAACCTTTCCCAAAATCCCCCTTCCCATCCAATCACCGGACCCTAACCCTCTTCCCCCGGGCTGTGTGACTTATTGTCGAGGTGTAACTAAATTAAATGTACACCAATACTTAATCACACACTTGCTGGGGCGGATGTGGTGAAAGCAACACTACTTCAATTTCAATGCAGAGCGATGATCTTCTTCTGCTTGCCCACCCATGAGTAGGATATTTCACAGGTTATTTTATTTAACAAAGGAACATATACCTCAGCATGAATTGCCGGCATTGATTTGATTTGTTTGTTGTCATTCCTCATATACAGCACTAACTGTTAGACTGTAGGCATAGCCAAGTCGACAAAACTATAGTTTGTAACTCTGTCTAGTAGGCTATCCTCATAATATCCAGCATTCATTTTTTTTGTCAAATATTTGAGCATATAATTGTTGCTCGGTAAATTCTGTGATGTACTTCATTCAACTACTCCTCTAACAGTCTCTCAAAGGCGATTGACTATCTCCTTTTCTTTTTTTGGAAATGCTGCTACCCTGCCAGTGTATACTACTACTATACTACCACCACCACCCCAATCATGGCATGTATGAAAAAGGAAACCATCTTCACCATGCAGCCAGTGCTGTGCCACAGTTGGACATAAACATCAAGCACCGGTAAGAGAGAAGTTTGGGGGAGGCAGAATCAATAATGGACATGTTGTCAATGATGTCAGTTTCAAACACCACTCCAAAGAATGCATAGTAGGACCAGTCAATGAGTGAGGTGTGTCGCATCTATCTGTTTGTGTCTTATACAGTCAGCAAATTATTGAAATCAAACACACGCTATGGGCGGCCATGCACCAGCAAAGAAACAGTGTGATGTAAAACAGTTACCCCACCTACAAAACATTAACAACATTGCATGTAACATAGAAAAATATATTTAATTGACCCTAACAAATAAACTAAACCCACAAAAGCTGACCCACCCCCCTCCCTAACCCCAACGACTGTCCATAGAAATAGAGAACGCCCAAACGAGTGAGGAAACAAACAGGAATTAAAAAAGGGGCAGTGACAGGGACTAACTGGTGGGGCGGGACTGGAGGAGGACACGAATCTGGTCCTCTAAATGGGCGACGCGGCGTCTAAGGCCGCGGCAGTTGCAACCACAGTGGGGGGGGGCACCGGAGATGGCACGGTGGCGGCGGGCAGCCGCCAGACGGTGGCGCCGTACCGCTGGAGGGCGGTGGCTGGGGCCCGGGGCACTGGAGGAGGCTTCAATTGCTGCTGCACTCTCCTCCTCCTCCTCGGCTAGGACCACCAGCCGCCGGTATTCCTGCTGGATTGCCTCCAGCTTCCGGCGCCGTGCCTTGGCGGCCAACTCCTTCCGGTTGATTTTCGGAGTAGCTGTGTATCAAAAAGAAAAAAACAAGACAATTGTAAAATATAGTCTTAATAAAACAGTAGGACAAGGTAATTATTTATACACATAGTGGCATGGTAGAGTAGCACTATAAAATAAAGCACAGTAGTACATAACATTTTAAATGTCGCCCGTCCTTCTTCCTTCCACCTGTCTTACACTTTTTAGTTGAACAGTGCACCAGGTGCTCTTCTCCATAAAACTTTCAAAGCGGAGTTGAAATCAGATAGATGAGGCCATTGGTTACTCAATACTCTGGCTCCTAGTCCTATACCAATTAAAGGGAATTCTAGTCTTCTAGTTCACTCTTCAAACGTCCCCAAGAACTCATACTTACTTACGACATCGGATAGCGGGCGGACTTTGTCCGCCCGCCATCCGACTGCTAAAAAGGGTGGGGGTCCCGTGGGGACAATTAATTAGGATGATGCGCCCGGCACAGTGACGCTGAAAGCAATGCTAAAATGTTGTGCTGCTTTTCCAAGCACAACATGACGGGCCTCGCACGGAGCCTGTCACGTTTTGCTTTGAAAGTCGGGGGGTACCATAGCATCGGTAGGTACCCTCCATGGGGGCCCCCAAGCATACTCTGCAATGTGTGCATGCCTTTCCGTGGCGGACGGTAATGCCGCCACGCAAAGGCATTCCAAAATGCAGATTATATGGCTGCCGGTGTGGTGAGAGAGACACCACCGCCATATTGAACCCTTTTCCGCCTAGACATGTCTGAATATTTTCTACAGGGATGGCGGGAGGTTTGCCCCTGCTGTGACGGCAGTGAATTCCAGCCAGCCCGGCGGGGGCAATACGCCCACCATCCTAATGGGGCCCTAATTCACAACTTTACAGTATACATATACATACAGTACACCTTTGCAGTGAGTGTGCTGTCAAGTTCAACAATAGTTAAAGATTATGAATCTAACTTACCACCGCCTGCCACTGGTGCTGCCACTCCCCCTCCGTTGCTATCTGCAACTGCCGCATCCTCGCCCTCTGCGTCGCCTTCGCTGGCCCCAGCAATGGTGGTCGGTAGTGCGCCTAGAAAACATTACACATTTATTAGGCAACATATACACCTCCCCCCTATTGATCAGTAGCAAGGTTGAAAAATGAGTTAATACTAACATAAATCACTAGTACAAATCAGGTAGTAGTAGAGTAGACACTAAGTTATATGATCATTGTAGCATTTGCTTGATTAGCCCTAGCCATGCACATGTGACGTTACCTTTACCTTGCAGCTTCTTAAGACACCTTTGAGCCCACATGACCTGCCTCACACTGCTACTGTCTAGTCTACGCGCTGCGTACAGGCGGTCAACAAACATTAACAAGCCACTTTTTTAGGAAGAACTGGTGTACTACTGTTACTGTTAGTCCATATTGCTTATCCATAGATGCTACACTTTTTGGCACGGCTGAGAAATGCTTGCAAGTTGCAATATACTAACGCACACCATTTCCTTTTTTCGCATTACAGACGCAAGATTCGCTTCTACGAACCAGAGCTTCTGAACGATGCACCAACTACCAGTACTAGGTTCTTCTGAGGTGAGGGGTCCCTTCACTCACATCTTCATTTATAAATGTATATAAACTAAATTGCTATATGATGGTGGTGCTGCCTTCCACCACTTCAGTTATCATGATTTAATTCCCAACTGTATTAGTGTAACAATGTATTTTGTTTTAATGTTATTGATTTGCCGGTTGGTGCTGCTAAGATAACAGTGTACAGACCTTCTCAAATTGAAATAAAAATTTTAAACTTACATAGACTTTGTGGTATTTGGTGTGGAGTGGACTAACTTACACGATTGAGCAAATTAAAGTAAGGGTGTGCATGTGAATTGCTTCCACGACAGAGGTTGGGTGTGTTAATGTTCTGGGTTGTCTACTTGTTGGTTGTCTTGGGGGGAGGGTTCCGAGACCTAATAGGTATGACAAGACAGTACTATAGTCAAGCAGTGGAATTGTGGTGGGTGCGGAATTTCTGATTGAGGTGTGCAAGGAAGGTCCAACCTACCATCACCAACATCCTATTTTCTGGTGCAAATGTATGTGCAAGATCCCTACAACAGTTGTATGTCCTATAGGGTATCATATCAAAATATTAAGAAATCTGGTAGGGCTGTTGCTGTGAATTTTCAAAGCCTAAACATCAACAAGAGTAAAAAGTAGTACAAGACAACGACCCAACGGATTGTACGAGCTACTGGTGAATATGAGTTTTATATTACAACCTTTCACAAAGAGTGGCACTGGGCAAGACTAGCTACTACAGTACAGACAGACAGACTGATAGTATGTAGTAGTACTCAGTCATCATAGCGGAGGCAGGGATAAGCTTTTTGAAACCGTACAGATCGAAGGATAATTGGTGGTAAAAAATAGCATTTGGAAACACACTATAGTTCGGGAGAAATGGAGCAGTAAAAGTTATGGAATAAGAAATATTATTAAAAACAAGAAGACTTACTGGGGCCAGCAGAGGAGCCCTCAGCGGTGTCCTCCTCGTGGTGTTCCTGTCCCGCCGACTGCCCAGTCCCTGCCCGTCTGCCCCTGGGTGCTGATGAACAGGAAAGATATAAGAAAGACAAACATTGATGGATGGTGTCAACTTAAGCAAATACAATTTTTATCAACAACGGTCAAAAAACACTAATGTAAACAATTGCAATAACTACATTGACCGATCTCATCTGGTCAACATGTAATATCGGGGGATTCGCAGTTCGACTACTTAAGTTACTATTTATCAACAGTAATCCATTCTTCCATTCTGATTCCAGAAAACTAAGTTACAAGTAAGCCTAAGTATTAGTACAACCTACCACCCAACCTAGCCCACCTATTCCAGGCATGCCAATTGTACATTAAGTATGCATTTCGACTGTATTCCTCAACAATGTGTATGATCCAATCATGGAGGACACATTAACATGACTACATTTTTTGTATATACACAATTTTGGTTTGATTGATGCTCATCTGCTACTGCTAAGTAACTGCAAAGCCTACCTCCACTCATTGAACAAACTAGAAAGGTTCTAAAGACTGGCGTACTAGCAGCACGTCACGTAACTGAGTGAGGGGGCATCACGCATACCACTAACCAATTAGAAGCTCATACAAAGTACCTAAACCTATGTATCAATCCGCCCCTATCTATTAGTGACAGGACAAAGTAAGGAGTGGACATGAGTCACTGTAGCATTACGTAACTTAATTTCTCTAAAATAAACTCGTAAAGAATCACGCTAAGCAAGCGCAAACGCAAAGCTGCAAACAAGTAAGATTAGTAGTAGCGCAGAAGAGCACCTGTGTCATAATCACAGAAGACTTTTAAACATTATTAACCTGGAATGTATTGCAAGCAGCAACATTCTATCTGGTTGGAAGGAAAAAAAGATATTCGCAATATATAACATAGAGCAGAAGAACAGACACAAAGTTGTAATAATTAAATAGGTACTCACCAAGCCCCGGGACCTCCACTCCTAGCAGGTCCAGCAGGTCCTGCTCACGGTCCAGGATGTCGGACCACCGGTGCGTCAGCTGTGCCTGGGTGCGCCGGACCCCAGAGATGCGAGACACTGCCCGGCGCACCTTCCCCCACCGCTGCCGACGCTCCCGGAGGCCGTACCCGGACCCAGGCCTGCCACCTGCTGCCAGGGTTGAGGGGAGGTGGCGCTGCACAAAGAAAATTAGTGCAGCCAACTCCGCCTCCCCAAATAAGGCCCGTGCATGCACCCCTTGTGGGCGCCGCCTTCCGCAAGGAAGGCGGTCGCGGCTCTGGCTGCGCCGGCGAACAGCCCTGCCCTTGGACATGGTTCTGGGGACGGGGCGGGAAAGAAAAGGTAAAATAAATAAAGGAGTAAAGGAAATAAATAGCAGGCAATACAAAGAGAAAAAGTAGCTAAAAAACAAAAAAAAAGGTACACAAAAACCAAAAATATAGAGGCAGGAAAATAGTTAGAGAAATAATAAGTAATAAAGATCCGAAAAAAGTGGCTATAAACAAAGGATTGAAAAGATTTAGGGAGGATTGAAAATCAGGCCCCAGAACCATGCAATAGAGTGGAAAACAAGATGGCCGCGCCCGTTGCGACCACGTGCGCAAGTTCGCGCGATATTTTCTCCCTGAGCAAGCAAAAAGCAACGCGATCAAGTAAAAGCGATCGCGAACAGGAAATATCGACCGCGAACATGCATTGCGCGACCCGGAACAGGAAGTAAACAACGCCAGAGGGCGGGACAAGTGAAAACAAGATGGCCGCGCCCATGAGCGACCGCATGGGTAAGTTGGCGACCCGCGAACACGCAAAAAATACCGCGAACAGGCGGCAAAAAACTTCCGCATCTTCGCGATATTTCCGGCGTGTTTGCGGAGATTTTCTGCAATCTCGCGATAATTTGCGGAGGTTAATTCCGCAAATTCCGCCCACCCCTAGTGCATGGTCGGAGGTAAAAATTGACCCAATCTCCGATGATTGAATAGCTGGAAGTAGGGGTTTACTAACTAAAATATAATCAATCCTAGACCGTGTTTGATGAACATTGGAAAAAAAAGTAAACTCAAGAGAGTCAGGGTTACAAGTTTTCCAAACATCATATAATGGACGAGAGGTAATGGCTGAATGGAAAGCTTTGTGGGTTTTATCTGGATGAAACTTGCACTTAGATTGTCTGTCAGAAAAGGGGTCAATCCATTGGTTAAAATCACCAGCAATAATAATATTAAGGCAGTCAATGGAGGAAAGTAAAATCTTAATGTTATGCCAAAATTTAGGATCCGGTCTGACCGGGCCATAGATATTTAATAAGACCAAATCTTTGCCTTGCACAACAACTTTGTGTAGATAAAATTTGTACATGTAACGACTTATGAAACAATATCGCAACACCCCCTTTTTTACTAGAAGCAGGAGAGTAAACAACTTGACCCACCCATTGTCTTTTAAACTTAAGCGATTCTGCTTCAGTACAATGTGTTTCTTGAATAAAAGATATTTGAGAGTTTAATTTGGATAAATGGGAAAGTACCTTCTGTCGTTTGACGGGATTTCCAAGACCACGAACATTCCACGTGACAAAATTACACATGATGGAGGGACAGAGGGGCAATACATGTAAAGAGATGAGACACTTCAGGGATACATCTAAAAAGAAAAAGACGCCACAAATAAGATAAATAGAAAAAATATGCTATACAACTACGAACAGTACTGATGAACACATGCGAGGAATAGAATCTTGTTGAGTAAAAAAAACATATAAAAAGAAAAAACGAAGAGGTGAAAAAAGAAAAAGGGAATAGAAATAGAAGGAAAAGAAGATAGATCAAGGAAAGATATCCAGATCTAAAGGAAAGCAACAATAACTGATGCATGGGGCGTAACAGCACTGACAACAGATGAAGCGACAGAGGGAGAGATAACAATAGAACAATTATAGACAGCCATAATAAATAAGAAAGCTAATAGAAACAGGAACATTAAGGACGATACGAGGAACCAGTTGCAGAAGCCGTAGGAAGGTTCTGGAGAAAGGACTTCAGTTTAAGAGGGTCATCAAAAGAACGAGTGGAGCCTTGGTGAGTAATTTTACACAGACAAGGGTGGAGGATACCATAACGAATATTCAATTGTCTCATTTGAGGGCGAAGAGCCAAAAATTCCTTCCTTCGTGCATTAGTAGCGTTAGACAAATCCTGTGATATGAAGATGTTATGACCCGACAATTTAAGGTGACGTTTTGCTTTGGCTGCAGAAAGGACTCGCATTAAATCAGTAAATTCCAAAAACAACATGATGATTCCTCTAGGTTTGGAAGCCTGAGGTTGAATGCGACCAAGTCTATGAGCTCGTTGAATATTTAATGAAGGTTCAGGTGAAAGGTCTAAGAGTTCTGGCAAGAATTTCTTTAGGAAGAGAAGCATATCCGGACCTTCAAGATTTTCTGGCAGACCATAAAGACATAGATTGTTGCGTCTATTACGATTTTCAAGGTCCTCAGTGTGAAGCTTGAGACGTTAAATTTCCTGTTCCAAAATCGGGATTTTAGTAGTTGCGTCATGAACATCACTGATGCGTTGCCCCATATCTAACACCTTAGCTTCCATACTAATCCATCTATCCTCAATTTGCTGCAGCTTCTCCTTAGTCGTGGTCATAAAAGATTTAAGACCCCTCACCTCATCCAAAATAGTGTCAAGAACAGGGTTTTGAGAGGATAATATGGGTGAGGGAGGGTCATTTTTGGCTCTCTTGGGTTTGGTACCTGAAGACGAGACTCTGACCGAAATTGGAGCTTCATTAGCCATCTTGGAATGGTGTGTAGGGCGAGAAGAGATTTTTAACAAAGATTTCAGTCTGCCTATATGCCTAGAGAAGGCACAACACTAATCAGCGAGGCTCCAGAGAAAAAAAGATACCGAAAAACAATATTCAGTAGAAGAAAGAGAAAAAAAAAAAAGAAAAGAATTGTGTCACCCTCTGTCAGCACTCTAATAATAATTACCAGGCATCCAAGATGACGTGGCGTTTATTCAGTCACAAATCAAATTATGAAGAGGCTAGAAGGTGTGACAAGAATGTAGTAAAAAGATTAAAGCAAGCACATTGCTGAATGAAAAAAAAAGGTCAGAGGATAAATTGCAGGTGTCAGCACCCTGAAATAATATTCATGACGATTAAATAGAATGTATAAGACCACCAGCTGGTTCAGGGCAGACTGCAGTCAGCATTCACAGTGTTAGAGACTTCTGCCATTATTCCATGTCGATAGTAAAAAAAAAAACAAGAAAAAAACGTTGCCGTGCGTTAATGACAGAAACGCCGGTTTACCTTACAGCTGGCTGCATGAGGCGAGTGACCAGCACAAAATGGCGGCCGTCACTCGCATCCCGATGAGGAGAATCACTGCCGCTGCCGCTGGTTCGGGGAATGAAGAAAAAGCGGTTGAAACGGCATCAATCGCCGCTCCGACCCTTCATAAGCTGAATTCCTGCATTCTGGGACCTGCGAAGGTGAAAAGCAGGCTGTATTCCTGAAGTAAGCTCCGTGGTCGAGCGGAGCTTAAAGGAAAGCCGCCATCTTCGTGCGGCGCGAGACCAAGCCCCCGCTTCGTTTTATTATTAAGCGAAGATTAAGCACCAGGCAAGATTATCCTTTGCTTTTTTTTTTTTCTTCTAAACAAGTCCTAGGGCAGGTCTGCACGGACATAGGGGAAAGGGATTGCTTAAATACATATATGATTAATTTAGTCCTCCCATGCTTTGTTGTCATGTCAATGTTTAGCACCTCATAAAAATACTAGTTTAGTATGATGTATGGCCCTACTGGGGCACAGTGGAAATGGTGTGGAAACATGGAACCTGACAGACAGACGGACTAAGGAGCACCTTGGAATATTTGCATATTTGGATGTGCACGGCAGGTACCTAGACTAGACCCTGGTTAACATGCAGCACCTGAGCACCTTTCGTGGTACTTTATTTACTAGCCCGTGGATTCTGAGGCGCTGCTCCGGGACACAAACAGTGATCTGCATTGTGTCTCTTGACACAGGACATTCTATGGGCATTGGACTTATGAACAGACTTTTTCTGATTGAATGATGGCACATGGTCCCAACAGTAGGTAATTGCTGATTTTATCGGTAGGGTATCCCAAATTATGAACAGAACTGAATGTGGTATTCAGTGAGTTTGTTCCATAAATGCCTGTTACCAGGGCTTTAAGTGGGATGAAAAAACTGGAGAATCCCTCAAAGGGGCGTGGCCAATCTAATTAAGGGCGTGGCTTAAAAACACATAAGCTAAAAAACTGTTTAACACAGTGTGCCGCTGACTTGTATTTTGCTGTTTCTGTCATGGCATCCAGATATATGATACAAGTAACATTATACCTACAACAAGTCAGGACTATTGACTTTGTCAATGGTTGTTAGTTGCATAAGATAAATTAGCAGCAACTGTGGCTTGAATATAATATTGAAAAAGCTTCCACTTAAAGCCCTGGTGGCACCACTTGAATGTTGCTGCTCCTGAGTTTCAAAAAGAGAAGGGAAAACCAGAGATAAAATGACTCGCTTTAAAGGATTTCCCTTCCCCTACAATGGTCACCTGGCATGGCGTCATGCCAACTTCTCCACTAGTGAGAAGTGAGCAGTGTGAGCACGCGCACATCGATGTGCCTGCTGTCACTGCAGTCAGAAATAAAAATGGACTGTCTGTGCCAGGGCACAAAACAGAGCTCGGTAGAGACCTGTTTCAATGCCCCTTTAAAAAAAACTGCCGGTGCCCAGCACCAGTGAAACCCAGCCCACTTAAAGCCCTGCCTGTTACTGCTTATTAGATAGATTTGAGTAAATATGAGATTGTCACATCTGCAGAGGTACTGTAATTACTAGGGGTGGACGTAACTGGCTTAATTCTCTCTATCATAATTACTTGTAATTACCGCAAACATACTCATAATTATGCGTAATTGTATGTGTAGCGTAAGCCAGCATATAGCACTATTTTCCTAGCGCAAAATGTACAATTCCATCCGAAATGGGCCACAGGGTGCATTTTGCAATAAGAAACTAGCACTAAATGCTAGAGGAACAGCAGTAGCCTGCAGCTGCTCTTTCTCTCTTAGTTCAATGTTCCTGTGCTCTGTGGTTGGATTTTTGCCACAAACTACTCTTAATTTCTCTAGATAGTGTAATTTTGGCAATTTTGCATCACAAGAGTAATGCATAATTACTGAAATTACTCGAATTACTCTGCCATAATTGCAATTTCTCACAGGCCAAGTAATTACAGATTAGTACATGTGAACTGATATACTGTTAGCTTGTGTCCAGTTGGCAAGTATAGATTTAGTAGCAACGGTCAGGAAGAGATCTGTCAAGGAGGTGTCCTCCTGAAATAGTTGTGATGGCCACCTGAACCCAAAAATCATTGGACAGTAACAGTAATCTAGATATTAAGTTTAATGTTAAAACTTCTAAGATGCTATGGCTTTGGCCATCACAGAACAGCTGACTTATCTTACATCTTACACTCAAATGACATAGTAGGTCACTTTTAGAAAACCGACAAAGCCAGCCCATGGGGAGGGAAGTAGACTTAGCATGTGCATCTTGTAAGGAGTCCAACATGTTTTGTTATGGACATAAATCAAGATTCTGCAAATTGTACAGCAATCATTCATACATTAAAAGCCAGGGACCAGATATTTGACCACTGCTCGGATTAACAGAATTGACCCTTTCAGTCAACAAGTTATGTTTTACAGAGTTGAGGTTTTTCAGAATATAGATATTTTATTCAATTTAGATGTCAGCGACCGTTCTGCAAGAGTTTGAAGGGAAAATAATCAAAATGTAGTGTTTTGAAAGAGATTTTTCAGTGGGCAATAACTTACAAAATATCACACAGAGGAGTAAGGAAAGGAAGAAGTGTACAAAAATGTGTGTACATAGAAGACAATGGCATGTGTACAATGTGCTGTTTCTAACTCTCCAGACGTCTATAAGGTTATAATCCTTAACTAAGTTTTTAAGCTCTCTCCAGGATTTCACTGGAGGTGTAAATTTGACCCTCGATGTTCGATCCAGCTTATCATCTAAAATCAAATTAAAATCACCCCCTAAGATAACTGGCCCTGTGTGATCTAAAAGAATTGTTCTAAGCTTCAGGAGTGCCCCTGGAAGATCTTGATTGGGGCCGTAATATACAGCACATACAAAAGGGTTACTCTGGCACTGTAGAGACGCCACCAACCACCTTCCTGATCGATCAGTGTCATATTTCACCACCTTAATTCCTGCGTTAGCTCTAATCAATATTGCTACCCCTCTAGTGCTACCATTCTGGTCAGAACATAGGACTTCCTGTATCCATCTAGCCTTCCCCAGCTCGGTCTCACACTCTTTTTTCTCTAAGTGGGTCTCTTCCAATAAACAAACCTGAGCCCCTGTCCTAAATAAATATTCCTTAACCCTTGTAAGTTTCCTCTTATCTCTTAGGCCATTCACATTCCAACTGACAAACTTAATTTTGTTATTCATATTAACCTTTCCATCTACCACCACAGGCCCTGCTCCCTTCCATATCCGGTGTATTTATTGATGTGTATATGGGAATTTTTTTTACCCCTTTTGCCCCAACCACCCAGCAAACCACCCACCCCCCCTGAGGAACCCCTCCTATACCTACTCTGGCGATCTTGTCGCCTGTGGGGGCTCCCGTGATCTGACCTGGATCCTTCCCGTCAGTTGCTAAGAAAAAAAAAAAGAAAAAAAACAGACTCCTGTATATGAGCCGGGTGAACCCTTATCTTTTTTTTTTTCTTTTTTCTTCCTCCTCTTCCCTTTTTTTTATTTTCTCCACCTTTTCTTCCCCTTCTTTTTTTTTTTTCCCTATTATTGTTTTATTTACTTCTCTTTTTTTTAAACTATTTTTCCCTCTTCTTCTTCTCCCCCTTTTCCCCTTCTTCCTCCTCTCTCCTCTTCTCCTTTCTCGTCCCCTCCCATACAGTGAAACAACTAAATTCAATTAGAAAAATTCTGTTAAGGACTCTCTCTTATTAAAGTTATGAAGGAGTCAACTTCATGTGGAGATAGAAAGTTATGGGTCTTGTTCTTCCAAACAACTTTTAGGAATGCAGGGAATTTCATTTGAACCTGGGCGCCCAGGCTCCTCAGATCAGGCATTCTGTTCCCCAGCTCCCACTGCCTTTGTGCTGTGGCTTTTCCTACATCGGACCTAATCAAATATCTGATAGAGTCTATCTGGAGGGTTGTATCAGCTAGTGCTCTACTCAGTACTAGCTCCTTTACCGTATAGGTGAGGAAGTTCACCAAGATTTTCCTAGGTGCCTTCCTCTCCTTATGCAGCCTATAGGGGTCTCTATGAGCTCTTTGAATTTCGGCCTCAAGATCTATGTCAGGCCTGTCTTTTAGTACACCATCTCTAAGCAGGTTACAAATAAATGCTTTAACATCCCCTTTCTCGGCTCCCTCAGGAATCTTTCAAAATTTGAGATTATTCCTTCTCGAATGTATCTCGAGTCTCTCAATGTCCATTTGGAGATTTTTGTTTTGCAGTCTGAGAGCCTCTAGATCTCTCTCATGTCGCTGAGAGGCACCCGTAAGCAGAGACACATCTTCTTCTAACACACCAGTACGCTTAGACACTTCGTCTAATTTAGCCTCCAAATTCGCACATTGATCGTGAATGCTTTTCTGATTTGCCTCAGAGATTGCGAATTTCGATAACAAATCCTCCCTCATGTTTAATAATAAGGACTCTAATTGAGAGAGCCTGGGTCCGGCAGGGGTATCCATAGTCGACTGCGGGGCTCCCCCGTCTACTGGTGGAACCTCGTCTGGAGAGTTAGAAACAGCACAAGGAGGGATTTTTCTTTTTATAGCCGCAGGCATGGCCACCATTCCAGAATAGATTTTTTCCTTATTGATCAGGTGTTACTTGCGGCAGTTGACACTATCGAATATACCCCTGCCATCTTGTCAGACCACTCGACAGTGGAGTTAATCATTACTTTCAAAGTAAAAGAAATACCAAGGAGATGGACCCTAGATAGATCTATGTTATTAGAGGATGAGACAAAAATGGATCTGATAACTGTGACAGAGGATTTCTTTAACAATAATATAGGCTCAGCCAACCAACAAGTGGTTTGGGAAACATATAAAGCGTTTCTGCGGGGTATGCTGACCTCCATGTCAATTGTTAGGAATAGGAAGAATAAGGAGAAAAAGGAGAAAAAGGAAGAAGAGCTTCATAAAATCAAAGTGAAAGAATTGGAACTCCAAGCAGCCTCTGCCAATCATTCTAGTATAAAACCTCTCCTACAAAAGGAACTAGATGCTTTGCGAGCAGACTATCAAGCAGGCTTGGATAAAGTCCTGAAAGGTAGATGGGACGCCAGCAAACTTCAAAATTTTTCTTATGGGGAGAAATGTAGTCGCCTTCTTGCTTGGAAATCTCAGATGGACAGAAATAGAAATATGATCACAAGTCTCACCCAGGGAAGTTCGGGTATTGTCACAAGTGATGATGAGAAAATTAGGGTTGAGGCTGAATCCTTCTTCAAAACGCTGTACTCTGTTAGAATAAACCAATCTCCTTTGTCATTGGAAAGCTGGTTAAGTAAGATACAGCTCCCATGCTTAGCTGAAGAGAATAATAGTTTCCTTGCGTCGGACATAAAGGAAGGTGAGGTCAGAGCTCAGCTGATGAGAATGGCTAAGGGTAAGGCAGCTGGACCTGACGGCCTCCCAGTAGAAATTTACAGGATAATTATAGATCAAATAGTGCAAGTTCTCACAACCCTGTTTAATAAAATTTTTACGGGCGGCGAGAATGCTCCCGACTCATGGGCAGAGGCTACTGTAACGCTAATCCTGAAACCAAATAAGGACCCATTAAAGATCGAATCTTACAGGCCAGTCTCGCTGTTAAACACAGACTATAAGGTTTTTGCCGGTGTGCTTGCAGCCAGACTGGCCAAAACGGTAAAGACAATTATTCATCAGGACCAAAGGCGTTTCATCCCAGACAGACAACTAAACGAACTGACATTTCAGGTTATCGCAGCAATAGATGTTGCTATCAGCAAGAAGCTCCCTTTGACCCTGGCAGCAGTGGATGCTGCTAAAGCATTTGATCAGGTAGATTGGTTATATCTATGGAGGGTCTTGGAAGCCTTTGGCTTCCCAAATAAGTTTGTAACTGCTATGAGGTCTCTTTACCGCTCCCCACGGGCAAGGATATTAATAAACGGTCTTTTAACCTCCTGGGTACCAATTGCTCGCGGAATTAGGCAGGGCTGTCCGCTGTCGCCTTTATTGTTTGATTTGTATATTGAGCCCTTTGTTTGTTTACTTAGATCTGACCCAGCATTTAAACCCTTTAAGATTTCTGACTTAGAACTAAAATTCGCATTATATGCTGATGACCTTCTTATGTTCACTTCAAACCCAGGGGTCGCCTTGCCCAAATTGATAGCTCTAGCTGACGAATTTGGGGCGGTCTCTGGTTACTCCATACAGCAACCAGATCGCTACGATCTCAAAATGAGAATCTAGTCCGCATCCCCAGATTCAAAAAAGTCCGCACAGGAGGTCGTCAATTCTCAGTTCAGGCGGCTAAGGGCTGGAACGCACTCCCTCGCGCCCTCAGACTGGAATCCAACTTCCTTGCGTTCCGAAAAAAATTAAAGACCCATCTGTTCCCCAAATAATACCCTTCGGCTTCCTCCCCTCTCAACAGGATTCAAGCTACATAGCGCGGGGATGCCCTTGGGTCACCAGGCGCTTTAGAAATCGCTTAAATAAAAATAAATAAATTAATAAAGATAAAACCGAAATCATGGGAGGAGGAGCCTAGCGCGCAACCAAGATGGCCGCGTAGATGCGAGGCTCCCGAGGACCTCCGCAACCTCCTACGTTTATCCTGTCTTCATCCTGCATCGGTTGAGGGGACTGTGTCGGTGAGCCTGAGCCGAGGTGGTACCCGTTTCCCGTTTTCGAATCGGACCTCGGGTGCCGGAGTGAGCACCGTTTGAAGTTTGCGGCCTGCTTCTCTCCTGACCCCGGACTCGTGTTTGGGGGCGACCCGGTGGCAAAGTGAACAACAACGGCGGGCTGGGCCTGGCGAGTCGCGTACCCCGCACTTTCACTTTCACTTTCGCGCCCCCTTGCCGTCTTCGCAAGTGGGATCGCGGCGCTCTTTGTGTTGGGGTGGCCTCGCTGGGAGACCCTGCCTGCCTGCCTGCTGTGGCCCGCTCCGCCGTCCTGGGGTGACCCCCCGGAGCTCGTGGCCTTGATTGCCTGCCCTTTACTGCGTGGCTGGTGAGGGTGTGCGACCCGCGACGATGGCCACGAAACAAGATGGCGATCGGTTGAAGGCCAAGTCGACCCGGCGTGGTGCCGCACATCAGGCCAACATCATGGACCGCTACACCCTCCCGAAGGGATCTCCCGGTGGACCGCACAAGTCCTCTGAGGGCCCCCCGGATGCCCCGGATTTGCCCAAAGATCTGACTATGCAAGACGTCATGGGCGCCATTGCTGAGATGAAGGCCTCGGTGGGCCAGCGGTTTGACACCTTAGCCCATAAAATCGACGCGGTCCTCGTTGATGTCAACCTGGTGAGAGCTGATCTCTCGAAGACTAATGACCGGGTCGATTCTTTGGCCCACACCGCGTCGGGCCTCACGACTGAGGTGGCGGCCCTTCAAACGGAGGTGCACCGGCTTCGTCAGGCGAGTGCGCTCATGGATCGGCGCCTGGAGGATTCCGAGAGCCGGGCCCGGAGGAATAATATCCGCATCATCGGAGTACCTGAGGGATGGGAGGAGTCGGCGGTGGATCTCTTTGTGGAGGACCTGATCACTACCCATCTCCAGCCTCGGGGACTGAGTAAATTCTTCGCCGTGGAGAGGGCTCATAGAGTTCCCGGGGGAAGGCCGAAGATCGGAGCCCCTCCGCGGCCTCTTATTGCCCGTATTTTTAATTTTCGGGACAGGGATGCGATTCTGCAAGCCTCCAGACTGCAAGGGCCGATTAAGCTTGAGAACATGGAGGTGAACTTTTATCCTGACTTCACCCAAGCGGTCCAGAAGCAGAGATTGAGCTTCCTGGGCGTCAAGCGGCGGCTTCGGGACATGAACTTAAAATACGCCATGCTCTTCCCGGCCAGGCTGCGAGTGGAGGTGGATGGTCGCACTCACTTTTTTGACCGTCCTGAAATGGCCGGGGACTGGCTGGACACTTTGTCTGGGGGTCGGGATCGGGATGGCGGGGGGGGGGGGCTGCGGGAGGAGAGGGCCCACTGGACCGGGACTGAGGTGCTGATACTGGGACTCACTCTGGACGAAGATGCAGCCACTTTCGGCCAAGCTTAGGGTCTCTCGTTTTTTGTACTCGCTTTCCCTCCTTTGTAGGTGGTGCGGTGTCTCGAAGGGGTACTCTTTCCTCCTCTAGGGGGTTTACCTAGTTTCTATTATATAGGGGCGACAGGCACACTGCAAGTTGGGGGGGCTGTCTGGGCTCATGCAGGGGTGCAGGGAGGGGGGAGTTTTGTTGGGGCTGTTGGGTTGGGGTGGGGTGTTGCTCATTTGTACCACAAGGCAAAAGTATTGTCGTGCTATTCTTAAAGTGCTCTCGGGGGGACGAGTGATTGCTTTCGTTTATGATGGGGGGTAGGGGACTGAGTCTTTTGTCCTGGAACGTTAATGGACTGGGGGACAGGATAAAACGAGGTGTGGTCCTGCAGTTCCTGAAACGAATTTCACCTGACATAGTTTTTCTGCAGGAGACGCACCTCATTGGCAACTCCTTTCGTGCTATGAACCGACGGGGCTACCGCCTTCTGGCCCATTCGGGCTTCACGTCTGGTTCAAGGGGTGTGGGCATCATGGCCAAGACCTCGCTCCCGTTGGAAGTCGATGAGGTGCTCCATGATGACAGGGGACGTTACACGGTTCTGGTGGGTAGAATGGAGGGCAGAGTGATTGTTTTTGTTTCTGTTTATGTCCCGCCAGGGTTGCAGACGACCACCTTTGCGGATCTGGGGCGCCTCCTCCTTGGCCTTCCGGAGGGAATTCTAGTGGTTGGGGGGGATTTTAACGCTGTGGTTTCCGGAACTGAGGACCGTCACCCCCCTAGGGATCTCCCCCGTGCCCAGGCGTGGTTGTCTGGCCTCTTGGACACCTTGGGGCTGGTGGATTGTTGGCGTTTGAAACATCCTACGCAGATACAGTACACCTTTCATTCCGGGGCCCATGGCAGTCTCTCAAGGCTAGATTATGTCCTGGTGCCGGCGGCGCATGCGGGGAGGATCGGGGAGGTGCGCCATTTGGCGCGGGGTATTTCAGACCACTCCCCGCTCTTGTTGCACTTCGATATTCTCCCGAGGGGAGAGGGTAGGGTGGTCCCGATTAATCCCTGGTACCTGCGTTACCCCACCATTCGCGCAGAGTTGGTTAAGTCCCTTAAGCGATATTTTGACGATAATGTGGGGTCTGTGTCATCGGCGATATCGCTGTGGGAGGCATTTAAGACGGTGATTCGGGGGGATGCCCTGTCCCTTATTTCCTATTCCCGGAGGCGCGAGCGGGAGGAGGTGACCCGTGAAATCACTGAGTTGGAGGGTGACCTCGAATGTGGCGTGACGGATGACAAATTACATGTTCTCCGACTCAAGCAGGCGGCCTATAAGGCCCTTGTCACGGAGGCAGCCAGGGGCCTCAGTAGAGAGCAACAGGGGAGACTGTATGATGTGGGTGATAAGGCTAGGAAATTGATTGCGTGGCTGGATAAAAAGGAGAGAGCGAGTCGAGTTGTCCCGTCGATTGAGAGGCCGGATGGTGTGTGTGTCACTGAACCTGAAGACATTGTTGATTGCTTCGCAGAATATTTCCGTGGGGTGTATTCCCCGGTGTCCTCCCGCTCGGAAGAGGATTCCCATGCCCTGCTTAGAGATATCGCGCTGCCTTCCCTTTCGGAGGAGGACAGAGTGTCGTTGGACGCCGCCCCAACCTCTGAGGAAATTGCCCTCGCCATACGTTCGGTCGCTTCCGGCAAGGCTATGGGTCCTAATGGTCTTCCCATCGAATTGTACAAGCTGCGACCGGATACGCTGGCACCGCATCTCCGTGCTATGTTCCTTGCGGCCCGCTCGGCGGGTTCCCTCCTGCTGGACCAGCGTCTGGCTACTATCGTGGTTATTCATAAGGAGGGGAGGCCGCGGGACCGGGTCACATCCTACCGGCCTATTTCGCTGTTGAATGCGGAGCCCAAAATTCTCGCCAAGGTGTTGGCTAATCGGCTGATTGGCGTAGTGTGCGATTTGATTCACCAGGATCAGTCCGGCTTTATCCCTCATCGCAACACTGCGCTTAACCTGCGGCGCTTGCATGGGGTGCTAGCACGTGTCCCGTTCATACGGGAGCCGGCCATTTTGGCGTCCCTGGACGCCACTATGGCGTTTGACACACTTGAGTGGCCATATATTTGGGCGACACTCGCGAAGTTTGGGTTTGGCCCGGGATTCATCGGTTGGGTGAAATTGTTGTACTCTGGACCGCTGGCGCAGGTGGTTGTGAACGGTAGAGTGTCGGCTCCGTTTGAGCTGGGCAGGGGCACGCGGCAGGGCTGCCCGTTATCACCGCTCCTTTTCGCGCTTGCCTTGGAGCCCCTGGCGGAGTGGCTGCGGTGGCATCCTTCTATCCGTGGTCTCCGATGGACCCCCGAGTATGAGGACCGCGTATCTCTATACGCTGATGATATTCTTCTGTACTTGGCTTCCCCACGTAAATCACTGATAGTACTGGTTGATGTATTGCACTCATTGGGCCTCAACTCCGGCCTTGTCATCAACTGGGCTAAATCGTGTGTGTATGTTCTCTCGGGGGAGGATCCTATCCTTCCGCGGGGTTGTCCTATCCAGATCGCCCCGCGGGGATTTAGGTACCTGGGTGTCTTCATTACCCTGGACGCGGAGGCTCGATATAAACAGAACTTGCTTCCCCCCCCTCCAGCGCCTGAAGGAGGACGTCGCTCGTTGGGGGCGCTTGCCGCTCTCGCCGCTCGGCCGGGCGGCATTGTTTAAGATGATGTCGCTGCCACGCTTCCTGTATGCTTTACAGAACACAATGGACGTTGTCCCGGCGCGCTACTTTCGCGAGGTGGAGAGTTTGCAGCGCCGACTGTTCTGGGAGGGTAGACCGCGTATCGCCCTGGCGAAGCTAACGCTCCCGTGGTACGACGGGGGGGTTGCCCTCCCAGATATCAAGCGATATTATTGGGCCTCCCAGCTGGCTGCGATCAATCACGGCCTTTACGGGCCCGCTCTCAACCCGGCCTTTGAGATGGATAAAATGTTACTGCCGGGTGGTGACTATAATCGGGCGCTTTATTCTAACTCGCTCGACACACGTCTGACGGGCCCCACGCGGGTCATGGTACGAGTGTGGCACGCGGCTAACGTGGCGATGGGGTGGAAGGATCGCTTGACCCGGGCGACGCCACTATACGCATCCGAGCGGCTGGGCTCCTTGTGGACCTCGAAGGGTTTTGAGAAGTGGGACATGATAGGCATCAGCAGGGTGGGCGATCTCTGGACGAGGGGGGGATTCAAAACGTTCGATGTGCTGCAGACAGAATTCCAGCTGCAGGACAGGGAGTACTTTCGCTATCTGCAGATCCGTCATGCGTTGTGCTCCGTATTTCCGGACGTTGCCTCCATCCCGGAGTACTCCCCTCTGGAGGATAGAGTGCTAGATGGGCATGTCCCGGACGGCCCGATTTCATTAATTTACAAAAATCTCATTAATGACCGTTCGGGACTGCTGACTGGCCTTCGCGAGGCGTGGAGGGCTGATGGATTGGAGCTGGATGACGAGGACTGGGTGTCTGCGGTGGCCTCCCCGAAAGAGGTGGCCATACCGGCCCGCCTTCGCTTCGTCCAGCTCAAGATACTCCATAGGGTTTATGTTACGGGGCCGAGGCTGATGCGTATGGGCTATGCTGTGGACGGGTTGTGTAAGCGTGGGTGTGGTTCTTTGGGGACCTTTCTCCATATTTTGTGGGAATGCCCGGAGGTGGTGCGATTCTGGCGTGGTGTGCATGAGGTTTTGCAGGTAGTCACGCATGTGCCGCTGCTGCCCGAGGCGAGGAGATGTCTTCTGAATGTGTGGGACCCAACCGACTACTCAGTGCCGCAGACGTGGTGGGCGACTCTGGGATATATGGTGGCCAAACGTGACATTGCGCAATTGTGGGGTTCCCAGAGGTCGTCGACTGTCTCGGCGTGGAAGGACAACATGGATTGGTGTATGTTTCGGGAAAAGGTGGTGTATGTTGCGAGAGGTAAGCCTGGGACATGGGTGAAGGTATGGGGCCCCTGGAACGCCTACCGGGGGGGAATCTGTACCCCGCCGCTACTGCCTGATTCGTCACCGGCCCCGTCTCCTTAGCCTGTTTGTCTTCCCGGTTCTGGGCAATGAGTCTGCTTAGTCCCCGTCCTGACCTAATCCCCCCCTCGATATTCCTATGGATCGGCGGGGTCCCCCCCCTAGGGGAGCACATGCTGTTATTTCCGATTGTGGGTTGCCTTGTGGACTTGTTTTTTGTTGATTATTTATATAAAAATGAAGCCGTTGTGTGGGGTCCGGATGGTGTGGCTACCAATGCCTCTTTCAACTCCTGTGATTTCCCTTCTGCCGCAGCGTGTGTCCTACTGTCTGTATTATATACTCCTTCTGTGTGCTAGCGGCCGGCCTGAAGGTTGTAGGCCCATCTTTGTATATTTTTTGGATTCTGTAATAAACGGCTTCAAAAAAAAAAAAAAAAAAAAAAAACGAAATCATGGAGTGGAACCAAGAGGTTAGTACGGTGGGCACCAAGTCAAAAATGAGATACCTGGGGGTCCTTTTGACCCAAAAAATTGAGGATATCACCAAAATTAATATGGAAAAGGTCTCTAAGGAGGTCTGTGCTTTACTGCAAAGATGGTCATCACTCCCTCTAAACATCTTTGGGAGGGTTAACCTAATAAAAATGATTATCCTTCCTAAACTTACTTTCCTATTTAATTCTATCCCATTATCTTTTAACACTGTATCCATTAAAAAGTTGCAAGGGATATTGGGTTCCTTTATTTGGAACTCTAAATCGCCAAGGGTAGCATGGAAGAAGCTTAGGAGATCTTTAAAGGCAGGTGGTTTGGCCTTTCCTGATCTATTGGTCTACTGCCACGCTTTCCATTTCAAGAACTTTAGACCCTTGGCGGGGGAGATAGAGGCAACATCATTAGGTTTATTATTTCAAGCACTACTACGAGATATACCACAGGGCCAATCGCATTTTCTTTTTAAGTTTGGAGACCCAAAATTTTTCAAAAAAATAAGACTAAAGATCCTGGGGACAGCTATTAGAAACTGGGTCTTTGTGAGGCAGAAGCTCGATATTCCCTATTACTCAGTGCAGGCTCCAATCTGGGATTCCCCTGCCTGCCTGCCTTGACGATTTACTATCTCGTCCTCTTGGGGCCGCTGGGATTGAGCGCTGGGGGGATCTCCAGGTTGGCTCACAGCTTCTCAGTTGGGAGGCAGTATCTGGTCTTACTGGGGGTACTCTTAATAGGTTTAAATATCATCAGTTATCCAGATGGTGGCTATCTAAGCCCTGGAATCTCAATAACCCTAATCCAAAATTTGATTTAATATATAGGAAAAATAAGTGGAAAAAACAAATTTCATACTGGTATACAGCTATGTTAGAAGCTGAGAACATCTGCGAATCAGAGATACAAAAGCTATGGAATAATCTACTAGTATTGGAGAATGTGGATTTGGTGGATATTTGGGTTGACTCATTTACTATCTTGCAGGCTGTGGTAAAACCGGCAACATTAAAGCGGAACCATTTATATACCATGTATAGGGCATATATATCCCCAAAGAAACTTATGAAATTCGCCAATCTAGATTATCATTGCCCAAGATGCAGATTCCTGGCCGCAGATGATGTGCATATGTTGGCTGTATGTCCAGAAATAAAAAATTATTGGGATTCGGTACAGGGTTTCTTGGGGGAGGTTCTGCAGACACCAATAGTAATAACAATTAATACTATTCTTTCCGGACTAGGAGTTGCCTACAATATTGAGGATATTAACACAAGGTTCATTTTCTACGTCATACTCCTAGCCAGGCGTGAAATATGCAGAGCCTGGAAAGATCCATTACCTCCATCTTTTTCAAACTGTCTTAAACATGTTATTGTTACCAGTAAGTCAGATATGGCATGTGATCTCACAAGTTTTGATAAAATTTGGAAGCCCTTGGTGGCATGGCAAGATAGGTAAAGGTAAAGGTAATTTGGTGTTCCTATGATTTATCTTGGGCCCTGTCGGTTCCTAAATCTCCCCAGTAACGCAGGGAGTCAGTTTTGGCGTGAAAAGGAGTGGATTGAGGGATTAGGCATGGCTCTGTATGAACTTGGTCGCTTAACATTAGGGCCGGATAGGATCGACCTTTTCAAATTGAGTTGCCTAAGCTCCCTTTAAGAATTCCATAATGGTATATGAGGAAACCAAAAAAACAAAAACACAAAAAAAATGTGTACAATGTGGAAAAACTGCCCTCACTCACAAAATTGTGACATGCTTCATCATAGGGTGTGCTACAGACACCCCCGTACAGACCAATGCCTGGGGTGGAGCAACAGGGAGGGGAAGACAAACAATGAAATGTTTTGGCATCACCGAAGAAAAAGTGCAGACAGTGAAGGTTAAAACTAACTCAGATGTGTACCCACTGTCAAATTTATTCCGGGGCCATCTGGCTAGATTAAATTCCTGAACGACGGAGGTAAAAGAAGAAAATTAGGATTCCATTACCCCTCCTTTACTGCCAAAGTGGCAACATGTTTCTTTTGTGGAAGGTGTGACCATAGAGAATGGGTCACTCTGTATTCATCAGGACCTTTCGGAATCCAAAAAGGGAGGTCCCCTCTGATCCTACCTCCGGTATCTGTGGAGAATGCTCCTAGTCATGCAGAGATATCTTGAACAACACACAAATTGTGTTCTGTGAAATACAAAAGTAAGAATAAAAACACAATCAAATCAAATCAGGAGAATTTGTATCGCGCACATATCACTCGTATGAGTCTCATGGCGCTTGCAGACTGCTCGAGTGGATGGACCAGATCTAATTAACATAAAGCCAGGTTTTCAACTCTTTACGGAATTTGCCATGTTCTGGTATGCTACGAAGGTGGAAAGGCATTTTGTTCCAGAGCGATGGTGCCAAAAAGGAGAACGAACGGCCTCCTTGCCTGACAGTGTTAATTCTTAACGGAGTCAGCAATGCCGCATCAGTGGAACGTAACGTTCTGGACGGGTAATACCACTGTAGCTTTTTTCGCCAATATTTTGGACCGGTTCCGCACAAAAACTTATGCGTGAGACATAATATTTTAAAACGTGCTCGCTTTTTAACCGGGAGCCAATGAAGGGTATTAAGACAGGCTGCCTAAGGGGATCTATATGGATGGTCAAGAACCAATCTTGCAGCAGTGTTCTGTAGAACCTGAAGTTTGTTCGTGAGATCTTCATTTATTGGCAGCAACAGTGCATTACCATAGTCCATTCTATTTATTATCAATCCTTGTGTCAGGGGTTTACGAGCCTCAATGCGGAGCCATCTAAAAACCTTTCTAAGGCTACGCATGACGCCGAAGCAGGTGCCAATGACATGTTTAACATGGCTACGCATGGATAGACAATCATCCATGTGAAAGCCCAAGTTACGGACCGTGTTATTTGGGGCAGGATCCAAGCCTAGAAGGCCACCAGTCATGTGAGCAATGGTTGATAGCTTTACCAAAAAGCATAATCTCCGACTTGGTCCCGTTCAGCTGGAGATGGTTAGATCTCATCCAATTATCAACGTTGATAAGACAGTTTTTAAAACGTTGTTTGGTATCGTTTGGGTCGGGACCTAAGGGGATCAGAATCTGCGTGTCATCAGCATAGGATATGACATCAAAGCTGTGTAATCTGATCACCTCAGCCAAAGGGGTCATGTAAAGATTGAAAGGAGTAGGGCTCAAGATAGAGCCCTGTGGGACTCCCATTTTTACCGATCTTTCACAGGAGACAAAATTTTCCATCTGGACGCTAGTAGTGCGTTCAGATAAATAGCTGATAAACCATTTAAAGGCATTCCCCCTGACACCCACCTCCCAGAGTCTTTGTTCAAGGATCTTATGGGAGATGATGTCAAAAGCAGCAGACAGGTCGAGCAGGAAAAGGATAGCCGATTGGTGTTTGTCTAGGGCTAATCTGATATTATCAGTAACCTCAACCAATGCCGTTTCTGTACTGTGTGCTGCTCTAAAACCGGATTGGGAGGGGTCTAAGAGTTCATAACACTCAAGATGGCTTACCAGTTGCTGATTTATAATGGACTCCAATATTTTCCCAAAATGGGGAAGGAATGAAATGGGACGATAATTCAGAAGCACCTTAGGATCAGCTGTTGGCTTCTTTAGAATAGGTCTAACTTTAGCTACCTTCCAAACAGAAGGAAAGACCGATTCGGACAGAGATTTATTAAAAAGCGCAATCAGGCCATCTAGAACTGTGGGTACCATTATAGAAAACATTTTTAAAGGAAAAGGATCGGCAGGGGATCCTGATTTTATCTTTAGCATGGCTGAGGTGACGGATTTATGGTCACATTCGATAAATTTATCTAAAAGACCTGAAGGGTCGGATAAAAAACAGGGCAGTTCGTCCGGATGACTATAATTAGATATGGAGGGAAATGTCCTATGAATGTTCATAATCTTTTCCTCAAAAAATTTCGACAGCAAGTCTTTCCAGTTTTGGGATACAGGCATAGTTGGCAGATTTGCAGCCATAGTAAAATCTTTTAAAATATGAAAGAGTTCCCTTGAGGAGTTTTCTGCCATGGCTATCTGTTTCAGCAAATAAGATTTTTTTGCCTGTTTTATTTTAGTCATATAAGAGTGATGCTGTTTTTTATAGCTTTCACGATCAGCAGGACTTCTACTTTACCGCCATAATCTTTCGGCCCTTCTACACAGACTTTTAGCAATTTTTAATTGATCGGTAAACCAAGGGGAGGCTCTAGTCTTGGATTTAACCTTATGTAAAGGGGCAATTTTATCTAGAGTGGTCAGGATGTCTTTATTAAATTGTAACGCCCTTTGGTTTATGCTAACTGCTGAAACCTTCTGATCAGGACAAAAATATTTTTAGAAAAGAGAGGGGGTGACCTTGCGCCAAGATCTGCGCAAAACAACTTAATTTTCCGAATTAATGTTTTCTTTTAAGACCATAGAGATAGCACATTTCAATAAATAATGGTCAGTCCATATTAATGGTTCTGGAGGTTCCATAATAATTTCAGAGATGTTCGTAAATAAGAGGTCGAGTGTATGACCAGCACGATGAGTAGGACCATCAACCAACTGTGCAAGGCCTAATGAATTCATATTAGTAATTAATTTGTCAGTATCTGAATTTAATAGCATTTCTGCATGATGATTGAAATCACCAATCAAAAGGAAATTGTCAGAAGCTAAGACATGGGGCGCAATGATTTCTAATAGCTGGTTAGAGAAATTCCCTTTTGCACCAGGAGGTCGATAGGCCAAAGCCGCTCTCCAGGTACCATTTGAGAGGCCAGTAATCGTAACAATCACTCATGTACCCAAAGATGCAACTGTCCAAAGGTTTTAGGGAGAGTTATTCCCTAACCCTATTGTGCCAACAAACAACCACAGATACCAGAGGTAGGATCAGAGGGGATCTCCCTTTTTGGGACCTGCAAGGTCCTGATGAATGCCGAGTGACCCCTTCTCTATGGGCACACCTTCCACAGCAGAAACATGGTGATACTTTGGCAGTAAAGTAGGGGCGATGGAATCTTAATTTTCTCCTTTCACCTCCATCCTTCATGTTTTTAATCTAGCCAGATAGCCCCGGAATAAATTTGACAGTGGGTACACATTTGAGTTAGTTTTAACCTTCACTGGCTTTACTTTTTCTTCGGTAATCCCAAAACATGAAGGGGCAGATTTACAACAAAGTACTGCAGCACGGTGCAGCAAGTCATTTTGCTGCGCTGTGCTGGAAAGCACAGAGATGCGACAAAGTTTCAAGAATATGTCGCATCTCTGTGCTTCCCCAGCACTGGCGCACAAACTGCAGCCATTCACCGGTGCAGGCACCCTTGCACCATGGTGCAAGGATGCATGCGTCGTGGGGAGATTGTTTTTGTGCAGGAAGGTGTCCCTTCCTGCTAAAAAAACAATCACAGGAAGCTTTTTCCTCTTTCAATGCATGCTGTAGAATGCAGCACGCATTGAAAGAAGAAAAACCGAGGAGAAATGAAAACATTTCTCCTCGTTGCGCCTCGCTACGCCACCTCTAGGGTGGCGTAGCATTCACACACATCTCCAGATTTACGATTTCTCATAAATCTGGTGATGTGTCTTGTTCCATGGGTGTTGGGTGGGAACTCCCACAGCAACACCTATGGAACGCCCCTTCCACGCACAGTGCTGCATGTGAAGGGGCCATATTTACGAGGAGAGGAAGATTCACGCAGGGTGACTTTTCCTCTCCTTGTAAATATGGAGGAGCCCCCTGCGCCATCAGTACGTCACGAAAAGTGACGTAGTGGTGGCGCAAGGGGCTTGTAAATCTGCCCCTTAATTCTTTGTATTGTCTTCCCCTCCCTGTTGCTCCACTCCAGGCGTTGGTCTGGGCGGGGGTGTCCTTAGCAGGCCATATGATGAAGCATGTCACAATTTTCTGAGTGAGGGCAGTTTTTCCACATTATACACGTGCCATTGTCTTTTATGTACACACATTTTTGTAGCCTTCTTCCTTTCCCTTCTCCTCTGGGTGATCTTCAGTTATCTTCAGTGATTGAACGGGGAGGCTTGAGTAGGGAGATATCCTCTCCCCACTTCTTATTGTGGACATATATTACAATAATTTACAAAGCCATAAAATCGTATGTCACCCAATTTGTAGATGGTTATGATTTGTGCAAATGAGAGTGAATTGTTATCATAGAGCTCTTTCACTAAATTCATTCCAGGTAGTTCCGGATTACTTGAGACTGGAGTCTTTCCATCTAATTGCAATGCCTTAATTTCCCATAATGCCAATTATGACGTATCCATAGTTTGTCAGTCGTACATAATGCTTAAGGTTTCAGAAACAATTTTTAGCTGAACTGTCGTCCTCTGCATGTTTCCCGTTTGATCTTGGGAGTATGAAAAAATATCAAACTCTCCAAAGGCTATGAAGTGACAGGTACCTAAAGAGAGAGGATTGGTGGGCTCTGATACTAAAGGGCAAAACAAGATTTATGTACCAGACACACTTTTAAATTGTGCCCTCTGCTCAAAAGCCAGCCATTAACTGTCTCTGAATGCCTAGGACGCATGATCATGTTTCCACAGTAGCCAAGCAGCTACGTTTTGCACACACTGCAATTTTAGCAGGCACATAAGCAGACAAGCGTGTTACGGAAATCCAGTCTAGAAGGTGTTCAAGAGTCAACCAAAGAGGCGTGACATAATGTAGTAGGCAATATCGTAGATGGAAGCAAGATCTGGACACTACCTTTATCGGTTCCTTTAGGCATGTCATGGTGCAAGATGACTTCACCTTGGTGCCCGCGTCAACTAAGCCCTCAGGTTGTCGCCACAGTGCATTGTCCCGTGAAATTGGCTTATAACTGACTGATTATGGCCAACCCATGGCTCGAAGGCTTCTAGACAGTTTCATTACAGATGTAGACGTCTGCTCATCAAGTTGCATAATCAGTTACGTGTCATTGGTATTTGACGGAGCCTTGGAGCCAAAAGAACTGATCAGTTTGGAAAATAGATGCATATAGCTGCGTCATATCACATTCCAATGTATTTTCTAAGACTTAAAGCAGGCGAATGAAAAGGTCTGGGAATGACCAACCAAGATTAATAGAAACTACTTTGGACAAGTCCTGTGATTCCCGCCTCTAGTAGTGGCTGAGTCAAAGCAGTGTGATATGGTATCAACTGCAGCCGACAGTTCAAGCAAGACCTCTTAATCATCCGCCGTGATGACCAGGACTGATCTCGCCCCTCACCATGACAATAGCAGAGCTTTCCAGGGCACTGGATTTCTCAGGGAAGTCTAAAAGATATTTTGCCATCACTTTTCCTCTATGTTACTTAAGCCTTTAGTAGAATAATAGGCAAATGGTTGTTTACATCACTTGGGGTGATATTAGATTTTTCAAAAAATAATAATTGTCACACTTATCCTCATTCCAACAGGCACAATATGGTGGATATTGAGGAATTGCAAACTCAGTAAACCTATTTGAAATGGCCATGGCTAGAGGGTGAAGCGCTGCCACAAGGCAAGGGTCATTTGGGTATCCCGACTTTGATCCAAGGATAAGAGTTTCACAGAGGGAGAAGCGCAGTGTGGCTTACTTAATATTTGGATAAAAAGTGATCTCCTTTTTAATGTCTTTCACTTTAAAACTAAAGTTTCTGACAAAACCCTGTGATACAGGACCAGTATTGAACAAACAATTTCCAAACAGCAAGCATTCTTGGAGGAATTCTGGGTCCCCAAGACTCTGGAACAAGGATAGTTGGCCTTTGCTGCAGCAAGAGCTTTTTAATAAATAGATTTTTGATTGAGACTTGAACATCAGCGTGACGAAGGAGACACTTCAGAATGACAGGACTTTCATAAGGAAGGAGTTGTGGATGTACATGCAATGTGCCTCAGCCGCCAGTAAACACTGGGGTGATCTCTCGCTCCAACTTTCCCTCCCACTCTAGAATCCCCACACCCGCAATGTCACTGTCTGGATGGTGTTCTGATGCTCCCATTCAGAATACCATGCACCTTGTCCCTCCCAACAAACACTACAGAGTAAACACATAAAATAAAAGTACATAAGACCGTAAACAGAGCGCAATGTGAATTAGAAGCAAATTACACAGTAGCAATGGAAATATAAAGTGCAAGTTTAGACCAAACCAGAATAACAGGGCAGTACAAAATAAGAGCCTAATAACAGAAAGACCTGGCATTATGCCAGCAGGGATCACTTCCCATAATCCTTCGGAAAGGCTGGTGTCCTCATCACCCTTCAGCTCTTTCTCACTTGTGGATCTCCTCCTGACCCACATCCTTCAGCAGTGGTCAGTTTGGAAGAACTAGACCCCTCCTGGGCATTGCTCTTGTCAGAATTTCCATTTGGGGAATTAGCCTTGAATTCTCTCCAACACTTCAACCTTCTGCACACCATCACCAACCACCCTCTTAACATTCCAAATCCTGGAATCTTCAGTCTTTACTGCATAAGTAAACAATCTGACCACTTTTATAGGAATCAAGAACTTGCAATTGTGGTCCTGGCCACCAGGACACCTGGTCTTAGCAATGTCACCCACTCTAACATCCGTATTCTTAGTAACTTTCTTGGTATCATACCACACTTTCCCTTCCTTCAACTTTTCTCTCTCTCCACTCTATGCCAACTCCTTCACACATCTCCCACTTGTTAATCCAGACAGGACATAACATAGGATTGGCGTCATCAGTCTGAAAGGCACAAATTGTGCTTTCTCTGGTGTGGCATGCAGTGCAAGCCTATACATCACAGCACCACAATCCAACAGCTTCCGTTGCTTTTGAAAGACTGAATCATTTCCTTCAAGACAGGGTGAAATCCTTCAATCATCCAATTGATTTCAGTATTATAGAGAGCTCTATTCTTATGCGTAATGCTCCTCTTTCTCAGAAATTCCTTCCTCCCCAGTGACACAAGTTAAACCCCATTGTCTATCAGCAGCATGCCAGGATTATCTTCTCTACCAAAGAGCCCCTGCAAAAAGTTTGTTAAATGTTTGTTTTCAACCCCACTGATCATGCTTATTTCCAGCCACCTTGAGTACATGCCAATCACCACACAGATATTGTTGCCTACCATCACTGTAAATAGGACCCAGGATATCCAACAATACATCATCACAGAGTTTACCCGAGTTCCCTCTTATCACTTTGGTTGCACACTGGGCTTAAGTCCCTTATCACAATTGAAGTACTCAAAACAAACTATCAACAACAGCTCAACTTCAATCTTTTTGTTGTCTTAGAAATACCAAGGTTCCCTTGATGTGCCAACACCACCAACTGAGGTTTCTACCCTTTGGGAGATATCACCCTGGTGCATCTGAAGACAAACCCTTCCTTCATTGAAACACATCCTTAAATACCCAAAGTTTTCTGCACTCCTTAATGCCCACTGGTTTTACACTCCACCCATTTCTAATGTACCCTATCACCTCCTGAATAACCACATCTATAGGAACTGTTTCTTTCCAGTCAGCTTCACTCACAGTTCCCACTGTTACATCACCAACCCCACACTTATCCTACTCGTCATTACCGTCCTCAGCACATCTACCAGGATAATCACTAGAGCCTAACTGAACAAGCCTAGACAGACATAGATAGCGAATGTGTTCTTGGCTCAGCCACAAAATCAAGTTCTTGAAAAATAATTTTCTTATCTTACAGAAGACCACATCTCTGCCTTTACTCGCAAATGTCTCTTTAAGAGGTTTGTGATCCGTCTTCACAATAAACTAACTATCCCCCAGAAACTTCCTAAACTTCCTCAGTGCCCAACAGATGGCTAGGGCCTTTTTTACGATGACCAAATACCTCAGTTCAGGACCGTTCAAGCACCACAACACAAACATAATGCAGCTCTCCTAGATCTATGCATAATCTGACATCTGCACTGGCCATGTGTGCTGCGGCCACTGGGGCGAGCCACACGGGCCATGATTACAAGTAGTGATATTTCAGATAGAGTTTTAAATCTGGGTGAAATACCACTACTCTTCATTATGAGTTGTAACTGCACTTGTTTTTTCTGGGTGCAGTTTTACCAATAGTAATTCTGCATCTGGCTTTTCCATGTGCGAAATTCAAAACTTTGATTCCAAGTCTCAGTAGAGGGCAAGATAGGTGATGAAATACTGCCTAGACCACCCTCCAATTTAGATCAGGTGATAAATGTTACAAATCCAGGTTTAACAATCAATATTGCCAAATAGGTAATTGAAACATATAAACATAATATAAACAGTCTGTTAAAAATTATTTAGAAAACATTCTTTTGCCAATGAGCTACACAGAGATATACTTACATTTAAGACAAGTGTTAAAGGATCCTATATAAGGAGAACTCAGAGTCTGGCATACACATCACAAGAAGCATGGAGGGAGATTTTGTGCAGCGTCACTCCAGAAAGTAGGGGATGCAACTTGTATTAATGCAGCTACAGATACAACTTCAGTAACAGGAGCAACAGCAGAGGCAACAACAAGGTGTAGGTGAGAGCCTTAACTAATAAGAATATGTATCAACTGACTAAACATGTCCAGATCACCCATTCTTAGGAAGTAGTGGTTTGACATGGGTACTATATACTGCCTATTGGATGCAGCAGGCAATGGTTCACAGGCCAGCATAGGTATATGTATGGACTACTGTACCCTCCACAATAAAAATATTAATGGTTTCCAGGTCCCAATGAGAACAATGCATGGCATGTCACATTCCACATTTTCTAAAGTGCTAAAACAGATTATGGACACTTTCCTGAGATTAGCCTCATAGTACATTACATTTCCAACAAACACACAAACTGTGAATTCTTTGAAGTCAAAATTCTACACCATTTCAGGTTTCCTCATGTTATTACCATCCATCAAAATGACCCTGCTATGGTGAAACAGGTCTAAAAAATAAATAAAGCCACTTATCTTGAGCTCGCCGACTCGGCAATGCGGCGAACGCAAGGTAAGTGATTTTACTTTTTTTAATTGAATCTTACCTATCCCATCATCTGTCGACTCCTCCCTCACGCCCCCCCATGCCCTGCCCCCGCCCTGCCACACCGCTCTTACCTGTGCCGGTCGCGCCTGCTTTTTGTGTTGTATGCTCCACAATTTGGATATGAAACGCAGAGTGCCCATGTTGTAGGCATGGAGGATGCAGATGATGATAATCCAGATGATGATTGCATGCCACATACACAACTAACGCAACATCAACATGATGGAGATAGTGCAACCATCAGTAATACACTCATTAACCCTTGTTTTTAAGACATCTTATGCTTCTTACTTAATTTGTGTACAACACTTTCAGCCATAATTTTTTCAAAGATTTATGCCGAAAAATATGTATGATATAATGACAAAACAATTGTGCATCTGTAAAAAATATCTAGATTATTTCAGATAATACAATATACCAAAATTAAATACTTATTCATCTTTCAAACTCGATTTTTTGTAAAAAAAAATAAAAGTATTCAGTTAAAAAATATCCAGAAAAGTGACACACAGATAAAATTCATACAAGTAAGTCACAGAACATTCACAGATTTAAAAGAGAAAGATAAAATTCATACATATTAGTTACAAACCGTTCACAGTTTAGATGAACAAGCGCAAATCAAAAAGTAGTGGCCAGCAGAAGAAAAGTCATTATCGAGGAATATCAAATAGGTAGAGGTAATTTAACATGTGTTTTTCCCGACCCATCAAAAGGACCCTACTATGGCGATACAGGTCTAAATTCCTCATTACTCATCTTTAATATACTACTCATGCTCTGAAGTAGGGACCTTGAACTTGTGCCAACTGATTACAGAGGTTTGTATGAATGAAGCCATTATTCTACAAACTCTTCTATTTGCACGGTCATTTTCAAAGGACAATGCTCTAGCTCTTTGAGCTTGCTCTCCGATCGCTGTTGCTGAATTCTATGTCACATTACCAATCATGCTTCTTGTTGCAGCAGAGCTCACATGTCTCTTAATACAACAGTGATTTAATTCAGGACCTGTGAATTCACCTCAGTGATTCCGAGCACTGGAGCATCACCAGGCTGCATGTCATGCAGCCTCTGTGTGTTAGTTCAGACAAGGTTTGTGGCAAAGTATCAAAAACTATTATTTCACTTTGCATTGAACACCTAATTATATCTACTTGCCTTATAACCAAGGAACATCCCAGGAATATTGCAACATCCACCATTAATGTCATTAGTGATTCTGATAATATCAATGCAATTTCTCTTAACGATAAGAACCACAGGTTAAATCTACATAATCCTAATGTTTTTTGTTTCAGTTGTGGTTCCACATCTCTTCTGAGCAACTATTCTAATTGCCATGCACAGGGTAATTACTGCAATAAATGCAAGAATGTGGGGCACTTTCATAGTGTTTGTAAAAGTGTCAAACCTTCACTTAAAATGAATTCCATTGATTTTGGTTGGGATGAGTTTGATATTGATCTGTCTAACATGGCATTGACTCTAGATGTAACCTCAGGAATAGTCAAAAAACCTTTGTGTGACATTTCCCTAGGCTCTGTTTTAACTCTGTCCATGATGACTAACTCTGGTGCCCCAATTACCATTATTGCACACACCTTATTTCATGAGCACTCAGGTAAATCTGTCAACCTTAAGTCCCCGGACATCCAACCCAAAGCATATGGTGACCAGGATATTGATATGCTTGGCTATTTTATTGACTAAATAGCCTGTGTTGGTAGGCAGACTTTCACCAAGATTTATGTGGCAGTTAAGGTACAAAATATCGTAAGATGGGAGGATCTTGCTAAGTTGTAGCTCATGTTAGTTCCAGGTACTGATCCTCCTGTTAGAATTGCAGTTGTTCCATTTTTGTTGGTTGACACTAACTCTACCATTTCTGTGAATCATTATCGATCAATATCTGGAAATGTCCACCAACAGTACTGGTGTCATCACTAAGTTTATGCATAAAATTAAATGTAAAAATAATGCCTTACAGTTGTCCACAAGTTTAGACCAGTCCTATTAAGTCTACAACCTGAATTTGAAAAAGTATTAGATACTTTGGTTGAATAAGGCACTATCATTCCCACTGACTCTTCTGAGTGGGTCAGTGCCATTGTTATTGTCCCGAAAAACTGGAGGGATTTGTCTATGTGCAGATATCCGCAGTCTTAATAAAAACCTTCTAATGGACTGCCATTCCCTACCTAAGGTGCATGATTTGTACGCAAATATATTCTCAGGCTTTGTCAACCTTCATAACACCTTATGGTGCATATAAGTACTGCAGACTTCCCTTTGGCTTGCCTTCTGCGGCCAATGTATTTCAGTAGTTGATGGACACCATTCTTTCGGGCATTGAGGGCATTCAAGTTTTTCAAGATGATATCTTGATATTTGTTGACAAAGTCCAACTATACAATGTCATTCTTGAAAACGTCCATACTCTGTTCAAAGAATTTATTATAACCCTTCACCGGAATAAATGCTAATTCTTAGCAGAAGAAGTTGAATATATAGACATTCCATCACTGCAAGAGGCATCACCACAAAATGTTCTTTCTTGGGTTTAAGTGAGCATTACTCACGTTTTGTGGAAGATTATGCTTCTATTGAATAACCCATACTCCAACTGCTCAGGAAGGGTGAAATATATGTTAGGGCAGATTCTGTACAGGATGCCTTTCACAAAATCAAGTAACTCATTCCTCAAGCTTCAGCGCTTTCACCATTCATTCCAGGCATGAAATGTACGGTTACTGTGGATGCTAGCCAGAGGATTTAGGGGCCATTTAAACACAATTCTGCAATGACAAAGAATGCACCATTGCTTTTGCCTCACAGTGTCTTAATAGAGCTGAATCTATCTATAATACTATTAAAGAGATCTATTACCATGCTCTTGGGTGGTGGGAAAATTCAAAACTTTTCTGTGAGGTTAACATTTTGATATCTTTACAGACCCCAAACCTTTGCTCTATATGTTGAATGGAAAAGGCTCTGGCAAAGCGTCCTCATGATTGGTGAGATTACTGTTACAATTACAAGACTATTTTATAGTGAAATGAATAGCTGGGGGAAAGAAGTTCAGTGCAGACTGTCTGTCTAAATTACCAATAATTGATGATTCTGAGTCCCCTAATAAAGATGAACGTGTTGTAGCATGTGTGGATGATATTCTTTCTGATCATGCTTTTATTTCTCATAAACAATGGCCTAATGCATCCAAAGATTATGTTGTTTTTCAATCTGTTATCACTTGCAAGAAGGAAGGCCTAAGGAAAGAAATGTTGACCTTCCTCTCAGGCCTTTTGTCCAAAATTTAAAACAACTACTAGTGGCCATCTACGGACCCACAAGTAGTAGCTTTTATCAATGGATGCACTACTTGTTTGGTTTCTGATAAACATTGAAGGACAACTGAAACTCCTCTTCACATGGTCCCATTACCTGAGGAAGGGTGGCAAAAAGTGGTTCTTTACTTTGCTGGCCCTTTTGAACTTCTTGCTAGCAACAAGAAATATATATTAGTCCTGGTTGAAGTCCTGGTTGATTTTTTTTTCCCAACACTGAATCTCTTATCCAGTTTTTGAACAACATTTTTCAGACTGAAGGCTCACCAAGGGAAATTGTCACAAATAACGGCACATTCATCTTCCCGCAAATGAAAACTTTTATTGAGTCATTTCACATTAAGAATATTCAGCTTACTTTATATAACCCTACCTTGAACGGCTTAGTGGAATGAATGAGTAGATTTATTAAAGAGGGTATTCAAACAGCACTTGCAAGTGGGATTGGTTTGAAAGGTTTTCTTGAACAAAAAGATGGTCATATCATGTACACCACATAGCACTATAGGCTTTTCGCCTTTCAAACTCCTTTGCAGAAGACTACCTAAATTTAATGTATGTCCTGATTAGATTATGAACATGAAAAAAAACTTCTCACTTCACTAAATAAGAGTTGGTGTCAAACTTTGTGATGCAACAAAACCACATCAAGGACAAGTCTGACAAAAAACATTGCATCAAAGAAGTTGACCTCAACATTAGTGATTGGGTTTTAATCAAGAAGCCCACTAGAGTTTGGAAAGGTGAATCTCAGTTCACGATTCCCGTCCAAATTTCCAAACTTTCTAAAGGAGCTGCTTTGATTTTGGTTAAAGGGTGGTGGAGCAGGAGGAGTTTAATAAAAATTTCACCTGATGAGGCAAGTAAGATTTTGGCAGACAGTGAGTTTCATGGTAATCAAACCTCTCTTAATGCCTCTTAGTGGCCAGACTCTCAGGTATCTCCAGCCATCATACCTTATAGATTGTCCCAATGTCTAGAACATAATGTTGTTGTTTCTGAAAATGTATAATCCCAAGTTCCTTTCACTAATACTACTTTGACCTCCAACACGCCTACTCAAAATAGTTTATTTTTTTTATTTCATACTGCACAATCAAACACAGCCTCTTGCCTACAACCCTGGGGCCGGCAGCATATCTTTATGGACAGTAATACACAGCTATTAAGCCAACAACCCATAGGGCAGGCAGCGATCGGGGACCAATAACTAAAAGGTACATTATGCGCAATCTCATCCGCAAAATCCATCTACTTTTCCACAAAAATTCTCAACTCTGTGAATAAATCCAAAGACATTTTTGCGATTGTGGAGGAACTCTCACACCCGGACAGAGTAACCATCAAACCCCTCCCTTCTCAGGCACTCTGTGACTCCCTTAACCAATTTTTCATTGACAAAATCAGTAAAATCAAAAACAGTATTTCCTCCAGCCCTCCAGCAAGGTCTCTCTCAGAGGCTGCTCCCTCTTTCAACTCTCACTCCTTGCCACAGCTGCCTCCTATATCTGAAGAAGTCTTCTTCTCCCTGCTTCATAAAGTCTCATCCGGCTCCCCCACTGATTGCTGTCCCCCAGCAATTCTCCGGACTGCTTTTTTGTCCTGCCCTGGCCCCCCACTGGCCCTCTTGAATAACTCCCTGCTGCTCGGCGTGGTCCCCAGCCAATTCAAGAACGCCGAAGTTATCCCCATATTAAAAAAACCCAATGCCGACCCCACGGTCTTGGGCAACTTCCGCCCTATTTCTCTCCTGCCTTACCTAAGCAAGGTACTCGAGACGCACGTGACCACCGTCCTCAGTTCCTTCATCGAGGACTCCAACTTCTTAGACTCTCAGCAAGCTGGGTTTAGACCTGCCTACTCGACAGAGTCTGTTATCCTCTCTGTTATGGAGGAACTCCGTAGAGGCGCCGACTCCAACACTAGGCCTGGGCGAAGCACTACGCTACGCTCGCGTAGTTTGCGAAGTTCGCGCTACTTCGCACTACGCGAACTGCACGTAGCACAGTGCGAACACGCGTAGCGTAGTGTTGCGTAGTGCTGCGGTCATTTTTTGCTTGCTCGCGGTCCTCAACGTCAAGTTGGCGACCGCGAGCAAGCAAAATGACATCCTGGCGAGACTTTTTCCTTGTTCGCGATCGCGAGCATGGAAAATAAACCTCCCGGCGAGATTCCCAACGCGAGAAGGTCAGGTTTCTCATTGCGAGGGGTCGCGTATGCTCGCGACCGCTCGCGATGAGAAACTACCAGTTCGCGTTGAGAAAGCTGCAGCTCGAGGAAAAATCTACTCGAGCAGCAGAAAACTACAGCTCGCACTGTGCAAGATGCCATTTTCAATGATTGCACAGTGCCGGTTGCTTGTCCGCACTGTGCAATCATTGAAAACAACATCTTGCACAGTGCGAACATGTTACTTCGCAGTTCGCGAAGTGCTACGCGTAGCTCGCGTAGTGCGAACTTCACTTTGCGTAGCTTCGCGAAGTGCTACTTCGCGAACTACGCCCACCCTTATCCAACACCAGTCAAGCCCTGGTGCTTCTAGACCTGTCAGCAGCCTTCGACACGGTCGATCATTCCATCTTAGTCGACCGTGTCGAAGAGGCAGGCATTAGCGGGACGGCCCTTAATTGGGTTCGCTCCTTCCTTGCAGACCGCCATCAATCGGTCCGTCTCTCTCAGTTCACGGCAAACCAGACAAGAGTCACCTGCGGTGTCCCGCAGGGTTCCTCCCTGTCACCCCTTCTCTTCAACCTCTACCTCACACCCCTGATCCGCTCCCTCCGCGGCAGGAATGTCACAGCATTTAATTATGCAGATGACATTCAGCTCGTCTTCAATCTCGACTCCTCGGACGAAGCGGCTCTAGATTTCCAGTCCACCCTCTGTCACATCAGTAATTGGATGGGCACACACCATCTCAAACTCAACCCCGACAAGACGGAGCTCGTTCTTGTCGGAGGCCCTTCCAATCCCTGGAATTCCACCTTCTGGCCCTCCTCCCTCGGCCCTTCCCCCCACCCTGCTGACAAAGTGAAAAGCCTTGGGGTTTTCATCTCCCAAGACCTCTCAATGCAGCATCAGGTCAGTGCCACCGTGTCCTCTTGCTTCTTCCAGCTCCGGAAGATTCGTAAAATAGCCCATTTTCTGACCACTGAAGCCCTCACCTTGGTACTACTGGCATTAGTCATCTCCCGAATCGACTACGCCAACGCCCTATACGTTGGCATCCCTCAATATCAAATCAACAGACTACAACTCATTCAGAACCAAGCAGCTCGCCTTATTTACCACCAACCGAAACACCACCACGTCCGTCCCCTCCTCAAGGCCCTCCATTGGCTTCCTATTTCGGAGTGCTGCAAGTTTAAACTTGGTTGCCTAATCCACAAATCTCTGGCAGGCACCGGCCCTTCCTTCATTTCCTCCCTTTTGCACCCCTATACCCCCTCTAGGAATCTCCGCTCCTCTCATCTTGCGCTCCTTCAGACTCCCCGCTTCAAGCGCAAAAAACACGGCGGTCTTAGGTTCTCCTTTCTGGCACCCTCCTTCTGGAACTCTCTACCGCTGGAATTGAGACTCTCCTCCTCTTATCTTCACTTCAGGTCCCTCCTAAAAACCCACCTGTTTCTCGGTATCTATTCATAAATCTCTTTCTCCTTGCTTTTGCTTCTGCCTCTCGTTGATCTAAGTGAATAGCGCCAAGAAACCGTCCGGTGAATGTCGCGCTTTACAAATAATTTTTACATTACATTTACATTACATTACAAAGGAAACTTAGAAGGCTACCCAAAAGAACAAACAAAACATACTCAGCTTGCGTCGCTAAAATGTCGACCCATTATACATAAAGCTGTGGAAGGTCGGTTAAACATCAGTGTACGGTGGTAGGCATAACCTATCTTGCATGTAATGGCAAGACCCGCGTCCCCTGCAAACAAACACCACGTTGACCCTGGGGGGGGGAGGAACCAAAGCTCACTACCACCTCGGCCCTTGATCTATCTCCGTCAGTTGTTACCACCCACCGTAGGTTAGACAGCTGCAGTATTCATATTGCCTTCCAAGTCCACGGGAGACTCAGTATTGGTGTCCTCATCTCTGGCAAGCAGAAATGATGTGTAAAGTCCCCAGAAATTCTTGGGTCTACTCCTGGGAGGAAGTAGTTCACTAAAAGTCTATGTTTGTGTGCTACAATAAAGCATGTTGTGCGACCATTGTGCCATTGTGGGTAAGGGGCCTCTCGACCAACACATTGCAACACGCCGCTTAGCTATGAGAAGTCCCATATCCACTAATCTACGTATTGGCTTAGGCAGTTGTTTAGAATACCCTAACAGAGCCAGGATCGGATCTGGAGTTAGCACTATCTCTACTATTTTCCCCAATTCCCGAAAAATAGACTCCCAGAATTTGTACAACCACGGGCATTGCCACGCAAGGTGGATAAAATCCGCCGGTTGAGCTCTACATCTCTCACAAGCCGAGGTATCCCTTACCCAATATCTTTGTAATTTCTCTCTGGGGTGTAGTACACTCTATTAACAAACTTGAAGTGGATTATTCTATGTCTGCCGTGCAGGGAAATACGTCGAGTGCTGGTGCAACAGTAAGTCCACGTGGCGTCATCAATAGTTTGTTGCAAATCCCGTTGCCAGGCCAACCGAGGTATAGTGAACTGGTGTGCTCTATGGGACATTGCTAATTTATATATATTAGTAACCAGTTTGCGGGGCGACTTAGCTCTAATTATACTTCAGGAGGTTCCTGAAGTTCGTCTCCTAAAATGCCACCCAATGCCCGCCGCACTCTATGAAATTGAAACCGTTGTAACAGATTGCTAGGTACCACCGGATCCTCTACCTCCTCCCAAGACTTAACTGCACCATCTAGAAATAAATCTCCTGCTGTCAGTACATTCAATGATTGTAACGCACGTGCTACCCCTTTATCTCTACACGGGGCCAGCCAGAGAGTCCATTCAATGGGCATGGCCGGGGAATAGAGCAACGCCCCCGCCTGTAATTGCAACATGTTATGCCATGCATGTCGAGTTGAGTTGACAAGAGTCCCATATCCCCGTCCTTCGATCCACAGGTTCAAAAAGTGTGGCTGGGAGAGGGAGGGGGTCCGCAAAAGGTTTTTCCATACGAACAAACGGAATTTCAGGCGAGTCGTGCATCCAATAGTATGCTAGGGTTCCCTGCGCCGCTCTATAATACAAATTTAAATCTGGCGCACCTAACCCCCCCAAATGATATGATAGTGTAAGTATCCGTCAACTCGCCATCGCCTGCTTGCCGGCCCAGGCCAAGTTAATTAATAATGTGTTGACTCTCTGAAAGAAAGAGCAGGGTAAAACCATGGGTATGTTGGTAAAGAGAAACAAAAAGCGCGGCAGAACCACCATCTTCATGATTGATATTCTACCAAGTAAAGACAGTGGCAACCTGATCCAAGTTTCAACTTCATCCTCCAGTCTGCTGACTGCGGTGCCATAGTTTTCTCTGAACACAGTCTCCGAGTCGTGTGAAGACGGATACCAAGATATCTTATCGCTTCAGTGGTCCATTGCAGAGGGTAATCCGGCTCGAAGGGTTGTGTGACTGGAGTAAGCGGAAAAATTATGGATTTGGACCAATTGACACATAGGCCCGAAAGTGCACCGAAGTGTACCACTTCCCGTAGGACTGAGGAGAGGTTGTTTTCTGGCTCGCGGACATATAATAAAGTGTCGTCAGCGTAGGTAGAAACAATGATCTTATAAGTTGGATAGCAGACACCTTTATAGCTGTGGTACTCCCTTAATGCGCACGCAAGGGGTTCAGCCACCAAGGCGTATAAGATTGGGGACAGCGGGCAGCCCTGCCTTGTTCCCCTATTTATCGTGATAGATTCGGTTACTAAATCGCCTATTTTGATAGGAGCCGTAGGGGAGTTATAAAGTACCCCAATCAGATGAAGGAAGACGAGGCCCAGTCCCATCCTAGTTAAGACGTGTTGCATGAAAGGCCATTCGACAGAATCGAAGGCCTTCTCCATGTCGAGGAAAACCGCAATCGCCCTAGAGTCTGGGTTGGTATGTTGAATGGTACCAAGCACCGTGCGGAGATTGTATGTAAGGTTCCTGTCCGGAATAAGCCCGCCTGTTCCGCGGCTCCCCATACTGGTGCCAGAGGTACGATTCCGAGTAGAATTGCCTGAACCTGTCTGCTATATCCACCTCCTCCGTTAAAATCTCCCCTTCGGCCGACTTAAGTTCTGAGACCTGCGTTCTACCACGTTTGGCCTTCAATATTCGTGCTAATACAGAACTCGGCCTATCCCCTTCACCGTACACTCGGGCCGTGGCGTATTTACCTAAATGTTTAACTTCACTGTTCGCTGCGTCCTGATATTCACCCAGTAGCTCTCTGATTTCACGCATGATAGCCTCATCATTACTCACCTGCTGGCGCTGTTCCAGGGTGACCAGTTTACTCTCAAGATCCGCCAGCCTCTGTCGCATAGAGCGCAGTACACCCAAGTGTTTTGCCATGGCCACCACACGGATGTAGACCTTAAAGGTCTCCCAGACCACCTGAAAGCTATCCACGGAACCCACATTTACTGTCAAGAAAGTATCGATAGCTTTAGCTATGCCTTCTTTAAAGACAGGGTCCAGTAAGGAATAAGGTGGAAATCGCCAGGTGAACGCGGAACAGTCTTCCTTGGCACATTAAGTACCAGCAGTAAGGGAGAATGATCCAATAGTGTATGAGGTAGTATCTTGCATTCCGAGTGTGACAGAAGAGTGGGGAGGAAATCAACCAATAATCTATAGGAGTGTGCAAATTATGATAAGCTGAGAAATGCGTGAAACCACCCCTGTTCGTGTACCTTGTTCTCCAGACATCGCACAGATCCATGCCCAACAGCACACTCTCAAGTCCCTTGGCTGCCGCCGAAGGGCGCCTCGCCGGTCCCCCCAACCTGTCCAAATCCGGGTTCCTAACAAGATTAAAATCCCCCCCCAAAGGAAGCGCGACTCCGGTTACCTATAGAGAGAGCTAGCAAGGTTATTATAAAACTCCGGGCAATCATAATTAGGGCCATAGACATTCATGACAATTAAATCAGCTCCTTTCCCTTGACAACTGGAGAGTACAAAACGACCATCACCGTCGGAGTCTATTTGTATCATTGTAGGAGCCAACCTGGGGTTCACCCACATCAGCACCCCTCTAGAATGCGTAGTAAATCCTGATGCGTTAATGTTGCCTAATAGTCTCCTACTACGCAGCAATGTACTGGACAGGGGCAGATGTGCTTCCTGTAGCAGGGCTATATCAATATTATGCCTGTGTAGATAATTCAGCACCTTGCGCAGCTTCCGGTGGCCGTTAAGCCCCCATACATTCCATGCAAGAGCTCGCAGTGAGCCTAGGGTCTCTAACGTGTGAGCTTCACCATATCCCGCCACCATGTGGAATGTAGCGCATTATGTATCCCGACCCACACCACAAATAAATGGAACTCACATCTTGCACATACAGACGCAAAGCTTCGTATAACTTCAACATCAACAATTTCCCCTTCTGCAGTCCTCCCCCCACCCATAACAGAACTCCCCTAACATGGTCGTGGTTCATCCCTTTGAACAATCACCCACCGCCCTCCACCTACCCAAAAACCAAATGTTCACTCCCTTGTGTGCTTCACTCGAGGGCGGATGTTGCTCGCTCTTCTATATATAACCGTAAAACACATTAAACAGATCACCCACTTGCATCGTCTATGAAAAATGTACAGTCCTGTTCGTCAACAGAACCCCCAGATGCCTCAGTTAACGGTTGTCGCTCCGAACTGTGGCGCCGCTTCTTGGTCCAGCCTTTTAGGGCCTTTTGTAAGGCTTTAGGATCTGTGAAGAAATGGGAACGTCCCTGTGTATTGACCCGGAGTTTTGCAGGGTACAGCATAGCGTAGTCAATGCCCATGTCGCGAAGTTGCTTTTTCATGGGAACAAACTGGCGACGAGCCTCCTGCACTTGAATAGTAAAATCTGGGAACAAAGATATTGCAGAGCCTTCGTACTGCAAAGATCGTTTCTCCCTTGCCAATCTCAGAGCTGTATCCCTGTCCCGGTAGTTAAGTAGTTCTGCGATGATCGGACGAGGCGGTGCTCCCGGTGATGGGCGTGGTCCTAGGGAGCGGTGCGCTCTCTCTACCACAAACATGGCAGAGAAAACCCCTTCACCCAGCAGCGTGATCAGCAGCTTTTCAACAAAGTATTCCATGTTTCCAGTGGGTGTGGACTCCGGCAGACCAGTGATTCTGAGGTTACAGCAACAGGAACGTGCTTCCAAATCCTCTGTTTTGTCTAGGAGATTTTGTAGGACTCTCCCCAGTTGCTTATGCTCTGTGTCTAATGTGGTATGCGCTTCCTCCACCTCCGTTAGTCCCTACTCAGAAATGTCCAATCGTTCCGCATGTTTGTCTAAGCGCTCCGCCATTCTGTCCATGATAGGGCATCCATCTTAGTACCCAAAGAGTTGATTCCGCTTTGCAAGCTTTTCTCCATTGCCACCAGCATTTCGCGTATATCTGGGCTGGGGTCTTCCAGCATGGGGTTATTCTTCATCTGCTCCGCCCCCTCCGTAGAGGCGTTGCGCGATTTCGACCGTTTCTGTTCGAAAGAGAGCTTGGGCTGAGCTCTGTCCACTTTACCCATGCTGACTCTCAGTGGGACTCACCAAGCAGAGCTCCACAACACAGCAGGCCCAAGATCTCTCAATCCAGGTGCCAGTCGCGGCTGAAGGACTCCACCAAATCCACCAAGCCGTGTCACAGGTGGGCGTAGACCGAAATGGTGCCCCTTGCAGAGTGGTGGCATACTGGTTTCTTGCGTCCCCCTGTGGCCGTCAACCTGCGCGTCAGTATTACGGGTCACAAAGCCACTCCTCGATCCCGGGCAGCAGTTGACGAACAATCTGTAAGTGTCCCAGCCTCCAGCAACGAATACAGCTGCTACCATCCAGTTCGACACTGCGGTAGTTCGGGCTGCCCAGCTGACCTTCTCTCCGCTGCAGGCCTCCACACTGCAGAAGGCTACAATGGACCACAATGGACCAAACCCAGGAGCAGAAGCAGTGTATGACTGCCACCTCTAACGTCTGTGAGGCACTCTGCACTTTCTCAGCCCCAGCACACCAGCGCAGGGCCCATACACCAGCGCAGCCGCTCCTGGGCAGTCAGATCCTCGCAGAGCCTCCGTGGCAAGCCCCACTGTCCCCACACCACCTGACTTTCCCTAGTGGGAGGTCCACTCAGGCATCCTCTCTTTGGGCCGGTATTTACGAGTCCTGTCTGCCGCCTGCAGCAGCGTGCTGCCGGAGCACTGCACCCGAGACACACACGGACAGCAGGCTAGCAGTTACTGGGGAGAGGGGGGGCGAGTCTCCCAACCCCTCAAGTCTGCACCTTATTCTGCTCAGGGCTCCCGCCGAAGGCTGCACACTCCGTTGGCTCTGAGGCACCGCCCGGGCTCCGAGGGAGGAGAAAGTGGTGACTCCCAGGTTAAGCACACGCGGCACCTGCTGCTTCCCGCTGGGGATCGGATGGCCGGTCTCGGTGTTGCGTTCCTCCCCCCGCCTCACTCTTCTCGAGTGACAAGATGCTCCTCGGCGTCGTCGGGCTGATGACAGGCTCCGGGGGGGGTCTCAAATCACGGAGACTTCCCACGAGGGTGAGACGACAATCCAGCGCACTACTGCACAGCCGCTTGTGGCATACCCGCCCCAGCCGTTACAGTCCACCACAGCTCGGGGATCCTGGCCTAACAAGGCGTGTGATGTCCGGATTGGCTGTCTCTTCTTGTGGCGATCGGATCAGAACTGGAGTCCAATCATCCGGTACCCGGCCCGTTTCGACACTCAGATCTCAGCTTTGGCAGTATAGGGCACTGGGAAACTGCCTGATTCCTGATGAAGAGTGAAACGATGCTACGGAGCTCAAGGCTCAAGCGGCCATCTTGGTCGCGAGCTAGCTCCGCCCCCTACTCAAAATAGTTATGTGCCTTCTAGTTACAAGGATGTTAATTTGATTAGAAGTGTTTTATTTTTGTAATTCAAGTTTGTATTTTTGTTACGAGGGAAGTTAGGTTTTAAGTTATGCTGCACTATTTATCCTAAGTTATGCTGCACTGTGTAATAACACTTGAAACAACAGTTCATGTGCAGATTAAAGGACTTGACACCTTTGTTGGTGCTAATGCTGCAGCAGATTTTAGCTGCATTCTACCCTCAGGTGATCCTGTACTTCTAGTACTTCTCTGAGGGTGGTGACTTGTTGAAAGAACATCTTCCTCCTTAAAATCTTCATGAACAGTTTTCACCTTAAACATTATTAAAACATGCATAAACCAATTTCATAAATAGGATATTCTTTATTTTGAGAGAACTTACAATATAAATGAAAGTTTGACATTTGCATATATATGCATCCTTAAATATGCGTATGACTTTTATGTCTCAATAACACGTTATAATATAATTCACATTTTAAGTAGCATTTTCCCTGTTACATAAAATGACCTTTTACATTTATAAGCCTTTACATTGAATTCCATTTCAGCTAGCCTGCCTTTATGCTCATTAAAGTACATTGTTAAAAGAAAACTTAAAATTAGTAGCATTAACAGTAATTAGAGGAACATTTTCAAAATAGAGAAAGACATATAAAACACACACTGTTATTTATATTTTTTACTCTGATTATTCGATTAAAATTACACTTACCAGTTTCAACTATTCCTCCAACTTCATCACCAACTTTTATGCCCTCAGTGCCGCTCATGGCAATAATAGTGCATGGTGCAAGAGTGCTTACATTGGCACTAGGTATCAAATTGTACGCCAGACCAGGGGGAAGGACAGGAATGCACCGTATTTCATAAATACAGTGAATTTGTAGGGCAGAGCGGCAAGAAGACTTGGGGCACTGCCCTACGCCAATTCCTAATAAATTAGGCCCTTAGTCTGGAATGAGATCTCATGGCTACCAGAGCTGAAGAGCATCCCTATCAACAAGCTGCTTACATGGAGGCTGGAGGTGCCCAGAAGGAGTCAGTCATGAACATGAAATGTAAGCCACACAACAAGGTAGAGGGACACAGAGTGATGTCTCCATGGAAGAAGAAGCTTGCTTCAGGTGTGGATTTTCGTTTCCACACAGAAGTAAATGTCCCGCCATTGGACAAGTTTGCAAAGGCTGTAGGAAGGAGAACAACTTTGTAACTATTTGAAAGGCAAAGGAAAAAGTAAGTGTGTCACATAGTAAAGACGAAAAGTGAAAAGTGACGCTCGACGCACACCTACAAGGCCAAGTAATTGCACCAATTGAGGCAAATCAGCACCAAATGAAGTTGATCATCATCTAAATCATCATCAAAAAGATTTTCAGTATCTACATCAAGTGAAAGTGAAGACGATGGTTATGCAATGTCAATGTTTACCTCAGAAAAATGTGCCCATGTTGAATTGGCTGATTGTAAAGAAAAATACAGATCAAAGAAAAATCGACATAAAAAACACCAAAGCTTTTCAAATATTGTTAAAAAATTACACTAAAGGTAAACCGTTGCTCAATACCTTTTATTATCGACAGTGGTGCATCGATAAGCATAATGCCTGAGGAGAAATAAAATTAATTATCTCCATTGTCTCGACTCATGCCATTGAAAACTAAAGTGTATACATGGGCTGCATCAATGCCATTAAAACGTCAAGATTCATTTGAAGCAATGATGAAACAAGAAAACAAAAGTACCGATTCTTGCACTTCAAGGTATGGCTTCAAGTGCCTGTTTACTCAGTTTCAGCACAGCTGCTGATATGGGACTGATATCAGAAAACTATAACATAAATGCTCATCATTAAATAGTAAGTCAGTTCCCTTCATTGTTTCATGGGTTAGGAAAAATTATGAAAGTGCATTTACACATTAATGATGACGTACATCCTATTGCTCAAAGACACAGACAAATTGCATTTCATTTACAGGAAGTTGTTGAAAAAGAACTTGTATCATTGTTCAAACATGATATCATTGAACGTTCCTCTGGTCCAACGCACTGGGTTTCTCCTGTAATGGTTCTGCCCAGCAAAGAGCAGTGAAGGAGTTGTATGTATCTGCATTGACAGCCATCAAGGGAACAAGGCAATTGAACAAGAACAACATCAAGGTCCACACATCACCGACTTGATAACTGTATTGAATTCTACTCTTCGAGCTTACTGTTCGACTCCTCACTCGCCCACAAGTAAAAACCCTGCAAACTTGCTGTTCGTGAAAGCCATGATGACCAAGTTAACTCAATGGACCAACCGAAGTTCAAATAATGAGGAAGAAACTCATATATGAGACTTCGATAGCAAAATGAAAATGGAGGCCTATGCAGACAAGCGTCAACATGCAAAAGACGTTACGTTTGCTAGAGGCGATCAAGTGCTTTTTCGTCAGTCTAGAGAACGAAAATATGATGCTCCCTACAATGCTGAGCTCTTTCATGTTGTAACCAGCAAAAGACCCATGGTGACTGCCCAACGTCCTAAGAAGTCCATTACCCAAGATTCCTCACATTTCCGCCATGTGGCTCATCGCTCGTCAGGCACTGATGTCAATGTAGAGACTGGGTGTGAAAGGACAATTGAAGACCCCCTGAATACTGCTGTACCTACATCACCAACATAGATCATAGACACTTCGACTGCCTTTCCTCAGTTTCCGAAGACACGCTTGGGACAAGTGATCAGAGCACCACAAAGACTCATTGGAGCTATGATTGAAAATATTTGTAGAAACTGTATTTTTTATTTAACAAAGGGGAAGATATAGTGTAATAAGGGTTAGCAATGACAGAACCTTTTGGGCTTTTGATAGACTCTGTAGAACTGTGATGTATGTTTTAGAGCATAGTAAAGTGGATGCAGGTTTAGAATGTTGAGTTTGTGGTTACCCAAAGACAAATAAATATGTGCTATGCTAAGCTCAGTGTGTGGCATAGTCATTAGCGGGAATCCAGGCTGGGAAGGATGCTACGAATCTGATTTGATTGGACGCATAAAAGACATGTAATAGCATCTTGCAGGCCTGGAGTTTAGATGCAGAATTGTATTTACAAGGTACAAATGTGCAGCACCCGCAAATAAAATTATGAGTAATTAGGCCCTCAGTGGAATTACGCTCCTTAATTATCCTCTCTCTCACCAATTACTCCAATTCATTTTGCACTGCTTGCCTCACTGTCATAGTACACCTCATACTTTGCAAGTTTTGGGTTGTGTGCTCATCCTTAATTTGATCCTGTGCACATAATCATTCAAAGATCCCAACAGTATAGTAACTATTGAAATGAAATAATGTACAGCCCAGCATAAGTTTGCTCTTTCCACCAGCACCCGTATAGGACCCCGAACCCTGCACTCATCAGTTCTCTATCCAGTACCCAAGACGTACCGGAAAAATAAAAGTTTACAAACACAGCTTTCAACAAGTAAAAGTTGTATCAGCAATCCATTAAAACTCCAGATGCTTGGACCACATAAGCAACGCTCTGTGTCCAAGCAAGAGAAAAGCTCCTGCTGTAATTATCCTTAAGCTGCACAGACTTGCTTTCCATGCAACCAAAAGAAATTGTACATTACCATGCTGCTGAAGAGAATGTCCTGATTACTTACTGGTAATCTTCATAACTCTTATTCCTACTTGTCCTCGACGCAGACATTGCTCAGGAAGAATGTCACCCAATCACAGACAGGAAAAAAAAGAAAATGCTAACCAACCCCACCCACCCTCAGCTGGACACTTCCTGAAGTCTCCAGCTTCTTATCAAAGGCCCAGACATCAAGGACGGTGGGTGGGGCTAAGTAGGACTAAGAATAATGAAAAATAGAGCTAAGTGATTGAGGCATTATCTCTCCGTTCCTCATCCTCCACCCAGTCATTAACTTGTGAGGTATACCAAAGCTGTCAGAACGGCCTTTGATAAGAACAAAAGCACAGAAAGATCAAGATGTAATGCAATATCACAGGGATTTAAGTGCTAATCTCCTGATCTAGAACACACAAAATTCACCCTTAATCATGGTAACACTGACTACAACACTGCTGAACCAAAATACTTTTGATCGTTCAACATCTCATGTAATCTGTAATGTTTTATAAAGGTGTGCTCTGAGCAATGCTTAATTTGTAAAATATTAAGTGCCAGGGCTCTGACCAGTTGGCCACTTCAGCTTGCACCCCCCACCACCCTTTCATCGCTGCCAAAACAGCTACTAACCATCTCTTTTGCATGTAAATGTGACAGTTCATATTATTCCAGGTCCCCAAAGCTAAAGGAATGGCTGGGGAGGAAGGTATTAGCAATTTTATTGTACAGTGTAGTCCTAAACTACCGTTGTTCTGCTCCATCTCTAAATTAGATGAACAGCACCACCATGTGGTGGACTGTTCTAAGTATGGTGTTGACAATTACGTTCCGGGGTCCAGCACCGGACACCAATTAAGTGCCGGTGCTGAGCACCGGAAAGCCCCAGCTCAAATTAACCACTGGCTCTGAGGCCCAAATTCCAGCTCTGCAAATTTCTTCCAAAACAACACCTCTCAACTCTGCCAGAAGGCAGCCATCCCTCTTGAGGACTGACCCTGTAATCCCCGAGGGAGATCAGATCTGGAATAGGCAAAACCAAAAGTTTCCTTCATCCACCAACTCAGTGTTATCTTGGACACCTTCTTACCCTTCCCTGAGAGGCCAAAAGTGACAAACAGAGATTCAGACTTCCTCTGTTTGCTGGATCTGTCAAGATAAATTAATAGAGCACATTCAACATCCAATAAATGCAAATTCTGCCTTTCTTCAGAAGATGGGGAATGATAGAAAGCAGGGCAGATCAGCTCTTAAGAAGAATAGAACGTATTATTATATTTAAATATAAATGTAGTGTCCGGTATTACTACCACCGCATCATCTAGAAAAGTCAAGAAAGGAGGATGGAAAAGTAAAGCAGAGAGTTCCCTCAACCTACTAGCAGTGGTGATAGCCACCAAGGATGGAACCTTGGAAAAAAAGGATTTGAGATCCACCGGGCTTAAGGGTTCTTTTGAGATCCACTCTGCTTAAGGGTTCAAAGGGAGATTCTTGCAAAAAACCAAGGGCAAATCCCAAAAAGGAGCATAAGATCGGACACTAGGTCTAGCACTAGAACAACACTTAAACATTCTAGACACCAAAGGCACTGACACTTTAATCACATTGTTGTTGACATGGAATGCCTTTTTTGCATACCACTGAGACCTAAGAGTAGATAGGGATAGCGTTTTCCCAAAGTCATTCAGAAGAAATTGAAGGATAGAAAAAAGCAGAAAAATACCAAAAAGAGAGACCTTGTGCAGAACACAAAGAATCACAATTTTCTCAGTGCTTAGAATAAGCAAAAGAAATTGAAGATCTCCTCGCTTTCTCAAATTCTTCAATAATCTATGGAGGTAAACCTTGTTCCTCCAGACTCATCCTTGTAACTTCAAAAGCGAGAGGGTAAGATGAAGAGGAAGGCAAGTTCTGCAAGATCTTATAGGAGAAGGAGACGGAGGAAGGATCCACGAAGGCTGGCATGCCATCTTTTTAGAATGGGGAACTATGTCCTTCTGGGCCAGAATGGAACAATCGATATCACTTAAGTCTTCTCTTGTTGGATCTTCCACAGAAGTATTTGAATCAGAGGGAAGGGTTAAAAAGCAAGAAGAAATCTCTTTGGCCATTTTAAGTTTAGAGCATCTACCCCTCAGGCCTCTAGCACTGGAAACCTAGATACAAACATTGGGAGAAGAGCATTGGTTCTGGAGGCAAACAGGTCCAGAAGGGGATTCCCAAATCTCTTGTAAATGTCCTTGAAGGGTGACCTTGCCAAGCTCAGGTTCCGAAAGCAAGGAAAAATCTGCCTCATGAGATCTGCCTTCATATATGTCCGGACCCTTGATATGAACTTCCGAAAGAGCAAGTGCTTAGATCTATACCCACTGTGGTCGATTGCACAGCTCCTCTTTCAGAGATAGGGAATGGGTACTCCCTGGGTGACTGTTGTAAGCCACCTTTGTTGTGTTGTCCGATCTTACCAACACATTGCAGTGGCTCAGCTGAAACTTGAATTGTTGAAGAGCTCAGAAGCCTGACATCAGCTCTCTCCAGGATGAGGATCTCTAAGCTTGTGTCCAGGACCTTTTTGCTTGGACTGATAGCTTCCCCAATGTCCATAGTTGGAATTACTCAAGGTTCTGGATGCATCATTATTTATTTGCAGAGGTTGTTCATATCCATCCACTACTGTATAGCCCACTTAATGTTTGTAGAGACTGGGATCTATACATCCAAATTCCTGGATGAAAGGGCTTCATGTTTGTGTAGATGACACAACTACGGTCTCAAATGTAGTCTCACTCACTAGGCCATGAAGTCCGAATCTGCCATATGACCCTGCAGTTCCAACCGTTTAAACAAAGTGACTTCCAAGCTCAAAAGCAGGGCTGTCAGAGAAGTTTGAAGGCGCACAATTCTCTCCTTGGGGTCCAGGCGACTGTTGAATCTTTCTCTGATAAACACAAAATCCAATAACGGGTGTAGCTGACACTTCAGCAAATTCAGAAGAAAACCGTGCTGATTTAGTTTAGCAATGGTCTTTGACAGTTGGTGGTTTAAGATTAGAGCTGAAAGAGCCTGAACCAGCCAGTAATCAAGATGAGGAAAGATTGAGGTTCCCTTGAAATGAAGATGGGCAAACAACGTGGCTACCATCGTCATGACAACCCTTGGAGATGATAGAACAGCAAAGGCTAGAGCTCTGTATTGCCAGAGATGACCAAATACACTGAACCTCAGGATCTTCAGTTGTGGCTTGTACAACCAAACATGAAAGTAAGTATCCATCAAGTCCAATGTGGCTGGGAAGCAGTTCTGCTCTATTAGGTTAATGATTCTTTGAAGTGTTTCCATCTTTAATGGGATCTTTTCTACAGATTTGTTCAAGACCTTAAGATCTATCACAATTCAAAAACCTCCTTTTTGTTTAGTTTTTTGTTTTGGTTTGTTTTCTGAAATTTCAGAATAAATACCTTCATGACAAACACTGTAACCAGCATCCTTCTTTTTCTTCTTTAAGGAAACTAGGACTGCTAGAATTATGTTCCTTATCCTATAGTCATTAGGAGAGGATCTGTTCTTATTTTTGAGAGGTGAAGGAGACAATGATCTGCTAGAAAAAGGTCTAGGAGAAGGGGATTATGACTCTTCTTATGGGAATGTTTCCCCGTAATAGTGCTTAAACCACCAATAATTTAAAAAAAACTATTTTGTGACAGCATACACCCCAAAGGAGTACATACCTGCAGAGTCGGAGGGTTTAAAATGAAAATTTCTGAATTTCAGACCCCCGGCAAACAACCTGGAATAACGCAGGAACTCAATGTGCATGCGTGGAAGTGAAAGACCATAGGAGTTCCAATGCACATGTGCAATGAAATGAAGAGCACTCCATTTCCACCTTTCCATTGTTAAGCGGAAATCAATTGTAGCTTACATAAGCTATACAGAAGTGTGAGTCTGCCTGGCATTAACGAGCTTACTATATCCAATGAAGTCACCCTATACCAGGGCACGATTCTGCCCTGCATTGACACGCTCAGTGCTACACATTGGTGCTTGGGGGTCCATTCCATCTCTCCCATGAGTGAAGCTCCCAAGTTGGTAGAGATTTGCCCTCCAAGCCCAGCAAGGAGAAACAACCTCCATCTACATAGTTGGAAGTCAATGCCAAGCAAAGACTTCTGCATTCCCCGAATCCCATCCTGCAGGACAGGAAACAAAACAAGAATAGCTGGGAGAATGCTACTCTATTGTGCTGTCCAGCTGAGGGTGAGTAGGGTTGGTGAGAATTTCCTGTTTTGTTTCCTGTCCTGTGATTGGGTGAAATTCCTCATAAGTTAATGGCTGGGTCAAGGACGAGGGATATAGAAGTAATGTGTCTTTTCAGTTGTCTGGAAGCACAACTGGAGACACCCAATGAAGTGCAGCTTCACTTTCATAGGTTTCTTCACATTTTTTTGAGTTAATGGCAGCGAGGCTCGAAGCACTTGGTGAAGTGTGACCACTTGACCACTCTACGCCTCCACACTCTGCCTCATTGCCATGGAATATACTTGTAAAATGAAAATTTGACTTATAGACTATGTTAGAATTGCACTGCAGAATGTGTTTTAACTGCTGCATAAATGTTTATATATAGAAATCGACAAGTAGAAAAGATGTGCTTGCTGCATAAACACGAAAGAATATTTATTAATGCTGCAAATAATAATCAATCATATAATTAGAGGAAAGTGTGTTTATTAAAGTTTATACAAAGTTATTTAAAAAAATATTGTACTAGTCAATCATTCTTAAATGGTCCCTTTTAGTAAATGCCTAAAAGCCCTTTTCTTTTGACACTTGCTCATAGCTTAATACACATTTATTTAGAACATTTTGCATAGCACCAGCAACTTGCTTAAGAATGTAAAGTGATAACTTTAAGCTGATGTTTCTTTAGTCTCATCACACCCACATTAGATCACCTACCTAATACAATGAGGTTTGCTGTGACCGCTTGAATAATGAATTAGAGATATTTCATGAATGCTTCAAAGAATATTATTGCTAGTTTATCCTCATCATATTTCTCTTCATATCCGATGCTTGCTTTGTAGTCACAATGGGCATAGAACACATCTTTTAGCTTAGGTAAGAAGGTTCGCATAAGAACTTTCCTCCTTGTAACAAAGTCTTGAAACAATGTTTCACACTATATCGGCGTGAACGTTTACCATGGGAATCGAAGAAGAAGAATGAGAAATTAACAACACCATCAGATGGGCAGTTTCCGTTGGATGAGAGGAGCTAACATCTAATAAGTTTCGATAAGTTTTTGTGTGATTTTTTACTAAAGAGTGTTCCTAGCTAATTAGCAAAAGACTCTCTCAGACTCTGATACAGATCCTTTTCCCCTGCCTTGCAACTCTTCTACCGGAGAATTGGTTGTTTACTTCTGTTGCCTACAGCTACTGCTAGAGGTGACTATTCTTTCTTCATCTAAAGACTCTTTAATTGATCAATGCTCCTACAACAATCATTCTATTATTGATGGTTGATAATGCAGATGTAGGGAACTCGGCTGGGTTTCCAGAATTACTCTTCATGGTTCGTTCACTTTATATTCTGAATCTTGCTCTTTTCCATAAAGAACTCTTCATGGGTTCTATTTAGGGTGGATTGGGTTTCTTTAGCTAGCCTAGTGACTGTGTTCCTTTATGGAACACTTTGTATTGATTCATGTCATCACTAATCAATCTTTTATTGATATTTCTGTAAATTGACTAATCTGAATAAAGATGACAAAACAATACAAATCCTTTAAGATAAATAAAGGTGTTGAAACTACATCAACCTCTCATCATTGACTGAACATTTATAATCTGATTGTTGTTGATAATGATATATGCATAATGTAAGTCTTTGTACTCGCTCCATTCTATCACAGTCGCAAAGGTCCATTTTTCTTTCAAAAGACTTTTCAAGAGCCAGCAGGACTTCCAAAAGTACAAAATCTGTAAGTTGGGTGTTTAGTCTTAAACACCATTCTTGGCTAATGTTCATGCTCCTGCAAGATGTAGACCTAGCACTCTCAGGGCATTTATACAGCAGTTCTCCACCTTGCCATGATAATCACATCCTAGCAACGTTCATGCTTACCTTACAACCTGACATCACAACCGCACGTTACTGTGTCACTCCATCCCAGTAAACTTTGCAGTCCTAGTGAGTGAAAGGAACACCTCCACTGCCATTGGGTGCAGGTGCAGGACAAGCCAGGGAAGTAGCTAGTCGAGGTTCTCAGGGTATGAGAAGACAGTGGCACTCATGAACAGGGGACAGTTTATAATGTGCAGGGACAGGGCAGGTGACCTTCTTGTACAGAATGATGAATCCATAGTACAAGTCACCTAGCGTCAACAATACCAAAAGAACAGTCCACCTCATATCCTGTCCTCCTCATCAGTGTGGTGAAAGAGAAACCAACAGAATGGCAGGGCTGCAGTCAGGAAAAAGGTTATTGGAGATCAATCGTAGTGAAAGGTCATTCTGAACACTTTGTAAAATGTTCTAAATTGTTTGAAAAACAAATACGAAATCACCCCCACATCTATGGAGTTTTTTCCTTTGTGTGGCGAACATTATTTTTCTTTTTTTGGCTGCGACCAACAGGAAGTGACAGATAGAAAAGTAAGATAGCATACCATCAACTCTAAATTGGCCAGACGGTCTGATGGCTTTACTCTGACTGCCCCATCTTCATCAGAGTACGTTTTTAGATAGCAGAGATATCTGGGGCACTGCCGTTGACTCAGAATTGAGCGGGCAGACTGAGAGTTTGTCAGACAGAGTACTCCGTCACGTTTGTGATGAAGTACCCAGTATCCCAAACTCAAAATCTTGTTCTTAATCCACGAGAGCCAGATCAGATAGAGAGTGTGACCATCCCAGTTTGGCGGTTAGTGACTATTTGTGACACATCATTTTGGAAATCCTATGCAGAATTGTCACAGCAGTTGTTTACATGCATGTTCAAGCTTCCAATTACAATATAACCTTATTGTAATTTCGAGTGACGTCACCACAAAACTCAATGTGGGCATTTGTGATTTTGCTTCCTAACCTCATTGTCCAAAATCCACTATAAATGAGAATGAGAGTTCAGGAAACACTTGGCAAAAGTACAACAAAGAGTCAAAGCAGGATTTGTCCCAATCAATGATACAATACAGGTGAAAATTATTGCTATCACTTGTAAGCATGACGTTTTTATGTTTTGGTACAGGATCCTAAGTCACGTAAGAACATGATGTGTCCTATTTCCACGTTTATATTAAAATAAGCATTGACAAATCCAATAGATCGCACCTCTGCAAGGGCTATTGCCTTTTGGCAATGTGTTTTAGCCATATTGTACACCAATATGGTTGCTGTTCAGCATGGCTAAAAGTAAGTGGTGTGGGGTGGAGTAGAGTGGGGTAGAGTGGGGTAGATTGCAGTGGAGTAGAGTGAGGTAGGCTGAAGGGGGTGAGGTGAGGTAGATTTGCATGGAGTAGAATAGAGTGGGGTGGGGTGTTGTTTTTAGATTGGAGTGGTTTGGGTAGAGTGGAGTGTGGTAGATTGGAGTGAGGTGGAATGGGGTAGAGTGGAGTGGGGTAGATTGTAATGGAGTGGTCTAGATTGTGTTACAGTGGGGTGGAGTAGATTGAGGTAGATTGTTGTGGAGTGGGGAATATTGGAGTGGAGTCTGGTAGATAAGGGTGAGGTAGATTGGGGTGAAGAGGGATATATTGGGTGGATTGAAGTGTCGGCAGATCGGAACGCAGTGGGGTAGACGGGTGTATATTTGAATTGAGTGGGGTAGATTGTAGTAGAGTAGATTTGGGTTGATTGAAGTGGGTTAGATTGGGGTAGATTGAAGTCGGTTAGATTGTGGTAGATTGGAGCGGGGTAGATTGGAGCAGAGTGGGGTAGCTATTGGTGGAGTAGGATAGATCAGTGGATTGGAGTGGGGTAGATTGTAGTAGAGTAGGGATGATTGTGGTGGAGTGGAGATGGGTAGATTGTGGTAGATTTGAGGTGGATAGATTGTGGTAGATTGAGTGGGGTAGAGTGGAGTGGGGTAGATTGGAGTTAGATAGATTTGAGCAGAGTGGGGTAGATTGGGGTGGAGTGGGGTAGATTAAAGTGGGGTAGATTGGAGGGGGGCAGATGAAGTAGGCTGGAGTAAAGTGGGGTGGGGTGTATTGGGTGAAGTTGATAGGAGTGGGGGGAGTGGGGTGGATTAGGTTAGTTTGGGGTAGATTGGGTATTGATTGGAGTAGAGTGGGGCAGATTGGGGCACATTTTCATTTGGGTAAAATGGAGTGTGATAGATTAGAGTGGAGTGGGGCAGATTGTGGGAGAGCAGGGTGGAGTGGGGTGAATTGGGTTAGGGTGGAGTGGGGTATATTGTGATAGAGAGGAGTCCATTGGGTGGATTGCAGTGGAGTAGATTGGAGTGGAGTGGGGTAGATTGTGGTAGATGTGAGTGGTGTAGATTGGGGTAGATGGGAGTGGAGGGGCAGATTGTGGGATAGTAGGGTGGAGTGGGATAGATTGGGTTAGGGTGGAATGGGGTAAATTGGGATAGAGGGGAGTAGATTGGGTTAGATTGGAGTTGGGTGGATTGGGGTGGGGTGGAGTGGAGTGGAGCGGGGCAGAGTGGAGTGGATATTGTGTGAATGTCTGTTTCCCCTCTAAAGAAAGAATGAAAGAATTATATTGGTTGTGGAATGCCCAGAATGATATTAATACCCCAAACAGGTGCACACTGACTGATGAATTCACTATGTTCAAGACCCACAGTGCCTTTGCACCATATCTAGATGCCATCACTGATCATACTGACAGGAAGCTTAACATTCAGTTTAGGTTTGGATCTTTGTCCCTGGATACCTTCACAGCCAAATGGTCAACCTCCTCTGCACCCCTCTTAACATGCCCAGTCTGTAATGCTTCTAACAAAAATAATCCCAGATCTGTGACTTGGGGTGAGTGTCTGAAAAGTTTCAGCACTCCGTCCATCATCTCCTTGTGTTTGCTTTGTTCGACCTAAGTTGGCAGGGTATGCCCAGACGTGGGTCCCTTGCTCACTTTGTCACTGAATTCAAGCTAGCCTGGCTGATGAGGGGGGTTTATCCTGATATTGGTCCCAGGATGCTTGCTTCGGGTCCAGGGAAGACCTGGCTTGGCAGTTCAGGCTGGACTATACCCAGGGTCAAGACTGATTTGCATATAGCTGGGCCTGAAGTGGGGTGGCAAAGTGAGCTAAAGAATGATGATGGATTCAACCCAGATCTGTGATGGAAAGGTTTCAGTGCTCTGTCCATCATCTCCTTGTGTTTGCTCTAACAACACTATAGCACATTTCCTGTTTAGTTGTCTACAACCGGCCGAGATTGTCCAGAATCAAACCAGCTTGCAATCAGATGGGCACCGTGATACTTGTTGAAGCGAAGATCCGACTGTAGCCCAATTAAATTCCTGAGTTGGGCACGGCTACTCAGGTGGATAGCTCTGGCTACACAATCTCCACACCCTTAGACCAAACAATCATCATTAGCCCCTAAGGAAGAAACTGTTACTGTCCATTGTGTTTCTCTGTGTTTCTCTGTACCAACTTACACTAGATGGGACACTACCCTCAGCATACATAGCGGATCCTTCTTGAGGTTTTCGTAAAATGAGTATGTATCCCGAACTTGGCCAGCTTCTTACCTTCCTTTCCCGCTTGGCTTTAAATTTGGTCTAATATGTCACCCAACAGTTTAAAATTGCTTTCTTGCTCTATTCTCCAAGGTCTGCTTCTCTTGAGCTCATTCCATCCAACAAAGGAATGTCTCAGCAATCTGGTGCTCTGCCTCGCTGCTGCTGCCTGTAATTACACACTCGCTTTTAGCTTGAGATTATCTGTTATTTCTGCACTTTAAAGTGCTAATTTGCACTATCCTTCAAGGACTGTCCTTCTTGAGTTTGTTTTTTACTATCTGCAGGAAAATGCACAGTGCACTTTAAACCCAGGCAGACTATAGAACAGCCCTGCAGTTGGACGCTCCTCTCAGTGATGCGACTATTTGATACATGCTCATTTGGATCTCCGCTTACCACCACCATCTCTGACTGGATAGGTTTTCCTGCTAATGGTGAGTTCTTGGGGCAGACAAACTTACCTTTGATGTGCCTCTTCTGCAACTTCTGTGAGCGTCAGCTGCATAGCCACACATGTACCCATCCTCAACTCCCTTTTCAATAAGCAAAGCATGAGCATAAGGATGACCCAACAGGACAAGGATGGCAAAGACGGTGGTGGCCCAAAAGGGTATCAATTTACAAAGGGACCCATCAAGGCAGCAACTATCAACAAAAAGAAAGCAAGCATTTGCAATGCGATAGGTCTCACATTTGTCAGGTTTAGAGCTACAGGCATTATAAATTACTATTTTTCTTATCTATGTGTTGTGGTTTGGAGTGTAGTGGTTGTATGATCAGAAACACTGCTGCAGCACTGCCTAGAGGACTTAGAATGGGAATTACCATTGGGGCCAGAGAAGCAGCTGCAGCACTGCCTAGAGGACTAAGAATGAGGAATTACCACTGTGAACAGAGACACAGCTGCAGCACTGCCTAGAGGACTTAATATGAGGCATTACCACTGTGAACAGAGACAAAGCTGCAGCACTGCCTAGAGGACTTAATATGAGGCATTACCTCTGGGACAAGAGAAACAGCTGCTGCACTGTCTAATGGACTTAGAATGAGGAATTACAGACGGGCCACAGTAGCAGCTAGCAGCACTGTTTAGAGCATATAGAATGAGGTATTACCAACAGGACCAGAGAAACAGCTGCTGCACTGTCTAGTGCACTAAGAATGAGGAATTCAGTGCTGCATAGAGTATTAAGAATGAGGAATTACCACTAGGACCAGAGAAGCAGCATATTAAAAAAGTAAGGAAACTATGATGCTGTGCACTATGGGGGCGGGGCAAGTAAGCATAACTGTCATGTGACAGTTATCTTTTTACAGAAAGGGGAATTGTTATCCTTAAATTAAAAAAAAGTGTGGGCACCTTGGAAGTAACAATGTGCTACATGCAAGCCTTTCAGGTGCTAGTATCAGACAGTGACCAATCCAGCAAAGACCTTGATTACCAACCTCATTCGCTGAACACACCATCCTCGAACACAACACCTAGCAACCCACCCAATGTCATCTGGCTAGTTGGTTGGGAGGGTGGAGGGTGGAGCTTGCAGAACCTCTTTGGACACTACACCATAGAAAACATGCACAAGTCCGCACACTGCACCATTTAAGAGCACCAAGAAGCAATGCCACAGTCAAAGATGTGCTAAACCAAAAATCTTGTCTACAACGTTTTTGTTACCTAACTTCGACTTCAGTATAAACAATACCCAAGTCGATGTGTGGAAATAGCTCATGATTTGAAAATCATCTAAGATCCGCTCCTGCTTGTGGGAAATGAGATTTGAAAAACATTCCAAGATCTCAAGAAATTTTCTCAGAGAACCAAACTCCACCTCATCCTGAGCTTGTCAACCTGCAACCTGTGATAATCTGGAGCTCTTCCTACAATTAAGTAACTCAGTAAACCAGGGATATTCGATAACACTATGTGTTCCCTCCCATGCATATTAACATAATTTCGAAATTCTAATTTTTGGTATTTCATTTATTTTCTGCTCAAAAGAAATTGATTTTAGAAGTTTTTATCTTCTTTGTGTAGAAGTAAGTGGTGTTCCAACACAGATGACAGAGTGGTTTGATGAGTTGCAGAGAGCTGTGGGGGTTTTAAGAGGTGAATGAGCAATTTATGGTTCTCTCTGTGCGCATAGAATGGTTAAATGTGACATGTGCAGTCAAAGTTAAAAGCTTTACATGGTTGCAACATACTGGTGCATGTGGCTAGAAGAGAAGCCCTTATAGTGGCATCTATATCTCATCTAACAGTATTTGTGACCTCTTTCTATTTAGCAACATAAAGGGCTTGATGCTGGTGTTAGGCAGGGACGTCAGCCCCCATGACGACGCAGCCCACGTTCTTTGTTTTATCAGAGGACAATGCATTCACCCTGGCTCTTGGCTGTGGAAAATAGGGGACAAGGCCTCCGTCGCGCACCAACATGCACCCAGCTGCCGTGCCAACAAACCCCACTTTTAATAAGATTACGAGGAACTATCTTTAAATTGAATTATTGGTTATTTTTATGTGTGTTTATATTTCCTAATGAAATGATTTGATGAAAATGGACATCGGTGAAATCTAGACATAAATAAATTCAGAGAAAAGTTGAGATGAAGAACAAAACGCACATCCTTCAAACTGAGCAGAAGGGCAATCTCCATGGCCCAGCACATGCCTAACACACATAAAACTAAAATAAATAGCAGACCAGAATTTGTACTGACAGCTATACTCGGCTGAAGGTACCTCCCACAGGCCTCTGTAGCACACTAACACCTCTTCCGCTGCGCGCTAAATATGTTTTCTTCTGGTAGGTCCGCCTGACTCGCCCTTGTTAACTGTAATGAGACTGTGTCTTCATAATCCACTAGAGGGTGGTCTCTGGTAATCAGGGTGTGATTGTGTGCTCTTGTTGATTTATTGTACTAGACAGTTTATATATCTTACCAAAGGACGCAGATTTTCTTTACTTTGTTCTACAGCCATTATTAAAAAACAAAAGAATACTTTGCAAAGCGTTGTGCCCGGACTTTTTTCTGACATATGTGGCTGCGCTCATTGTTTTGCAGCATTTCACTGGCAGAGGTCAGTTTTGTGCATTTAACCAGCAGGGGCGTAACACAGGCCCTCGCATCCCCCGCAATGTGGGGCCCCCCAAGCTGCTGGGGTCTCCCTCAGCACTGTACTCATGCCGGAGAGCTCCGGATAAAATCCGCAGTGAGCCCCCCTGTGTACCTTGCAGGGGGGCCTCTTTAACTTTCGTTACGCCACTGTTAACCAGAATACCCACTTATTTTATAGGTGTTTCCATGCAGATTTTATGTGCCAAGTGAACTTAAGTGTAGCCTGTCATCGGGGGAGGCGGTACATCTTGCCCATTCATAATGTCCATGTTCCTTCTATGTACTTAACAGGATTTATGGGGGTCAGTAACCTTTGCGGTAAAACTTAGATAAACTGAGGTCTAGCCATGTGCCTGCTTTCTCTTTAGGAAAAGACCCCTCGGAGCCTCAAAGAGATTCTATAAATTAGGCCACTCTGTAGTGGGAAAACAGCCCAGGGCTAGAATGAGAGACCCACCCACCACCTGACCAGGAGCCTGGGATCAAAGCCGGCCGGTCCGAGTCACCAGCGGATACTGCTCACGCAGACAGCTGGAACGGAAGCCGCCTCTCCGAATGTGCCTCCAAGTGGTTCCAAATACAAATCTAGGTTTATTCACAGATATAAAAACGTCAGTGGTCTTACATTTCTGGTTGCTAAACATTTGCAAAGGGTGCGTATCGTGTTGCTTTGCACAGTAAACATAAATTTAAGAACTGCAATTTTCTGCACACTTTCTGAATAGAACAAGGCCATATTGTTCGTATGTTCGGGGGTCTCTCTATAAATGATGGCAGATATGGTACAGACATAGTTATAGGTAAACTGCATTCTGGTTATAAACCACGAAGCAGGGGGTAACTGTGTCTGGACTGTGAAGGTTTTCCCGTGTAAAATAACGTTCAGAATATTTACCGCTGCACTCTCTACTGTGCTTTGCACAGGGAAATGGAACTATACATTATTGCAAGTAGTGTCACAAGGAGCATATGTGGAAATGACCCTACAGCACCCTGCTCGCATTGTGACTGAAAGGCTGATGAACTAAGCATTTTTAAAGCTAACACTTTTAAAGCTAACGCTGCGCTGCGGGAGTGAGAGGGCTCCGCCAGGGGTGAAAAGCATTTAGGACACACAAAAGAAAGTTCCCCTCAAACACACATCAAACACAAAAGCGGCCGAAAACAGTAGTTAGGCGCTGCTGCTTCTGGACTACACGGAAGTCAGTATCAGATCAACAGCCAGTAAAAACCCAGCTAACAAGAGGTATGCCAATGTTAAACACATCGCGAGCGGCAGGAGATATTACCCGGCAATAGGAGGAGTTTCACCCAACATATAGATTACTTGAAGTCTCGGAGAGACAGCGCGTGCGCTGCCTAGGAGAGACCTAATCAGATGTTAAAAATGCATTGAAGGTAGGCCCTCAAACTAACTAACAGGGAGTAGCACAAACTAAAAAAATTACAATCGCTCCAAAGAGCACACTAGTGATATGTAGGGGGTGAATAAAAAGAGTTGAATTCAGAGAAGTACCAAATGTGTTGTCTTAGTTCTGGGTCTCTTTGTCACTTAGGGTCTTCACATCCTTCAATCATGGTCAGATAGATGTCACATGATCTCTGGGCAGACTCGGAGCATGGAGGAGGATAGGGGCAAAAAAGATGGTGGTGGCACCCAGTATGGTGCTCGCCAACAGAAGAGTCACTGTAAAAAATGTAGGGACGCAAGGCGGCTGAATGTAGCAGATTAATAATCAGAGATGAAATGAGACACATGCCAAAATGGATGATTTTAGCTGCGGGTCGTTATGTCTCTGGGTTAATACTGGTGGAGGTTACTTGTCAAGCAAACTTAGGCCTTGCACATTAGTGATACACATTAGGTAACTGGTGCTAACATGATACCAGTGTCCAAGCTACCTCAATATGAAAAGGAAACATTATAATGGTATTCTTTACATCTCCCACATATGTAAGACAATATAGCTGTGCCACACACCTCTCTGTGGAGATATGTAAAGCACCAATGTGATGCCAGCATCTGAATCGCCATTTATACAAAGCACCGCTGCAGTGCCAGAATCCTTTTAACCCATATGAAAATTACCATTGTCATGGGAGAATCCATGTTGCTCCAGGATGTTTAGAACCACTGCCATGCCTGAGCACTTCCTAGCTGTTGAGATGAAACATTTAGATTCCATTAAGAATAGGAAGTTGAGGATTATGTTTTTTCCTGTTGCGTTTTCAGCTTAGCAGCCTTAGAAAAGTTAATACCAGACAACTACTTCTTCCATGAAGCATGAAATGCACTGGCATAGCTAGGTGGGGGGCGGTGGGGGCAGTGGCATAGCTAGAGCTTCTGGCACCCCGGGCTATCCCACAGATTGCCGCCCAAGGCAGGTAGCGGCAGGGAGGGGTCTCGGGTAAAATGACGGCGAGCAGCATGGGTGGATTGGCAGGGTTTAAGTTAAGACACCACTCTCCACTCCACTGCATAAGAAAGGGCGTGAAACTGCAGCGTAAGCATAGAGCAAACCTCGAAGGTCAAGTCTCAGTTGATGAAAGCTCACAAGCACTAAAATGGTAGCTAAACGCATAAGTAAATGTATCCCTTCCTCCTCTTTACACCACTCAATACTTAACTGCTGCTACAAGACCACAGCAGTAAAACCACCCGCTAGACATCAAGCACAACACCAAAAGAACTCCCACATAGGTCACACTCTACACCCACACTCTACCAAACAACGACAGTATTTAGAAACATAAGCAAAGCTATAGCTATCTCCTTTTTGCTCCACTCTATGCATGTCATTTAAGAAACACCCCTCAGGTCCTTATGTATGAAACCAATGTCACATAGGCCACACTATACACATTCATTCTGGAGAAGGCCACTGAAGTTGCACCGCGAGATAGTGCTTGTGAGAAGGCCGCTGAAGCTGCACCGCTAGATAGCAGTGCTTAAAGTGCGGGGCTCCCAGGCTTCCCTGCTCCGTGGGTAGTTTCAATTTGGGAAGGAAAGTGCTACTCTGCACCATTCATTATTTCAAATTAGATCCCCTAGCACGGCATCCAGCATGTGGAAGAGGCTCTTGGATCTGGGAATTGGTAAGTTTGAGAAATAGTACAGTTATCCTGACAGCATCACCATTTTAGTCAGGTATGCAACAGACCTATTATGTCTGCTATTAGTGCAGAATTGACCTCCCTCCTCCTATCATCAATAATAGCATTCCTGCTGTCTCCTTGGTTTTAACTATCCTTCACCCACAGTAGCAACTGCAGTTCAAGCACACTGAATAATGTTGAAGGCTATCCTTATGCCTCTCTTAGGTTTCAGCATCATTCCCTTGTTCTATAGTACCTGCCTTTAACTATGGCGGGGTGGTGGGATGTGTGGTTGTTATTGTGGTCACGGCCTCTTTCTTTCTTTTTTCGTTTTGTTTTATATAGCACAAACTCGACCCGAAGGTATTAGGGCGCTTTACATGAGCACCAGTTGCCTTACAGAGTGACACACTATTTTGTTAGGAAGTGGGAGACTTAGTAATTTGCTCAGAACCACAGGATGTTGACCATCCCAGCCGAGACTCGAACCCGGTTCCCCACCTTCGAGGTCGACGCTCTTGCCATTAGGCCATATCCTCTCCCCTAGCCATGCAGCTCTCATTGCTTATCAACTATGGCTCAGACTCCCTAAACAAACCCAAGAGTGGAAAAAACAAGTATAACAAAGATAAGCAAGCTAAAACAAAAGGAAAGGTTGGTGGTACGAAAGTAGACATCAAAACAATATCCAGGTAAGCTGGAAAAAAGATCAAGGAGAGTGAAAGGAAGGGTAGAAAGAGGATTAAGAGAGAAGAAAAGAGAAAAATTAAAAGATGACGAAGATGGGAAAGGGGAGAAAAAATAAAAAGGGACTTAGAGAAAAAAGTAAATCAAGAACATGTAATTTTGTAAATAGGGAATATTGATTTGAGAAGAATAAAATGAAAATGAGTGATTTGAGCCAGCGGGAGCAAAAAGGGGGCAAAAGATGAAAGAGAACAAAATCAGTGAGTAAGTAGCGGAAAAGGGAGATTAGAGGGAAATACAATGGAAAAGAGAAATGAGGGGTGCGGGTGAAAGCAAAGTAAAACAAGTAGGGAAAAAGAATGGGAACACTGAAATAAGGAAAGAATGAATAAGTAAGAGAGAAATGAAACTCAAAAACTAAGTAAGTGGGGTTTCTCTGAACAGGTTGTTCTGGCACTATCTGTTGGTGGTAGTGGCCCCTCCAGGCTCCACTTTCAGACATTGTGAGTGACAGAATTCAAGAGCTGAGAGAATATTTAGCTGCACACATTCTGCTGTGCTGCACAAGTTAGGTTTGATAACTTGAATTCATCAATTCATTAACTCTTCCATTCATCCACTCGGCCATCCATCAGCCTACTCTGCCATGCATCCATCCTCCTATCCTCTCTTCCATCCATCCATCAATCCACTCTGTCATTCACCCTCTCTGCCATCCACTCTGCCACCCATTCACCATCCATCCACTCATCAACTCTTCTATCTATCCATTCAACCACCCATCCACTCTGCCATTCATTCATCCATCGATCCATCCACTCTGTTATTCAACCACCCATTCATCCACTCTGCCATGCATCAATCCCCTCTGCCATCCATCCGCTCATCCTTCCATCTTTTCATCCACTCTGCCATCCTTCCTGCCATTCATTCATCAATCTATCCACTCTGCTATCCAATCATGCATTCAGTCACTTTGCCAATAATCCATTCACGCTGCCACACATCCATCCATTTACTTCGCCACGCATCCAATCTGCCATCCACCCATACATTCATTCACATCCATCTATTCATCCTGCCATCCGTTCATCATCCATCCACTATGACTTCCATTTACAGATCTTTTCGCCCACTCATCCATCCCTTTACTCTATCCTCCTTTCAGCTGTCCCTCCACCTATTCATTCACTCAACGATTCATCCCTTTGCTCTGCCATCCTTTCACTTGTCCATCCACCTATCCATTCACTCACTCGCCCATCTACCCATCCCTTTGCTTTAATACCCTTTCATGTGTCCATCCATGATCATTCACTTCTTTCACCCACTCATTCATCCACATATTCATTCATCCTCCTACTCATTCATCCCTACTTCCTTTTTTTTTACCCTTTTCTTCCAACATTCCTTCTTTCTTTCCCTGTTATATTTACTCAGCTGTCGGTTTTCGTCGCCCCTGCTTGCTCTTCTATTCAGGCTGTATCCAGCATTAAGGATGAGCTTTTGACTGCCAAGTTGTAGACAGAAGTTGCTCATAAAGAACGGCCCTGCCCTACCCAATGCTGCTAAAGCGGGGGTTCACAACGCCATTGGCAGCAAGAAGTTGTTATAACAAAAAAGTTCAACTGCATGGAAAACCAACTGATTCGCCTCTCCAACAAATAAAGCAGTATGTGCTGACTATTGAAAAGAGAAGTAGCACTCACTTTGTCGTGATACATTCTGCCCTGAGTGCAAAGCGCCACAAGGTGTCGTCCCAGAATATTGTCGTAAATATATCGTTTGATACATATATTGTATCCTATATACTGTCTATAAAATATTTGGATTTAATAATAGAAAATGTACAACCAGTGGCACAATAGTGTTGGGAACAATTGGGGACACTTTAGTCCTTTGTCTGTTTCAACACACACGTTTACTAATCACACGAAACTACTCCGGGCATAACTACGCGAACAGACCGGAGCTCGCTTAATCAGAGCTCGTCTACCTGACCCGCTAACCAGCGGAATTGTGCATACCGTGAGTAGCTCTCTTTGTTTAATACATTATGTTGGAGACACCATTGAATCACAGCGGTATTGACACAGGCTTACTTTAACAGATTGTCGTTGATGTTGATTTACAGCTCGTCATATTGAGTGAGTGATACTTCAGTTTTTATTAGCGTTAATAGCATGGGGAATGGTATTAATTATGACTTACTGCTCACACGAGTGTTTAGATACCGCCCACCGAGGTGACGCTTATACCGGTTGATTAAACCCCTGCATTAATAACGCGACCCGCAGTTTAGCTTCATTTCTAACTTGCACAATTTCACCACCACGTTTGATTTATTATTTTTATTAAGACCCATGGACTGCGATAGTGTTTGTCACCTGGGCTACGGACATGGATACACTTTGTTCACTTTGTAAGTTAACAACGCACAATCGCAATACACAGTAGTATAGCATTGACAGCATTGCATTTTTTCTTTAATTTGTAGAGCTACCCCCTGAGGAAGGGCTGCAGTAATAGCCCGAAATGCATTGGGGATATATAATGTGGACGGCATCATCGATTTAATACATTGGAATATTTGAAGATATGGAGAATCTTTTTGCAAATTGAATAAACCTCGATGATAATATGTTGAATAAACTTTAATTTGGATCTTGATGGATTACACGAGTGAAACTTTGAACATTGAACTAGACCACTGAGTCTCATTTACGCTGTGCACTAAGGAGTCCGCCCCCAAGTTGGGGACGCATTGTAATAAACAATATCTAGGACACCATATTTATGCCAGACAATTTTTTGTATATGATATTACTGCATACAACCACCACAGTCTCTTCAGTTCTCTTACGATGCACAGGTTTAAAATACTAACCGGATCTGTTTTGGGATTACAATCCAACCCTAGGATGTACTTCTTACTTTATTTCATGATTTGATTTTATGTTGCAAGTTTTATATAGCGCACTAGTGCCATTGGTATCGCTTTGCAGCACTTTGTTGGTTAGGTAGGGCCTCTCTATGCCCTGACGGGTTTGACTATGGAAAGGAGGCATGGGTATCAAGTGTATGGGTGGAGTTAAGCTGGTGGTAGATGGTACCTGGTGAGTACCTCAATGTGGCACAGACAGTGGAAGGGCTTTGGTGATATGCAGAGTGACATAGGTTGAAGGATGAATGGGGGTGTATCTAGACCGTGGTCTGATTCTATTCCATTCGTAGGGTTTTATAAAGCACATAGCTATCCAAGTAGGCCTCCCAGCGCTAAATTAGCAACAGATAAGGCTCTTATGTACCGGCGTGTACTGGACCAAAGGCAGGTTTTGTTTTCCAACAGATACATCTTGCGCAAGGTGCTGTCCCCTGGAAATGGGGCTGTGGGGGTGCGTCCGGTTTCCACGTCAGACATGTTTGGTGTCCTTCTTGCTAGTCCACAAAATGTAATGAACTGACTTATTGCATATTGCGGCGCTGGGAATGAGCCTCGTATACCAGAGCACACGAGGAGACGAGAGCAGAGAGACGGGCGGGGCAAACATAGAGCCGCGCGGATATTCAGCACTTTCTTATACTACAGTGAGTGCCTTTCTGTTTATTTGACTTTTTGGGAGCAGTCAGTGTCACACATGGGGCATGGGAACGCTTAAAAGAAACTGAACTAACAAGTGCAGTCCTATCTTAACTAAAGCTTATCTGAGAATCATGTGCTATTTCACTCTGGCCGAAATCGCTAGGGCCTCCTTATGTAGGCGGCTTGGAGCGGTGGTGGTCGGCCTCAAACAAGGTGAGACTGCTGCTGTTCTTAATCTAGCTGGACTGTCTGCAGAAAATCGCCCAATACCACTGCCGAGACTCTGAGAGCAGGTAGTGGTGGTGCGCGAGCGTGCGCATCACTGCTGCATTTTAACAGCACAGTGCGGGGGCTGGCCCAAAATGATGCCCAGGGCCTTCAATGGTAGCACTTTTGTGTGCTACAAGATTGACAGCCCTGTGAACAGGTGCGCTTGCACTTACATACACATGACGTGTGTAGTGCTGCTCAGCGACAGCCGTACGTGTGGGGGTGATGGGTGTACATCACAGTCAGTGACTATGTGCCCAAATAAATCCTGGACTGGCCACCAGTGCCATGCAGCTGCCACCGGCCGCCCCCAAAATAGTGCCACCTGGGGCGGACCGCCCCCACCCACTGTCGTAGCTGGGGGGGGGCAGTGACCAATTAATGTCAATGCCTGCCACCTATAAGTCACCACATTTTGTCCCTGGCCACTGCTCATATTTTCTCTACATTTTCATTATCAGTGTTCGTGGCAATATTATTCTTTTCAGAAACACTGCAGTGCGCATGTCAGACCACCAGTGTCTGCTTCAGATCACCAGCTTCCTCTGAAGCTGACAGGAGGATGACTGAGGGAGCTGAGGCAGACCCTGAAAGTACTGGAATATTTCATGATCGCCCCTATTGAACCTATGTTTTTTTTTTTTGTTGCTTTAAAATGCACTATATAACCCCCTTTTTAAAACCATTTTCACGGTGAAAAACCCTACCACCAAGTCCCCACAAGAAGTCAGACTCGCTCGCTGGAGCTCAGGGTAAGTATTTTACCCCATCACTTTCAAAGACAACCAGCTGCCACTGCATCCAGGAAACCAGTGATATCTTTATTAGAGCAGCAGTGAGTCAACTGATTAGAATATGCTTAATTTCTTATTGAAAGTTCAAGTTCTTCCATTGCTGTTCGGATACACTCATCACTAAACATACCCTATAGAACCCTTGAAATTTTTGATCCTTTTTAAGAATCCTTCCTCATCTGTTGAGGCTATTGGAGGTCAAAGAGCCCTGTAATAGCGGAAGAGACACCTGAGATTTTCAATAGATGCTCCTATGATTTTAGTCTAGTTGTGAAAGAAAAGAGTTATGCAATTCACTAAACGACAGCCGACATATGGCAGAGTGTCCAAGTGGGTAGACCATTTTCTTCCAGCGCAGTTACCTCTTAAAGCATTTTGTCAGGTAGTTTTATTCTTCGACCTGTTTTTATCAAGTTTGCCATTTGGCTTACCAGTCTGCATGGTACGTTTCCACCTAAAGTAGGATGGTCCACTCTGAGCGCTATAACTTCTATCTGAACGGTCAATGGACTTGTTCTTTTTTTCAGGACATTTTCTTTTCTGTTGGACTCCTCAGCCTTGGTCTCTTTTCTGGAATCTGTTTAATGATGACTCCTTCTTTGCATATTCCTACTATTGATTCCAGTGGCGGCTGGCTTGTACTGAGGGTGGTAGGGGGCACAAAAACAAACAAACAAATAAATAAAAGAAATATACTTACCTCCTCAGTGCGATGTCCTCCTCCCTTGGGTGTCTTCCAGGAAGCTCCAGATGCAGGAAATTACACTACCCAATCCTGGCGCTGCTTTCACAGCATGAAAGCAGCACCAGGATTGGATAGAGCAGGTTCTCTCAGCATTTCTGAGAGCACTGAAGGCCTGCACTTTCTCTAACCCAGCTGTCTAAAACAGGCTTGGCACAATGCAGGCCCACCAGAAACCTACTTGGAGTCAGCCTTCTTGGTATTAGAATCAGGGACTTTGCGCCCCATGTTGGGCTCTGATATGCTCACAGCAGAGCTGTGCCAACCTTCACCCCTTCAGAGGTGGTGCCAATATCTTGTATCCCATACATGCTTTCTGCATCTGGTTTCCCTACATGCATTGTTCTCTTTCTTTGTTCCACAGATGTGTGTTGTCATAGGTGGTGCCTTCCCTTCAGTTTTCTGATTCCAGTTAGTGCATCTGTCTGCAGTGACGTTATCTTTGGTAGTCAAGCACATTCTCCCGAGGCATCTGAGACCAGTGCAGGGAACACTAAATACATAACATAATCCGGGGGCACTGTTCATTCTGCTCCTTTTTCCGTGACTCAGGATGCCTATCTCTTGCCAGACCCAGGCAATCCATGGAGGAATCCTGTGAACACCCAGAAAACAACACACTCTTGCTACAATGCAAAACAGGTGATACTTATTCAACAGTTTTATAACTAGTACTTTATATAAACATTTGAAGGGCACTTATGACTATGCAGTTCAATCTGGGATGCATTTCATTCAAATTGAAACCATGACAGGATGAGTTGATTACTGGGACCTGAAGATGTGACATATAGATGACTCCCAAAGCTGCATGGTCAGGGCTCCATACCCGGAGCTGTCTTAGGGTCTGATTACGAGTCTGGCAGTCTGAGGAACATCAGACTTGCGGGGGTGCGGCAGTCCAACCACCGCCGCAACGGCGGTCCGACCGCTGTATTACATCTTTGGTGGTTAGACTGCCATTGCATCGCCGCCACAAACAGGGATTTGCGTTCCCTGGTGGCAACACGGTGGTCAGGCGCTCACAATATGCTGATGGTGCCGATGCGTCATAGCCATGCATATTACGAGTTTCAGGATCGCCAGCACGGTCATGGAGGTTCTTCCTCCATGAAATTGTTGGTAGTCATGAAACAAAGGGGGCCTTACAGGGCTGCCTCATGCCCCTGTACACTGGGATGCATGCACGGGGGTACACGGTGTGCCCCTCAGTGTGCATTAATGCCCAGTTCCTGCACGGCATAGACTAAACAGTCCATGCCGTGCAGGACCTTGCTTTGGCGTTCCCATTGCAGTGCCATTTTCAAAGACACCGCCATGGGAATGCCAAAGGACCACCCGCCAGACCAGGAAAAAACTCCTAATCCAATGGCCAGCCGGCGGCTGACTTTGGTGGAGTGGGAGAGGGGCATTGGCGTGCCACCGCACTCCGGCACCGCCAAAGTCATAATCAGCCCCTTAAACATGTGTACAGAGTATCAATGCTATGCGATCTCCTAAATAAGACGAATACAAAAAACAAAGGTTATGAGCTCTGTATACATTTCTATTTGTGTTACCATACAAAATGCTCCATAGGTGAATATTGTGAATATTAAACTGTTGGGATTTGAAAAAAGATCCATTGCCATGTTTTTTTAAAGATTTGTGCCATGATATAAAGCAGCAGCAATGCTATGAATAGGGTATGTGCTTAGGACACCATAATTTGTTCTAGGGGTGGGCGGAATTTGCGTATTCGCGCTACACAAAACTCCGCGAAACAGTAAAAAATCTCCGCGAGCATGCAGAAATTCCGCAAACACGCGGAATTGCTTGTTCCACCCGTTTGTGATGCTCTTTTCCTATTCGCGAACACTGTTCGCGTGCCCGGGGTAAATATCTCGCAAACACGCATTTTGAAAGCGCGAACAAGCAAAAAATTCCGCAAAGTAGTGGATCGTGGAATTTCTGCCAATTCTGCGTTCTCTGCGGAACACAAAATTACCCAAATTCCGCAAGCGGAACGGAATTTACCGCCCAGGTCTAATGTGTTCATTGTGGCTGCACGGTGTGAGAAAGAAGAGGTACTTGGAAACAGGGATGGTGTAAGCGCTGGTGCTGCCCGGTGCGACAATCTCTTTGGGGCCCCCCAAATATGACCTCCTCTTCAGATTCCCTCATTACCACCCGTGCAAAAGTGCCCCTCATATCTCCATAGCCCCTCTTTCAAATACACTACATTTGTGTTAAATCATGTGTAAAGGCTGCCTTTACTAATAATTAGATCTCTCTTTCTAGCAGGAACATTAATCGCAAGAGTTATCAGGAACATTTTATTGCTTCCTGAAAGCTCGATACACACAAGAAACTCTGCAGAAGGTGCTTTTCAATCCTATGTTGTTGCTAAAGACAACACCTGCCACCCCCACCTTCCCCCTCCCCCCCCCCCCCAGGTCAGTGTCCAGTGTGGCAGCACTAGTCACACTGCCCAAAAGCCGGTCCTGCTTTGAAATATGCGAAGCCAGCAAGGTTCACAGTGAATCTGAGCTGGCCATGGCCTTTGCATGTCATCTATATCAAGCATTATATTTTGGGTGTGCTTTCACCATTCATGGGCTGTTTCTATGAGGTGGCATTGTGACTCCTGCAGAAGACCAGGGCTGGCCATTTGAAGGTCTGTCTCCAGCTCCATGAGGCTTATGGCACCAGGCAAAGCAGGGGCAAAAGGAGAGAAAAGCGAGAGAAAGAAAGGGAGACAGTAGACAGAGAAAGGGAGAGATGAAGTGATAGAGAGAAATAATTGAAAGCGAGAGGAAAGGAGTGGGGCTGCTTTTAATATTTTTGCCTTGATTGCTTTGGTTTCACAGTCCGATGCTGAAAAAAACTAACCTCCAGCCAGGACAATTAGGCCTAGATTTACATGCACTTTGCATTGGGTTTGTTTTACTTTTTTTAAATAAACTTGATGCAAAGTGCTGTGTTGGGATTTACTATCCAATGCAAATTCCAATTTACTTTGGATTGTAAGTAACCCTTTTTAACACAACACTGCGCAATGCATTGCCTTGCGTTACTTTGCATCAAGGGGGCATTCCATGGGTAGAACATGGGCATAACCAGTCAACCACCCGTGGGATTCGATGCAAATCTATATCCATAGGGAATCGTAGATAGGGATTTGCATCAAAATCATCTGCCTTCTTGAGGCAGGCGTAACAAGGAGAAATGTTTTCATTTCTCCTCGTTTTTCACACTTTGCATGTGTGATGCATTGTTCAGCAATCATACAAATTGGGAAACTCCTTAAAATATAGGGTTTATACTGGAATGGGTGCTTTCCAGTAAAAAACCTATGCTACCCACAGCGCCGACATAATTGCACTATGGAGCGAGCGCAAAGGATATTTGCGTTGGCGCATGGAAACCAAAAGTGTGCCAACTTTGGGAGAGAGCGGAACAGCCCCACATCTTAGTAGATGTTATGCTTTCTCTTGTTCAAGCAATGCAGCGCAGGAACTTTACTTGCTGCCCTGTACTGCAGGACTTTTTGTATATCTAGGCTTTACTGTATTGTAAGTGCAGGCACCAAACTAAGCTACATGCAAATCCTGTGGCAGCTTGGATTGTGTTTGTATTACTAAGGATTAGCAGTGTTGGGTTTTGAATGCCTGTGGTTTACTGATAACTTTTCTTCCTTTCAGGGAGTCAATGTCTAACTTAAGGTAGTTGTATACATTACAAGGTGTGCAATTCCTGTTACAGTCTGGATTCCTCGAACCACTTGTGCCTGCCAGAAAAATGGATCCCGCAGCCGACCGGCTGACTGAACGCGATTTGTGCCATAGTGCAGGGTTTAGAGTGTTAAGACAGACAAGTATTTGCAGACGCTCACCTCAAGCTGTTGCAGTGGCTTGATTTTATGTCATTCTGTGAGAATTCCGACTGACCTATAGCAAATAGCTGCTTCTAGCTTTTTGGGTTCAGGACACTGTGTCGAGCAGAAAAACAAGTTATCTCGGTTAAAAGAAATACCAACTTTAATAGACAACAGACTACACCAGCAATTTCCAGAATGCACCTTTGTTCACGGTAGTTCATGGCAACTCCACTGAGCTACCAAATGCCCCCGTTGGAAGCAATGTTTAGCTGATCCACTGGAATTCACACCAGGGTTTTCTGTGAATAATTTCGTGTGGCGTCACTGAGACCAATCACTCTGGCAATATCACTAAGGTTTCTTTTCTGAGTTTCACAATTCGCACAAACTGAAGGGGTCATATTTACAAGGGCTTATTTACAAACGTGGCTTAACGCTGCCTTGTAAATAAGGCCCCTTTTCACGCAGTACTTAGCATAAAAGGGGAAGCAATGGGTGTTGCTTTGGTTGTTCTGCTGCTTTTGGCGCTGACCCCTATTTACAAGGGTGGCATAAATATGGGGCAGGGCCAAAAATAAGACCAGGGAAAACCTGGTCTTAAACCGTCGAAACAAGGAAAAATTATGAATTTCTCCTTGTTTTTGCCGCAACAGCAAATCGCCATTCGTGATTGTTCATGTGCAGGAAAGTTTCCTTTCCTCCTCTTAAACTGATTCTTGTCAGTTCTTCCCCTTCTCCTGGGTTTGATTCCAAACTGTCTAGGGTGACAAAGGCAATGGCAGGCCTGGTGTCAGGTTCCTTTGTGTGTGCTGCAGACAGGGTCCTATAATGTGTAATGAGGATAGGGCACAACTACTCATCAGCCAGCTTACCAGGAAGACCTACTCCCTCTACACACAGGCCCTCTTTGGTTCCTATGTCTGGCAGTAACATCCAACACATCTCAGGAGAACAGTTCATAGTCATGTTACCCTGTACACTGGAAGAAAGGCGCATTTAGTTTTGCCAGGAAAATGCTAACTTTCTAAAAGTGGCATTTTCAGAATAGTTTCTTAAAATCCAATTTTACAGTTAAAGAGGATTTTAAATTATGATTCAGATGAGTGGAAGACGTGTCTCTTTATTTGTTCCCAACCTGAAGTTATATCTTATTACATGTTATAAGGTAATCCAGTGTGAGTCTATATGAAAGATAGCCTTTCCTCAGTGAAAAATTACTTTAGGAGTTTTTTGTTGTCTGAACGTGTAAAACTTAAGTACACATGTCCCACTTTTTAGATACCATGCACCTTGCCCTTTGAACCTTTAGTGCGTACTTTAAGGGTGACTTAAATGGAGGTTTAGGCCTGGCAAAAGGTTCATTTCGTAAGGTGGAAGTTTCAGTTTGAAACTGCACTACAGGCTGCAGAAGCAGGACTGGGAAATGTTTTACAGAGCTACTTTAGTGTGTGGCACCATGAGTGCTGCAGCCCAATAGTAGCATTTAATTTACAGGCCCTGGGTACATGTGGTGGCATTTACTAGGGACTTGTATGTACGTGAAATATATCAATCAGGTGTGGGCCTATTTTATCAAGGTTTGAAAATGAGGAAGGTCATTAGTATAGTTTTTAAAACAAACTCCCATTTTAGGAGTTTGTGTTTGAAAACAGAATTTTTTAAAAATATTGGTGGACAGTCATCAAATAAGACGTCAGACCTCCACCAACCCTTTTGTACCTTAAGAGAACCACTATGACAACGGTTCTCTTGAAAGTACAGGGATGAAGACTGGGCTGGCTATCAGCTCTAAATGTTATGGTCTGCCAGACCAAACATCAGGCTCTAAAGACTGTCCATATAACTGGCAATTTGTCTAGTTAATTACTGTCTATACCAGGCTTGCAGGATGTGGTGCAGATCGGAGCTTCCGAATTCCCTCTACTTCCACGGACGGGATGATCTCACAGTCACACACGCACACACACATCACACGCTGGTGGGGCCCATTACACCAACATTCATCCTACCACTCTATCCGTGCCATGTATAAGGGGAAACACTTTCAGATATACCTCACCAATCTGCATATACCTTGAGGTCAATGTGACTTACTAGTTGCTATGGATCTGGCGAAAAACATTTCTTTATAATATGCAAATAAATTCAATAAACATGACAATAAAATAAGCACCCGACACAGGGATTCAAACAGAATATTTGTTTATCTAAAATTGTAAGAAAAGCCAATTAAATGCAAATTCATTTCTCTCATATTTACCTATTCTGGCTAAATGTCAGATCCTAAGTCAGAACCGGTCCTCAGTAAAGACAATCAAAGTTTCTAGCCGTCATGTAGTGTCACCGTCCTCTCCGTCAGCATCGGGACCTCGGATCATCAGTTCGGGAAGAAGTGGCGCTAGACCTCTCTATTCTACTAATATTTATACTAAAATTACATTCCAAAGTGTAACAATTATATCATACAAAACGGATGAAATTGCGGAAATATGTCGTCTTGGTACATTGGGATACTTTCGAATATTTTCACACACATTAATCATCTCAAATAATGAATAGAAAATAAGGGGTCCACAACTAAATCGTTACTTTTACGAATGTCTCTTTCGGATAAATTGTATCCCCTTTGTGGGATCATTATAAGTTCATAACGTCAGTATTTTATTTAGCGACAAATTTTATGTTCTGTGGCAATTGGCATCACTCCTAGGTTTGTCTTCATGATCATGGCTTTTCAGTTCGTCAAGGGGACAAGGTCACAGGCAGCACGAAGCCTCCTTGCAAAATTTTCCATCAACTCGAATGCAGGCTGCGGGTGGTAGCCATCTTTTGGTAGGCCACATTGGTCAACTTAAGTGAAATAAGACATAAAACAGAATTACTGCACGGAAATGATTATACAGTGTTATTCCCCTGCTAATACCCTTATGTGTATGTATTTATCTAGCCATTTGCGACATCAAAAGCCATTAATGCATATTAATTATAAGCGCAAAACACAATAACATCACATAAGCAACATTTATTTTGTCAATTTGCTCACCAACTTAGTTCACTTATTATTTAGCCATGCAAATAGCATTCCCACGTATATTTCTTCTGTTAATAAGGTTGATTAAACCAAACTCGACAAACTTTTAGTAGTTATTAATTAATCAGTAGTACTTTTAATTATAACATGCGAAAATGAAACAGGTATTCGGTTTTAAAAGGAAAACCCTGCTCCATCAATCACCCCTTTGGTGATATCTTATCACCACAAAAACCCAAAAATCAATTTAATTTCCCCTTTTTGAAGAAATTCAAAATATCTTCTTGTTCATTTTTTTCAAACCCTTGTTTCCAACTCATCTTCTTTCTTAGTTTCTATATACATGCTTTCCCTCAATTCTTCTAATTCTATTTCTTGTGGATCTCTTTCTGGTTTCTTTTGTCTCCTTTTAACATTTTCTTTTGTAATTTTCTTTTTATTTCTTCTATATCTACAACACATACACCCTAATCTAAGAATCAATAATGCAACAATCACACATGTTAATGGAAATATTATCTTACCAAAAATGGTACTACCTATTTTAGCTACAAAATTCTTAATAGCAATCATCTTATTAGCCATTTTAGTCCAGATACTTTCAGCTTCCAGTGGTACTAATTCTTCATGCAAATCAGTGATATTTTTAATATAAACTTTTAGATCTTTGCTTTCGTCAGGAATGTAAGTGCAACAATTTTGAACTTTCAGCATTCCACAGACTCCACCCTCTTTTGCCAAAAGAATGTCAAGGGCAAGTCGATTTTGCATCGCCATAGCACGCAAAGCAACCATTTCTGTATTAACCAAAAGAAAACCTCCAGCGGTGCTTGTTGACAAGCGATCCACCACTGTTGACAGTTTCCGAATGCCAAATGCATTTAAAGAAATTCCCACTGCTGGAATTAAAGCTCCAAAAATATCTCCTACAATTTCTGTCCATATTTCTTTTCTATAGCGTGTTAATGGATTAGTTTGTTCAGCATTTTCTACTCTATCCATGTGAAAAATCTTTGGAAAGACCAGGCCAACATAACATGTGCCAAACCAATGGTCAGGCAAACGGTAATAAGCCTTGTTTCCACAAATATAATACACTCCCGGAAAAACTGGATCTTCTCCTCCTCTAAATCCCCATCCGGTTGCAATAAGGTATGTATCATGGCACTCACTAGTCCCTATGAAATAATAATCATACTGGGATCTCTTCCTGGTAATGCATAGTTTGCCTTTCTGTGGTGCATCTATAGCCATAGTTGGACTGGCTCCATTTTTCAATTCTTTTTCTTTCTCAATATCCCACATTATTTCACTCATTTTATGCCCTTCTGCTTTCTTATGCATGTTCAATCTTCTTCTCTCAATCATGTCTAGAAAATTCTTCTCTTCTCCCTTCAAACTGCAAGTTAAATTGTTCCTAAAAACATATTCTAAGGTTAATTCTTTAGTTTCTAAAAAAATCTCACCTAAAGTGTTAGCTTCTTTTGCAGGATTCAGTCCTTTATTCATAGGCAATTGCCCAAGAATATTATCTACATTAGACATATTATAATCTAATTTCCCTAACTGGTAAAATATACTAATCAACACACTACATGAAATTCCATACGTAGCCGGAAGATGATGATAAGTCACTCCTTCCGAAACAGAGGCAGGTAATTGCATGCAAACGTAGCAATCCCTTACTTCCATTGTCTTTACGTATTCATACAACAATTTAGAAAAAACATTGCTAGAAAAATCATTAATTGACCTATCCTTATGTATATGTACATTGCTAGTTTTAGTTGGTACTATTTTCTGTGAACTCTTCCCTAAATTAGTCCTGTTCTCAGTATGTCCTTCTAAAGTGTCTATAGTGACTGTAAAAGAAATCAGTAGAGCAAGCACGCTCCAAAGCAGCATTAATAATCCTGTACAGCAGCAGCACATCTTGCACCATCTTTTCAGAAAGGTACATCTACTTTTATTATTCTCAGTGTTAGCCATTTTGTTAATTTGACCGTGTCTTTTGACTTAGCCTCTTCTACTCCTCTACCGAACTTTAAGAGCAGCAAGTACCCAACAGATTATTACAATCTACTAGTTTTAATATTACTTCTTTTCTTTCTTCTCCAAGTGATTTTCCTTGGATTTACTCAATTTGGATTTTCATCACTTTTCACTGTCTCTTCATCATCATCAAACTGTATCAGGTCCTGAACATCCGTCTCTTCTCCAATGTCGGACAAGATAACTCTCAGGATTCCCACAGCTTCTTCTTCAGCAACAACTTTCAGTAAAGCCTCCTCTGGACTTCCTTGACTATCTGCCTCTTCTCCTTGTTCAGGCAGTGCCACATACGTCCATTCTGGTGACTTATACCTCTGGTTTGGTTTTCTGATTCTTTTAGTTCTCTCAGGTATCTTTGTTTCTTCCTCTCTTGTCGGATTTTGACTTGACACTTCGTTCACCTGTTCAGCTTTCGAAGAGTTAACTCGTGTCAGTCGATACCTTAGTCTCTTTATCTTATTGGGCCAAAGATCTCCTTTAGCATTTCTCTTTTGTCTTCCTTCTTTATTGTTTCTTTCTCCAAGCCAAGTTCTCTTTCTCAGAACTCGTCCTCCATGTATCTCATTGTCACTTTCATCAGACTCTGTCTCAGTTGCCTCTTGTTCATCAACAGTTTTCTTTTCTCCAACAACCTCCTTTTCTCCAACAGTCTCTTTTTCCACCAATTGAGATTTCCCTACTTCTGTCCCTCCTCGGGTCTCCGGCACGCAATCTTCTTGCTGTCTACTTGTTCCTTCACCTAGCTTGTTGTTGATGTTCCCTACACCTCCTCGGGGTTTTTCCGCAATCTGACCCTCTCTGTCTTCCTCTGTCCCTTCTTCTCTAATATTTATCTCAGGTGGAACTTGTCCAATTTCCTCATTTGATTCAGGTGTCACTTCTGTTGGAATGTTCTTTTCTTTCTTTCTTTTTGTGTTGGACACTGTTAGTTGGAACCTCAGGTACTTCTTCAGAATCTGAACTCGCCTCTGCGGTTTGCATTGTTCTTTTCAGAACCTCTTCTGGGGGGATGAAAATTTCTCTTGACTCACTTTCCCCACTTTCAGGATTCTTTTTCCTTCTTACTGTCTCGCTGTCTGCATCATCACTGGAATCTGATTCTTCAAAGTATTCTTTTCCAGTGCCGTCTCTTGGATTTGGAACTCTCAGTGTGTGACTTGCATGTATCCAATTTTTCACTCCAGCACACTTCACAGCAGTCGTTGTGGTCAGAATGACTTGTCTTGGCCTTCCCCACCTTGGAACCAGGCAATTCCTTCTTCTGTGGACTTTTATCCTTACCCAGTCCCCTGGGCTCAGATCATGGGCTGGTTTCTTTTCAAGTGTGGTGGCGTCTTCTCCAACCTGGTGAAACACAGAATGAACTGCGTCAGACAGGCCTTTACAGTAATCCAAAATCATGTCATCAGTTATAGTCATCAGCTTGTTGACTGGTACAAATGCATGTCTCATAGCACGCCCCATGATAATTTCATGTGGACTCAAACCTGTTGTTCTGTCTGGAGTAGACCTAATGGTCATCAGGACTAGAGGCAAGACATCGGGCCATTTCATTCCTGTGGCTAGGCACATTTTGCCAATTCTGTTTTTGATGGTACCATTCATTTGTTCAACCACACCAGAAGCCTCTGGTCGGTAAGCACAATGTAGCTTCTGCTGTACACTCAATGCTTCACAGATCAGACCCATGATTTCATTATAAAAATGTCCTCCTCTGTCTGATTCAATGGTTACTGGGAACCCGTACCTTGGGATGAACTCTCTTAACAATAGCTTAGCCACTGTTATCCCATCATTTCTTCTTGTTGGATATGCCTCCACCCACCTGGAGAACAAACAGACCACCACCAGGACATACCTCAATCTGTTGACTTGGGGCATTTCAATGAAGTCTATCTGCATTCTTGTGAAGGGTCCTCCCTCTCTGCCTATTGTTCCTAGGCTCACCACTGTTTTCTTTCCAGGATTGAATTGCTGACATATCAGACATATCTGACAGAGACTCTCTGCTATCAGCCTGAATTTTGGAATATACCAGGTCTGCTTAAAGGCCCTCATCATAGCATCCCTTCCCAGGTGTCCTTGGCCATGATACATCCTTGCCATTGTTGATAGCATGCTATTTGGCATGACTGGTCTTCCATCCCTATAGAGCCACACATGGTCTTTTTCCCTTGGTGCACAACCTGCTTTCACCCAATCTTTCATTTCCTCATCTCCTGCCTCATCCTGCAGCTGTTTCACTTCCTCCCATGTTCCCACCTCATTAGTAAACATTAAGGAACAAGAAGACATTTCTCTCTCTTTACTCCGGTTAATGGAATGATTGTTTCTTGCACAATATTGTGCTATGTCATTGGCGAATGTATTCCCAACGGTGACAAAATCATCACCTTGACCATGAGCAGCACATTTTACAACTGCTAGTTCTTTAGGGAGCTGTATCGCCTCTAGCAATTTTCCAACCACTTCAGCATTCTTTATGGGAGTTCCACTTGAGGTCAGGAAACCTCTTTGTAGCCATAGCTGGCCAAAATCATGGACAACTCCGAAGCCATACTGGCTGTCAGTCATCACAGTCACGCTCACATTTCTTCCAATCTTACAGGCTTTTGTTAGTGCCACCAATTCTGCCACCTGAGCGGATTTAACTCCTTTCAAAGGTGATGCCTCCACAACTCCTGAAACTGTACACACAGCATATGCAGCACTCAGTGTTCCTTCATCCGTTCTCAGGCAAGATCCATCCACAAACAACACATGATCACTCTCAGGCAGTGGTAGATCTCTTATGTCTGGCCTTGGTTTTGTACAGTAATCAAGCACATCCAGGCAGTCATGATCATCTTCATTTCTCACACCCAGACATTCAGCATCAGGCAACAGTGTCGCTGGATTCACATTCACACATCTCTCCAGGCTCACATTGGTTGCACCAAGAATGACTTTCTCATATTTGTAGAGAGGTGTGGCTCACTGGTTAGAGGCGGCAGACCCGTAAGCAGAGAATTGGCCAGGGACCAGGGTTCAATTCCCGACGCGGCAGGGTTGTGGACCAGGGTCAAAAACGGACTTGATAATTCTCACCTCGGTACCTACTCTAACCAGGAACACACTCGGCAACTCTGGGCATTAAGCTTGCCTCATCTCTACAACGGCCCCCCCCAGACGCTGGGGATGCCTGGTTTCACCTTGGAGATACCCAGAAAGGGACCATCTCACAGGGATAGCCAGGACGGGTTCCCCAGCGGTCTATAGCGCCGGGACACCTCCTCGTGAGGTAGCTGTTCGCGCTTTACAAATATCAGTATTATTATTATTATTATTATTATTATTTAGTCAGCCGACTATGAGACATGAACTGTGTCCGGCTCCTTGTTAAAAGGATTGCCACATCATGAGGTACGAATACTCGTACAGGATATCCCATTATGATTCCCTCACTTTGTTCCAGACTTTTACAGGTAGCAGCTACTGCTTTTAGACAACCTGGTAAACCCACAGCTACTGGGTCAAGTGTTGATGAGAAGTAGGCTATTGGCCTTCTCAGACGTCCATGTTTCTGGATTAACACTGAAAGTGCACATCCATTTCTCTCACTACAATACAGCTCAAATTCTTTTTCGTAATCTGGCATTCCTAGGGCAGGAGCTTCACATAGCCTGTCCTTTAACTCTTTAAACGCAGCCATTTCTTCTGGGTTTAGTTCTAATGGGTCTTTCACCTCACTTTTGGCCAATTTAATCAATGGCTTGGCAATCAGGGGAAAGTTACTTATCCACTGACGACAGTAACCCACCATTCCCAGGAACATTCTCACTTCTCTTTGTGTCATTGGGGCTCTCATTCCTCTAATGATTTTAATCCTGTCAATGGTCACTTTTCTCAGGCCTTTCTCAATGTTATGTCCCAGATACTGGACTTCTCTCTTGCAGAATTGCAATTTGGCTGGAGATACCTTTAATCCTCCATCTGCCAAGTGATTCAGTAAAGCAATGGTGTCTACTTCACAGGCTTCACGGGTTTTTGATGCCACAAGCAGGTCATCAATATACTGGACCAAGACTGAATTTTCAGGCATTGTTAGACTTTCCAGAGATTTCTTTAGCAATTGATTAAATATTGAAGGGCTCTCTGTATACCCCTGTGGAATTCGGCACCATGCCAAAATACGCTCTCCAAATCTAAAAGAAAATATTGGCTGGCTGTCATGATGCAACGGAATTGAAAAGAAAGCATGACACAAATCAATTACGGTATACCATTCTGCATCATGGGGAATCTGATACAAAATCACTGATGGATTTGGCACAATGGGACAGCATGACACAACAATCTTGTTAATTTTTCTCAAATCCTGTACTATTCTGAACTTTCCATTAGGTTTCTTCAGTCCCATTATTGGTGAATTACATGGGCTGCTCAATATTTCTCTTAACACCCCCTGCTGACTCATTTTCTCAATTATGGGTGTTATTCCTTCAATTATTTCAGGTGTCAGTCTGTATTGTGGAATGTTTGGGTAAACCACTCCCTCTTGTACAGTAATCTTTACCGGGTCTACATTTCTCATCAGGCCCACATCTTCTCCGGTAAAATCCCAAACTGCTGCTTTCACTGTCTGTTTCAATTCTAGGGGTAATGCATCTGGATTAAATACAGCATCTGGTGTTTCAAAGGTTATTCCATCTGGAGTACAGAAAATAGTGCAATTCATCTTGCACAGCAGGTCCCTGCCTAGCAAGTTCACAGGACTAGTGTCACACACCACAAATCGGTGCATGTCTGAAAATTTCCCTATTTTAACCCTTACTGGTTCAGTAAGAAGGGTTTTAATCTGTGTGTTGGACACACCAACTACTTGGATTGCTTCATCCGAGAGAGGAAGATTCTTTATATCAGCTGACCTGACAGTTGATCTCGTAGCTCCTGTGTCAACTAGAAAAGTAACACTTTCACCATTGATTTTTCCATCTACAAAAGGTCCAGCCTGGTCTATTTCTAGAGTTGCGCCAAGTACGCACTCCTCCTCCTCTCTTCGGCACCGTCAGAAATCTCCCTCAGAATCACTTCCCTCATTTTTCAGCCAATATTGAGATACAGCGCTTGCGCGTTTTGGCTTGATTACCTGCTCTTCATCGTAAAACCCCGACTCTTGGCTGTACTTCTGGGATCCTCTTCTTTGTGGCAAGGGTGGTTTTGGCACCTGATTCTGCTGCTTAACAGCCTTCTGCTGTTGCTGATGCTGACCACACCCCTCACTCTGCACCTGTGAATTCAATGATGGATTGTCATCATTAGTAGACGGTGGATTCTTACACTCGGATTTCCAGTGCCCTAATTTTCCACAGTTGTGGCACGGAAATTTCTTCTTGGCTTCCTCAATATTTCCTTTTCCTTTTCCTGCACCAAACCTGGATTTATTTCCTGGGTTATTTGCTTGTTCAACCAACTGAGCTTCCTGTCTTTCTGCAACTTTCACTTGTGCCCACATTGCCTTTTCTTTCAGTTTCCTTTGCTTTGCCTCAATCTCATCACTGAAGTATTTTGCATGTCTCAGGATCTCATCAATCTTTTTGCTCTGCCAATCTACAGTATGCTGCCTTATCATTTCACTGATTTCGGGCCGCAAGCCATACACAAATCTATATACAAAATGGCTCAGATCCTTATCACCCAGATGTTCATCTCCACTAAACTGCTTGAAAGCCAGTATTAGTCTTTCATAATATGCATGGACTGATTCTTTCAATTCTTGATGTGTTCGATCTATTTTAACCCAGTCTGTTTCCTTGGGGGGGTACCTTATTTTTCAAGAAGGCCATAACCTGTTCATACTTTTTCATGGCCTCCAGATCTGGAGCTCCTGTCTTTGGATCTCTTGGGTATTCCTTAGTATGCCAGTCTATGACTATTTTACATTCTGCCCACAGGTCTGCTGGTACAATTATATCAAACAGACTATTCAGGTCAATCCACAGCACTTTTGACAACTTCACAAATCTGTCGACCTGTCTATACCACTCGACGGGTTTCTCCCTTAGTCGAGGGAAATCATTTGTAAATGACGAAATATCCTGTCTGGTCCATGTACATACCCACCTCCTGGAATCTCCCTCATGGGGTAAGCTGTCACTGCTTTCTCTTTTTCTTTCAGAGGGAATGTCGAATAAGTTTTATCTGACCCATCCTCTCGCTTTCTGTACCATCTATCTTTCCATCTTTCTACGTCTCCCCATTTCCTCAGCAAAGCAATCATCTCCTTAATCTGTCCTGTTCGGCCTGCGTTGTTCAGATTCTCAATGTTCTTATCTGTAAAATCCACTCGGTAAGGCTTTTGTAAAGCTTTTACCTTATCCATGTCAATCCCCATTTCACTGGCTATTCCTTTCAACCTGTCATGTATGTTCTTTGCTCTCCATGTGATGCTCATGCACAGGAATAGGATCTCCCCTTCCTGATAATTTTTCAGCGTTTCTGTAGGGATTGTTCCTACAATCAGCTCCTCCATTTCCATGCGTAGTCTAGCTACATCAATTCCCTGGGATTCTTTTTCTTTCCTCTGCAAAGCCTTCAGCCAATCATTCAAATCCTCAACAGTTATTCCCACAGATTTTTCTGCACCCCCTGGTTCTGTCACTCTTTGTGGTTCTAAGATCGATCCTCTGTTCCCTTCCACACATCCAGAATTCAAACTTGAGTTAGTCTGCACACTCAATTCTCCTCCACATATGGTATGTCTCCACTGATTTTCTCCCGTTCTCCACTGTGTTTCTCCTGCTCTCATTTCTGCCTGCTCTGGAAGAACAATCAATCTATTGCCCACATATGGTACTGTCAAACCACTTTTGCCCGTCGTCTGCTTGTCAAAAATCGGCATAACCGGACCTATTGTCACAGGCACCGTAACTGCCTCAAGATTCTTAGTCAGTTCCCTGATTTTCTCTGTCAATTCAAAGGTAGTCCTTGCTAGTTCTCTGGTCTTTTCATCCTCAACTTCATTCTCCCTTTCATTCTCTCTTTCTCTCTCTCTCTCTCTCTCTCTCTTTCTCTCTCTCTCTCTCTCTCTCTCTTTCTCTCTCTCTTTCTCTCTCTCTTTCTCTCTCTCTTTCTCTTTCCGCCAGAGAACAACTGCTTTTCAACCCAGGGGTGGTACCCTCTGTCTTAATAAGTCGCAGGGTGTCTCTCATTAGGGTCACTGCTGTTCCTACCTCTGGTTCTCGTCTATACGGGGGTGGTCTTTTGTAGAGCATGTCCTCTAAGACATCATCATCAGACTGATTCGCCCCATACCTTCTTATTTCTACATTATGTTCTTTCTCTGTACATTTTCTCCCTTCCGTCTCCTCTGCTGTTCTTACAGGGTATAATCCCTCGGTCATACTGGCATCACGCCATCGTCTCATCCGGTCATGATGGGTTTCGCGATCATACTTTCGCCCGAACATATACCTGTAACTTCCCCCACCCCTCTGCTTTTCTCGTTCGTGCATTTCATCTTCCCATTCAGTCAATGCCTCAAACTGCGTCGGCCTAGGCCGAGGCTCTAGACTCATCATCCGTTCCTGTAAATTCCTTAGTATGGCCAGATTAAATGAACCATGTTCCGGGAAAGCTAAAACTCCATCCTCTTTGGTATACTTCACCCAGTTGTCTAACCAAATACAGGTATGATACCCATACTTCGCAACCATGAAGGATGTGGGGGTTCTTATTGGGGGCAGTAACTGTCCTTCCCTAGTCACAATATCCTTATCCTTGTCAAACCAGTTCTTAACCTTACTAAACAAGGATTTCTTTTTCTTTTCCTCAGCGTGGTAATACATTTTCTTATTTTCCGCAAACTTTTTGTCCTTTCTACAACTGTACGATCTCCTGTCCAATTGCAGCGCGACTCACACTAACGCACCAATCCTGGAGCGTCTACGTCACTGACTCAGTCCACGAATCCCAGCGCGACTCACACCAACGCACCAATCCTGGAGCGTCTACGTCACCCTGTATGTCTCCCAATCCTAGCGCGGCGTACACTAGCACACCAATCACCGTGCTTCCACCGTTCCAACCCACTGTCCAATCACAGCGCGGTCTCCCTGACGTCAGCAGTCGCTGCAGCAGCTTCTGCTCCTGTCTCCTGTCTCTCTCGTTTACCCCTCCTTTACAAGACTACTCGGTAGACTTTGTTTCAACTTCTACGAGTCTGTTAGTTACAACATACAAACATCTCCATTGTCTGCTTCGCTAGCCACAGAACAGCAAAAGATCTTTCCCACGAGAATTCTGCCTTTCCCGAGAGCAGCGCTTACCTCTGCCCTACTACAGAATCGTTACTTCCGTTGATAAAGTAGCACATCCCTCTACTCTACCCTTCTAACAAGCACCAATTAACTGTTTTCTCCGGAATGCTCCTAAGAGTTTCACAATTAACCAGAATGCCTTCTCATTCACGCACTTTCACACCAGAAAATGTAGTACATTCAAACAGAATTCTGTCTTTCCCGAGAACAGCGAACAGTCTGTCCTACTACAGAATTATATCACACGTTTTAACAAAGCAGCGCTTACCTCTGCCCCGTCCTTCTAACAAGCTCAGAGAATACCTATTACCTTTCTAGTGATAACTTTAACGGAATGCCATAGGATCCCTGATACCTAAGACCAGAACTTCACAGATAACCTTCGCTATCATATACACTTCTCTCACACAGAAAATACGTTTCTAATGGCAACACACGGCGATGCTACCTCTTCGAACCCAGACAATGCGACGCGCAACTTCAGTTGTCACACGTTTTCCCCTGTCTACATACAGGGCCAACAATCCCGCCTTTTCTGAGAGCAGCACTCCCTCTGCCCTACTACGGAACTGTCACCGACTCCCTACGTCCCAGAAGCCGTACACAATACATAAAACTCAATACAACTTCGACATACAGTGTTAGTACAAATATCAATCAATAATCAACAAGCCTATATACACGCAAATTCGCCAGATCAAGACAATAGTTAACCATCATTCTGCTACCAAGAAACTGGTGCAGATCGGAGCTTCCGAATCCCCTCTACTTCCACGGACGGGATGATCTCACAGTCACACACGCACACACACATCACACGCTGGTGGGGCCCATTACACCAACATTCATCCTACCACTCTATCCGTGCCATGTATAAGGGGAAACACTTTCAGATTTACCTAACCAATCTGCATATACCTTGAGGTCAATGCGACCTACTAGTTGCTATGGATCTGGCGAAAAACATTTCTTTATAATATGCAAATAAATTCAATAAACATGACAATAAAATAACCACCCGACACAGGGATTCAAACAGAATATTCGTTTATCTAAAATTGTAAGAAAAGCCAATTAAATGCAAATTCATTTCTCTCATATTTACCTATTCTGGCTAAATGTCAGATCCTAAGTCAGAACCGGTCCTCAGTAAAGACAATCAAAGTTTATAGCCGTCATGTAGAGTCACCGTCCTCTCCGACAGCATCGGGACCTCGGATCATCAGTTCGGGAAGAAGTGGCGCTAGACCTCTCTAGTCTACTAATATTTATACTAAAATTACATTCCAAAGTGTAACAATTATATCATACAAAACGGATGAAATGGCGGAAATATGTCGTCTTGGTACATTGGGATACTTTCGAATATTTTCACACACATTGATCATCTCAAATAATGAATAGAAAATAAGGGGTCCACAACTAAATCGTTACTTTTACGAATGTCTCTTCCGGATAAATTGTATCCCCTTTGTGGGATCATTATAAGTTCATAACGTCAGTATTTTATTTAGCAACAAATTTTATGTTCAGGGGCACTTGGCATCACTCCTAGGTTTGTCGTCATGATCATGGCTTTTCAGTTCGTCAAGGGGACAAGGTCACAGGCAGCACGAACCCTCCTTGCAAAATTTTCCATCAACTTGAATGCAGGCTGCGGGTGGTAGCCATCTTTTGGTAGGCCACATTGGTCAAATTAAGTGAAATAAGACATAAAACAGAATTACTGCACGGAAATGATTATACAGTGTTATTCCCCTGCTAATACCCTTATGTGTATGTATTTATCTAGCCATTTGCGACATCAAAAGCCATTAATGCATATTAATTATAAGCGCAAAACACAATAACATCACATAAGCAACATTTATTTCGTCAATTTGCTCACCAACTTAGTTCACTTATTATTTAGCCATGCAAATAGCATTCCCACGTATATTTCTTCTGTTAATAAGGTTGATTAAACCAAACTCGACAAACTTTTAGTAGTTATTAATTAATCAGTAGTACTTTTAATTATAACATGCGAAAATGAAACAGGTATTCGGTTTTAAAAGGAAAACCCTGCTCCATCAGATGCACACAATTTATTTTGCACCATCACTCATTTCATACTGCCCTTTTGTCTTTTTATTGTCTTGTCTATACAGGTGGTTATTAAGTAGGTTTACTTGCCACCATTTGATCTAAAGAGCACCAATCAATTTGTACTACTGAATATCAAAAATAACCATGCTGTGTATACATATATTTGCTGATTGTTTGACAAATGGCCTTGCATGGTTCTGTAACTCTTTCGTTTGCCACTGCTGTTGATATATGTGAATTATCCCCTGCTCTTGGTGGTTCACAGGGTAGCTCCTGCTTTTGTTTCTCTGGACAGACAAGTGAAGTGTCTTTGATGCTTGTAGGGGACAAGTCACCTCGTCTGTTTCCCACTTTCTTTGTGAGAGGGTTTATGGCTGGGGCCCCATTGGTGCATTTGTTCTGTAGCTCAATTGCACTCAGGCAGTCACAAGCTTAAAAGGGACTACATCTCCCAGTACACTATGGAGGTCACCCTGAGGCCACAGCCTATTTCAGATGAGAGCAATGAAACTTCTGGAAGTCATAGTCACTACAGGAGACTCTCAGGACAGTTGTGGCCACCTGAACTTCTGGTGTTGTCCAAATGATTTTCTTTAGCATCTTAGTTGATTGTATTGTCGACTTCTTTTGAGTTTGTATAAGATGCCTTCTACGATGTTGTGCTTTGACTAGAACAACATTGAGTCATTGTGATACAATTCATTTTGTTGAAGAGTGTAGCAGAGTAAAGGAGGCTCCTCAATGTGGGATCTAATCTCTGACTGAAAAGAGTATGTGGAAAATTACTAAATGAACATATACCAAACTATTTCATTTGTGAATCTGTGTTACTGATGTAAGCAGAAAAACATTTTAATGCATTCTGTTATTTGCCTTGAGACTAAATCAGTATTAACCTATCTGTAAATGTATAAGGTTTTACACACATCTCCTCCTCATCTTCCCAGTGTAAGGAATGTAATTCCCAACGTAAGGAAGAAGTAGAGACTACTGGAATATATACTTCAGAATATAGAGATATTCAAATAAGAGTGATGCCTATGTGAAGAAAAAAATAACAATGTATTTTGTTTTCCCTCCTTGCGGTACCCTTCCCCTAAACTTGTCCCACCACTGGACCACTGTGTGTCTCTGTGCTTAAAAAAACAGTACAAAATTGGAGCTGGCAAGAGTTGGACTTCGGGGAGGTGAACTGCTCCTGATGAATTTGGCCCAGCTCCTGACAGTCAATGATGGATGTCAGCCAATGGTGTAAATTTTGTACTGACATCATGGTGCTGTTCATCAAAGAAGAGGTCAGTTGGATCTAGAAGGTGACAGAGTCAATTTCACATGCTTTAGCAGTTGTTTTGGTGTTTTGTAACTACCCTCTTTGTTAGAGAAGAGATGTGGAGATTGAAATTAAATACCAACTATCAATCCTTCTAACTAGATATTTTCAGAATTGCATCAAGAGAATGCCCAGCTTTGTGGCTCGGACCAGAGCCCATTTGAACAAGATGTACCTATTCAATGCTTCTGAGCATTAGCAGGCATTTGGTTATGGACAATTCAAGTTTATTGAGCCAAGTATTAAAGTCTTTAGGCATGGAGTGGTTTGGATGTTTTAAAGTCATCACAGAGGCAAAGTCTAATACAAGGTAATCAAAAGCAGGATTATCTGGTGGGGGGGGGCTGTAGTTAAAGATGAATGAAGAGCTGAAGTATGGGAGAATTTTAGGCCAGAAGATATTCAGATTCTGTCTGGAGTAGCAGAGCCTTCAATGGATTTTGTTGGAAGAGACATTTTGGGGGCAACATCAACTACATCTCCAGACTTCTTCACCGATTGATTGTTAATGAGGATTTCTTAAGACTAAAGCTTTTGCTTCATGTAGGGTTGGTGCTGTGTTGTTGTTTTTCTCAGGTTCCATGATAAGTAGCAGGTCTGGTTTAGAGTCTGAAATCACGAAGTTAATGTTCATTTGATTCTTGTTTAAAGATCTTACATTTATGAGGAGACAGGAAAGACGATGAGTGGGCTTCAATGGCCAGTGGGAATGTAGAAGGTCAGTTTGGTGGTTGGGAGGAAAGGTATGCAAGGAGAGTAGGAGTAGGGTTACTTGGACTAAAGCAGACGGCATAGTGAAATTGCATGGCTAAAATGAGGAGGAGAATGACATGGGGGTAAAGAGAACAGTGAGTTAGTAGGGTAGATGTTTGAGTTGGAATGACGTAATGCAAAGCTGATGGATAAAGGATGGAAGTCGCAGGAATTAGGAGAGATGAGGCAAAAGGCAGAAATGTATAAGAATAAAATGAGGAGTTGAAGAATGTATTTGAAAAACGGGTGAGTAATATAAGTTTGTGGGTGAATGGAGGAAGAGAATTTGAGTTATTATGGCTGTATCAGGAAGAACAGGGTGAGCTATAGAAGGATGGGTGGAAAGTTAGGGTGAGAAAGAAATAGGAGAGGGCTGAAGGTTGAATGAAGCAAAATCGTAACACCTCGCATCTCCATTGCAGGCCCTGCTTTGGCTGCCTGTTCACCTATGCATTGTGTTTGTAATCTGTGGCATATATGTATGTCTTTCCTCCCTAATCACTAAACTCTTCCATAGAAGGCATCCATCTCTTGGTCCCAATACCTTTCCTTCGACTTTCTTTTGGTCAGGGCACTCCAAGATGACCTTAATAAACAATGGTTAATAACTCAGGATGGGTTTATCCTGGTGGCATGGTCTTCCCTCCCATCAATAAAGTACTGTTCTCCAATCACAGTTTTATAAAGCGGATGTACCACTTTATACAGTTGTCCTTTTTTGGGCCAATCATTGATCATCAGCTCTGAAACCTGCTAAAGTATCTATAACATAACATCTTGCCTCTTCTTTTAAAAAATGATTTGCCACAATATCCACCGCGGCATTCGCTCGAACCGATGCACTCGCTAAATCAAATGTTTCCTCCAATTCGCTGACATAACTATAGACACCCCGGGAAAACAAATGTGCTTCTTAGGCTTAACCTAGGAATGTTTTCACTTATGGAACCAATCCCGTCCGCACAGCTCCCTAGTGCTTTGACCTGACCACAGATGGACTAGCGGTTTGTAGGTAGTGTGAAGTAAACATTTGCTACTCCACAAAAATGTCTTTCTTCATTACTGATGAAAAAGAACAAGCCAAAGGCTCTCTTTATCGGCAGGATAGTGGTCAGTGAAATAGAGCCTCCTGGATAGACCAGCAATGGTGTTTTTCATAGACTCTGTGAATTATGAAAGTTCACAAGCTTTCATTCACAGCCACCACACTTCCCAGGTTAGAATCATTTGCACTGAAGTCAGTGCATCCCTAATTGCTTTTTTCACTAAATGGAAGTAAGCCTGACTTTTAGCATTCCAGCTGATATTCTACACGCAGAAAACAATTATTATTCAAGTGTTTTGGATGTCATAGACGATGTAACTAAACTTATTAACAAACAGCAATTGGGGGGGGAGGAGCCAAGATGGCGGACGGACAGGACGTCTGAGCTCCCGGCTCCGCAGCCCGTCTGCTGTTTACATGACATCCTGATCTTTAATCCTGCCTACAGCGCGAGCAAATGTAACCACGAATGCGCTGACACTTTCCGCATTCCTCCGATGTCCCCGCCGGCTTTTTTGGTCGAGGATTCATAGAGTTTGCCGACTTTGGACTTTGCCCACGCACTCTGGCCCGACCACCGCCACCGGACACCGCTTATCACATACGGTGAGACGACCTGGGGCCGGACCGGCGCCTGGGGAAATGTGACCGGCTGTGGAGTGGGCGGCTTGGCGGAGCCTTCTTCGCGACGGAGAGAATTCCTGTATGATTGGGTCCGGGCTGGCGAACCTTCCTTTGTCATGCTACCAGCGGTCAGAGCGGTATCCGTTTTAGAGCGCCCACCACCCGCATTGCTATACAGCCGAGGGCTCTCACATCGTGTGAGCCCCGTATAGCGAGCAGTATCTCTTCTTGCCTTAAATGCTATTCCTCCGTCCAATGGAGTCACCCTCACCTCTCCGATGTGGGCTGACTGCAAAAATGGTGGCGGTGCCGGTCTACCTCGCCGGAAAGACGGAAGCCTCCATATCTTTGACGCAGGCTGCCCTGCCTACTGTCGAGCTGGAGGGTGTCCCGGCGGCGCCTTTGCATACTGCCGACATGCTGAAGCGGGGAGCAGACCTGACCTATGGTGATATCCTTCTAGCCCTGGAAGACTTGGGGGCGACACTGTGGAAAAACACTCGAGAACTGGAGCGGAAGATCGATGTCGCTATGCCATCCAGGGAACTACTGCGGTTGTCTGACCCCCCAATGCCTCTCATTCCCTTCGAGGCGGATACAATGTGGCGACAGGGGGATACTGTGGAACGTCCTCTCCCTGGCTACAGTGTCGAGTGTTCTTTTAATGACAAAGTTGCAGATACAAAGCTCCCTTCCACTTTACAAGCTGAGACTCTGCCTCTGCAAGTGTTGCCACGGCTTCCTCAACATCGCCGGAGTGTGTGCCGTTCTGTGGGGAAAACGGTGTTGGTCACTATCGATGTGGTGATGGTCTATGATTGGGAACTCTCGCTTCCTCTTCCTCTGCGTCTTCTGTGCCGGGAGCGGCCATCTTGCTCCTTTGTTCTGCCTGAGATACACTCCCAGCGGTGGCCATGCTTGGTGGGGTTTCAGCGTTCTGGCCAGGGCTGATGTTGCCTCCCTTGATGATCCTGCCTGACCGCCTGGCATGACCCGGACTAGAATATTTGTCTATGTATCTGATGTGCCGCATGCGTGTAATTTGCTATTGTTGATTGCGGGGGTGGATCTGTGGGGCCACTTAGGATCGGGCCAGGGCTGGGCGATTTCCTTTAGTTTGCTGTACGTATTGGCGGGCGGGGACTAGGATGGGACTGCTAATTATCTGATTTATTCGCACATTTGGAATGGAGTCTCCCCACCTGCTGCTTTGCTTGCTACCTCAGTTGTGCTGACGATACTCAGGGTGGGGGATGCTTATGGGGCTGGTGGTGACCGGGAGTATGTACAATTTCCTCCTCCTGCCTTCTCTGGGAGTCGGAGACTGGGATGTTCTTTCCCACTCTCCAGACTCTCTTTCCCACTTGGGGTTCTTTTGGGGCGACAGGCATGCCTATTGGGGGGGGGTGGGCCGTGGCCTTCCGCTGGTATGCAGGGTGGGGGGATGGGATGTGTTCTATGTCTTTTCTTTGTCTCTATGGCCCTCTTTCTCATTCTTTCTCTCTTCTTCTTCGGTTTCTTCTCTTCTATGTTTCTTTGTTTCTTCGGGGTCGGGGTTCAGTGTTAGTAGGGAGTTTATTGTGTTCTATCATTCTGTGGTATAGCGTTTGCTCTTAGTTCCTGGATGGTGGCCACCTGTTTCCTTACAAATGCCTTCCTATATAACGCCTCCTTCTGGGTGCTCCGTGAACGGTGATGTCTCTCCTGGTCAGTGATCAGCTTCGACTCTTTTCGTAGTTCACTACATTGTACTCGACAAAATCATAAAATTAAACCTTTTCTTATCCTGACATTATTGTTCTATGTTCTACACGGTACTTTTCACTCAGAGATTGCTTTAACGGCGCTCTGCCCAATTGTTTTTTTTTTTCTTTTTTCTTTTTCTTTTATCCTTTTCTGATATGTCATAGCGGCCGGCCCCGAGGGGTTGTAGGCAGACGCTGTGTATTGTGCATTTACCAAAATAAAGGTTTTTAAAAAAAAAAAAAAAAAAAAAAAAAAACAAACAGCAATTGTTGGCTCTGCCATAGTCCTCAGGCAAATCGAGTTAATTTATTTGACATTGCTTAAAACATACACCTAGCAGCTTATTCTGATATAACAATGAGTAACATTGTGTAACGGTGATTTAAATGTGGAGACACTGCTATAAGATCAAGATGTTATTGAACCACAATTGGGGGCATATTTACAAGGGGATATCGCCACCAGAACACCACTTTTAGCGACATTCTGGTGGCGTGATGCCCTTCTCCATATTTACAAAGCGGTGTTAAGCCACTTTTTGTGGCTTAACACTGCCTTGTAAATAAGGCCCCTTTACACGCATCACTTAGCGTGAAAGGGGCGTGCAATGGGTGCTGCTATGGGCGTTCCACCACAACACCCATTGCTTTTCACGCTGCCCCAGATTTATAAGGAGGTGTAAATCTGAGGCAGCACCAAACACTAACGCCATGCAAGAGCAGGCGTTAGCATGGCGAAACGAGGAGAAATACTTTTATTTCTCCTCATTTTTACTGCAGCACACATAGAAAGAGCAAAATGCTATTAATGATTGTTTATGTGCAGGAAGGAACACCTTCCTGCACATAAACAATCATTCCCTGAAACGCAGCCACACTTGCGCTATTGTGCAAGGCTGAATGCGTTGGCGCTAGGCAGCTACATTAAGCACCAGCACTCCGGAACACAGGGGTGCACCATATTCTCTGACATTTTCTCGTAAATATGCCCCTTGATGTGCGCGGCATCGACGGAAACTAGATCGTTCGAGTGTTTAATTGCTGTCGAGTTCAATTGTACAGAGTGTGACTGCACACGGGCTGGGCTTAGATGCCAGCCACAGCAGCCTGGAGGGCAGAATGAACAGGAGTACCTATTAAAAAAGGGTTGTATAAAAAACCAGAGAGCACCCAAAGAAATTTGAAAAAAAGAGAGCTATGGAAAAGATATCACTGCACATCTTCTAAATTGTTGGTTCAGTAGCTGGGAGGCAAGAGTATGACCAAATGTGGAAGGAATCAGAGAGGGAAATACCATTTGAGAGAAAAATATAGAAGGGAATTGATGCCTAACAGCGACTGTCTTTTTTTTTTACATAACATAAGTATTTGTAAAGTGCATGTGCACCAATTGGTCTCTTGGCACTGAATAACAGATGTTTATTGTTACCCAATTCAAGAGTACTCATTTTATTGATCTCAGATGGATGGAAGGCTGAGTGGATCCACCAGGATTTGAACCTCTGACCATGAGATTGAACAGAGGCCCCTACAGGGGATGCATTAGTCGACTGAGCCACCAGACCACTCTTTAGAGCACCTTTTTAGATAATCATGTGCTTGAAAAATACTATAAATAAAAATATAAATAATTGCTTCTTTAGGTCCTCTTACCTGCAAAAAAAAAAAGTAGCTCAGAGACATTGGACATCTACAATCTACATTTTGCCTCATTATTGAATGCTGGATTTCAAGAATCAAAAATTAGGCGCAGGTTGAAGCAGTAACTGTCGAAATAACAGCCTATTTTCAGATCCTCCAGAAAATATGGAGAGACTTCCCTCAACTGAATAATTGACTGAATGGTGACACCCTAATCTGTAAATTATTGTTAGTTTCTAAAACATCATTGAGTGAGATGTCAATATTCCTGTTATGGAATAATTTTATATTGTGTGCTGCATTTTGTATCCGATTCCTTATTTGTGTGTGCTATGAATGAGCTAATGGTTTCAGCTCTATTACCCTTTATCTTTTTAGTATATTTTGAAGGGTTTTAATTGGTGTGCTTCCCAACACCAGGTTACTAAAGCAGATGAATATTAAGAATTATACTTTATAATTTTTGTATTATTATCATTATTTGTCACTTCCATACATCTGTGTCAGACCCCTTTCAGGAGGCCACGGGGAAGGTAGGGGTTACTGGGTCACAAAAGTGGGGGTTGGGGTCTTTTTACATTGCTTTCCAGTGGCGGGCATTTTGCACATCAGTGGTTGGGCACACACATGCACACTCTCTTCCACATGCACATGCACATACTCACATCCAGCCACATGCACATTCAATCACACTAATTCCCAAGTGCGCAAACATACTCTCACCATTCACAAGCGCACGCACGCACCTATTCACAGCACACATATGCACATACAGATACATTCATAAATACACACATGCATTCAACATTCATTAAGGATTACCAGTAGTGGTGGTAACATCAGGTGGCGGGAGAGAGAAGCAGAAGCCATGGCTGTTTACTGGAGGATTCTAATAAGGAAGGGACAGAAAGTAAAATCCTGCCACCTCTTCTCATTGGCTGACCTTTTCATGTATCAGCCAATGAGAGGAGGACTTTCCTTACCACGTCACAGGGTGGGATGGGGTCAGTGAGAGCTGCTGACCCCATCTGATTCTGTGATGAGCGTCACTGATGGACAGTCTGCCATGGGCACTTCAGGGCTTAAAACTGAAGCTCTCAGGTCTGAGTCTATCAGGGACATTCCCCCTTGCCATGAGCAGCAGGCTCACAGAAGACTTTGCCAGGCTGAGGAGGACACGCTCTTTGAGCTGTGAAGTCTTCCGCCCTGCAAATTTTGACTCAGGCAGTGAGGAGACTGAGATTTAGTGCATGTACAGTGCCTGGCTGCCTGACCCAAACATGAAGAGTGTCTGTCAGGTTGACCTTTTCTTTGCCTGACAGGCACTCTTTGTGCATTGGAAAAAGGTGGAAGGAATGCATTTCCACGCTTTAACGATGGGCATCAGCAAATGCTGTCCTAACCAGCCCACTATGGCTCTGCAAAATGGTCCAAGTACAACCCTTTCCTCACGTGACTTACAGTGGTAGTGTTGGTCGAGCAATCACAGACTTTGCAAGGAGATTACTTTAGGGGTTACTCAGGCTCAAGATTCAATATCACCCCTCAGTAGTGCAATAGCATTAATGACCAGCCCTGTATTTGTCCTTGTAGAAAAGAAAAAGAACTTCATTATACATAAATTTACTAGACAGTCAGGGGGGCGGAGCTAGCCATGCCTGAAGATGGCCGTGCTTTGAGCGAGCTTCTTCGATCGCTTGAACTATCCTGAAAATATCCTGCGTCAATATCCTGCAATCCCCCAAAAAAGCACAAATTAACCAATTAGCAGTCAACGGCATCCTGTGAGCCCCCTTTTATAACCGTGACATCTTCGAAACTACATAAACAGCGACCCGTCACCGCCCGACCGAGGTGTGGCCTACAGTGCGCGCTCGCTGGCGTGTTCGCTACGACCACGGTGTGATCAGCTGTGACGGAGGGAGTGTAGCTGGGCTGGAGTTGCCTCCCTGGGTGTATCGGCCTGCGTACCAGAAGAGAGTGTGTGGGTGCATGTACTGCTAAACGTAAGCCCTGAATATATGGTGGGGTGCAAATACGGAGCTAGCACGACATACTGGTAATGCTGCGAACTACACGTGGGAGTTTGGAGGGTGGGACCCCGGTGTGGGTCAAGCGGGGACACAGGGCTGGGTCCGACTTTCTCCAACAAGTGCGCTGCAGAGACACACTTCCACAAATACAGTGTGGCGTGAGACTGCCATACCAGGCCGATATGGAGATCCATACTGCTCCCCGATTTGCAACATCAGTAAACTGGATAGAACACAACCCCAGATTCACTTCGAGCAGCCAAAAAAGATGACTGAAACACGCACAGATGGCCAACAGTCTATTGAAACTCCCCCCATCAGCCATGGGCACTGAAATTACTGTAGAACTCCGTGATATGTTCTCAACAATACAGGCCTCCCTATCAAACATCGATGACAAGATAGACTCGTTGACCTACAGAGTGGACCGTATGTCTGAGCGCCTAGACAAACATATCGAAAGAATAGATATGGCAGAGCGTCGGATATCGAACACTGAAGATGTGCAACAGCAAATGGAAGTCAAACAAGGGAAAATGGAAAAAACCCTGGCGGCACTGGCAGCGAAGGCTGAAGATTTGGAAGCATGCTCCCACTGGAATAACCTGCGATACATAGGCATAGCAGAGTCAGCGAATACAGGCAACATGGAACGCTACATTCTCCGACGTTTTTATGATAGCGAGAGCGCATGGATCTTTAGCCCCCCTCCACCGCCGGGAGCCAGACCACGCACGATCATCGCGAAAGTGTTGAACCATAGAGACCGAGACGCAGAGTTCCGCAAGGCCCGAGAGCTGGGACAACTGAAACATGATGGAATGGACATATCCATATATCCTGACTTCACGCCGCAGGTACAGGAGGCTAGAAAAAAATTCTTAGAGGTAAAGCAGAAACTATGAGACCAAAATATCCCGTATTCGATTATATATCCAGCTCGACTAAGAATCACTGTTGCAGGCAAGACAACCATCCACAATGACCCTAAGGAGGTATGTCAGTACCTGAAGAAGAAAGGATCCCAAACACCGTGGCGTGGCCCAGATAATCAGGACCGCACATCAGATCATTGATGAATGAGACTCTCCTGTTAACATGGGTAACAGTGACACGCCTGCGATAGGCTAACCCACCAGATCAGCGAGGCAAAGGACTCAGATAAATGACATCACATTGCCCGTATATTTGTATGACTGAATCTGAGGCAAGAGGCAAGGACACTTTGTAGATTATATATACACTAAGACAGAATGCGGACTGAGATGTATACAGGGGTATATAACGTTATCACATACTCTGCAGGTATGGACGCAAAATGTTTATTTTATGTAGCGACCCCCCGTGTGCCCTTTCACCGGGGTCCATAACTGGCAGCTCCCACCGATACCAAAGGATATGATGGATGGAGCGTTTGAGCAAATTAAACACTCACCCCCAGTCAACTGATCTGGGTTTAATCCATCTTCATTCTTTAGCTCACTCCACCACCCCAGTTCAGACATGGCCATATGCAAATCAGTCTGACCCTGTGCCTCATGGGAACAGTCCAGCCCAAACTGCCAAGCCATGTCTTCCCTGGACCAGAAACAAGCATCCTGGGACCGGTTTTGAGTTCATAACCCTCATCAGCCAGGCTATCTTGAATCCAGTGGCAACATGTGTGCACCATATCAAGTTTGTTTTTACTTGGGTAATCAGTTGGGGAGGGGGGTTGGGGATGACTTTTCTGGGAATGTCTCTCCTATGATTGGGATGGCGGAGTGGGTGGGGGGCGGGAAAGTGGATAATTCAAGAAAAATGGTTGGTTACATGGCAATAGGGACCACATACAATGTGTGCACTGAGACCACACAACGACTACAAGTTTACTTAACCAACTATACTACATCATGGGCACCATGACACGGAACACTAGAACCCTAACACTCTTGACATGAAATGTGAGAGGCCTGAAAAACCCGCAGAAAATACGGAAGGTTTTTGCATATCTAGATCGACACAAAATAGATGTAGCCTGTATTCAAGAAACCCACCTCACTGGTTCAAGTGCCGAATAGGCATGAGATGGGCTACACATCGCATTGCCTCCTCCTAATCTACTTATGCCAGAGGAGTGTTGCTTCTCATTAAATGAGGTACACCATTTACCCTGCTCAACTCGTCCACTGACGACCAGGTGAGATAACCCATAATCTAGGGTAACTTCGGGGGGACGGCCATGACTCTAGTAAATACATATGGACTGAACACAGATGACCCATCCTTTTTCGCACAGATATGGGCCAAACTACGCACATTGACACTGACAGCGATTCTCTGGGAAAGGGACTTCAATACCTGTATGGACCCCGCAATGGACAGATCCACATGCAATGATAAATATGGGAAACAGGCCACTAAGGTACCTAAAGATGGAATGGAGGAATATGCGATGTCGGGCATTTGGCGCATGAGACATCAGGGACATAGAGAGGGCACATGCATCTCCTCTACGCACAATACATGGTCCAGAATAGACTTTTGGATAGCCACAAATGACATTTGCACGTGGACAACATCGATAGAACATTTGCCAACAACTTTATCCGATCATGCACCGATCCAAGGTACACCATTTACCCTTCTCAACTCGACCACTGACGAGAAGGGGAGATACACCATAATCCAGGGTAACTTCGGCAGGACGGCCCTGACTCTAGTAAATACATATGGACCGAACACAGATGACCCATCCTTTTTTGCACAGATATGGGCCAAACTATGCACATTGACACCGACGGCGATTCTCTGGGTAGGGGACTTTAATATCTGTATGGACCCCTCAATGGACAGATCCACATGCAATGATAAACATGGGAAACAGGCCGCTAATGTTCTTAAAGATAGAATGGAGGAATATGCAATGTCGGACATTTGGCGAATGAGACATCAGGGACATAGAGAGGGCACATGCATCTCCACTACGCACAATACATGGTCCAGAATAAACTTTTGGATAGCCACAAATGACGTTTGCAAGTGGACAACATCGATAAAACATTTGCCAAAAACTTTATCCGATCATGCACCGGTCTAACTAGAGCTCGAACTTCCCACACACACTCCTAGACAGTTTACCTGGCGTCTCCAGCAAAATGCCCTGCTAGATCAGGTGTTCAGGACTGAGCTACAGCAGGCCATAACTGACTACTTCGATCGCAATTTGGGATCGGTAGACAGCACTAAAATATTGTGGGAAGCCTTTAAAGTAACAATTCTGGGCTTTTGTTGAGGCAAGCATGCTGGAATATTGAAAGATATTCAGCAACAATTACCTAAGACAGAAAATGACATGAAACAATTAGAAACTGAATATATGCTTACACTGAACCCCGGGACACTGGCAGACATCAGAAATAAACTCGACATCTATCATGACTTCGCAGGAAGCGAGGTGAAATACATTTCACGCAGATATATGGCACGTAATTATGGCGAAGGTGGGTGCCCAGGCAGCGCATTAACTAGTAGGATACGCCCAGCACACACTATGTCTCATATCACGCAAATTATAGATGCGCAAGACGTGCCCCACTTTGATACCCAGTCTCTCCTTGGCTGCTTTTCCAACTACTACACACATATATATTCCACAGATAAGAGCGCGATCCCATCTGAGATAAATCAGTATTTAGATGACATCATGCTCGCCTGGCTGTCCGATAAATACCAAGAATTTGTAAGTCATCCTATCAAAGAGGATGAGATAAAAGAAACCATTAATTCCCTTGATGGAGCGGGTGGTACAAAATGTTGTATACCCCCCCATTTTGTATGTTTATACTAATCTATTAATTATAATACTATTAATGTGTTTGTGTGAAATTTAATCAACATTGCTAATGTATGAAACATACGTGGGATTTGCACTTTGCATGGCTAAAACAATTTGTAATTAACCTATGTACGCATACTAATACTAGAAAAATAGAATATCGCATGATATATGTTGCTTTTGTGACGTTATCGTATGTTGCACCAGATGACATCACTGGGTGAATATGAACGCTTTAAATGTCGCCATATGCTAGATAATTACAAGCACATAGGGGAATTAGCGAGGGTTTAACATTTTATTCGTTATTTCTATGTTTTAATTACTTTTTGTGTTTCTTTTGCTTGTTATCCTTTGGGCCTAAAAGCAAGATGGCCGACTGACACACACGACGTGACGGCTACCATTCCACCAGGTTTCAGACCAAGTGCGCTTGCGCCAATCGCACGTGCCTGTAGCCTCGAGATGACCCCAGACTCTATGTACCCAAGCAAGGTCACGACGGGGCGCCTGCCAAGAGTTTTGACAAAAGACTTTCATAAAAACCGGATGGATCATGCCTGACAATATGACAACAGGAACTATGTGAAACTTCACCGGACGATCCCAACCAACAAATAGGATGAGCCCAAATTCTCAATATTGTAACTTTTGGTCCTTATTTTATTATATAAACGATGTTAGAATAGAGAGGAAAAAGCTTGCTGTTCCGGTTCTACTTTTCTCGTATTTCCTTTCCTGACGGAGACGATGGTCACACTATGTGACGGCTGTTTTCCTAAATCTATGACAGACTGAATTGCTGCCCAGTTTCTTGATGAACTACGAACTATTGAAAATCTATGGGCACTAATCGATACTTGCACGTCTCTGGTCCTTGACCCGATCTTTGGGACTGTAGCATGCTGACGACTAAATTTGATGACTTAGAGGACGACCGATAGCCAGAATAGGTAAATATGGTGTTCTGCGATTTGCGTAATGATTAATACATTTACTAGATGGAACTAAAATTCTTGCATTATTTAGATAAACAAAATATTGATTAACAAGAAAATGTGTTTGGTCGTTTATTGAAAGGAGTAAGTGAGGAATTTTGAGTATGTTTTAGATGGACTAAATCACTAAACTCAAAACAACTAATTTGATCCGTCTATCACGTGAAAGGAGTATCTTGATGTACAGGATTAAGATGTGCAGTAATAAGGGTATTAGTGTATGGAAGTGTAAATAAGTTTTCAATCTATAGGTTATAAGGTATTCCTTTCATGTCAGCACTTGGAAACAGTTATCCCTCCCATAAGTGCAGGCCAGTGAGAAGTGGAGTGTGAATGTTGGTGTTATGGGCCCCACCAATGATTGCACGAGTGAATGTGTTAATGTGATATTTGGTCTGTGACAAAGGGAGGATATATTAGGTACGGGGTTTTGTCTTGATTCCCGTTACCCAGGTTTCCGCGCTGCATCAGTTTTTCTGGTAGCAGGCTGATGGTTTTTATTGTTTTGGTTTAGGTGATTATTGCTTGTACATTGCTTATTGATTATGGATTATTGATTGATATTGGTTTATGTATTAACACTCTATGTTGAGTCGCGTCGAGTTCTATGTTGTTTGCACGGCTTCTGGGATGTAGGAAGACGGAAGTTTGTAACGGTTCCGTAGTAGAGCAGAGGTAAGCGCTGATCTCGGGAAAGACAGAATTGTTGTTGCCCTGTAGGTACACAGGGAAAACATGTGACGATTGGAGTTGCACGACGCATTGTCTGGGTTCGGTTCGGTGACATCATCGTGTGTTGCCATTAGAAATATCTTCTGTATGAGAGAAATGTATGGTAGCGAAGGTCACCTGTGAAATTTTGGTCTTAGGTACCAGGAGTCCAGAAGGTACTCTGATAACTCTTATCACTGGAAAGGTAATAGGCGTTCCCTTAGCTTGCTAGAAGGATAAAGTAGAGGGAAGTGCTACTTTGTTAACAAATGTCATAATTCTGTAGTAGGACAGACTGTTTGCTGTTCTCGGGAAAGACAGAATTCTGTGTGAATGAACTACATTTTCCGTGTGAAAGTGCGTGAATGAAAAGGCATTCGGCTTAATTGCGAAACTCAGGTTTTATTTCTCAGCGGCATTGGGTCTCCAACTAGGTGTCTTAATTCTGGAGAAACAGTTAGCTAATGCTTGTTAGAAGGATAAGGTAGATGTGTAGGGATGTGCTACTTTATCAACAGAAGTAACGATTCCGTAGTAGGGCAGAGGTAAGCGCTGCTCTCAGGAAAGACGGATTTCTTGTGAGAAAGGTCATTAACTGTTCTTTGGTTAGCGAAGCGGACAATGGTGGCGTTTTTATGTCGTTACTAACAGATTTGTGAATTTGAAGTACGTAAAAAGCTTACCGAGAGAATTTTGTGCGTTAGTGTGAGTCGCGCTCTGATTGGAGAATTGCAGAAGTGTCGTAGACGCTCCGGATTGGTGCATTAGTGTGAGTCGCGCTACGATTGGTCAAGAACAACAGTACAGTCGTAAGGAGAGGCTAGCGATACACGTAAGTTAGAAAAATGTATTACGATCCACCAGAAAAGGAGAAAAAGTCCTGGTTTGGGAAAATTAAGAAGTGGTTTAAAAAGGACAAACCGATTGTGACTAGGGAAGGAGAGTTACTTCCCCCACCGAAAACTCCTGCATCCTTTATGGTTGAGAAATACGGATATCATACTTGTATTTGGTTAGACAATTGGGTAAAATACACTAGAGACTATGGAGTCTTGGCATTTCCAGAGCATGGTTCGTTTAATTTAGCAGTTTTGAGAAATTTGAGAGAAAGAATGATGAATCTAGAACCGAGACCAAGACCGACACAGTTTGAAGCATTTACCGAATGGGAAGATGAAATGCATGACAGAGAGAGACAGAGGAGTGGCGGAAGATATAAGTACATGTTTGGTAGATATGGGCATGACACACGTGATGAGAGAATGAGAAGGTGGCGGAATGCGAGTATGACTGAAGGTCTGTTTACCGTAAGAACTGCTGAAGAAGTTGGAGGTAGAAAATGTACGGAAAAAAGACATAATGTTGAAGCAAGAGGGTATGGAGTGAACGAATCGGAGGATGATGTTCTTGATGACATGTTTTATAAAAATCCACCTCCATATCAACCAGAATCAGAAATGTTGACACCAAGTGCCCCAATGAGAGAAACTTTACGAATCATTAAGTCAGAACCAGTTTCCCAAGAATTAGAGAAAAATAATTCCATTAGAGAGGTAGAGAGAAAGTCAGATAGTAAGGTAAATGGTGAGAATTCAGCAGAATTAGCAAAAACAACTTTAGAATTAACTGAAAAGATAAGGGAATTTACTAAAAATTTAGAAGCTGTAACTGTTCCAGTGACTATTGGCCCTGTGATGCCTATTTTTGATAAAGAGAAAGATAGTGAGTATTGTTTAACTGTTCCTTATAATAGTAATAAACAGATTGAGAAGCCAAAACAGAACCTAAATGAAAATCCATGGAGACAGACAATGAGTATGATCGAACCAAATGTCTCGAGTAACCCATTTATAGGCCCAAATATAGCAGAAAGACATACAATGACAATGGAGTCAATATTAGAGACACGAAAGGATTCAGAATGAAGTAATGTAGAGAAGCCAGTAGGTCCATCTTCAGATGAATTGAGTGAATGGTTGAGAAGCTTTCAGAGAAAAGACAAAGAATCCCAATCAATAGATGTGGCCAAATTACGAATTGTACTGGAAGAGTTAATAGTAGGGACTATCCCCACAGAGAAATTAAAAACTTATCAGGATGAGGAATTACTATTTTTGTGTAAAAGTGTAACATGGTGAGCGAAAAATCTGCATGAAAGACTAGAAGAAGTAGCAAATGAAAGATCATCCTTGTGATAGAGTGGCAGACCTCCTCTCACCCTAATATAACCTTTGATACACACATTCAAAAATAGAGACTAAAATTTTCAAAAAAATGGACATACCAATACCAGTCACAACAACCTCTTCAGTAATTCTAAGATCCACATACACATCCACTCATTCACCAACAGTCCTATACAGTCACTCATACATGTACTCACTCATCATATGTACTCATACACCTATACATCCTGTTACACAATGCCACTCATCCATAGAGTTACTCACACACATAGTCACTCATGCTAATAAAGAATCAAACATACATTTACTTGCATATACAGTTATACACACACCACCACACTTACTTCTAGGGAAACTTACACATACTTAGTCTTTTAAACAATCACTTATAGAAACACATACTTATTCATACAGGAACTCTTTCAATCTCTCACTCTCACATATACTCACTTATATACACCAATAGTCACATATACTAGTTTAAAACATATGTAGTTACTCATAAAGACACTATTGAGACAGTCATTCACTCACTAACACACCCATACACACACTCATCCACCCATACAGTCCTGCACACATGCTGTCTTCAACACATACAAACAGTGAGTCACTCATTCATGCACCTATGCACTATGTAATACCCCCACCGAACCATGCAGACACTCAGACTGATACTCAAAAACCAACTAATAACCTATATAGACACCCATGTAGCTACTCACCAACCCATGCAGCCATTTATACACAAAGTGAGAGACTGATACAGATATTTACATATTTAAACATTACTCACTAAGCCATGTATTCACTATGATACACTTAATCAGTCAGTTACACAATCAATTTTTCAAAAACAAATCATCCATTTAGACACTTATATACCCATTTATTCTTCCATCGACCTTGAGATATACATATATAAAACATATTTAATTTTCAGAAAAACACACATTCACTGGATGATGTCATCAGTGATGTCATTTGAGATGTCATCAGTGATGTCATGAGTGATGTCACTGACCATGTCATGAGTGATGTAATATGTGACGTCATCAGCAGTGCATTGCGGGCGCGCAAGTTATAGTTAGCTGAACTAACTATAACGGGGGAATTTCAATGGTTTTGTACAAGTGAAAAGTCCAGCTAACTATAACACCCCTGAAACCTATGGTTTTTTCAGTGAATTTCTGAGGTTTTTTAAATGCTAATTCCTAACTATAACGTGCCTGAAACCTATGGTTTTTTCTGTGAATATATATATATATAGATATAGATGCACGAACAAAAATAAAACAAATTGGGTATAAATCAAGTGGAGTCCGTCCCCTTCTTAATCCATGGCAAAGAGGATCGCTAGAAGAAAGGTTTACTGCGATAGATATAGATATATATATATATATATATTAACCAAAAGTTGCCCTCAAAGACGAAGATGCACTCAGTTGTAGACAAACTTTACCAAGTTCTGTTATTATTGAGGCAAAACCGGCATTAACATCAAGGTTTGTTGGAATGCCTTACGCGTTTCAGATCATCTCGATCCTTGTTCACAGGCTCAAGTAAACCTCGCAGATTTAAAACACTCTAATCTTGGTAAAGTTCGTCTTTGAGGGCAACTTTTGGTTAATATATATATATATATATATATATATATATATATATATATATATATATAATTTTGCTCTTTTACCCCTGTCTCGCGCTGGATCAGTTTTTCTGGTAGCAGTATGATGGTTTTATTGCATAGGTTTGGTGACTATTGCTTATAGATTTTATCATTACTTATTGATTTCTTATTCACTATTGGTTGCGGATGTTTGGTTTATGTATTAACACTATGTTGAGTTCTATGTTGTTTTTGAAGACTTCTGGAATGTAACAAGTCGGACGCCTTGTAATAATTCCGTAGTAGGGCAGAGGTAAGCGCTGCTCTCGGGAAAGACGGAATTATTGTTGCCCTGTAGGTACACGGGGAAAACGTGTAACGGTTGAAGTTGCACAATGCATCGTCTGGGTTTGATTTGGTAACATCGTCTTATGTTACTGTTAGGGCCATTTCTGTATGAAAGAGGTGTATGGGTAGCGAAGGCCACCTGTGAAATTTTGGTCTTAAGTACCAGGAGTCCATGTGAACTCTGATTACGCTTATCACTGGAAAGGTAATAGGTGTTACCTAAGCTTGATAGAAGGATAAAGTAGAGGGAAGTGCTACTTTATCAACGAATTAAATAATTCTGTAGTAGGGCAGATTGCCGCGCTGCTCTCGGGAAAGACAGAATTCTGCGTGAATGAACTACATTTTCCGTATGAATGTGTGTGAATGAAATAGCATTCAGGTTAATTGTGAAACTCTGTTTTTATTTCTCAGGAGCAGAGCGTCTCCAACAGGTGTCTTAATTCTAGAGAAATGGTTAGCTAATGTTTGTTAGAAGGGTAAGGTAGAGGGAAGTGCTACTTTATCAACGGATGTAACGATTCTGTAGTAGGGCAGATTGTAGCGCTGCTCTCGGGAAAGACGGAATTCTTGTGAAAAAGGTCAAGACTATACTTTTGTTAGCGAAACAGATAATGGTTTTTATGTCATTACTAACAGATTTTTTGAGTCAGAAAGAACGTAAGAAAGTTTGCCGATAAATTTTGTAAAGGAGTGGTCAGCAGAAGTAGGAGTAGCGAGAAAAGCTGACGTCAGAAAGACCGCGCTGGGATTGGCCAGCTGTTAAACAACGTAGACGCTCCTGATTGGTGCGTTAGTGTACGCCGCGCTAGGAGTGGAGAATTACAGGGCGATGTAGATGCTCCGGATTGGTGCGTTGGTGTGAGTCGCACTGGGGTTGGAGAATTACAGAAGTGACATAGACGCTCCGGATTGGTGCGTTAGTGTGAGTCACGCTACGATTGGTTAAAACAACAGAATAGTCGTAGAGGAAAACTAGTGATACTGAAAAGAGAAAATGATGTATTACGATCCACCAGAAAAAGAGAAAAAGTCCTGGTTTGGAAAAAGTAAGGGCTTGTTTAAAAAGGACAAATCGATTGTGACTAGAGAAGGACAGTTGCTTCCTCCACCGAAATCGCCCGCATCCTTCATGGTTGCAAAATATGGATATCATACATGTATTTGGTTGGACAATTGGGCAAAGTATACAAAAGATGATGGAGTTTTAGCCTTTCCAGAACATGGTTCATTCAATTTAGCGGTATTAACGAACTTGAGAGAAAGAATGGTGAAACTAGAACCGAGACCTAGACCTACTCAATTTGAAGCATTGACAGAATGGGAAGATGAGATGTATGACAGAGAACGGCAGCGGAGTGGCGGAAGGTACAACTATATGTTTGGTAGGTCATATGGACAAGAGAATCATGATGATAGAATGAAGAGATGGCGACGTGCAAATATGACTGATGGTATGTTTCCTATGAGAAGTGCTGAAGAGACTAGTGGTTGAAAATGTATGGAGAAAAGAAATAATACCGGACCAGTAGAAAATAAGTATGGTGTGCATGAGTCGGAGGATGATGTTCTTGAGATCATGCTTTATAAAAATCCACCCCGTATCAACAAAATTCCACATTATTGACACCAAGTGCCCCAGTAAAAGAATCACCACAGAATATGAAATTTGAGACAATATCACATGACGTAGGAAGAAATAATCCCTTTAGAGAAACTGAAAATATACAAACTGGTGAAATGGCTAATGAGAATTCAGCAGAATTAGCAAGGACTACATTAGAATTAACTGTAAAGATTAGTGAATTGACTAAAAACATGGAAGCTGTAACTGTTCCTGTAACAATAGGACCTGTAATGCCAATTTTTGATAAACAAAAGGATAGTGAGCATTGTCTGACGATTCCTTACAACAGTAATAAAGAAAATGAAATACAAAGAAGAGATTTCAGAGAAAATCAATGAGGACAAGTAGTAGGTATTTCCGAACAAAGTACTCCTAAAAATTTGACTGTAAATCAGAATCTAGTGAATAGAGCAATAATGACGACAGAATCAGTACCAGGGTCACCATAAGGTTTAGAACCAACACGAAATGAAATGAATTCTGTAGGTCCTACTTCTGATCAATTAAGTGAATGGTTAAGGAGTTTACAGCAAAAAGATACTGAATCTCGACCTTTAGATGTGTCCAAATTAAAAATAGTTTTAGAAGAATTAATAGTAGGAACTATTCCCACAGAAAAGTTAAAAGCTTATCAGGATGAGGAATTTATGTTTTTATGCAAAAACATAACATGGAGAGCAAGAAATTTACATGAAAGACTAGAAGAAGTGGCAAGTGAAATGGGTATCGACTTTGAAAAGGTAAAGTCATTACAAAAACCGTACGGAGTAGATTTTTCTGAAAAGGACATTGAAAATTTGAATACTGCAGGACGAACGGCTCAGATTAAAGACTTAGGGCCCGATGTAGGTAATTATGAAATACCGATTCCTAAATACCGAATTTTACCGATTCGGTATTTAGGAATCGGTATTTCGTATGTAGCTAATAATTCGGTAAAAAATACCGAATCGGTAATATTCGTTATTACCGAATCGGTAATACCGATTCAGTAATAAGGAATCACCTTCCCATTCATTCCGATGGGCCTGGAGGCCCATAGGAATGAATGGGAAGCCATTCACTATTACCGATTCGGTAAATACCGATTCGGTAATACGGGGAGCATATTCAAGGGTGGCAGGGTGCCACATTGACACCCTGTTGCACCCCTGAATCGTGCATGTGTGCACATGTGGCGCACATACATGCCCTAAGGGCATGTATGTCTGCCACATGGCACCTTGAGAAAAGCAAATTGTTGCTTTCTTAAAGGTATTCTGTATTTACCACCAACTTGTAGTTGGTGGTAAATAACAAATCCTGAATGCAAAATTGCACTCACTTGAGTGCCTCCTACATAGCTTTTAAGGATTCGGTATTTTACCGATTCCTTAAAATGAGGATTCGGTATTTTACCAATTCCTTAAAATAAGGAATCGGTAAATTACTGAATCCGTAAAACCTGCCTCCTACATTAGAAAGGGCTAAATACTGGTTGGTAGTGGGAAAATTACCGATTTTCGGCCGTTACCGACCGGTATTTAGCTATCTACATATGGCCCCAAATCATTTTACTGAGAAAATGGGGCAATGTAGACAAATGGAAAAGTAGATGGTTTCGGAAACGAGATGATGAAAACGTTTGCAGCTTTCCCAGTAAGAGAAAAAGAAAAGGTGGTAACTGAGTGTCCCATGAGGGAGACTCCAGGCGGAGGCTATGTGCATGTCCCCTGGACCAGACAAGACATTTTATCATTCACCAATGACTTTCCTCGACTGCGCGAGAAGCCAGTGGAGTGGTATAGGCAGGTGGATAGATTTGTAAAATTATCAAAAGTATTATGGATTGATTTAAATAGTTTATTTGATATAATTGTACCAGCAGACCTATGGACAGAATGTAAGATTACGATATGTTGGCCTACTCAAGAATACCCTAGAGATCCAAAAACAGGTGCCCCTGATCCAGAAGTAATGAGAAAATATGAGCAAGTAGTTACCTTTTTGAAAAATAAAGTGCCTCCTAAAGAAACTGATTGGGTAAAGATTGATAGAACTCATCAAGAAGGAAAAGAGTCCGTACATGCGTATTACGAGAGGTTGATTCAAGCTTTTCCGCAATACAGTGCTGATGAGAATTTAAGTGAGAAGGATTTGAGACATTTTGTATATCGTTTTGTGAATGGATTGCGTCCTGAAGTAAGTGAAATGATTAATTAGCATACTGTAGATTGGCAAAATAAAAAGATAGATGAAGTATTGACACATGCAAAATATTTTAGCGATGAGATTGAAGCAAAGCAGAGTAAATTAAAAGAAAAGGCCATGTGGGCTCAAGTAAAAGCGGCAGAGAGACAGGAAGCTCAATTGACTGAACAAGCAAATGGTACGAACATGAGACAAAAAACCAACTTTGGGAAAGGGAAAGGACATGTTAGTCTGGATGAAGCTAAAAAGAAGTGGCCATGTCATAATTGCGGAAGAATAGGGCATTGGAAACCGAGTGTAAATTTCCCCCAAGTGCTAATGGTGATAATGCATCATTGAATCCACAGGTGCAGAATGAGGTCAGTTGTCAACCGCAGCGACAGCAGCAGGTTGTTACCCAACAGGAGACAGGATTCTACAACGAAGAACAGGTAACTAAGCTGCCACGCGCTAGTGCTGTTTCGCAGTATTGGCTACAACGCGATGAGAGTGAATCAGAAGAAAACTATTGACAGTGCCGAAGGGAGGAAGAAGAGTGCGTACTTGGCGCAACTCTAGAAGTAGACCAGACAGGCCCTTTTGTGGATGGAAAGGTAAATGACGAAAACATTACTTTCCTAGTAGATACTGGGGCTACTCGTTCAACTGTTAGGTCAACTGATGTTAAAAATCTTCCTCTCTCGGATGAAACGATCCAAGTAGTTGTAGTATCCAACAGACAGATAAAAAAGTATCTCACTGAACCTGTAAAATTTAACATAGGGACAGTTTCTGAAATGCACCGCTTTGTCTTGTGCGATTCAAGCCCTGTAAATTTGTTAGGGAGAGATTTGCTGTGCAAAATGAATTGCACAATATTCTGTACTCCTGAAGGAATAGCTTTTGAGACTCCTGATGAGGATGTACTGTACAAAATGACAATAGCTAATATGGAATCTGAAGTTACCGAGGCATTTGCTGTATTTGACCCTGAGGAATTGCCACAAGAATTGAAAAAGACAGTAAAAACAGAGGTATGGGATTTCACAGGAGAAGATGTGGGATTGATGAAAAATGTAGATCCCGTAAAAATTGCTGTAAAAGAAGGAGTAAGTTACCCAAATATTCCACAGTATAAATTGACATCCGAGATAATTGCAGGAGTCACACCTATAATAGAGAAAATGATTAAGCAAGGAACATTTAGAATAGTACAAGACTTGAGAAAGATAAATAAAATCGTTGTATCATGTTGTCCTATTGTACCAAATCCATCTGTAATTTTATATCAGATTCCTCATGACGCAGAATGGTACACAGTGATTGATTTGTGACATGCTTTCTTTTCCATTTCATTGCACCCTGACAGCCAACAGATTTTTGCGTTCCGGTTTGGCGAACGTATTTTGGCATGGTGCCGAATCCCACAGGGGTATACAGAGAGCCCCTTGATATTTAATCAGATATTGAAAAAGTCCTTAGAAGATTTAAAAATAGCTGAAAGTTCGGTACTGGTCCAATATATTGACGACCTGCGTGTGGCGTCAAGAACTCGAGAAGCTTGTGTAGTGGATACCATTGCATTGCTGAATCATTTGGCAGATGGAGGACTTAAAGTATCTCCATCGAAATTGCAATTCTGTCAGAAAGAAGTACAATATTTAGGCCACAAAATTGAAAAAGGATTGAGAAAGGTAACTGCAGAAAGAATCAAGATAATAAAAGGAATGAGAGCCCCAATGACCCAAAGGGAAGTAAGAATGTTTCTTGGAATGGTCGGATATTGTCGCCAGTGGATAAGCAATTTCTCTTTGATTGCAAAACCTTTGGTACGTTTGACAAGGAGTGATGTAAAAGATCCCATTGAATTAAATAAAGAAGAGTTACGGGCCTTTAAACAATTGAGAGATAGTTTGTGTGAAGCACCGGCACTCGGCATGCCAGACTATGAGAAAGAATTCAAACTGTATTGCAGCGAAAGGAATGGATGTGCACTTTCTGTGTTAATACAGAAACATGGAAAATTGTGGAGACCGATTGCATATTTTCCAGCTATATTAGACCCTGTAGCTGTAGCATTGCCTGGTTGTCTGAAAGCTGTGGCAGCTACTTGTAAGAGTGAAGGAATTGTGATGGGATATCCTGTGAGAGTGTTCGTACCTCATGATGTGGCAATCCTTTTGACAAGGAGCCACACTCAGTTCATGACACATAGTCGTCTGACTAAGCATGAGAAAGTCATCCTAGGTGCAACGAATGTGAGCCTTGTGAGGTGTCTGAATTGAAACCCTTCAACATTGTTACCTGATGCTGAGAATGTGGAAGTCAGAGATGACGTGGATCATAACTGTTTGGAAGTGCTTGAGTTCTGTACTAAACCATGTCCTGACATAAAAGATGTATCTTTGACAGAAAGTGGCTATGTGATGTTTGTGGATGGATCATGCTTGAGAACAGATGAGGGAATTCTGAGTGCAGCGTATGCAGTATGTACGGTAGCAGCTGTACTGGAAGCATCTTGTTTGAAAGGAGTAAAATCAGCCCAGGTTGCTGAACATTTTGCATTAACCAGAGCATGCAAGTTGGGAAAGAATGTGAGAGTGACTGTGATCATCGATAGTCAGTACGGCTTCGGTGTAGTGCATGACTTTGGGCAAATCTGGTGACATCGAGTGGAACTCCTATAAGGAATGCTGAAGTGGTCGGAAAATTGCTTGAGGCGATACAGCTGCCTAAACAGTTAGCTGTGGTGAAATGTGCTGCGCATTCAAAGTCTAATGCCTATGTCTCAGCTGGCAACCAATTTGCCAACAATGTGGCTTAGTATTGTGCTCGCAATCAGAACTCCGTGAATCGAGGGAAAGAAAAAGAAATGAATTCATGCCCCTTGTTGTTTACTAACACCGTGAATACATGGGAAGAAGTGAAACAGTTGCAGGAAGAAGCAGGAGATGAGGAAATGAGACAGTGGGTAAAAGCAGGATGTGCACCAAGGGAAACAGATCATGTGTGGGTTTATCGGGATGGAAGACCGGTCATGCCTGATAGCATGGTTTCTACCATGGCACGGATGTATCATGGACAAGCACATGTAGGGAGAGATGCTATGATCAGACTTTTCAAACAGACATGGTATAATGCCAAATTCAGACTTATAGCTGAAAACCTTTGTCAGAGATGCCTTATATGTCAGCAGTTCAATCCTAGAAGAAAGACAGTGGTAAGTCTGGGAACGATAGGACGAGAAGGAGTGCCTTTCACCAGAAAGCAGATTGACTTCATTGAAATGCCCCCCTGCAACAGGTTGAGGTATGTTCTAGTGATGGTTTGTTTGTTTTCTCGATGGGTGGAAGCATACCCAACTAGAAGAAGCGATGGAATCACAGTAGCCAAGCTACTATTGATAGAGTTCATTCCTAGATTCGGTTTTCCAGTCACGATTGAGTCAGATAGAGGAAAATATTTTCATAATGAAATCATGAAATTAATTTGAGAAGCATTGAATGTACAACAAAAACTATATTGTGCCTATCGCCCAGAGGCTTCTGGTGTGGTGGAACAAGTGAATGGCACCATTAAAAACAGACTGGAAAAAATGTGTTTAGCCACAGGTTTGAAATGGCCTGATGTCTTGCCTCTAGTACTCATGACTATTAGATCTATTCCAGATAGGAATACAGGCTTGAGCCCCCATGAAATCGTGATGGGGAGAGTAATGAGACATGTTTTCATACCAGTCAACAAGCTATTGCCTATATCTGATGACTTGGTGTTGGATTATTGCAAGGGGTTGGCTGATTCCATTCATTCTGTGTTTCATCAGGTTGGATCGGATGCCATCACTCTTGAAAAGAAGCCAGCTCATGATCTGAGCCCAGGTGATTGGGTGAGAATTAAGGTGCATAGAAGAAAGAATTGTTTGGTCCCACGTTGGGGTAAACCTTGCCAAGTGATTTTGACTACGACGACAGCTGTAAAATGTGCAGGGGTGAAGAACTGGATTCATGCTAGTCATACCCTGCGAATTCCAAATCCAGTGGATAATAAAGAAGGTGAATACTTTGAAGAATCTGATACAAGCTCCGAATCAGATACAGAAGAAACAAGAACAAGACAAACTCCTGAAAGGGGGGAGTCAGAACCAAGTTTGGCTATTGCACCAGAGAATCTTCCATTAAGAAGAGAATTGCAGATTTCTGACACCAGCTCAGAATCAGACACTGAGCCAGCACAAGCACATACAAGGGAAAATAAAAACAGTGAAGAGACGATCAAAGAAATTCTTGATAAAGAAGTTCCAGATGAAAGGTTAAGAGAAATTCCACCTGAAATAACAGAAGTAGATGGTAAGGTATCAGATACAGAGAGAAAGGGAAAGATTGTCGCGGAAGAACCCCGAGGAGATGTAGGGAAACCATACATCCAGGTAGAAGAAGGGACAGCTAGTCAGCAGGAAGATTGTATGGAAGAACCATGAGGAGGGACAGAAGTAGGTAAGAAAAAAGAAGTGGTGGAAAGAGAGACTACTGAAAGTAAAAACCAAGTCGGAATTGAATCCGAAGACAGTGACGAAAAAGTACCAGAAGGTCGAGTCATGAGGAAAAGAGCCTGGGGAACTGAAAGAAATGAAAAGGAAAGTAAGCAAAAAAGGCCAGCAAAGGATGAAATTTGGCCAAACAAGATAAAGAGATTGAGATACAGATTGACGAGAGTAAATTCATCCAGGGCTGAACAAGTGAATGAGGTATCTAGCCAAGTGAAAGCAAAAGACATTGAACCAACACCATCAGAGGGAAGCCAAAGGACTAGAAAACACAACCAGAAGTATAAGTCACCAGAATGGTCATATGTGGCACTTCCTGAAGTACCAGAAGAGGCCAACAGTCAAAGTGATCTGAATGTGACTGTACCAGGAGTGGTTGAGGAAGACGAAGAATCGGAAATCCTGAGAGTCATCTTGTCCGACATCGGGGAAGAGACGGATGTTCAGGAAATTCTGAACCAAGATTGCGAAAGAAAGGTGAAAGACGATCAAATGCCAAACTGAAGAGACAAAAGTGTATAAAGGGGAGAAACTTGAAAAGTTACCGGAAAAGGCATAAACTGAAAGAACCAAGTAGGTGCTTAGAGCCTTGGGTTAGAGAAAACTAGTTGTGAAGTAGAAGAGGCTAAGTCAAAAGACACTGATCATTTTTCGAAATGGCAAACACAGAAAGTAGAAAATCTAAATGTGTGTTCCTTAGAAGATGGTTCAAAATGTATTGTTGTACAGGATTACTAATGCTTCTGTGGAGTGTTTTAGCTTTAATGGTCTCATTTAAGGTTACATTAGAAAAAATAGAAGGCCATAGTGAGAATAAGACTAATATAGAAAAGACTCAGAAGGTGTATCCGACTAAAATAGATAAGAATTACTTACATAAAGATAGGTCCATTACTGATTTTTCTAACAAAGTTTTTTCAAATATATTGTACGAATATGTGAAAACAATGGATGTGAGAGATTGTTATGTCTGTATGCAGTTATCTGCATCCGTGACATATCATCACCTCCCAGTGACATATGGAATAACATGTAGTGTATTAGCAAGTTTGTTTTACAAAATAGGGAAACTAGAATATTATTTTTCAGATGTAGATAACATATTCTCACAAGTACCCGTAGTTAATAAATTTAAAGTAAAACCTGCTAAAATGTTAGGTGACTTTTTCTTAGAAACTAAGGAATTAACATTAGAGTCAATATTTAGAAACAATCTAACTTGTAGTTTGAAAAGAGAAGAGAAGACTTTCTTAGATATGGTAGAAGAAAGGAGACTAAAAATGCAAAAGAAGGTACCTGAGGGAAAAGAAGAAAAGACAGTTGGGGATGTTGAAAGAGAGAAACATTTGAAAGGAGAAGCTAGTCCAACAATGGCTCTAGATTGCCTCAGAAGGGAAAGTTGTGTATTAGAAGAAATCAAACTGCATATGACAATTATTTTGTAGGTACGAGTGATTGCCATGATACTTATAGAATCATGGGTGGATGGGGATTTAAAGGTGGAAATGATCCTGTATTTCCTGGATTATATTTTATCTGCGGGAACAAAGCATATTATCGCTTACGTGACCATTGGTATGGCACATGTCAGAAATTGTAGGAGATATTTTCGGAGCACTGATACCAGCAGTTGGAATATCTCTGAATGCACACAAAATTAGAAAATTATAAACAGTAGACGATCGCTTGTCAACAAGCACTGCTGGAGGATTTTTATTGGTAAATACCGAAATGATTGCCATGCGTGCTATGGTAATGCAAAATTGACTTGCCCTTGATATAATTTTGGCAAAAGAGGGTGGAGTCTGTGGAATGCTGAAAGTTCAACTTTGTTGTACTTACATTCCTGATGAAAGTCAAGATCTAAAGACATATATAAAGAATATAACTGATTTGCATGAGGAGATTGCTCCACTGGAGGTTGAAGATATTTGGGAAAAGATTGGGAAAAAGTTTTCTACTATTAGAGACTTTCTATTAAAATTAGGTAGTACCTTTATAGGTAAGATCTTATTTCCACTAACGTGTGTGATATTTATAGTTTTAATTCTAAGATTAGGATATTTATGTAACAAGAAAAGAAAACTACGAAAACATATAAAAAGAGAAACCGTAAGAAACAAAGAAAAAGAAAGAAAAGAAAGGGAATTTGAAGAGGTAGAATTAGAAGAGTGGGAAGAAAATATGTATAGAAAGACAAGAGAAGAAGAGACAGGTGAAACAGTAATGTGACCTAACAAAATGTTAAGAGAACTGAATTCATTTCTATCTACAAAATTTTTACAATTTTAGGTAGTGTGGTGATGTTAAAAATCACCAAAGGGGGGATTGATGGAGCAGGAAGAGCAAAATGTTGTATACCTCCTCTTTTTTGCATGAAAATACTAATTAAATAACCTACTTATTATAATTTACTAACTGTGTGCTGTGTTATATTAATTCAACCATTTGCATACACCAATTACACGTGGGAAACTGCTATTTGCATGACAAAATAACTCTAATAACTAAAATCTGTACGCATATTAATAGTAGTACATGTGATAGTAGAATATTGCATGATTTATGTTGCTCTTGTGATGTTTGCATTTTCGTGGAGGACCATAAAGGTAAATATTATTGCTTTAAATGTCGCTATATGCTAGGAAAATACTAATAAATAAAGGGATTAGTAAAGGGTTAACATTAGAATCTTCATTTCTTTGTATTAATTATTCTTTTGTGTTTGTTTCGCTTAAGTTGGCATTTGGGCCTACCTAGAAACGGCGCACGACATGGAGTTCAGACGTGGCCACCGTCTCGTCAGCATGATCCCTACTGCGCAGACTCGGATGGCTCCGTAGACCTCCATGTAACCTATACCACACTGTCCTCAGTCAAGGATAGGAACTTGGTGGACTGCCAAACTCCAAACAGTAAAAACTGTTTTAAATGAACAATTGGATCATACAAGCAAACCCTAAACATTGTAGCATAAGGACTAACAGGCGCTACGGAAGTAAACCAGCAAAATCCATGTGAACATCTATGATGTAAAATCGGACGTTTCCAATCAGCCAATAGCGTACTTTCTTGGTCTAAAATTGTTTCATGTCATCCTGAAATTTATTATAAAAGAGTAGTAGACTAGGGAGGGCGCGTTGCTGCCTTTTGCTTGATGACCGCAAATCCTATCGACCCCACAGGCGATGACAGATGCTTGCATGACTCCTGGTCCTTTGGAGATCTTTGAGACTGTAACGTGCTGAGAAAGGAACTTTCGGACTTTGAGCTTTGGCCTGCTTTATTTGGACAATAAACGACAAAAAATTTGATTATGCAGAGCCAAATGAACTAGAGAAAAATACAGATAGCAAGGATAGGTAAATATAATGTGATGCAAAATAAACAAGACTCTAAATATGATTGAATATAAATGCTAATATTAATTGAAAATAATATTTAGATAAATAAGTATTGATTAATAGAAATTACGAGTTTGTGGTTATTTAATGAAAAGGGTATAGGATTCTGAGTCTTAAAATGTGTTTTAGCTGGTTCTAAATCACCATCAACCAATCCAACTAATTGGTCTGTCGACTAAGTGGTGGAGTACCTTGATGTTTGGGATTAGGAATCTATAGGTGGTGAATGCTAATGTATATTTTGTAAAATAACTTTCTCTCCTATAGGTAATAAGGTACCCTCCACATGTCCAGCGCTTGAATCATTTATTCCTCCTGTGTGCAGACTTGTGAATGGAGTAGAGTGTGTGTAGGTGTTATGGGGCCCACCAATGACTGCATGTATGAGTGATTTAGTGTGACGACGGGTCTGCAACGCAGGGAGGATAAGTGTATATATATATATATATATATATATATATATAATTTTGCTCTTTCACCCCTGTCTCGCGCTGGATCACAGCACGCAGGGTTAACAGCGCCGGAAGCTGCTTTTTAGGTCTCGGCTAGCGAAGGCTGCGCTTGCGCAGTCTCGCTCGCAAGATTTAACGTTTTTTAGTACGGGGCTTGAACCCCCCCCTCTTCTCCATTGGCTGGCTTCCTAAACGGAGGCCAGCCATTGGAGGAGAGGGGCGTCTCTCCGTTTAAGCCCCGTCTTTTTCGGATTCGGGGGCGTGTTTTTTACTTTCTTTCTCTCCTCTGTAATGTAAACATTCCAGGCAATGGCAAGAGGAGAGAAAGAAAAACACGCCCCCGAATCTGAAAATGCCGCTGCGTTTCTCCGAGGCATTTCTGCTTGACCTCGGAGAAAGGCGGTGGTGTTCATGGCTCTCGCTGCCCAGGTGCGATCCAGACCGTTCGCCTGCAATACCACAGGGACATTTTCTGGGGCCCACAAAGAACCCCACACGGGGTTACTTATAAATCCGCCACGCTCCCATGAACACTAACTCTATCTGCATCAAAGTTAGACTTAGCCAGTAAAAAAACAAAAATTCTTCTCCACGAGGCCTCGCGATTCGCAAGGCGCCCAGCCGGGATTCGGCAAGACTGGCCGGGTATTGTTTAGACTTTGGGACGTACTGTAAACACCAATTGGTGCCAATCTATTTTCAGCGATAAATTGATTCGCACTGTCGGGAGAAATGTGTGGCGAATCGAGGCAGATAATCGGGCCCATTCAGCGCTTCTGGCGTGGCCTGTGCCAACTCGCGTGATGGGGTCACGATGCATGCTGAGCGCGAGCGGGCAGACATCTCAAGAAGCGTCACATGATTGGCCCCTGACAGGGGAGGATGTGTCTGAAAATATGAATCACATGGTTTCAATAAACTGAGAGTGCAAAAAAAGATGATTTTCAACAGCTTCAAGAAAACATAAATGATGCACGGGCTGTTCTGCTGAAAATCCTTCTTTGGGTGAAGCACACTGGTTTAATGTTACACCTTTATGTAGCAGTTTATGTGGAATTCAACTCATAAAATTCGATCCTCCATTACATTTTTAATGAGCTTTCGGTATATCGATCAGTATTCGAAAAATGGCAAACTAGAAAGTTCAGGGATTGTGACAAGGAATAACTTTCCACTGAAATGTACAAAATTAGAGCATCACGAAGTGATGCTTGTGATAATAACGGACAGAGGTGAATCGTAAATATCTGCCAGTAAGAAGGCCTCCCCCCCTTAAGGCCTCTCATTTTGCAGCTAATACTCACTGCAGACAGCGCAGGGAATCAGTGCACGATAATGTCAAGAGTGCGTGTCCCGTGATATCGCGAGTTACGGTTTAACCATAGAGACTATTTAGGCTGTCTCCTGGGCAGTTCCAGGCTTCGTTGCCCACGCCCTGCCAATTTGGGGGACCCCTCACCTTGGGTGAGATCTAGTGGGAAGTTCACCTCACCGCTGGAAAATAAACAGGGAAAATAACTTTAGCTGGTGGGTAAAGCTAAAGACCATGTACACACTTGTGTGCATGGAACCGTACTACGGTGGGACGTACCTATCTTTCGTCACTTCGGTGCAGCCCCTGAGTGAGCTAATCCCACAGTTTGGAGGATTTGAGTAATGTGGCAGCGCGCGGTGCGGGTGAATGTGTTACACTGTAAAGACGCTGTCCCTTTAAACACTCGACCCGTCAGCAGAACATTGAAGCAACCAAGACATTGCACGATTTCAGTTGTAATTTTGAAATAAACAGGCAGCATTTGAAGACCCTCAAGAGGGACGCAGAGAGGCAGATTCTCCTTAGAGCAGTAAGTACTTACAGAGCGCGGAAAGCAGGCGGCCTACCCCAGTGGGTGCAGAGTTTTCCCACAGCCGTGGCTCGTGCAAGCAGCGACTTGTGGCCTTACGGCCAGAACAACGCTTTGGAGCTGGGGAAACAGTTCGATCCTCGGTGTCGTCTCAACATCTGGTGATTCTGGGCAAAATACTTCATCTCCCCATGCCTACCAAAAACGAATGTGTCTTTGTGTAACGTAACTGGCAGAACTTGAGACGCCCCAGTCTGGAACGGGTTAACAACTGGTATGTTCAACACATGTCCGAGGGTTTCTGCTCCCAGCCCTTAGCTCAAGAACCTCTGTGCATTCAGAGGCATCCGTTTGTTTTGGAGCACAGGGGCCTTATGCAATGTAAATAAATGCCGAGGTAGTGGGGGGGGGGTGGCTCTGTGTGTGTGGGTGGCTTTGTGTGTGTGGCTCTGTGTGTGGGTGCAAATGCAATAGGTCTCGCATTTGAGAGTGATTAAGCTAACGGAACCACGCCGTCATGAGCCACGGGCGGCGTGCGCTCATGACGGCGTGGTTCCGTCATGCTGCGGCCGTTGGCGGCCGCTCCTCCCACGCGGTACTGATTCCCCGCCTGTGCGGGCGAAATAGAGAGTGGGCGGGTCGTGACGGAACCACGCCGTCATGAGCGCAGCTCGCCCGTGACTCATGACGGCGTGGTTCCGTCATGAGCATGGCGGCGCCGCGCTCACCCCGCACCCCCCCCCCAGCGCCGCGGCGGAATTCGCGCCGCAGCGAAGGGGTTAAATGTTTTAAAAACAGAAACATAAACATAAATAATGTCATGAGCAATGCCAATAGCTCTAACTTTAACAATGCCGAGACCATTGCATTGTAAATGCTTGTTGTTTATGACTCGATAAGCAGACACCGACACGAGCATTTAGACAATGAAGATTTATTGAGCATTCATGCGGAATTAAAATTGTTTAGTTGATGTTATTTATATGTATAGATTACATATTATGTGTAATTGAATTGATTTGTACTACACATTTGGTTCATGGTCGTTTTTATAAGACATATTTATGTTCACGTTAATTGCATGATACGGTTAACACAATAAGTTTGAAATATTTTGTTTATTTTTCTTTTATTCTTTGCTTCACTCGGGTCACATGTTATGGGTGAAACAATTAGCACTATTTAAAAGCGCAGGTCACTCTTCGTTGTGAATTCATTGATTTTTGTTGATAGAATAATGAGTTCCTGTTGACCCTGGTAAGTTGAGTACAAACAGCGTTGACATGGGCGGGATTTGTCAACAATGTTTTTTTGCAACGGAGTATAGGGTGTAAACTTTTGGGTGTATTTTATTTCAGCATGCAGCACTTTTTTAAATGTTTTTTTGCGCAATTCTATTAATTTGTCATTATTATTCACTCGTGAAAGGAGGTGTGTTGGGTTTAAGGTTTTACACTGTGGAAAAATACGTTGGTTTTATACGGGATTCATTTAATGGACTTTATTTAAGTTACCGTTTGATAAAGATTTAATTTCATGAGTGTTTCTTTTACCAATATTTATACCTGGCAAAGAGCAAAGCGTGACGAAATGCATGGGGTAGACGAGATATTTGCGTCGATTCGTGGAGAATTGTAACCCGCCTCATCCTGTTAGAAGATAGTTAGCAACTCGTTGAATTTATAGTATAAACATTTTCTTGGAGATGAAGAAATGAATACATTGGATTAACATTATGGAATAAAATATGAAAAAGAAACGTTGTTCCATACAAGAGTTTGTTATATGGTAGTGCACCCCGGGACTGGTAAACCTGAAGAGGTTCCAGCTTCTCTTGTAAGCTTTCAGCCACTGACAGATCGTCTCTGCTCTCTGAGTCACATACAATGTAGTACGCCCCAAAACTTGGTTCTACCCGCCTATGAGCGGAACTTGGTTTGACCGGCGCACTACGGTGGGAGCCTAAATAGAAGACGGCTGCCGAGGCAGTTACGTAGTACGGAAAGCGACCCCTGTCTCTGTGACGTCTGTAGGTGCGTACTGCATGGTGGCCTTGTGCTGGGGCTAAACACCACATACATGTCAATTCTCTTTAGTTTGAGAAAGCTTTTCTGTCCATTGTCAAAGTTGTTCTGTGTCATTCGATGTACAACTTTGCTCAGGGTTGCCACAACGATGTCTTTGCCGCTTTCAGTCAAAACCGGTACTTTATAATTTCAAGAAAAGATGTTCTGTGTGAGGTTTGGCTCGTCCAGTTTGCGAAACCTTCTATCAAAAAGCCAATGCCTTTAAGATATGTTTAGCCGTACTTATTTGAAGCCTGCAGGATACCATATAGCAGTGGTCTTTAAACTTTTTTATGCCGTGCCCCCTAGTACAAAAACAAATCATTGGGGGTCTCTCCAGAATTTTTCACAATTCTATTAGATTTGCAATGTTTAATTATGTCTAGACTTATTTAAACATTACAATTGTGCTAAACCTTTTAAAAATTCAATCAAATGTTTGATTGCCAAACATGACAGAAAGTGGTAGGGGTTTTGGTCTCCGAGAGCCCTTAGAAAGATGATTAAATGGTTCCCTGTGAATACTCGGAGAGTAGTGGTGCAAGGTCTTGTACTCCTATGTTTAGACTATGGTAACTCTCTACCTAGGCAGCCCTGCCTACTTTATTCAGAAATTGCAAGTTATTCAAAATACTGTATCCCGAGAACTGCTTGGCCTACAAAAAACACAGTCTGCGTTTCTGGCTTTAGCAGGCTTTCACTGATTGCCAGTAAACACATTTTTTTAATCAAGGCCTTGTGATTTGCACACATGGTAAAATATGCTCATAGTCCACATATCCTCAGTCACCTCGTTACATCGTACAACAGCACAAGAGAGTTAAGATCTAATAATCACTTCCTTTTAGCTTCCCCCAGAATCAAGAGCAAGAAGCGGAGGTTGATTGTTTGCATATCTAGTGTCAAAGCTTTGAAACTCCCTGCCTAGTTACCTCAGATCAAATGGGATTCTGTTAAGCTTCAGGAAGCAACTTGAGACCTACCTCTTCACTTAATCAACGCAATCACATCCTCACAATTCCTGTCAGCACTGGTAAACCCGTTTCTGGGTAGCCACGTGCAAGAAACTGTAATCTAACATTTACTATTCTGGTTAGCTAGGCCTTTCTAACATGTAAAAGTATCCACAGTGTGATTATCTGAAATGTGGGTGAGGAGATTTTAAGAATATTTGGAGTCCCTTCCTTTGACATATACTCCCAGCCAGATATAAATGACAAAAGATGTTAGTAATGGCCCATTACAGTGTGGCTAACTGCTGATTATTTGTTTTAAACTTAAACAAAGCACTGCTATCAGCATAAGGCTTCTTTAAAGCAGAGCGTGGCATCCTCCCCCTGGATCAATTAAGGCCCCCCTAGGGATGCCCACCCCCAAGTTTGAACATCTCTGCTCTAAAGTGTGATACTTAAAGGTTTGCATCCTGTGGAGTATGTTTGCTTTTTAACATCCTATTCCGTAGATCTGCGTATCATTCTGGGTTGTTCTGTAATGTTAAGACTTAGCCTAGTAGTTCTGTTCCCTCATAATCAATTATTTGAAACCACTTTGGGGGGGACAGAGCAAAGCTCCCTCAATACTACTCCTTTAACAGTGGTATCTCTAAAAGTAATCCATGTAGTGAACGAGTGTCCTATCTTTATATTTGATATAAGGTATTAAAATGAAGCATGCTACGTGAATTGCAGTACTATAACGCCATAGAACTGTGATTGTAGTTAAATAATAATTTTGCAGACTTATGTGTTGAAATCGTTATGATTGATTGCATCTTAAAATCATAGAAAACATTTAACGTTTGTATCACATGTAAGTATACATGGAACATGCCTATGCAAATATGGGTAACAGTTTTGACTTTAATTTTTGTGTCCTACATTTATGTCTAGAAATGTGGACGTAACGGTGTATTTAAATGCAGATTATTAATAGGGCATTTGTTGTGAACAAGGTTTAGACGAGCCGAAACGCATTGATTGCATTTTTTTGTTTGAAAAAATCATCCGGAAAATGCTGTCAGTATGCCGATTTGTTGTGTGAATAGGAAAGAAGTTGAAGGATATATAAACCCATACATGCAAACTAATTTAAGCATTATTAGCATACTGGGAAATAAACATTACTACGGTCTGTGAAATGGGGTAGTGGTCTTTGGATTGTCTTAATTGCTCCTGCTTTCCTCTTCACACCACTCTCTTCTCTCGGTGAGACATGCTCTTTCTTCTCATATCTTTCAGAATCCCTCACTTGCAAATCGCACACCTCACTACTTTCTTCTTCAGCACCTTCTTTTCACTTTCTTCTGTATGTGCTTCCTAGCTTCTCCTTCATTTCACCAAAAACACCCAGTGCACCCCCTCACCATTAAGAAAAGCATTTTCTTTAACTTTCACCCCATCAATATTTTGACTCCTGTGTATCTCCTTCGCACACTAGGGCAATTACTGATGGGGCACCAGTCCCATATGACCCCCCAAAACTCCCCCGCCTCCTCCCAACCCCCCCAGTGACACCACTATCATTTAATATCAGACCTCGCCACGTAAAAAACATGCATTTGCGCTTGAACTGTAAGACCAGCCTTCAGCACCTGAACTCTGTAGCCAGGATACACTGATAGTTCATGAAATTTTGAGTTGTGAATGCTTTGACAATGTGAGAATATGCTCTGCACTCACTTTGCAACAGTGCTTAATTTGCAAAAAACACAAGTGCCAGGGCCCCCGTCAGGAGGCCACTGCAGCTTGCACCACCCATAGTCTCTGCCAGATCACCCAATGATAGTACCAACACATAACTGTCACACTCCTACACGTGTGACAATTCAGACTATTCCACGCCCCCTAAAGTGATAACATTGGCTTGGTCAGTAGGTATTAGTCTTTGTTAATGTATATCGTAATATTAAACAACTGTTAATGTACTTGTCTCAAAATAAGATGAACAATGCAATCATGTGGCAGACTTTTATAAGTGCCTTTGTGAAAAATGAACTGCCGGTGCCAAACACTGGAAACCACCAGCTCCAATTAAGCACCATCTCATGCTCCATTGCTCCCAGAGTAGAATATCTGCATCAGCACATGAGGGGCATGTCCTGTCCTAAATTCCGGCTACAGCTTTTCTGCACAGCAGCAGCACAACTTAGGGTCAGTCTGAGGAAAGTTCAGGACTTTTCAGTGATCAGGTGCCTGAGCACTTGCGCAATGCTGGACCACTATCACCTTTGGTCCATCATGCCCAAACAATCTCGGCATTAGTTGTCATTTTCCATATCTATTCCCAGCCTTTGAGCTTGCCATCTCAATAAATGATGATGGGCAAGCTCTGTTGGTACGCATGCTGGGGAAAAAAAGGAATGATTTTTAAATATAGTGTTGTCCTTGTACCATCTGAAAAGCCCAGCATCTTTCTCCTTTCCCTATTAACTATTGTTTTACCTCTTTTCTCAGAAGCTCCTCCTTTCTTTCTCCTAACTACAGCTAGCAGCAGTGGCCCATTTTTGCTTTGAAAAAGTAGCCTATCCCTTGCCCCAATCTACTGCCTTGTTTAGGTTTTTTAGGAACAGAGGTGTATCATGTTCCAGATAGAGGTGGATGAGCAACTGAAGGCTCAAGAATGTTCAAAGGAAATGTCTGGCTCAGTCCGAGGATTCTCAAACCTAATGCAAGCTGAGTTTCCATATGGCTTTTGCAGGGCGCTCATGCTCTCAGCTCGCACCCTACCCTGACTCCCCACCACCTGTGCAACGGGTGTGGTGCTTGACACCACAGACTTTATTCCTGTTTGATAATGGGTTAGCGTTGTTCAAATGGAATAATCATTGAACCCCATGGAGTGCAGAAACATGTTGTGAATGAGACCTTATAAAAGTGGTTTCTCAAAATGTTTGAGCCCAAAAAAGTTATCGTGTGGCGGCTGGTAATACTTGAAAGTAGTGAAGCTTAATAGTTTGGTATGACTTTTATGTAGTGAGCGACATTGGCAAGCTTAATGGACAAACGTGGAGTCTGGGCTAAATCCTCCTCCTGAAGAAAAATGTGAAAAAAGATCTGCACATCTTCAACCACCTCTTTCCTTTTCAGCACCCTCTTTTCACTCTTCCCCGAATGCAGTTCCTTGCATCTCCCTCACTACGCCAAAACATTCACTGCACTCACTCACATTTAAGCAATTTATTTTACTTTTGCTTTTGCCCTGTAAATATTTTTCCATTTGTGCACCTCCTTCACACACATTTTCACAAAATTGCAATTACAACTGGAATATATGACCATTGTTCTGTGTGCTCTGCAAAGAGGCCCCCCACTGACAGGCACTTTGCTTTGGCTCTAGTGTCAGAGCGCTAAATCAAAGCCTCTCATAAACAGGTGCCCAGCTCAAAGTATGCACGGAAAAAAATACAGAAAGAAACACATGATTAAATAGCTAACACTCTAGGGAGGCAAGATTAAGTAAACCTTGAAATAAGTGAGGAACGAAATAGCTGACATGCCTTGCCTTAACGTTTTTAACACTGGTTGTTCATAAATCAATCCATGTTTATGCCATTAATGTTAAGGGCATGAAGATCGGGCCAGTTTTATTGTCATATAGTAGATAACTGTCTATTGTAATCACATATGCTGGGCCCGATTCACAGAACTAACTTAAGACAAAATCCGAAACTTACTACTATTTTGGTATTCACAGAAGGCACTTACTCATTTTGGTATTCACAGAAGTTAGTAGTCTTAACTTTAGGACTCCTAAATGCCTTCTGTGAATACCGAAAGTCTTAAAGTTAGGATTTGTCTCAGTTTAGGAGTAATAAAGTTAGGACTCCTAACTTTAGGACTCCTAAATGCCTTCTGTGAATACCGAAAGTCTTAAAGTTAGGATTTTTCTCAGTTTAGGAGTAGTAAAGTTAGGACTCCTAACTTTACTACTCCTAAACTGAGAAAAATCCTAACTTTAAGACTTTCAGTATTCACAGTAGGCATTTAGGAGTCCTAAAGATAAGACTACTAACTTCTGTGAATACCGAAATGAGTAAGTGCCTTCTGTGAATACCAAAATGAGTAAGTGCCTTCTGTGAATACCAAAATGGTAGTAAGTTTAGGATTTTGTCTTAAGTTAGTTATGTGAATCGGGCCCCTAGTCTTTGCATAGAATTGGATATTTGTGTCAACTTCACAAGTAAACAAGAACACTGGCCTGCTCATCTTTTGCAACCATTTCACGGAGGAACAAATGCTGCAGCTCCACTTCTAAATGAGCAAGCGGCCTCCAGACAGGGCCTGGGTTGTTACAGTGGGGGAGGTTAACGTGGCGTGTGGTCTCAGAACAAAATACATATTAGAAGATTAGCATTCAAACACCTACAATTACGGAGTACAAGGTGCCAAAACACACATGAGGTGCTTGCATCCACTCCTACGTTTGATGAATGGGAAAGGGTGGGATCTATGCCTGTGAATTATGGATGGCTCCTCTCACGTAGGGAGATGCCAACGCCCTAAACCATGACTCTGACAGCGTCACTGGCCTATAGAAAATACTGCCACAGACTACAATGGCAATGATTCATTATGAAGGGCTTTAGAACGGTATGCCCTGCGTTGTGCGTCCCAGTTCATAAAGTTGATTTACTGCCTGGCTGCTGTCTCCTGATTCAGAGCGAGGCAGAGCAGGCAGCCTGGGACACACAGTCCAGACTTAAATACATTGATTTGTTTAGAGATACGATCATATCTCTAAATAAGTTGTTCTATTTAATATTTGTACAGGAATGTGAAATAATTTCAGGGGGGCACAGCCCCAGGGTCCTAATGGGAAATCCAGCCCTGGAGGCTAGACACCAGTGCCACTAGATGTGCAAGCAACAGATTACTCAGTGCCAACACGTTTCTCTCACAGAGCTCTGAAGTTTCCCAGGTCCTGGTCTGAAAAGCTCATCCTGTTCATGTTTTTGCTTTGCATTCTAGGATCGGCAGTTTTGTTTTCCATTACGAAAAAACTGCAATTTCCAGAGTGCAAATATAAATAGGCCTGGGCAAATTTTAAATTAAAAGTGTGTAATTTCATGTTACACTTAAATGACATTAATACGCCATATTGTGTAATTACACCACTGTTCATGGCACAGTATTGTACGGGAGCTCAGGAACAATGTGAGCAACCAAAACTGAAGTGGCTCTTGTTTGCGACAATCATATTTTTGCATTATTTATGTTAATGTGAAATACGTACTCACGTAAAAAATTAATGCAAGGACACATTTAACGTTAAAATCTAAATGACAGAATTGAATTTCACGTAATTACTCATAAGTTTGCTTAAAGAAGACCATAAATCAAGCCCTCCTCAAGTTGACAACACTGGTGCAGAAGATTCTCACGAGGGGCCTTCAGATTTAGAGGGGCAGATAATATGGGGGCCCTGGCTTTGCTGAACCCCTTTGTGGCTACAGCCCTAGTGGAGCTGGTTCCATCAAGAAGGGTGTGATGCAATCACATTTATTCAGGCTCTGGATAAGAATGCTGCGCTATGTAGGATGCCCTTAAATCTGGTGTATTCCCTGTTAATCTTTCAAAATTCATGTGTATGGTGAGCTGCAAAGCAACTTCCACATAAAGGGGCAGATTTACGTAGCCTTAGCGTCGCCCTTGCATAATGCAAGTCGGCGCAGGGAAACACAAAGGCTTATTTTGAATTTAAAAAGCCATGCAAGGCCTAATATGCACGGCCTTGTGTGGTTTCTGCTGCACTGTGTTACATGTCTCAGTGGTAGGCAGTCCATGGGTGGAGCATGGGTGTGCTTGTGCATCCACCCAAGAAATTCACAAAATTCCAGATTTACTAAGGCTTATAAAGTTGGAATTGCATGAAATCCTTACGCATCCGTACACCTACCACAGAGGTGTAAGGAGGATACATTTTTTTCTCCTCAATATTTCCTCATTGGATTGTTTTTATGCGGAAAGGTATCCTTTCCTACTCTAAATCAATTCTGTCGGTAACACAGGCACCCGTTCACCATGGTGCAAGGGGGCCTGTGTTGGCTCTAGGCAGCCTCAAGAGTGCTGAGAGAGATAGCTGAAGAGTTCCATATCTTAGTAGATATGGCACTTTTCAGCTCTCTCCCATTTATGCACCGAAGCGCAGCAACATGCCTTGCTGTGTTGCGTGAATTCTTTATAAATCCGCCCCAGAGTTTATCATAGTGCTCCTGGGAAACTTTTGTTTGATTTCTGTGGTTTTCATGAGGACTTACCCCCACACCTGGCTACTTAGGGAAGCTGATATTTATCCAGCAAGCTCCCACCCCTTCATGCCGCCAATCTATGATTACAGTTGTGGTGATGATCAGCATAACAAAGACTTTGTGATACAGCAGCGTAAGGAAGCTTTCACTCAACATATTCCATCATTCTCTGCAGGCACTACCTAACCTTCACCTTGAGAGAGGCAGGCCCAGCTGAGGATTGGTGCACACTCTGGTTTAGTCAAAGGCCTGGGTCTAGACCTAGTCACTGCATTCATTCACCCTTTGGTTCCTGGAAGGGTCCTTCACTCTTAGGTTTACCTAAAAGAAGTCCAGGACATGGAAAATGGTAAGTATTGGACTGTTTTTATTAGCTCTTTAGCATCCCAGCCCTTCTGCCTCAAGCTACTTCAGTCTTTTAAGGCCACTATACACAATATATAGTCCCAAGCCACAGACAAGATCTATAACTTAGATCAGGGCCTTCAACAAACTGGTATAGCTCTAAGTAGAAGGGCTATAATGCTATTAAAATATTCCACCCACTGTGGGCAAAATGTCCTAAATTAAACAGGGAGAAAGAGTGTCTGCCATTGAACTGTTGAAGTAGAAGGTCTATACCAGCCTGTACTGGCCCTTCCAGGTGGTTGTTGACTGGGTAGGAGTCCGATCCTGATGTGAAAACAAGGGCCCTAAGCTACACCTGTCATTAACTCCAAATAGGAATAACCACCCAGTTGGATAATATTACTAGTCTAAATCAGGCCCTTGAAATGTGCAATGAATTTCACAAAATTGTTTAGTAGATGGTGCGCAGTCAATGTAGATGAAACGTTAACTGTTGGATACCTACTAGATTGTTTTTGATTATGCTATTTCTGCCCTATTAAAGTGCATTGTAGTTATTGCCTTTTATAAGTCACAGAAAGTAGCATATGGAATGGGTAACAACATATTTTTGTCACAATACATATTCTCTATTGGTGGTATGATACTAATTTTCAGAATTGTGGAGGTAAATTCACCCAAAACAAAATTGTGGTACTCTGCTGGGATTTGATGGCCTATCTTTGAGATAAAATGGTATTCTTTAATGATTCTCGTTGAAATTGTGGATAGTGCTTCAGTAGCTAAAATAAGAGCACATTTTCTATAAATCCACACATCTTTCTCATCCATGTGAGACAATAGTTGTGAGTAAAACTTGCACTTGCAATAGAAGTGCCAGTGTGTCAGTTGATTCCCCAGTGTTCTGCTGTAGCATCAGTTGAAAGTTCTAATGGACAATTAGAGTGCTAACTTTCTATATTCATCAAAAATCACAGGCTCCCTGGAACACAGTATTGGTGTTATATGAGCTGTATCAATTAGGCTGTTTTCTATGGAGGAGACTGGAGTAAATGATAAGGAACAAAGTGAGTGGTTTAATTGTACCTTCGAAGTTATACTTAGTACTGCAGGATGCTAACATGAGGACACATTTCTCAAATATGCTCCTCATCCATATAAGAAAAAATTTTGGCCTGCTGAGTGAAACTTAACACAACAGCAGCAACCATCTTAGTTGATTCCTAGAATTATAGATTGGTAACAGTGAATTACAGGTATGTTTTTCGCCCAGGGGTTCTGCGAGACCTCAAATAGACAACAAGAACGAAGCACAAGTTGTCTATGATATCACTATGAATCCAGAGGGGGAAAAACATCCCAGTAAATCCCTTTTTTTTACACAGCCGTACTTTTATAGTATGTATGACCTCCAAAATTATCTGCCCCTGCTTCAACTGCCACGCAGTGGCAGAGGGGTAATGGGGGAGCTTTACTTACATCGCCTCAGCTCCCCGATCACATAGTGAAAAAGTACCATTCTTGCCAAGCTTATACAAACAACCCCCATCCCCATCCCAGCTTCCTTCCCCCACATTTAGCTGTGCTGTTGTCCTTCGGCAAGGCAGGTCTGCACTGACATGCTCTAAGAGAGCCCTGTCAGCCTGGCCCGGAAGGCCTTTATGACATAGCAACAGTGGGTAATTAGTTTTGTCATCAACTGTTGCTACAACGCAGCAGTGAGTTACTGAATTAACCTGGTGTAAAGGATGGAGGTTTTTATGGTAATCATAACATGAACCAATGAGATTTAAATGCATACGTTTATTTGAGCAGGAAATGACAGAGAAACCGCCCGAGCTGCTCACGGGCACCTTCTCTCTGTACACTCTGATCACCAACTCCCCACAATTCAAATGTTAACATTCCATGGAATGTCAGCTCCACACCACCCTTCTGCAAATGAGTGCCACAAGGCGATGCAGAGCACAGACCAAAATTCTAGATGGGTCTTTCCTTTTACAGCCAACATAATCAATGTGTAATATATTCTTCATAACATGCTTACAAATGCAGCTGTCCAATATATCAAAAACAGTGATGTGAAGAAGGGCAAAACAAACTATAAATAATAAATAACTATGAATAAAACAACCAACAGGAGCAAAACATATATAACAAAAAACAGAAACAACCTGTATCTCACTGGAATCATACGTTCCTTTGCATTCCTCCTTATAAGAAAAAAGAATATTACCTGTACCTCACTGGAATTGTACATACCCTTACTCTCCTCCGCACAGGTTGAGACACATTCAAACCTGGCTCGTGCAATTTTTGTGAACAAGACCCTCAGATTTTCCAGTGGAGGCACATTTCCCCCCCCAAACAACACTTTGAGTGTTATTTTGGTTGGGTAACACTTTGCCAACGTTGGAGATGTGTTGATAGTCACCAGTGGTGACTATCAACACATACCGCACTGCCACATATTTTGTCAACCCTAACTGGTTCCGAAAACTTGGTGTCTCCCTTCTTAACAAACATGGATTTTTTTAAACATAAATAGCCTCCAACAACAACTGAGTTAACACAAACATTTTTTTTAAATATTTTTTTAGCCACCTTGACAATCCCACAGGGGAATATACCAGTTTATTTTCGTGATCTGAAGTTTCCTTTTAATCTGACCCCAAATCTTAAAGGCCCCTTTAAGTGTTTTAAACTTAGTCTTTAAATAGTAACTTTTCTCTGGATTCCTTAAACACCCCTTCACATCAGAGGCTAACATAACTTGATATATAGACGGTGCTATGGTTGTGTTCCCTTCTTGAGTTTTACCAGTAAAAATACGGCAAAATGTTGTAACATACATGCCCAATAAAATAATACTAGCAACCCCCCGGCCTCCTCGTTTTTTGATTTTACAATTGTTTTTTTGGGGGGGGTAAAATCCTACATTTTGAGGCCCGTCCAGGTTTCTTAAACTGCCACATGAAGCTATTACATAAACTATCCAGTTTAGTCAGCCAGCTCCTATGTATCTCAAGTGGGATGGTTCAAAATATATATAATAACTTCGGGAGTACGGTCATTTTCAATACATTACATCTCCCATCTAACGTCAAATGAGGATTATCTGTTCTATGCAAATCCAATGTAATTTTACTATAGAGTGCGGCTTAATTTAATTCTCTATCTTCCCAATGTTGGGTGTGATGACAACTGCGAGATAGGTTGCCTCCTTCACCAAGCGGTGGTCACCAGAATCGGTGCCTTCAGTGCTTATCACTTGGGTCTTCCCCTCGTTGAGATGATATCCTGAGACAGCCCCAAACCCCCTCGCTTCCTCCTCGATATATTTAAATGCATTTTTAGCGTCTATGGTTATAATGGCTACATCGTCCGCATATGCCAATACCTTATATTGTGCATGGGATACAGCTACAGGTTGGATCTTATTATGTTCCAATCGCATTAAAAACGGATCGCTATATAGGGCAAATAATAAAGAAAAGCAAAGGCACCTCTGTCTTGTTCTTCGGGTGATACTAATTTGATTCAACCCCTTTCCCATTATTTGCAACCTCGCTTTAGGAGCCTGGTACAGAGCCCTGATTGATTTAATAAAGCCCTGACCGAGTCCGTTCTACCTCAATACCTCCCAGAGATAATCACAAGAGACTCGGTCAAAGGCTTTCTCTGCATCCAAAAACGCCACCCTAGCGATGATTTTATCGACTTCTGCTATATCCAATAGCTTGATCACTCTACGCACGTGATCATCAGTACTCCTCCCTGGAATAAAGCTGTGCTAGTAGGGAGATACAAGCTTCGAGATAACCTCGCTGAGTCTCAATGCTAGGACTTTTGAATAAACTTTAGCATCAGCATTTATCAGAGATATTGGTCTATATGACCCCGGGTTCAGAGGTGGTTTACCCTTTTGTTTTTTAAAATATCACAATATTAGTTTCCTTCCACGATGGTAGAATTACCCCTTCTAGCTTGGCTGCTGAAAATATAAGTAACATAGCCTCTTGAAGCTTGGGAAGGAATACTGCAAAAAAATCCAACAGAATTTTATCTGCCCCAGCAGCTTTGCCCTTTGCCATTGCTTTAACTGCAGTCGCCAGCTCTTCAGCTAATACAAAATAGCTTTATCCTCCTCCCCTATTGGGTCCCCACCAACTGTGCTGAGGATATTCGAGCACTGGTGTGGCTCTGGATCTATATATTTTTGATACAACTCTGCATAATATGCACAGAAAACTTTTTAAATTTCTACCGGCACTACTGTTCTCCTTCCCTGTTTATCACAGATATCCTCAATCCCTCTTGTTGTCTCCTTCTGTCTAATGCGATGTGCTAATAACCTGCCTGTATTAACCCCAAGTTTGTAGCACACTGCCCTATAATTCTGATATCTGGCAGCCACTTCCTTGCTGTAATATTCATTGATCCTGGGCTTAAATACTGCTAACTTCTGCTCAGTATCCACCCCTAGCTTAATTACCTTAGCTAGATCACACATTTTTGGAGAGTACTTCATACATTTCCTGTATCTGTCTCCTATTTTGTTGCTGTTTGGACAAGCTATAACTCAATGTCTCCCCCCTTACTCCTGCTTTTGAAGAGTCCCAGACCATCCCCGGGGTGACTGTACCCTGCTTATCTAAAAGAAACCCCTCTAACCACTCACGTATATGGACCAGGTAGTGCTCATCCTTTAAAAGGCCTTGAAAGAAAGCTTAGACCCTGGATATTCGACAGGAAGCTGTCATTACACATTCTAATATAAAAGGGTTATGATCTGACATCACCCTAGGGAAGGATTGAATCCCAATCTGTCCCTCTAGTGAGGCTGAAATGAAAAAATAATCCAGACGGGCCAGTTTCTTGTGAGGGTGAGAGAAAGTATGGCCCGGGTCAGGATATTTCAATTCCCCCTCATACTTCAATCAGACCACGACCCTTAACAAGATGTTGCACAGCCTTGTAGACTAACTGCTTCCTACCAGAATACAGGTCTCTCCCCACATTTCTTTCCTACTCCTAGATGTATATTAAAATCTCCACAAAGAATAAGAGGGGTTGGCCAAGGTAATAATTCCACATTAAATAGATTATACATCTCTGGGTCATCCAGATTGGGTCCGTATTTAGAGCATATTGTTGCCACATCTGCGATAGCCTACCTTTCCGCCTTATCCTCTTTAGTTTTAATTATCGAAAGCGCAGACTGGCTGGCCATTATAGCAACCCCTCTCGTAGTAGTCCCCTGCATGGTACAAATTAATAATGTATATCCTAGTTCCTCTAATATTTTCCTTTTATCCCACGGGACATGCGTCTCTTGTAGGCATATAATGTCTGGTATCATAGCATTTGGCCCCATTGCCATTCTGCCTCTTTTGCCCTTGTCTTTCAGGCCACAGACATTGATTGTTCAAATGCAAATTTTACCCAGCATCATAATCTTCACTGATTGTACTCCAAATTACATAGACCGCTTTCTTTTACACTTAAACTTTTTTCAAGTTCTTCTCTGCTTTCTAACTCTTACACTCCTGTTGAGTGTCTAAAAATATGCATCCCATACTTTCCTGACTCTCCCCCTCCCCCGCCACCCTCTACCTCCCCTCCTTCCTCGCTAGGACAGTTGGACCACTCCAGGTCCTTCATCCTACCCCAATATACTAAATCATTATAAAGAAAGAATTGTGCATCATTATTCTTTTAATTATCTCCTACCGCCCCCCACTAATAAATAATATGATATATCCATAATCACAGAGGTGCAATTCCAAAATTACCTTCAGTTTACCAAGACATCGAATATCTTGCTTTGCACCTTCCTCCTCTTTTTTTCTTGTTTTGTTACTCCACCACCTCCTTCCCTCCTCTTTTGTAATAGCCAACCTTATAGTGTCCAAATACTACCAAACAATCTACTATAAATGTACACTAAAAGGTATTTACTTTAGATGCCCCCTGCCTTGACCTCCTTTAAAATACAAGATCAGCCTAATCCATCAAGGAACTCTTTTTTGCTTTAATTTCTGATGTGAAAGTATGCATATGGGCATTTGAAATTACTTTTAAGTTTGGCCGGGTTAAGTGAATACGCTTGTGCCCCCTTAGACTGCATAGGTTGTATTAACTGTGGCAGTCGCCACTGCCTCTCCACTCTGGCATGGCAAAAATCTGGTCTCACAAAAAAATCAGCAGTCGTTCACCACCAGCTTTGCATCAGGTCGACCTATATCAGAAATAGCCTGACGCAGAAGATAGTTGCCAATATACACCATGATGGCCCTAGGTCTGCTCCCTTCTGTGTCCTGATGCTGATGTTGCTTCAAAGGGAATCTGTGTGCGCGCTGAATCTCTGCTTCCCAGTTCCAATTCTGTAGTTCCGGGAAAGCTCTTTTAAACATTGACAAAGCTTCGGGCATCTTTTTCTAGCCCTTCCTCCACCCCCAGAACTCTAAGGTTATTTTGTCTTAAACTATTTTCAAACTCTTTAAGCTTCCACTGTGTATCCACTAAGCTTGCCTGATGATCTTCACCCATCAGTTTGTGGGCTGTAATTTCTGTTTCTAAGATGACCAACTGACCTTCCATTTCAGACATTTTGGTCGCAAACTCAGTACAGGTCTTTGCCACCTTGCGAATGGTCTCTTGTAGCTCCCTATTGCCACCTGCATCCTCCGAGAATCCAGCCTAGTCTTCTCGCGATGGGCCATAACTCCTTGGCAGATAGTCTCCAATGTAATCACATCGGGTTGAGCCACTGCACTAATACTACCGTTGGGGATGGTTCCTTCTGGTCTGGACATTGATGAGATTTCCCATATGAGAGCAGTGTGGTTTGCCCCTCCGTTGGATGTGTTGGCAAATTTTTGAGTCTCTTGACTTTCACCGCCACCGTTGCTTAACCCACTGGAACAGCGTGTTACACTATTCTTCAAGTGTTCTTTTAGTTCCAAGTCTTCCGCAGACCAATCAGATTGACCCGACAATGAGAAGAAGTGATCTACCATTTCAGTGGCTTCTGTGTGGTTAGCTGACTTGGACCTGACACCTCTTGGGGTCCTGATGTTATGCGCTTTCCCTTAACGTTTGCTGGTGGAAGACTGGTTACTTTTGACCTGGTGCCACTCTGGATTCCTTTCCCTAGCCCACCATTTTTTACAACAGCAATTCCTACAATGTCATCTATGGCTCCTGAGACTAATATATCCCTAGTTACATCAGAGCACAATGAGGTAGATACTAGTCACATCCCCATCCATATCTACCGTATCCATTACAGAGGGGGTGGAGGTAAGATTAGTCGTACTCACATTTGTTGGCACTTTAAATACTCCACTGTTTGGCAATCTGCTCTCCTCTGGATTATCATGTGCTGCATCTGTTCCACAAAGTTCTCCTCCTGACCTGAAGGTATTTGCCCCTAATTCCGTGACTGCTCGTCGGTCTGTTTAAAATAAATAAATAAATAAAATCAAATGTTTTACGGGTATTTTTAGTCTAATTAGCCCCAGGACCATCCTTTTCACATGCCTCCCCGGTGCTCCCTTTCTTCCCAGGGAGTTTACTTTTTCCAGCTGCAGTTACAATTCCTGTGCCGCTCATCACCTGCAGTTTCAGGGCTTATTTGGGGCCTAGCCTGAATCCAGGTTGTTTGTACCAAGGACACCCGGTAACTGCCTCCAACTTCTATTGCAGCCGACAGATCCCAGAGAACTGTCCCTCTGACGCTTCCACCATTGAATCGCCGTGTGGCCAGGCAGCATTGTTTGTTGGGGGAGGAGCTCCTACTCCCTCATTACTGAATGTCCACGGCAGGGGAGGTGTGGGGGAGGGATCCATACGGCCACAACTACGTGGTCTCCATCCTCCGTCCTTCTTGACACCGATCAAAAGTATATTCCTCCTTTCCTAAACCTAGGTTGCTGGCATCAACTGTCAAGACACGTGAGCGGGATCATAAGGTTTAAGAGTCAACATTTGGTGACTGAACCTTAATCAACTTAAACGCTGTTTCACAGTCCTCTCCACACAAAAATTCTACATTATTTTTCAGCAGATTGGAGATGGGGTCCAACCTTGGACGCAAAATCAGGGATAAACCGGAAGTAAAATGCAGAGAGTCCCTAAAAAGACTTAACCCCAACCTTGTCAACGGAAGGTGGTGCCAACAAACTATAATGTACAGTATCCCTCTAGACCTAAATTGCTTTTACTTTTTGTGGGTTCGCATGGAGAAAATACAACAACTCTGTACGTATATTTTATCTATTTTATTCATTTTTTAATTTCTCTTTACTTTTTTAGTTTCTTTTTACATTATTCTCATAAGAAAATCACATTTAATACAAAATGAGAAGAAAGGTTTTTCTCAAAAACATACAAATCTCGACATAAATTCAAGAGATAACCCCACACCAATTACACCTCAGAACATACTGCATACATATCACTTTCATACAACAACATTCACACTACACCCCAACAAAAAACCAACATGCACAGAACTAGCCAAACAGGGGTGAACCATTCAACCCTCTGATGCTATGCTGAACGTTGGGGTGTTTCACACAAGCTGGTCGACGCACGTTTCGGTGGCCTAGTCTTCTTTGAGTGCCACCTTCCTCAGGACCTGTTGCTACGTGTTTTTGTCACGGGCAAGGGTGGGGGACTGGTTTTCTGTTCTATATCAATGTTCTGGTAGCAGTACCCGCTTGTTATGGTTGTTTATCATAAACTTGCTTTGTCTAACTGGTGCTTAGTCGAACTGCATCTAAATCTTCAAGTTCAGAACCGTTGGGTCATCACGTAGTGAATATTCTGGGTCTTATCCCGTGGGAGCACAGTTAAGTTCGACCTTCATATAATCATTTCGTGCTTGTTCTATACGTATCCTAATGGCTCTTCCTTATAATCTTTTCTTGTTTCTTTGCCTTCCTCACAGGCCACAGCAATTGTAGATATCTGCGTAGAGGTCGATGGTGCCCTTCTTATTGGGTGCCCAGTTCCTCAAAATACCTTGACCTCCTGAGCCTCTTCAATATGGAACAGTATAATCTTCGCCTGCGGAACTCGGTTTTGTAACGTTACTGCAGTTACAGACTGGTCACTGCCTTACTGGAGGCCTGCTGTTCTGCTGCACACTGCATACTACACATCGACTCATAGTGCATTCCCTCCCAACTGCAGTGTGCTCATGATGTTAAGGCAGGCGGGGGCGGCGTGGTGCCTCCATAATGGCACTGCCCAAACCTGGCTTTGTTCAAACACCATCACTAGAAATAACATGGCCAAAGTATTCAACAATTTCTTTTTTAAATTGACACTTATCCCTCTTTAAGACGACAGTCTGACCTTGGAAAATTGTGAGAATTTGATTAAGGACTGCAGCATATGTTTGGTGATCATGGGCAAAGATCAACGCATCCTCTTGTAATATGATTATGTTACTAGTTCCTTTGAGTATGGTAGAAATCACCCATTGGAATAATGAAGCAGCTGGTGCCAGGCCAAACAGTATGCAACAGTACTGATGGGTACCGCACAGGGAGGCAAAAGCAGGGAAATGTTTGGATTCCAGATCCAACTCTGTTTGGCTAATCCATTGTGGTTTGCATAATTGCATGCATGGATTCGAATCCCATCCTTATTGCCACATATGGCTAGCATCAACATAAGCCAATAAGATTCAAAGGTGTAAGATTACTTGAGCAGGAAAGGACAGAAGCCACTCAGACCTGCTCTCATGCACCATCTCCCTGAACACTCCGATCACCAACTTCCCCCCAGTTACAATATTAACATTCCATAGAATGTCCGGTCCACACCAATTTGCCCCAACGAGTGTCATGAGGCGATGCAGAGTACAGACCAGAATTATAGTTTCATATTGAAGGCATGTTCAACTAGAGTGCTAACGTTATATTCATATGCAAAAGAAACAATTGATGGACGGACGAAATGAGGCACTACTGAAAGCTGTTTTTCTCCAAGCTGTTGAAGTTAAACCAGGGTTGACTTCAGCACTGATGGTGCATCAATCTTTTTTTGAGCCCCCCTCCAATGACCGCCTTCTCACTTCCACCCTCAACAGTGCATCTCATTTGCCCATAGTTCCTCTCTCACATGCATTTAATTTGTTTTATAGTACTTCTGATAACTGTGTAGGGTGTCAGACCTTTACATCACACACATATTACCAAGACAATGAATCGTACATTTGTAAATCAGTCTATAGGAAAAGTTACATCTGACAATGTTCATTACAAAGTGTAGGAATCGCATGTCATCCATAATAGTAGGCTGTGTATTTTAAGAGTGTTTGGTTCATAAAAGTACAAACTCAGAATTTAAAATATACCGTTGAGTTTGGCTTTACTAATAATGTATTTCTACCTAAACAAACCGTTTAAAGCAACAAAAGGTTAATAAAATACTGGGCAAAAATGTTATGTTCTAACCTACACTATGCAGTTTGCATGCAGTTATTTGATGACAGTTCATAGGTCATTGTGCTTTATTAGGATTGTAACGTGTGAACTTCAAGTACCAAAATTATTTCTGACAAAGGCAGTAACCCACTAAGTTATGCACATAAAATACAATTCTGTGGTCTGCATGGTACACAATCTTTGCAGCGGGCATATTAACCTTTCCGAGCCACTTTGAGTCAAAACCGCCATTAGAAAAACTCTGATCTTTCTCCAGCAGGGAAATTATTCAGCTTGACCTTTTTATTGTTGCTAGAAAACTGCTAGACACAAAATGAGCTACGCAGCGGGTGCTTTTAAACCTATGAGTTATTTTTAAACACCCCATCGCCTCAACAACCCTCACACCCCCAGGCCAGCGTCCGGTCCAGTTGCGCCTGTCGCACTGCCCTAAAGCCAGTAGGAGTTCCTTTTTCAGCATTTTATTTGCATTTTTATTTTATTTTCTCAGCGCCTTTTGCAGCATATGTATTTCCCTGAATGAATGAACACTTGCTTCCAAAACTCTTTTTGTGTGTTTAAAATAGGCAAATGATAAAACTTGTTTTAAATATGCACATTTATTGTTTTATGACTACGTTCAAAGGTAATTAACTAAAACCTATTAAAAAATAAGGCACGTTGTAAACCAGACAGAACAATAAGGCAACCATTTAAAAACATTTTAAAAATGCAATGAAAAAATGCTTGCCATCACTTTTGGGGCGTATGCATGGAGCCAAATCAATCATCTATGTTCTTTCCACATTTTCTTAAACCAGTTCAAATTGCTCACTCAAATATAACAAACGCCATATTTTATAGGAGGGTAATGATTTGTTTTCAATTTCATGTTGTGTATAAAACCTTTGACACAACACCAGGGGTGACTGGTGTTCATTGGCAAAAGGAGCTTCGCCCTTCTACAATCGGGGGAGACAAGAACAGGGAAAATAAACCCAGAGCAGCTGAAGAGAAATTGGTGCTCGTAGGCGGTGTGCTTGCTCTCGATGGTGAACGCTAGTGAACTTTGCAGATGTCCTACTGCGCAAGCGGACAAGGTTTTCATCGACCTGCAGGTACAAGCTACAGCAGTGACATCACATGATAGGGAGTGCTGAATTGGAATGCCATGGATCCCATTGCTTTTGGGGCGCATGAACATTGGCCCTGGGATGGGTTATAAAACTCCATGCACTTCAATTGCTGGGGTTGGGGACAGGCCGATGAGGACAAGGAGGGTGGAAACAGTTTGTTGATTATCAAAGCGGGGCAGGCTATAGGAGTGGTGCAGGTGGCTGCTCTCCTGACAGTAACGCAACTTCAGTACTGCATTTGGTTTCTCTTTGAAAAAATCAATATCGGGCTAAGCAAACAGAGTGCTCCTTACCTCGACTCCGTAGAGGCCCAGGAGAAGAAAGAAACCAGTTGCGGACACCAATTGTACTAGTGGACTAAGAAGTAGGTGTGTAGTTAAGCCTCTCTGCATCAGTGGCATCGTCACCCCCCACCTTGCCCCCTCCCTGCTTTACCAGCTACAGAGGGAGTGGGGTTCTTGATAGGCATTTTCTGTCTGCAGCTTGGCATTTGAGAGTGAAAGGAAGGATGGGTGGGTGGATGCATGGATGATGATGGATGATGACGGATGGATGTAAGAATGGGAGAGTGAAAGGCAGAGAGGATGTAGGAGTGAAAGGGAGGGTGGATAGATGACTGGATGGTGAAAGGGTGAATTGATGAAGGAGTGAAAGGAAGGATGGATGTTTTGAAAGGATGGATGGAGTGGATGAATGAAAGGAAGGAAAGTTTGGATGAGCGAAAGGATGTATGTAAAGATGGATGAGACACAGTGGATGGATGAGTGAAAGACAGGGTAGATGGATGTCTAGATAGATGAGTGAAACAGTGAATGTATGGATGAATAGATACATGGATGGATGGATGGTTGAGTGAGTGAAAGGGTGGATAGATGGATGATGCCAAAAGGGAAGATGATGGATGGAGTAAAAGTGTGGATAGATGGAGTGAAAGGATGGATAGCTGATTGAAAGGGGGGTGGATAAGTGAAATGATGGATGGATGATTGAGTGGATGGATTGGTTTGATGGATGCGTGTCCCTGGACCAGTGGCAGCTCTACATGATGGGCTCCACAGCTACACTACACCCTCCTTGTTTTGTGGTCCATATTTATTTTATCAAGAATGATCAATTATTAACTCTTTGTACAATAGAAACAAAATGCAGACCATCTTTGGGTACAAGAACAAATGGAGGTAGCTAGTGACATTGCTTGATTGCTGACACAGGTTGTAAGACCTGGGGTCACCAGGCCCTATGGGGCGGTAACGTGACACGAGCGGCTGGGCACCCAAAGGTCTGAGTGTAAAGCAACCAAACAACACGCACCTCACATGGACCGAGGAACACACACAATAAGTGACGCCACACTGTAGAAATTATGCAAATATTCAAGTTTATCCAAGTAAATCACGTTAGATGCAATTCATGAGGTATCCGTGCATTTCATAAGCTTATAATACCATTCATGGAGTTGTACATGTCAGTCATGCGCTATAAAGGCAGTTCATCCTATCAATACAATTCAGGAAATATATCAGCACTGCATGAGGTATAATTGCCATTCAAGGAGATGCACATGCACGTTTCACTTTCCCCCAGCGCGTTGTGCACTAGCAGGCTCGCGGAAGGTCCTAGCCCACCCTCGGGCTTCTAGCTCCCCTCGGTAGAGTTTGGGGACCATAATGCCACTCCTGGGGGCATGCAGGGACTCAGGGCAGACCTCGCGGGCTTTAGGGGTGATGACAGCGCTAGGCGCGCTAAACTGGGACTACCGCGGAACGGGGGGCATCTAGCACAGAGCGCTACTCGTAATCAATGACATTCAATACTGTAAAACGGAACATGAAGGATAGAGCGCTACTCGTAATCAATGACATTCAATACTGTAAAACGGAACATGAAGGATAGAGCGCTACTCGTAATCAATGACATTCAATACTGTAAAGCGGAACATGAAGGATAGAGCGCTACTCGTAATCAATGACATTCAATACTGTAGAACGGAACATGAAGGATAGAGCGCTACTCGTAATCAATGACATTCAATACTGTAGAACGGAACATGAAGGATAGAGCGCTACTCGTAATCAATGACATTCAATACTGTAGAACGGAACCTGAAGGATAGAGCGCTACTCGTAATCAATAGCATTCAGTACTTCAAAACGGAACATTTAGCAGGGAGCGCCACGGGACTTGTGGAGCGAGTCTCTCGGGCTCCGGTGCAGTTCGTAGGGCACCACGCTCTATAGAGTTCCAGGGGGCACAAGGAAACGATCCCTCGGCGGGGTCTCTCTGTCGTGGTGATTAGGGGGACTCCCACGGAGAAGGAACCCGGGCCCAGGGTGCGGTGTGGCTCCCAACCAGTAGGGGGCGCACCGGGGTCAATCCCAGTCTCCGGGCTTACCTTGCTCTCGACGTCGGAAGGCGTCCGCTCCAGCGGCGATGGGGGAACTCGTCCACGGCCTCGCGTACCTTCTCTCTCAGCTGCGACGGCAGCGACGGGGCCCCGGGCTTCTCCACGGGCCGCGTGACACTGAAGGGCACTTCTTCCGGCCTCCGGGCCGCCGCGGTGAGCGCGCTGGCTTCCACGACACAGGGGGGGCTCAAATTAAGGAGGGGAGCTCCGCGCTCAACGGAGCACGTTGCCGGGGGTCCCAGGCCAGGTCAGGGAGCGCAGGGGTCACAGCGCTAATACCTGGTCGATCCCCGGAGGTTCTTCAATCTGCTTAGCATATGGTTTCAGAGTTCAGTCTGGACACGCAGTCTCAGCACTTGGCATATGATTTCAGAGTTCAGTCGGGACACGCAGTCTCAGCGCTTGGCATATGATTTCAGAGTTCAGTCTGGACACGCAGTCTCAGCGCTTGGCATATGATTTCAGGTGTGATCTGAAGGCTGGTTGGCGCAGATGTATCTGGCGTCCTTAAGGGGGTTCTGTTACAGGGGGGTAGGGGTTGAGTTGACGACTAGGTCCTTCCTAGTCAGGCTGGGCAGAGGTTTCTCTGGGTCCTCCTACTGCTGGGCAAGATCAGTGGGTTTCACAGGGTCCCTCACTCACTTAAGAGGCAGCACCTAAATCCTGTCACTCTCAGAGGCATAAGTCCCTGGCTAGGCCCAACCGCCTACACTCCTGCGTGAATTCTCCGGCTCTGCTTTACCCCACTGGCCAACTGGCCACAAAAAGTTCCCTCCCTCACTTAAGTAGCCCTAGGTCAGGTGACCTCTAGCCAAGGCGGCAAAAGAAAACCACACCTCACTTCTAGAAGGTTCCAGCACATTCCAGGAGCTTCCCCATTCTACCTATGGGACAAAAAGGCGGGCTGGTGTCGCAACATTGTTGCGGGGTTCCAGCCAGCTCCTGGCAGCTAGGGTGCTACTACGAAAGACCACTCTGCAGTAGCAGGGGTCTGTGGCAGCCATCTTGGGAGAAGGGAGCACCTGCACCGTAACACTACAAAAACGAAAAAATTCAGGGAAAAAGGGCCAAGTCCAACACAGGTGCATTAAGGTGACTGCACCATTACAGCACTGTAAGCATGTCTGTGTGACTATGTGTGTGAGTTAAAATGAGAGAGAGTCCGTGAAGTAGTAAGTCAGAGTGAGTGAGAATGAGTGACCATAAGGACGAGTATGTGTTAGAAGGAATGTGAGTGAGGGAGATTGACAGTGAGTGCAACCGAGTTTTACTGCATGAATTAGTGAGACTGAGTGAGTCAGTGAGACAGTAAACTTAGGGGGTCTCTTACAAGGGTCCTCTGCTGCCAGAACATCACGTTTTTTTAGTTGCTCTGGTGGCACAGGCCTCTCAATCATATCTACGAGATGAGTCAAAGCCACCCTGCATGGCCTCATAGATAAGGAGTAAGACAAAGCAGCACAAAGCGCTGCATGCCTTACTCTTTATCAAGGAGGCGGGTCATGGGCATTGCAGTGGGTATTCCCATGCAACACCCATGTATTTTGAGGCTGCTCTAGATTTACAAAGTCCTGTAAACCTGGGGCAGAACCAAACTATTATGCTTCCCAGAGCAGGCGTAACGAGGAGAAATGTTTTCATTTCTCCTACTTTTTCCTCTTTCCATGTATGCTGCATTCTGCATTACACAGAGAAGGAGTACAACGCCTTCATGGATTGTGTTTGTGCAGGAAAGTGTTCCTTCTTGCACAAAAACAATCCTGCCACCAACGCGGAGCAAGGGTGCCTGAGTTGCCCCTAGGCGCCAAATTGTGACCCAGCGCTGGCTGAAAGTTTAGGAATGCACAGTATCTCTTATATATGGTGCATTCCTGCCCTTTTGATTTGGCGTGGGTAGCACAGCAAAAAGACTTGCGGCGCTGCCCTACGCCAAATCTTTGTAAATGAGGCCCTTAGTGCAAGAAAGTATGAGGCAACCCTCATCACTTTTGAGGGTCACCAGCCGCCACTGCACAACCCCCTCACCATTCAAGAGTTTGCAGAATTTGTGAATAGTTAGTTTTACCTCTCCTCTAGTTACAGTAGAATCCTGATGCTCCGCTGTAGGAAGCTTGCTTTCTATATAGTGTACTAAAAAGAAGTACACTGTGCAGAGAGTCCAGAGAATTCCCCAAATGGCACTGCGAGGTAAAAGCAGATAATTGTAATGCTCTTGTTGTACTCACAGATGCAATAAATGAGGCACACTCAAGAATAAATCCGAGACCAATTTGTAATAATGAAGTCCATTTTATGTAATTTTTTTTATAACCAAGAACACAGTTCTAAGAGGAGTACTCTCAGAGTTACAATTTTTCAAAGTTCAGAAAATATCACTTTTGTGTGCAATTACTCACCATAGAAAACAATAGAGAAAGGGGAAAAATGCATTTAAAATCAGGCAACACTTGTATGAAGTTCACCTTCTCTTTTTAGGTCAATGTCGGGACCAGGTCCAAAGTACCAGCAGGAGAAGTTTGGGAGCCTCCCGGATCGGGCCAGAGGAGAGTGCTGAGGGTCTTGAAAACTGGTGCACAAAGACAAAGGGGGCCACTTGAAAATGCACTGCACAGTTGGGCTTACAGAAAAGTCCGGTGAGTCTTCTTAGAGGGAGGAGTTTGCAAGGGCATGGGGACCACGGGAGCAGAGCTGGTTAGTTGGGGCTAGGACAGGTCAGCCGGGCATTGTGCACCTTCAAGGTCCTTGCGGTCAGGAGCTCGCAACTTGGTGAGGCAATCTCTGGACAGCTGGGCCACTTAGGAAGTGGGTTTTTTGTGTCTCGACGTCCTTTGATAGGTGCTTGCTTCTGGTGCTTTGGTAGTCCGAAGTAGACATTTCTTCTTCTTCTTGGTTTTCAACTTTGGGGGTCCAGCACCCCAGGTATTGGTACGCCCTGGCTCCAGTAGGTCCTAGTGCCTCCAAACGTGATGGAGAGGCAGATCTGACCCTCTGGAGCTGTTGTACCTCTTCTTGCTTTGGTGCTGCATCAAGGTCATCCGGGAGCAGCAATTCGACAAACCAGACTTCACAGGAACGGTGCCTGCAGGGTGTAGGGGAGTGATACCTTCATTCCAATGGGAGCTTCCTGGCGATTTCTCGAAGGTTGTAGGTGGTCTGGGGTTCTTGGATTCCTTGCAGGTTCATGACCGCACAGCAGGCCACAATTGTCAAGTCTTTGGAGCAGTTGGCAGGGTTTCGCGCCATTTTCCTCTGCAGCAGGGCTTCAGTTCTCCTGCAGCAGGTCTTCTTTTTCCTGCTCTTCTTTGATCTGATGAATCTGAGGTTTAGGTCTCGGGTAGCCACCTAAATACTGAATTTAGAGGCATTACAAGGGGAGACTGATAATAGCCCATTGGCTATTTACCTTTAGGGTGCCTACACCCTTGAGTGACTACTTCCTGTGGGAAGGGGCACTACCCTAGTCCTGATTGGAGGTTTTCTCACCATATTAATATGTTGGAATTTCAGGAGAGGACTTCTCCTCGCCTGCCCTATCCTAGGGGTTGAGCGAGCTGACTGGGGACCTGCCTCCTCATCGAACTAATATCCCCGCCTTTCCTCCCGCCAAACGTGGAGCAGGAAAGTGGGCTTGGCCTCCCATACTATCTGAGGGGTTTATGGGTTGGATTTCAAAGGTGGCATTGTCTTTGAAGCTTCCTGCCTGCTAAGGCCACCCTGTCCTGGAGGAAGTGCGAAACACCCCTGCCCAGAGCAGGTATTGTCTGTCCCCATGAGGTCAGAAACATGTCTGATGGTGACAGCCTGGTAAAACCAGCCAGAGACCCCACTAGTGCTTGGTTAGGTTTCAGATGACCCTCTAAAAGGGTCACCTGTGTGAATTTATTAACAAATTTAACGCTGGAATCTTAGAAATGGGAAACATTCATTACAACACAGGCATTACATCGTAATGCCTTTACAACGCAACTATTACAATGCATGTGCCATTACAACGCATTTTAGTTAAGTAATGGAGGTAAGTGAGGTATATTTTTATTTTTCATTTAAGCTTATAAATGTTTGTGAATGTATTAATACTCTGGTATTAATTTTTATTTATGGTTTGAACATTGTTTTGTATTTGTTTTAAAGATTACAAATTTTATAAATGGTATTTTCTTTAGAAATGAATATTAATGTAAGGAGGGAATGCATGGGAAAAGGGTTTTGGGTGGGGGAGTTTATTAATACTCAAATATTAATTTGATTACTTGTAAAATAATTTTTATTTAGATTTAGTCATAATAAAGGTAGAAAGTATTATTAGTATTTTTTTAAAAATAGGTTATGCACCTATCCTCTAGTATGGGATGCATGAGAAACCGGGGTTTTGGGGTGGGGGAGTATATTAATACTCTGGTATTAATTTCATTACTTGTAAATTAATTGATATTTAGTTTTAGTGATATTAAATGTAATAAGTATTATTAATATAAAATATAGATAAGCACCTATCCTCTAGGACGGGATGCATGGGAAACAGGGGTTTTAGGTGGGGAAGTGTATTCATAATTAGGTATTAATTTTAATACTTTATGATTATTTGATAACATTTAGGAAATTCCGAAATAAAATAATCTCTAAAAAGATTAATAAAAAAAAGGTTTGACACTTATCCTCTGAGATGGGATGTTTAGGAATCAGGGGTTTTGGGCGGAGGAGTGTATTATGACCTAGGTATTAATTTTAATACTGGATTATTAATTATTAACTCATTATTAAATACTTTAAACTTATTTAGCCATTTTTGTTTCATACACTAAAATGTATAACCATTATATCAAAGTAAAAAAATTGTGTGTTTGAGATGTGAGATCTAGTTGATATTAAAAGCTATCATTATTTGATAAATATATATTTAATATGTAAAGTCTCTAAAAAAAAATTGTTTAAATTCATTTAATTTTACTTTGAAATAACTAAAAAGAATATTTGAACAATGTAAGTTTGAATAATTGGACATTGAAATTACAATTAAAAATGTAAACAATTAAAAATATAAAAGCAAAAAAAAACAAATGACACATTTATAGTATTTTAAGAATTTGTATTACCTTTAACAAAATAATGCAGTTAGAATAAATAATAAAAAAGTAAAAAAAACGTTATTACATTTATTTAAAAAAATTAGATTTTACACTGTATTGTAAAAAAATGTATTTTCTTTGTAGGTTTTCCCACGGTTTACCATTGAAGTCAATGAGAGAAATTGTCCTTTTTTCCTTTTTACAGAATGAGATGATTTGGCCGCTTGTAAGTAAGTTTAGTCATTGCGAGGAGTGTCACGGTCCAGATCAGAAGCATGGAAGAACTGTGTTCGGGTAAGCCAAATTTTAATTAATAAAAATAGATTAGTGGTGTCATAGTTTATTGTGAGGAGGGGGGGTTGTAAGAACTAGGGTAGGTGTATTTTGATATTTTTGTATATTTTAACTTACAAAAGTTTTCCAAAACAGGTAGCAGTTGTAAGCCCACGTCAGGTTAATTGTTTTCGTAACCTTTTTGTTTAATAGTAAAAATGTAAAAGAAAGGTTACTTTTTCTATTAAATAATAGTGTTATGAAAGCAATGCTTTTTTTTTTTTTTTTGATGCGACAGGTTTTTTAAATGAAGTTATTGCGTCGTCGCGGTTTGGATGGAAGGAACATGGACAGACTTTGTGGATTCAAGAAAAACTCTTGGCCATTTAAAAAAAATAGGTTTTTGGGACTTATGCTGGGGTTAATACGAGAGAGGAATTCATCGATGAATTTGTTTCCAGCTTTTTTTGTAAAAAAATGTTATTCTTTTTCGTGCTCGTTTCACCCGAATTTGTCCGAGATAGGATTACTTGTTGCGTTTTTTGCCAAAATATTCATTTTTTTCGGGATTTTTTTTGGGGGGGATGCCTTTCTTGTAGGTGAGCACAGTACAATTTTTTGCTGATTTAAAAAAGAAAAAAAAATGGCTTTCCCAAACAGTTTTTATGTTTATTAGTTTAATTCAGGTTATGCCTTACATCAAGGTTTATGGATTATTTAATATGGATTTGAGGTTTGGTCAAGACTGTTGTTGAAAAGTGGAATTGTACGCAGTTCCAAAAGTTGAAAAAAGAAGACAACTAAAGGTAAGAAACCCAACTTTTAATTATTATTATTATTTTTTTAAAGATGCCAATTGAATTAGGGGGATTGTTGGTCAAAGCAGGCAAGTAAGGTGGTTTTGGAGTTAGTGTACATTAGAAATGTAGGATGTGTGCAATATAATCTAGGTAGTCTGAAGCCACCATCAACGAAAATTGTTGAATTACACCCAATAGTCGCTCAGACATTTCTTTTGTTCTTTTAGAGATTCATGGGTTCAGACTACCAGTTAATGATTGCACAATTCTCATTTCTTGGAAACTTTGCTCCTTCTTCAAAATTTCCAAAAAATGATCGAAGTTAAGATGTGGTTTACCGATAGATTTGTTGAAGGAGTTGACACAATTTGTTTTTGCTCCTCCCTCTAAGCAGGTCAAGTAGCAGTTCCACCACTTCACACGGAAACTAGGCTTCCTCCTGCGACCTGACCTGCTTGGGATTGGCAAATCCATGTGTCTTCAAAGTCATTTAGAAGGGGTGCTAATTTTTCTTAGTTTGCAGTAAAGTAATCAGATTCAGTAATTGATGTGCAGTATTCATCTACACTGTAAGGAGGAGCAAAGCAAAGTGCAGTTAGTTTCTTCAATACAAATTGTAGTTTACTGTCTGACATATATTCCTCAACTAAGGATGTTTTTTGAATTTTTCGCCAATAAGCCTGTGAAAAGTAAAAAAGAAAATCCTTGAATTTGGGTATCCTGGTACAATTTGGTAATTATGTTAAACATAGGTAATTCAAACTCAATTAACACTTTTCTAGGACTTTTGTTCGTGGTTTTAGCTTTTATCACTGAAAAAATTCAATGGATTCTGAGGTTTGGTTATCGGGGAATAAACTGTATACTAACAGTACACTACTGTGTGATTAATGTAGGCGTGAATAGTGTAATAATTGGGTGACTAGATGGGGGTGGATTTAAACGTCTCATCTATCATCCAAATATCACTGCTCCAACTTAACAAGATTATGGGGTGTGCTAAAGATTAGTATTTGTTTAAGAGGGTTTTTGTTGTCATGCAAAAGAAAGGTTTCAATAGTAATGGTTACAGATAGTTCAGGTGGAATGTTAATATCAGAGAAGGTTTGGTTGTTACAGGTTTGGGAAGTTACATGTAGGTGGTTACTTGCCTGTTTTTTACACTGTATAATTCTGAGTAGGTTGTTGATTGTGGGCATCAAACTTGTTACATGTGATGGAATGTGTTGAGAAACCTCCCTCAAAACTGAGCCACAGGGTTCATTGGAGGTGGATGCCAGTGCTTTCATTTCATTGATATTTTCTCTTACCTCTATCTCTATTGCAGAGGCAGCGTGGTTCTGCTCGGTGGTCCTTTCAACCGTGTTACCAAGAGCTCTGCCTGTGCAATGGGATGATGGAATAATATTGTTCACACCTCTAATGACACCTGGGCTTAGTTAATCTCTCCTTACAATAAACGTAGCCACTGTGACTTATCACTCTGTTTCCCCTGCTGGAAGTATTTGGCTTCCTTTCTTGCTGCCATTATCTGTTGAAAGAAGAGAAAGTGAAAAACATTGTTTTTGTGATTTTAAGTGTGGTTGCTTTTAAAATAAGATTCTGCCTGCAAGTGAAAAGTTAGTGCACATTCTTTAACAGCTATATTCGTTTCCACATTGTTCCTGGATTTGCTAGCATTGGCTTGATAATGTTTGATTGGAATTTTTTCCAGCTTTTATACCTTAAATTGAAAAAGGGTTCAGTTTGTATTCCCTTGAGAGAATGATAAAGGCTACATTTTTAAGGGTTTTCTGTTGTCTTGTTCGAAAGTCCTTTTGTAGATGATGTTTTGTTTTTTCGATTTTTCAGGGAGTTTCACACTATGAGGCCCATTAGGATGGCGGGCGGACTTCCGTCAGTGGTGCGGCGGTCCCGCACTGGCGATTAGGATGCCACAGTGGCGGTGGTATCCTTCATTCCCAGCATTGTGGCGGGTTGTGCTCACAGCACCGCCAGCCACAATGCTGGGAATGCACTGCGTGCATTGTCATGCACAAGGTGACGGGCACCGCAAGGTGCCTGCCACCATGTCCACGACAATGCAGGTAATGTACACCACCCACCCCCCCCGCCAATACCCTGTGGGCCCACAACGGGCCCCCGGACGAGAATTCTGCATGGCTTTCCGTGGCAGCAACGCCGCCACGGAAAGGCATGTTTCCGCCCCCATGCTGATATAGATTGCGGTGTCTAGCAGACACCGCCACCATAGTAAACCCTTTTCCGCTCGGTCAACTTGTCAACCGGGCGGAAAAGCGGTGGACGGTCTTCCCGTCTGCCGTGGTATCCCCCGCCATACTAATATGGCGGGGGGTAAATGGGTGGCGGGTGGGGAAGGGTATTGGGCGGATCGCCTCCGCCATGCGGGCGGTGGCGATCCGCCCTACATCCTAATGGGCCTATATGTTCTTTTGAGTGTTTTAGATTTATGGATTCTGAAAAAAGATGAAATGTTATAAGTAATTTTATTTGGATAATTTCATTTTTGCTAATAGCCAGCAACATAATAGTTTAGTGCTTTTTTAAATGATAAAAAGTTACTTTGCTTTTGTTTGTGTGGTTCAAATAAATGGTTGTGCACTTGTAACCTGCGAAAATAATTTTTGAAATGTTTTACCTTGTATACATGGTTTCTACTATGGTGATGTCCTTTTTTTTTATCTTGGCTTGAGGGTGTGTCCTTTACTGTTGTTTCTGTATATGGTTAAATCTGTTGAATTAAAAAAATTGTTAGATTGTGTGCTGCACAAAAAAGAGAATTGACAATGTGAGAATAACATTGAAATTTTTGAATGTAAGTACTATCAATTCGCCATGATCGCCATTCAATGCTTTCCCATTTGCAAGCACCTGTCGGAGTTGGAATAGTAATTTTGCTCCCACTAGCACCCAGCACTTTCCCTGAGGCAAGAACCTGTGGAGTAGAATTAGTAATTTTGCCCCCACCACCATCCAACACTTTCCCTGAGGCAAACACCTGTTGAGGAAGAAATAGTAGTTTTGCTCCCACCACCATCCAACCATTTCCCTGAGGCAAGCACCTGTCGAAGTAGGAATAGTAAATTTGCTCCCACCACCATCAATCAATCAATCAATCACAAGATTTGTAAAGCTTACTACTTACCCGTGAGGGTCTCAAGGTGCTGAGGGAGAGGAGGGGGGCAGTTGCCGCTACTGGTCGAATAGCCAGGTCTTGAGTCGTCTCCTGAAGGTCAGCAGGTCTTGGGTCTGTCGTAGGTTGAGGGGAAGGGTGTTCCAGATCTTGGCGGTGCGCTTGGAGAAGGATCTGCCTCTGGTGGTGGTTCTCCGGATGCGCGGGATGGTGGCCAGGGAGAGGTCAGCGGAGCGGAGGTGACGGTTGGGAACGTAGAAGGAGAGTCGACTGTTGAGGTAGGCTGGGCCGGTCTTGTGGAGTGCCTTGTGTGCGTGGATCAGGAGTTTGAAGGAGATTCTCTTGTCGACGGGGAGCCAGTGCAGGTTTTTCAGGTGGGGGGTGATGTGGCTGTGGCGTGGAATGTCGAGGGTCAGGCGTGCAGAGGCGTTTTGGATTCTTTGCAGTCGTTTGATGAGCTTGGTCGGGGTTCCTGCATAGAGGGCATTTCCGTAGTCGAGTCTGCTGCTGACGAGGGCCTGGGTGACAGTTCTTCTTGTGTCTGTCAGGATCCACCTGTAGATCATGCGGAGGGTGTTGAAGCAGGAGGAGGAGACTGCGTTGACTTGCTTGGTCATGGAGAGCGTTGAGTCGAGGATGACTCCCAGGTTGCGTGCGTGGTCGGTTGGTGTCGGGGGTGCCCCTAGTGACGAGGGCCACCAGGAGTCGTCCCAGGCTGATGGGTTGGAGCCGAGGATGAGGATCTTCGTCTTGTCTGTGTTCAGCTTAAGTCGGCTGCACTTCATCCAGTCGGCGACGGCTTTCATTCCATCGTGGAGGTTGGATTTGGCAGTGAGGGGGTCCTTACTTTCCCTGAGGTAAACACTGGTCGGAGTTGGTATACTAAATTTGAATAGTAATATTTAAAACCAATTTCTGATCTGTCTGCTAATATATTTTTTGCAGATATCAAAGTTTTCTTTTTCTTTCAACGTACACAATATTGTTAACATCTTACTTGCATATGAATTTATAAAGGGTGGTTTCTTCCTGCTAGGTTTTTGAGGCTGATTTTTGTCCAATATTTTTTAGTATCAAAAGTGTAATATTATTATTCTTATTATTTGTTTATGGCTAATGGGATTGTTAATTCTTAATATTTTGATCTTTTATTCACTTACGTCCTAATGGAAAGATTAGGTTGATATCTGCTTTCAATAGCTTGCAGCTTTACAATGTTAGAAAATGCTGTAAATAAGTAAAAAATAATATTGTAAGCAGTTGTGATTTACGTGTTATTATTGTATTGCTGTTTTTCATTTAATGTACACTTCTGTCTATAGAAGGCAGTGTTTAATTTCTCCAATGCAAAAAGTCTCCGGGTACTTCTTCTGTGTGTGGTCACCATGGAAGTCAGTTTACCACAGAGCACAAAATGGTGGTCGGCATCTTTTATATGTTTTTTGAGGGTAAACGACAATTTAAAACAAAATATGTTTTGTGAACAGTTTTTTCACTTGATTCAGAATCTGACAGAATGTATATTTATTTTGTTCTGTGTACACAAAATAAAAATATATATATGTTTTTAACGTTCCTTTTTGGAATGTCAGTAATTTTGAGTAGTTGCCGGATCAGGAGCTATAGTATAAATAGTTGAAGGACTGACGTTTTTTGAGCTTCAAAATTGTTTTATGTATAATCTCATTTCCACTTTGATTATACTGAGTATTTGCTAAATAATCTGGAAATTCTATGTTTTTCTCTCCTCGTCATTTAGTACATTTTTTATTTTTTAATATTAATACTCAGGAATTTTAATGGGGAGGTACTTTAAAAGGTACCCTCGTATCAAAATGAATACCTGGGTATTAATAAACTTCCCCCACCCAAAACCCCTATCTCCCTTACATCCCATCCCAGGGGATGGTTATACAACAAAATAATACTTTTTAAGAAAAAAACTAAGAAAATATATTATGCGTTGTAATGGTATGCGTAGTATTAGTATGCATTGTAATGGAATGTGTTGTAATGGTAGTTTTAATGTATCTTAATGAACATGCGTTGTAATGGCATGCGTTGTAAAAACATGCAAAGTAATGGTAGTTGCGTTGTATAAACTGCGATGTAAAAGGATGCATATTAACGGTATGAGATGGCCTCCCAGAAATGGAAGAACATTCCACACAACTCTCAAGTCAAGACCACCTTCTCAGAAAATTATAAAACGCTACATGAGTCACCAACTCTAAAAACCCATAACACACAAGGTTCCTCCCTAATCACCACATCAAGTGAGGATTCTCATTCTAACTTGGTTATCTCCGTGCCATCTACTCTTTACAAAAACCCTTACAACCGAACCAGCCGGGAGCAAGAATACCCCCAGCCCTCAAGCAGCGCAATGGATCAGGTCTTCACCAGGTAACATAAAATTATTGATCCCAATAAATCCTTCAGACCCTGTTCGTCATGACCGCCCCAAAACAATGCGTGGTGGGCGTAACGACTGCTCACCACTGGATCTATCCTTCTTTCAGGCTGACCTCAGTAGGATCTCGGAACCACATGAAGGACACCATCTGGCTGCGACCAAACTTAACGCACTTTGGCCTCCACTTTTGCAAACTGTCCAATCCACAGTCAGTGCGCTAAACTATCATTCGGACAAACTTGACCTTCAAGTTGACCTTCTAAAGACGCTTGCTGTGTACACTGCAGGGATTGACCATAAACTGGAAGCTCTTATACTAATCACAAAAGCTCAATCCAATGTCAAGATTGTACAAACGGAATGTTGTTGTTCCCAATCATTGACAGTCTGTCCTTTCTTCCTCAGTTTCTTACTACAGTCCTAACAGAGATCATGAAATCACCAGCACCCAGTCAGGACCGACCTCAGAAACAGCATTTCCATCCATCGACTTCAGCTGTGTCGGCAGGCTCCAAAGAGTACAACATAAAACAAGCAATACAGGTATTATGATCTCTGGTGCGACCACACCTGCTCTGAAAACAGTCATCCAAGCGGCCGACCCATTGCCCGAAAACTAAACTGTCATTCATTTCAAAGTGTAGGTCTAATCCTCAAGATAAACAAGACAACAGCGACCCAATGGTACCATGGATAGGAGTGTTGTCTTTGATGTGGTCTGCAGGTTTAAAGGGCAATGGGGAATCAGTGTGTATCAGCCCAGACAACGGTCCAACGAACAATCCCCCACAAACACAACAGCTTAGCAAAAGGGGAAAAAAAAAGATTACGAAAAAAGCGTAACGAGCAGCGCGGAGACTCAAGATGCAATCAGCAACTACTTTTTAAGACATAAAAGCAATCCACGATCCGTCTCTAAGTATAGCTAGTAACAACAGCAGTTTGACTCTGCAGCAACAACCATCCTCATAACTCGCAGTTGTGCCGACAAGCAAAGTGTCACCCGCAACAGGTCTCCGGAACGAGCCTAGGCAATCTCCTGGGCCAGACAGGAAACCACAGTAAAGAAACCTCAGCCTCCAGCTCAGCAAGAAATAAACCTTGAGTCAGTTTTTGCTTTGAAGTCCCTAGCAACAGGATTTGTAGTTCCAACGCCTTCCCCGACTTCTGTAAGCAAGACTAAGTTAAAACAGAGAACCGTTGTCACCAAACAATCCAACGACCATCTAAACCCAGGAGGGAAGCAAAGACTTCGAATAACGAACCCAGATACAGTAAATGTGAGTAAATCTGACCCTAACAAGGTAGTCCCTCATCCTCATGGTGAACCAGAAGGATTCCATCAATGACCATTCACTGCCCAGCAGAGAAATGACCAAACACAGAAAAGGGCCAAGAGCACCCCCATCACCACAGGATGCGTTCTAACTACTACAAGTCTCCCCTCTAAACTGTTATTCAAGCCGGAGTATGTCTCCCAAGGTTCGCACGACATCCTAAACAGAGGGACTATCCTCAAGCTGTTTAAATGTATTCCGAAATTGCGTAATCTGTAGTACCTAGAAAACGCAATCTATTAACTGAAACAACACTAATTACATTCGTATCGGAGGTAATAAAGGAGCAGGTACTATCAACATTTAACAGCTGGAACATGGTACCAGTTGGTACTTGTCAAATCCCCGGTTCTCCCGGGCACCCGGGTAATCTACCATTTTCAATATTAAAATCAGCCCAAATTTGAGTCTGTGAAGGGAATGATCAACCGACAACAGTGAACTTAGCCACGATGACGGCCAACTGGGCCTGGCTGTTAGCTGCACTGTCTGGGGGTACCCACAATTGAAATAGTACCCATCTTGGCCTCACAGTATGTTCCTGTAACATTAACGGCTTCACTGCAAAATTCCAATCTCCTGATATGATAAAGTTCTTGAAAAACTGTGAGATCATATTCCTCCAGGAAACATGGTCGGAGGCAAGCATCCCAAAAGAAGGTTATTTGGAATTCCGGTTCCTGGCTCTAAGATTGCACAAGTATGGCAGACCCAGGGGTGGTCTTTCGATATGTTGCCAGCAAGATAAACATAAATATCAATCAGCTTGAATGAGAAGAGGACTGGATCACCGGTATCAGGAGCTTCAAGTCCATTAAACATATGCTCCTAATTAATGTATATATCTCACCAAATGCCAGTGAGAAAAGAGCTAAAGTTGAACACCTGATCCGCATCATGTGCAAATTAATAAGTCAACACGGAAGCACACCCTGTCTAATTTCAGGCGACTTCAACACAAATCTTTTTCAAGACGCCCCAGAAGAGCTGGACGATATACACCCTGGGGATAAACAACATATCATGGATAAAACAAAGCTCCCCAGGAATAGATATAGTAAACAAGGGGAATACATGGGCCTCCAATTCAGCAGCTTGGGTTATACAACATTGAAGGTAATTTTTCCTTGGATACACGCCCCAAACTGGACAAGAACGAAAGGACATACTCAAACATTCTTAGATTACACTTTATATAACAACAAAATGTTTTCCTTGATAGAAAATGCCACTATTGTCGCACGAGGTGAGAGTGACCATCGCCCCCAAGCAATTATTCTATCTTCCAGTATCACCCGGCATGCGACAACAAGTTCTACAACAACCGGAATCTGCACAGAGAACCTCAAAAGGTTAAAATGGTCAGACTCTTCCATACCGAGTATAATGATAAAGTGCAGAGGTATGCTAGATGCAAAGAACTCCTCCGATACTGTGCCCACTGCAGCATGGGAATTCTTCTCAAGTCAATTACTTCACAAATTCCCGTCTACCTCACGAAAAATTCGAACTGGGAACCTAATATTTACATCTGCAGAGACCAAAAAATGAAACCTTATGCAACTCAGCTATGTGACATGCCCGTAAATGCCCAAGGGACGCACAGCTACTCAGCAACTACAAGCAATCACAAAAAGCATTCAGGCAAGCAATAACCAGAGAAACAAAAAAGCTCTGACCAGATTTGGTTAAAATTAATTAACGCAAGTAAAAATCCTAATCCAATGGCATTCTGGTCTCTTGTGAATAGGAGGACACAAGGCCCTATAGGGCAAAGCAGTGCCAATATACGCGAAAACAAATGGGTATCATTTTTAACTGATCATTTTAAAGTGAACAAAAATTAAGAGGGTAGACCTGCTGAATTTACACAATCTGCCACCTCAACCACCCCTAATTAGTCGCAGCTCCCCCTTTGGCACACAATTTCCCAGAACGCCAAAGCAACTAACAGATGCAGCCGCTAAGACACAAGTTGCAAACATTACTGAAACTCTGTACCAGCAAGATGAGCTCCTGTCTGAGGCATTAAAGAGACCCGAAGCACTGGTAATTCGAACGGTTTGAATAATAGGCAAAGGCCAGTCGGACGGGGCCCCCGGGCCAAACGCCTCACCTCTGCCCTTGTACAAGGTAGACATCGAGTTGTGGGCTAAACATCTGGCACCGCTGTTTACCTATTGCTGGTCCAGTCAGCATATTCCAGAGTCCTGGTATGGAGCCATCATCCATCTCATATTTAAAGGGGGCAGGAGAGCTGACCCTAAAAACTACAGGATGATAGCCCTTTTGGACGTTGAATCCAAATACTACGCTAGTCTGCTGCCCGAAGAGCTCTCGTCCTGGGCCATCGGGCCATCAACAATCACCTCTTACCCTTTAACCAGACTGGCTTTGTGGTGAAATCAGGAACCACAACAAACTGCTTGCATTATCAGTACTGTTATAGATAGCATCGGCCTCAAGAATGCCATTCCATTGTTGCTTTGTCGATTTCAAGGTGGCTTTCGACCGTGTGCCCAGGGGCCTTCTGTGGCTCAAAATGCAGAATTGGGGAGTCCCCTCTGCTCTCCTAAAGGCCATAGTCCAGCTACACTCTAACACCTTGATCTGTATGAAATTGGGAGTCGTATCCCACATTTCAAGGAACATACAAACATTTTGTGGGGTAAAACAAGGATGCGTGTTGGCACCCCTTAACCTCTTTATATCAGATTTATCACAGTTACTTGATGAAGTTGGTTCCCACCATCCAAAACTTGGTGGCATCCGCGTAAGCAACCTACTATACGCAGACGATCTCATCTTGCTCAGCCATGCAGGGGTCGGCTTGCAGAGGCTTCTCGGCTGGCTGCTCCGGAGCCTTACACAATCTGCAAGTAGCTGGAATCAAATCTATCAAAGACAATAACCTTCAGCAAAAGGAACCCACTAAGGTGAGGGTGATGTTTCAACTGAAAAGCATCGAAAGTACCGCCTCCTACAAATATCTGTGGATCTACATGGATTCAAGGGGCACTTTCTCCTAACCGAAGGAAGTGGTCGGGAAAAAGGCTTTGTCAATTGAAGTAGCCCTCACGAGGCTATTTATCTTACGGCCAGCAGATTATGCTGGGGAAAGACTCCTGTCTGGTGAACAAGACAACATTAAGCATCTTCAAGCGAGCATGGAGTCTACTGAAATCTTCATCCCTCAGCTCACATGAGACTTGAGTTCGGCCTTCTAGACTATCGAGGGCTTGTGGCTGGCGCTTTTATCAAGTTGTGCAACAAACTGCGCACATCAAGTGAAGGAAGCCTGGAGGCCAAACTGTGGCAACAAATATCCACTAGCCAATTGGGTCGAAAACACTGCTGCTATTTGGAACACTCACTACAAATGCTGGACGCGATTGACATTTTGGGAATCAACCCACCCCAGCAGGTCCGCAAAGAGTCCGGCTCTGGTCCTTTAACTCTGACAGGGCACAACTGACAAAACGCCTGCCTGGATGGTTTTATCAGGGTTTAAGCCAGGGACTGCGGCGCCATATCTATCGTGGACCTATGGAGTAGCATGGAAAAAAGATTCCTGGCTCCCAGGATGGGTGAATGGCCTTTCTTGCACCATCTACCAGATTGGCGTCGCTCAAACGATAATACAAGGTGCCGGGGGTGTGGGTGCACGACGGAGTCGATTGAGCACGTTGTGTGCATTTGGCCTGCCTTACTCAACGATCGAAGGATGCTGTTACAGGGAGAATGGAATAAACTTGGTGTTCGCTCCTGCCGCCAAGCCATCTTAGCAGCCATGCTCCCAGCGAACCCAATGCTCTATATCTGGTTCACCAGGTTTGTCACAAGAGCGACAAAAAGGCTACCGAAGTGGGAGTGTCAGTAACCAAATCTCCATCTTATTTCACTGGGTCACCATCCTCTTATAAATGCAGTCAGACGCCACTTTTTTTTTCTGGATCAACCTGTTTATGGTAGTGGGTGGTTCACTGGCTGTCCACTCCACTCCACTCCACGGCCCCAAGTTTCTTAGCCGAGACACCAGAGCCTTTTCCCTTCCCCATGTAGAGACCATCCTCTTTTTTAGATAGAGCCTTAAAGCGAGCGGATCGGACAGTTGGACTTTTCTGGACTAGCGCTTTTTCCATCTCTTTTTCCTTGTTTTAACGGTATGGCTCCTTTTTTAGCAAAGAAGTTATTCTGCCCCGCATGGCACATTTTCTTTTACAGAAATCACGTCCGGAAAATTATTAAAAATTAAATCCGGTACCCTCCAGGCTCTATGTTATTATGCTCTGCTAAACGTTTTAATTTTTATATCACCAAATCTTTTTATAACTTTTTTTATTATCAGTGTCTCTTATTGTAAAGATTTTAATTAGTCAAACCATAAAGTTTCTTCATACTCGAAAAAAAAAAAATCCGATGTTTCTGAACCAAGACACGCAGCCTGCAATGACAGTGTACATAGCCTTGGTGAGGGGACCCTGGAATGGCACAACCAGTGCTGAAGCCCTAGAGGACCCTCTTCAGTTTCCATTCCATAGGTACCTACCTGGTTAGCTGAAGTTGTGCCAATTGTGGTACAGTGTTTTGTGAAAGATCTGGAACTGGGGACCTGGCCTGGCTAGCAGGGACCCAGTGGACTTACAGTTCCAAATCACATCAGACATCAGGTAAAAAGTGGGGGCTAACCTTGCAAAAAAGAGGCACTTTCCTACATCTGCATTTCATCGGATGCCGTCCTGTAAGGTTTGTTTCCGGCAACATAAATCTTCCCTTCAGTAGTAACCTCCTAGGATTAAAGATTGTGAAAGAACGCCACAGATTAGTATGTCTGCCTCATAACGTCATGGTACTATTTCTTGTGAAGTCATTTATGAACTAATCACACCTGTGCCTCTTTTCCTGAAACATTAACATACAGTGAACTGGAGCCTGTAAACATTTTAGAGGATGTCCATTATTCATTTATTTTGTCCATGCGTGGTTAGCTTGGATAGACATCCATTCCCTTGTCCTGTTTTGTGCTCTGCACCATTTAAACCAAAACACATTTTTCACAGGCAGTTCTCATGTCTCTTCTCCTGTAGTATTTACTCTGACAGCATTACTCCCTCTTCACACCTCAACACAGAGTCTAATTTTCCACATAGATAACATTCTTTAGTCAATATTATAGTTTAACACCTCCTGTGGCTATTACCTGAAATGTGCCTTATAAAAGCATTTGTGATTCCTGCATACACCCAATGACACCTTTTTTATTTTTTTATTTTTTTTTAGAAATCTTTTTTTAATTGACATCAAGACATGACAGATGAAAGAATCACGTTACACGTACATTGGCAATATTGTTACGCTACAAATGTTACTTAAGACATAATGATCACAAGACAATAATTTCAGTCCCCGTTGAGACATATTCAGATCCCTTCTACAATATCTTCTCTCAATCTTGGAGGTTCACATATCTCTCCTCTGTGAATGTTCCATTGCCCCCAACCTTGCAGCCATTTATGTGGGCACCCCTTGGCTTCGTATATGGACTGTTCTGTGACCATACACCAGTCCATATCTTTACCCCATTCCTCGATACTCGGTGGGCTCTGAGCCCTCCACAATCTCTTTTTTTTTTTTGTAGTCCTCATTTAGCCATAATATGCTCCAATATCAAGAAGGGGTTGCTCTGAAGTGTCTGAAGGTAGTTTTTACCGACCCGGTCACACCCCCAAAGGGGAGAAGGATACCACGTACCTTAGATTACTTGTATGGGCTCCAACCCTAATCTTGAGTTATCAATAGACAACTATATTTCCTCTTTACAGAGGATAGAAAAGGCCCCCTCCAGGGGGCTCTGTCTAGAGCATATTCTTAATCATTGGACCCAGAAATCACAATATCTCCAAAATGAGAAAGCAAAACAAGAAGTTTACCCTCCATCTATCAGAGTTAGAAAGAGAGAAATAGCAAGAGCCCTCCACAATCTCACAATATTACGTTTGCCACCATCAGCCCCAAGGTAACCCATATTCGCTCCTTGGAGTTTAGGTCGGTAGGGCCCCAGACGTTTAGGAGGGCCAATTTAATGTTACAATCTATCTGCTGCCCCAACACTTCTTCCATAAAGTTCGCTACCGCCTCCAAATATCTTTGGATACTCGTGCATTCCCAAAGTGTGTGGACAAAGGTTCCCTCCTGCCCACACCGCCTTACACAGTCACCGTCTGAGATATATCCCATACGAACCAGCAATGGACCAGACAGATAGGACCTATGGAGAAACTTCAACTGCACCAGGCGAAGCCTGGAAGAGATGGCCACCTCACAGGGGGAGGCCACCGCCGCCAACCACTCGTCATCATCCAATCCCGCTACGTCGTGGTCCCATTTAAACCTCAGATGAGTCAGGGGATCTACCATGTTGTTAACCAGTTTTTTGTAAATGAGTGATATGGACTTCTCCGTCAGGTTGCCATCTAGCACTCTATCCTCGAGCGGGGTGGACACGGGGAGTTCACTACCTTTAGGAAGAACCGCAAGCAGGGCTTGTCTAATTTGGAGATACTTGAAATGTTCCGATTGCGCTAATTCGTATTCCTGCTGCAGCCAAGGAAAAGGGACCACCTCAACCGATTTTCATAAATCACCCACTTTGGATATACCAATAAGGTCCCAGCGATCAAAGCCCCTCGAGCGAATCAGCCTGCCCACTTGCTCGCTATGCCAGAGTGGTGTCACGCCTGTGTAAGTTTCCCCTCCCATCCCAAACCTTTGGTAACCGCCTTCCACACCTGTACCGCATGTCCAGTTGGGCCAGTCAGGGCAGGTTTCAACGACCGTACAAAAGGGCCTCATCAAAGTTGCCGCCCGGGAGGAGCCATCTTTCGATCTGGAAGGCCGGGTTGCCCTGCGGCCTATACCTACATTGGTTAATCACCGCCAGGTGTGATGCCCAATAGTACTTCCGTTTATCTGGAAGTCCGATGCCCCCATCGAACCACCCCAACGTGAGCTTGTGCATGTAAATACGAGGTGGCTTCCCCTCCCACAGCAGGCCCCGTATGATACAATCGATTTCTTTAAAATAGGAGGGTGCGACAGGGTGTGGAGTATTGTGCAGAGCATATATACGAACCTTGGAAGGGACATCATTTTGAACTGGGCAGCACATCCCAAAAGAGATAACTAAAGCGGTTTCCAATGTAGGATGTCAGCTTTAAGACGCACAAGAGACGGCAGGAGATTGCGGTCATAAAATCTGGACGGGTCTTTGGAGACCCAGATCCCCAGGTATTTGAAGCCGTCAGTAGCTTCCGCCAGTTGATATCCCAGAGGGAGCGAAGGTCTCTTTACATAGAAGACATATAACATTGATTTGTTCCAGTTTATGGAATAGCCAGCATATCTACCAAACACATGAAATATGTCCAGCACTACATTGAGGGATGCAGCCGGGGATGCCAGATAGAGCAAAATGTTGTCCGCATACAGCGATATATGGTCTTCCCATCCAGACGTCCATTTGAGGCCCCTAATCCCCTTCACAAACAAAGTTTATACAGCATGGTAAAACACCCTAACTCACTACCCGTACTCCCATTCCCTCGAGCTACGTAGTATCCCACAATTACACCCCTCAGTTAAACCCACCCGTTATGCTGATACAGGTAACAATCAATTCAATTCACTGTAAAATGTAAACTAATGAATCACCTTAAAAACCGCAAACGGCAGTATCATCATAACGTGCAACTCCGATTCTGCACTACCAGCATTCTGTTTAACTCGAGCCCTACCAACCGTAGTTTTAAACTCGTACAGGTGCGGTTCTTGACCAATTCCAGTTGAAATTCAAATTCCTAAAGAAACAGCTCACAAAATGTTATTGTGAAACCAAAACCAAAACAATCCCCTTTCAATCCCCTTACATTCGCGTGCACATACACCGCTAGCCCAACCCATTTTTAAACCAGCTCAAATAAAATATCAACCCTCCCACATCAAACCGTAAATCAGTGAGAAAAGTATATTAAATACAAGCAAACAGACATCCGGATGAGTAAACAATGTAATACAGCTCCAGATAAAGAAAAACTAAAATAAAAAAGAGTTATGATGCCCATACAGCAGAGTCTGTTGTCACAGTCCATTATCCATACATGAGCGTTGCTGAGATTTTTCATGTCCTTATGCTGCCTTCAGAGCGATGGATATTTTCTCAATTAATACTTAGTATTCTACAAAATGTTGACCACAGGATGCAAACTAACGTAGGGGCAATCGTTTTGTGTTTACAAATTGAAAAATATCTGGAGCTGTATTACATTGTTTACTCATCCGGATGTCTGTTTGGTTGAATTTAATATACTTTATTCACTGATTTACGGTTTGCTGTGGGAGGGTTGATATTTCATTTGAGCTGGTTTAAAAATGGGTTGGGCTAGCAGTGTATGTGCACGTGAATGTAAGGGGATTGTTTTTGTTTTGGTTTCATGATAACATTTTGTGAGCTGTTTCTTTAAGAATTTGAATTTCAACTGGAATTGGTCAAGGGGAAGAACCACACCTGCCTCCTATAGAGTACGAGTTTCAAACTACGGTTGGTAGGGCTTGAGTTAAACTGAATGCTGGTAGTGCAGAATCAGAGTTGCACGTTATGATGAGACTGACGCTTGCGGTTTTTAACCCCTTCAGTGCCACGCCCTTTCCCCGCCCTGTGTCGGGCGTTACATTAGCGGGCGGGGTTCATGACGAGATAGTCTCGTCATGGGCACAGCGCAACCGTGCTCCATGACGAGACTATCTCGTCATGGGCACAGAAGAGGTTAAGGTGATTCACTAGTTTACATTTTACACTGTATTGAAGAGATTGTTACCTGCATCAGCATAACGGTGGGTTTAACTGAGGGGTGTAATTGTGGGATACTATGTAGCTCAAGGGAATGGGAGTACGTTTAGTGAGTTAGGGTGTTTTACCATGCTGTATAAACTTTGTTTGTGAAGGGAATAAATTGTTAGAGGGAGGGATTAGTAGCAGGAATTTCTGGGTTTAAATCGCAATGAAGTCTAATACGTGGGTTTGCTCTCAGTTACAGCACTAATTTATGTTATTTAGCTTCTATGCAGAGAATGTGCTTTGTACAACAGTTGAGATGTTTTTTTATTATCCATTTCAGTGACTCCTAACGAAGGGCCCATGCGGCCTGAAATGCATTTGGTGAAAAGTAATAAACATCTTTTGAGCCAACTTGTCTTTAATGATTCCTTTCAAAGTGTCGCTGTTGAAGGTCCGGAGGGCATGCAGGAGATATGTGAAAATATTAAATGAATCACGCTGGAATCACGCTGCTTTCACTGTGATGTTGGAAGTATGGATGAACTTTGGATAATGGTTTTATGATTACAGATCGGTTTAGTTTGAATAAGAGGACTACAATTTAAAAGGAAAAGAGAAGTTGTTGATGATGAGGATACATTCCTGATTTTGCAGTGCGACAGATGGGTGCGCACGAGCGTGCGCCTTTGGATATTCTTTCATAGAACTGCGATTGTTGGGACAGATCGCAGCCTGATCGCACGCATTCACAATGAGCAGTTTTTCCACTAAGTTTGATAAACTATTACTGATAAGGGAAGGAGTGCATTCTTTCTATTTTTCAATTTTTATAAATTTGGCATTTTCCTGCCATAGCCATTTAGTGCCTGTAGCTGTCTCTGGGTTACATGACTGTGTGTAGTTGATAGTTGGGCGGCTTTGTGTATTCCTGCTAGACAGCCACACACAATAGAGAACTTAGGTGTGCCTGATGGGCCATCACTAGCAGGACGAGGAGACCAAGATGAGCACTGCCCTACTTACACTTGTCCTGCCTCCACACAAAGGGCTGCATGCTCCTTGTAGTTAGCCTGGAGCCAGGACAGGGAGGGCAGGATGCCTGGGTACTTAAAATGAAAACCTCTAGAACCTTCTCCCCCACTTCAAAGGCACAACTGGCTATAAATACTGGACCTCCGACACCAATTCTTCATTACAGTTCAGCACCTGTGCATATTCTTCCTGGAAGAGGGGCTGCTGAAGGGCTGCTGCCTTGCTGGACTGCTGCCTGAGTGAGAAGGACTGGATCTGTATCTCTTGAACCCAGAACCCCAGAGTGACCCCCAGGGCTAGTTGGCTGGCCTCCTGATCCGAAGCCTCAGGGACACAAGAGGCTTTCGATAAACATGCACCTGGACTCTTCCATCTGTGAGTCTTCCCTGCCAAGTGATGCCATCCCAGTTACTAGTCCCTTGGATGTGGGCTTATGGTGCTCTGCCATCTTCTGTGGATCCAGCAGAACTGATGCATCTCCTCTGCTGCGTGGTGCAACCTTTAGCAGAACTGATGCTGTGTCGCTGCTGCGTGGATCAGAACCATCGCAAAGCCCATCGTCACATCGGAACCGCTGCTGCTCAACACAACCTTGGGCTGGCTCAACCATCCCTCGCCAACTGGAGCCTTGACATTGGACTCCGCATTGCAGCCTCACAGCTCCTCGGAACTGATGCATCTCCCCGACTACGCAACACATCCTCTATGTTGGATTTTGCATCGCAAGCCCTTGTCAGTGGGAAGCTCAACGACGCGGGACCTCGCACCACAGCCTTGGTGCATTTCGAAACCAATGCATCACTTCAGCAGCATGACGCATCTTCGCACAGGTCTTCACAACACTCCACAAACCAGGATTTAGGGTGCTTGTTCAGCTGGCCTAACTGGGTCCGTGGTGCCGTCTCACACTCTCTTTCGAGGTCAACCTGAATGAGTGACTTTATCCCGGTCCGGCGCAACCAGATATCCACAGCTAGAGCTTTATGCCTTTTGGCGCTGTTTTAACTAAAATCTTTATAATAGAATATCTCTGGTTCTACTGATTGGATTTTGTTGTTTTGGTCTTGTTTTATTCATTAAACATTACTCTGTTTTTCTAAAATTATGTGAAATCCAATTGTGGTGTTATTTTACTGTGTTACTATTTGAAGTGTTGCACAAATACTTGCCACATTGCCTCTGTGTTAAGCCTGACTGCTGTGTTCCAAGCTACCCGAGGGTTAAACACAGGTTAATTGAGGATTTGCCTGTTACTTTACCCTGAGAAGAAATGTGGTTGCAGCTTGAAAAGGGTTTCATACCTTTCATCCAGTAACCCAGTTTCTTACAAAGGGTGAATTCTGATTCCTGTGCAAACTGGAGTTTCCGAATGCTGCTTTAAATATGGAACACTGTTTTCGTGTGACTGATTTCCCTCAAAGCCTGATGAAATATGGGGGGAAAAGCCTACTAACAAGGCAAAACATATGTATTTCAATGTGATGCAGTAAATTTGGAATTATCGGTATTTACTGCACCATGCCATTACCATGAGGTATCACTGTTTGTCAGGTGCTGTAAAAAGCGTACCCTCTTTGCCTTACGCATGATAAGGCTTCAATTATAGAATCTGTGTCTATCCATTACAGTGACTGTAATGTCCACAAAGGGACTTTCCAACCTCATTTCAGCATACTAAGGCTCTTTTTAATCTCCATCACTTTCTTTGGGTGCAACATCAAGTAGGTTGTCACTACAACTGGCGTCTAGTGCATACAGCATTGGATGTTGTGAAAGTGGGTTTGCTTACATTTTAAGACTTTCAATGCTTAGAATGTGAGAATGCATGTTTTGCCTAACTTAGGCCTCATCGTCCATCCTTTTTTGTGATATTGCTGTCTAATACATGACCTAAATTGCTGTTCATTCTATGTCATTAAAAATACTCTTAGATTTCACTAGCTGAGAAAGTTTTACCATAGTCACATAAGCAGAGTGTACTTTTCCAAGGACAGAGCAACTGTTCCAAATTGAATAACATGCTAAGTAACATTTCATGTACTTAGAACAGATGTTGGGGACACTAGAGAACCTCCAAATGTATTGCTGAAACTGTTGCTTTTTGCTTAATTTCTGTTAGTTATGAGCATGTATTAGTACTTTGTACTAATGAAGTGAACGTATGAGGCTTTTACCTAAACCCTATAAAAGAGTGTAAATTCTCAATGTGAGGAGGAGACCCTTTGTCACGGACTTTGAATTCAACTTTAATTTGGCATTGACGCTCCGTTTCATAAGGATGGTGGTTGTTTCATTAATGTTTTTGATTTTTGGAGATTGCGATGTATAAATTGCTTGTTGTGTCTTTACTTGGGTAAGAAGTACCTCAAGTATAATTCGGAGAGTTAACAGGTTATCTCATTGTCTGCTAAGGTGAAGTGTACTGTGAAGCACTATCATAACTTTGCTTTGTGAGGGTGGTACTAAATAAGGCTGATTGTTATTTATTCCTAGATGGACAGGAGTGAGAACATTAGTCCAGGCAAATGTTTCCGGGTCAAACGTCTGCTTATGTATGCCTGTTGTTCTGATTAAAGTAGTCCTTGTAGAAGAGTTCATTTCATATAGAAGAAGCAGACAATGTTGAAATTGTAGGAGGGTGAGATAATACCGGGACCAGGAGAGTTCGAGAGCACACGGACTGTTTAGGTCATAGGGTGCTCCGTAGGGAAAGGCTGGCAGACACCGAGAGTTGCAATGCGATTGTCTGACCTTATACTTCGGCAAGGAGAGGTCATAGTTGAAATTAAAAGGCAGAAATCATGTGGGTTCTGTCCTCGAAAAAGCAAAAAGAGTTAGAAATGGAAGAGGAACTTCTGCCTGAAGGCACACCAATAATGGCGACAAAGAAAGGGTTGCACACGCGTATGGTGCAAACAATGACACTAATATACTGAGAACCATTAAGAATTACAGTTCCTGCTGTGTGGCATTTAGCACATACCCAAGGTTGAGACTCTGTGGATGGAGTATGATTTGAAGCCTCAGTATAGACCCCCACAATTCGAGGCTCTGAATCTTTGGGAACAGATGGTGAATGAGAAACATAGAAAGAGGAATGCACAAAAGACCTGCTGGAGGTTTTGTTCTTGGCTGAATATTCAGGATGATGAGAGACATAGAATGTGGCTGGAGGATGTGATTGAGACAGTAGGTGATTACCCTGAGAGTGAGGCTATGGGGAAGGAGAATTCTGCCCCACTAAAGAAGCTCCAAGAAGAGTCAGATGCAGAGAGTGATGAGGGAGACTCTCTCAGAAATTAACCCTGGAGGTCCAGACCACCCTATACAATGAACCCCGGGAGCAGGAAATATACCCCAAAAGCCTGCAGATTTATTTATTTAATTTATTTAACAGATTTGTAACGCGCATAGCTGCCCCAGCAATGGGGCGTCCCAGCGCGATCAGAGACACGAGAGAGTGGTAGGTCAGGAGGGCGATTATACAACGGCTGGGTAGAGCCAGGTCTTGATCGCCTTGTGGAAGGTTAAATGAGTCTGGATCTCTCTGATGGAGCGAGGGAGCCGGTTCCAAAGTAACGCTGCAAGACAGCGAAATGAGCGCCCTCCGGCTTTTGCTCTCACAGCCCAGGGGACAAACTTACTGTACCAAACCCCACCAAGGTGAGTGTGACCCCGAGCTACACCGGAGAAGCAAACACACAGGCCCCATCGGCCCCAGTACCCCTTCAGCTATGACTCAAGGATGTATGTCGTTACAACGCACACTTTTACAACGCATGCACTTACAACGCATTTTTTACAACGCACAATCCATTACAACGCATGACATTACAACGCATGACACTACAACGCATTTTTAAAAACTACCGGTACAACGCATTCCATTACAACGCATACTACCATTACAACGCATACCATTACAACTCATAATATTAAATTGCATTTAAGATAAGTATTAGATAGTATAGGGGTAAAAATTACTTTTCTAACTCCAGGGGGTGCAACAGTAGGGTAAGTGTTGGATAGTATAGGGGTCAAAATTACTATTCTAACTCCAGGGGGTGCAACAGTAGGGTAAGTGTTGGATAGTATAGGGGTAAAAATTACTATTCTAACTCCAGGGGGTGCAACAGTAGGGTAAGTGTTGGATAGTATAGGGGTAAAAATTACTATTCTAACTCCAGGGGGTGCAACAGTAGGGTAAGTGCTGGATAGTATAGGGGTAAAAATTACTATTCTAACTCCAGGGGGTGCAACAGTAGGGAAAGTGTTGGATAGTATAGGGGTAAAAATTATTATTCTAACTCCAGGGGGTGCAACAGTAGGGAAAGTGTTGGATAGTATAGGGGTAAAAATTACTATTCTAACTCCAGGGGGTGCAACAGTAGGGAAAGTGTTGGATAGTATAGGGGTAAAAATTACTATTCTAACTCCAGGGGGTGCAACTGAGGAAATATGAATTTTTATGGTCAATTGTGTCCCCTATCTAGACCCCAACGGCTCCATGTACATGCTACAAGTACATGTATGTTCCCTCCACTTCAAGCTATGAAGACGCAAATACAATTGTGTCCAACGTTAATATGTCCTCTTTCATATCTGCCATGAATGGGCCAGATATTCCGTTCCTAAGTATGCCTTGCCACCGTCTTTATATGGTATACTTTTCACGTTTTCCAGCTCTGGCAAGGTAGGCCCTGAATTCTGCCATCGAGCTTTTTCCTGTTTTCTGCCTCTGAATGCTCCAGCCTGGACCTGCATCTGTATCCATGAACTTTGTCTTACTTCCTGCGCGGCTAACGGTGCCTAGCCCGGCCTGTTGCCTGCCAAAACTGTATTCAGCCTTCAAGTTATCTGTTCCTCTCCTCAAGAAATGCATTCTTGTCTAGTAGCTTAGGTAAACATCCCTCCAGCTGCAGAGAAAAGGGCCCGGCCTTATTGTCTCCGTGCAAGTAATTCAAGACTCTCGTTACCATGGTAGGCCCATGCCCCCTCGCATCTCATGTAGACACTTAGACGCTTGTACACGCACTAGCAGTCAGTATAGAATAGGATCTGTCCGAGAAGACCTTTCCTTCCAGATAATATAGTTCCTTAAACACAAGATATTAGATATGATTTAGGACTAGGTTGTCCTGACACCCCAGACTTCTGTCTCCTCATGTAGGGCTAAATGTCAAGTTCCCTTCACCCTCTAGTTACACGTCAATCACACGTCATGCGGCTGCGCGCGCATCTTTGCCATGTATTTTTGCTGACTTTGCAGGATTCTCTTATGGATCCACCCACTTGTGTCATCATCGTAATGACGTTTTAGTATACGCCTCTATGCACGCCTATTGTAACGCCTTTTTTATTACGTATGTGTATTCTTATCAGCTGTTACGCCTCCTGCATCTGTCTTTACTGTAATACATTACTATATATATTAAAACCTGTCAATAATGTATTGCTGATCCCTTCCTGAACCTTCGTGGTGACGGAACTCGATTGCCTGGTTCGAACCATCATCATCATTCCTTTGTAAGGAATAAATTCCCTATTATACCCTCGAATACCACGGATTCTGCCTCTTATTTTTACTGAGTTATTCGTATTGTATTTTACAGCATAAATTAAGTCTAGGTAATTTAAATTTACCACAAAATTGGCGCCCGAACAGGGACACCTCTCACACCCCACGCGCCGGAGGTGCGTTGCAGACCCGGTCTCCTGCCACAGCCGGACGGACAATTACGCGTACCCGCAGGATTTCCTGTATCTCCCTCAGGCCAACGGGGGCGACTGAGGCTGCGATCAACACCCAGACGAGGCGGTGAGGAGTGCGGAGAATCCCGACCAGAGCCTAGCTGAGAGAGCAAGATCCGAGGTATACAGAGGCCCACCAGATTCCGAAGTTCCGAAGTATCTAAGTCACGAGTCGAGTCCAGTCCAGTTTGGTCTAGTCCAGTCCAGACTTCCGAGGCCTTCCGTTCCGTGCTTCCCGGTGAGTACCGTTGCTGGGGACGCATCTAGACGTGCACATTAGTTTGTGCCGGTCAAGACGGGTCTGGGTACACAGACCTGGTCTGCACTGTTTTAGCAGTGTATCTGTGCTGTTTAGCAGTACATACAGTATATTTAGTATTATGCAGTTAACTAGTTTTATTCTAATTATTATTGTTCGTTCTAAAATGTTTTGATATGTTTTAAATGTCGTGGTATGAGTGATTGTTCGATCTTCCTGATTGTGTTTATTGTAATTATTGTGTTCAAGACCGAGTAAGAATTAAGTAGCAAGGTTCAAGATGCCGTTATTTTCAAAATTAAGACAGATAAAAACTAGAAAAGGGATACTCGAGGAAGCTGTTCCCATCCCACCTAGGGACACCCCAGGGTACTTTATGTACCATAAACATGGCCTAGATGCCGTATTATATCTTGATCTATGGGTAGACTACACCAAGGATTTAGCAGAGAGTCAGAGATGGCCCGCTGCCGGAACATGGGATGCAGATTGCATCATGAGAATAGAAGAAGTACTATGGAAAAAGAAAGCCAGACAGTCACAGAAGGATGCCATTGAACTATGGCGTAAAGAATCGCATAGACGCACAGAGAAAGCGCTCAGAAAGGAAGAGAAAAGTAGGGAAGATTCAGAAAAAGCCAGAGAAAACGTTTTAATTGACGAAGGTACCCGAGTAAAAACAGAACAAGTAGACAGACAACGAAACACTCTTATGAATGGTATGTATCCTCTTCTGGCCGAGGGTTTGCCTAAGGCCACCTTGGAGGTACCAAAAGATCTGCCACCTCCGTTACTCCCGATTAAAGTACATCCCAAGACCGCAAAAGATATTTTCCTTTCTTCCTATTTAGATGATGCAGCCCCCGAATATGCTAATGGTGCGCAGCCACGCACACCACCCGTTAACGACGTTCAACCCCAAAATCAGCTGCACCCACCTCCGCAGCAACAAACTCCTACTCAAGTTCTAACCATTCCATCTGTTTCTACAGTCCTTCCTGCACCCACACTCTCTACCCTACACCCAACAAATCCTTTTGGACTTGGCACCTCAGGAGGTGCGACAGGAGGTTTTTCCACGCCACCGCCAACAACTAGATTGACTTATAGGGATTTAGCATACCAACGTACACCCCAAAGAGCTAATGACAATATATTAAATGAGCCTCTTTCAGATTGTAGATATGATCCAGTGCCAGGAAAACACGACAGAATGTTGCTATCTTCAGTACGTTTGCGACGAGCTGCAAACTATTTAATGACGTTACCAGGAATGGTTGAACATCTAGACAAAATATATCGCTTTATCCAAACAGGGCAAGGTCCTGAAAGTATTGCCGAAGCCATGGAATACCAGAAAGTAGACATGCAAAAATTATTGTTACGCTTTTTCATAAACTGCTTGATCAGAAACAGAGACAGGCCTGAGGTAGATTCGGAGGAAATGCAAGTACTTACCAAATGGGGTCAGAATATAACAGACGGGAGACATGATAAACAGAAGTGTATAGAAGTCATGTGCCGAAGGATCAGAAAAGAAGTAGAACGAATACATGAAAGAAGAGTAGAAGCAGATAAAACTGAATCAGAGGAAGAGGAGGAGGAACAGTCAGAAACGAACACAGGACAATTTGAATTACCAGCTAAACAAATGATAGCTTATGTAGGAAAAGGAAGATCTTTCAATAAAACAATACGTCCGATACGTCCAGAATGTAACAGAATTTTTCAAACAGTTATTACAAATCCAAGGACCCCTGAACACTTATTCCAGGCTACTGATAAATTACTTCGAGAACGAAGGGGGTACCATGTGCTCGATTCTATGGATGAACAAGAATTAGCCAGGTCAGCAGTACAATGGGCTGACAGCTCTGAAAAATACAGTGATGATGCGCTAGCACACATGTTTCTGAATCTCGCCCCAGACGAACAGCGTTTAGCTAGTATATACATGATACAACATCTCCTTATATTATATAAAGGCCAACACTCCGATCCTGGTCCCCTACCTGATATATTGATAGAACTACTCCTGAACAAATGGAGAGGTCTAGGTACCGATCTAATTAAAGTAATTCTAGAATACAGACATAGATATAGTGCCTTTTTGTGTCCAGAACATGATCCAGCTCCTTCCATGGAGAGAAAAACGTATTACATAGACAGACAGAATCCCTTACGCGAAGTACACCCAGTTAGAAATGATGACAATACGTTTAGACGCGTGTTTGTGTACACGCCCATAACCAAAATAGAACTATTGGAAATGAAAAAATTAGTGCCCAGCCATGACAAAGATCCAGCAGGTTTTCACCGTGAACTAAAGGACATGTTACTCATGGGTGATTATACCTATCCTGACATTATGAAAATATTGAAAGTATTATTGCCTGCCGGTATTTATGAGAAACTCAAAGAAAAAGAATGGGAAGTGGGAGACCAAAAGATTGATTGGACCGCATTAGAAACTGAAGAAAATAACAGAACTGCAGGCGTAGGGCTTGGGGACAAAATAAAAGCATTGCCAGGATTATTAGTACAAGTATTGCCACGTTTATTAACTACGAAAAAGGAAGACTGGGGAGCAATCTCAGCTTGTAAACAGAAACCAGATGAAGACACTAGTGATTTTTATTCCCGATTTGAAAAATGTTTTGGTATTAATAGCGGCCTGAAAGCAAGTAGTGATTCATATCCACATCTTTTTGTAACAAAACTAGTCGAGAATTCCCTGCCACAGGTTAAAAACAGAGTATTGAAAGTTGAAAGCACTTGGCAAGCTAACACTCCTTCACAAATGTTACAAATGTTACAGTATCACCAGAATAGAATTAGAGAAGAACAAGAACACGAACAAAGACGTATGAAAGACACGAAAATGAAAATGCTCGTCGCTCAGTCAGTTCCAGCTGACGGTCATAAGAAGGGTGCGACACAGTCCAGTAATTCAGCGGTTCCCGTTAAAGGGACATGCAACTATTGTAAACAGCCAGGTCATTATATAAACGATTGTGCAGTTCTGAAACATAATATTTCTACGGGTAAAACTAAGGAGAGACCGCGTCCGCCTAGACAGGATCAGATCCAACAACAAGTACCTCAGAATGTACAGCCTATGCAAGCTGCACAACAGACCGTACCACAGCCACAGCCTATTGCTGCAACACAAAACACGACACAACAGATGTACCAGTACGCACAAAATGACTATCCAGAGTATCAGCGCTACACATGAAATAGCCTAGAGAGGGAAGTTGGCTTACCCCTTATTGAGGTTCCTGTAGATCAAGAGGGTCCTTATGTACAGAGTCAAGTATTAGGGAAAGACAGAAAGTTTCTACTTGATACAGGGGCAAGCAGAACAACTATAAGTCACAACGAAGTCCCAGGGGCACCCCTCTCAGGCTCACAAAATATTTCCCTTGGTTTTTCAGGAAAGCCTACTATTAACGAAGTATCGCAACCACTTGCATTTACAGTTGGTCCATTGACACGGACTACCGATCTATTGCTTACAAAATCATGCCCGGAAAACTTGTTAGGTATAAAAACATTGAAAGCTCTAGGAGCCATAATATGTTGTTCTCCGGACGGAGTACGACTATTTTTGCGTGACTTTAAAGGTCACTACGTGTCTAGAGACATGGATCACAGGTTACAGAATCTACCTGCACATTTATGGGCACAAGGCCCCACTGATGTAGGTTGTATGCACATTACACCATATCGAGTTACACTCAAAACAGGAGTGGTACTACCACGAATGCGACAATACAAGTTACCGCCAGATGCTGTAGTGGCTTTACTGCAAATCATTGACGAGCTCATTGCACAAGGAGTGGTTGTAGAAACCGACTCCAATGTATGTAATTCTCCGATCATTCCGATTCTTAAACGAACAGATCCAAAAGCACCCCCAGTATATCGATTAGTTATTGATCTGCGAGAATTGAATAAATGCATTGTACCACAATATCCCGTGGTCCCAGATATCTCTTCATTGCTGACAGCTATTGATTCAGAGGCAACGTTCTTTACTGTAATTGACCTCAAGAACGCCTTCTTCAGCGTCCCAATCGATCCGGAAAGCCAATATTTGTTCGGATTCAGTTTAAATGGACGAAGTTTTAAATTCGCACGCGCGCCTCAAGGATTTACAGAAAGTCCTAGCATCTACAGCCAAGCACTGAAAAGACAACTTGACAGTATCAACATGCCAGTTAACACTGCACTGCTTCAGTATGTCGATGATCTGCTGATCACCGCCCGAAGCGAACCCGAATGTGAAAAAGCATCACTGACGGTTTTACATTTCCTAGCCGACAAGGGGCACAAGGTGTCCCCTTCAAAGCTGCAATTTTGTGCCCAGCAAGTTGTGTACCTAGGGCACTTGCTGTCCAAATGGGGGAGACAGCTCACACCTGACCGCATCCAGTTAATTGTAAACATGCCACCACCCAAGACACAAAAGGAGGTACGGGCCTTCATAGGCCTCACTTCGTACTGCAGGCAGTGGATTCCCCAATATGCATTTTTAGCAAAACCACTCATTCAATTGACAACCCAGGAGGCAGCGACATCGACTGTCCTCCCTTGGACTCCAGAACATACACAAGCTTTTGAAGACTTAAAGAAAGCTTTATGCCAAGCACCTGTTTTAGCGACACCATGTTACAGTAAGCCTTTTACACTCTTTGTTACAGAACGTGAAGGTACTGCCTTGTCAGTACTCACGCAGGAACAAGCAGGATCACACAAGCCATGTGCTTACTTTTCTAGCACATTAGATCCCGTAGCTCAAGCTCTTCCTGCGTGTCTGAAATCAGTTGCAGCAACAGCTTTAGCGATCAGACAAAGCGATTCCATAGTACTAGGACATCAATTGACAGTACAAGTACCACACGCAGTAGAGGTTCTCTTGAACCGGACACAAACACATCACTTGACTATAGCACGACTGACAGGTTACGAACTCACATTGTTTCAGCCACACATAGAAATCAGACGTTGTAGTACATTAAATCCTGCCACACTCTTGCCATTAAGTGGAACAGACCCACTGGCACATGATTGTATTGAAGTCATTACTATTACGACGAAACCCAGACAAGACTTGACAGATGTCCCACTACCAGACCCAGACCTGACACTTTATGTAGATGGTTCATGTATGAGAACAAGTACAGGAAAGTTAGTGGCCGCTTATGCAGTCACGACAGACACCGAAGTCATTGAAACAAATTGTATCGACACATTATCAGCTCGAGCAGCAGAGCTTATTGCTCTGACACAAGCCTGTATTCAAGCCAAGAATAGAAAAGTTAACATATACACAGATTCACGCTATGCTTTCGGAGTTGTACACGTCTTCGGAGTCCTTTGGCGAGAGAGAGGTTATTTGACTTCTCACGGTGCCAACATTCAACACGGTCCCCTCATTCAAGCCCTGTTAGATGCAATACATCTACCTACTTCAATATCTATCATGAAGTGTAAAGCTCATACAAAAGTCACCGATATTATTTCCCAGGGTAACGACCTAGCAGACCGAACAGCTAAGCAAACAGCACAGAATCAGACTCATGCAACTGACTTGACAAAGACAATAGTTCCGACGCCGACACACTGCATGACAGTTAAGGATCCCGCCCTTGATGTAATTGATATACAGACACATGCTACACCAGAGGAAATAAAGAAATGGACTGAATTAGGAGGGATCCAAACAGATCAGGGATGGATGACGAAGGGAAAATCTATATGGTTTCTCCCCGACTCAATGGTTCAAGTTATCATTAACACAATACATAGTCCAGCACATCTAGGAGAGAAAGCTATGTTAGACAGTATTCAACACATTTGGTTCAACAAACACTTACAAGCTGCAGCCAAACAGAAAGTCCGAACTTGTATGATTTGTTGTCAGTTCAATCCAGGTAAAGGCGTACCTGTAGAGCAGGGTGGATTTCAACCTCCCGATCACCCTTTTGAAGTCCTCCAGATGGATTATATCCAGATGGAACGATGTCGAGGATTCAAATATGTCCTCGTAGTTGTATGCGCTCTTTCCCGTTGGACAGAGGCGTATCCCGTCTCAGATTACACTGCCCCGACTACTGCCAAACAATTAGTTCGTGAATTCTTCCCACGGTATGGTTTGCCCCGTATCGTGTACTCAGATAATGGCCAGCCGTTCTCATCCGAGCTAATGAAACACATTTCACTCTTGTTAGGCTATCAATGGAAATTCCACTGTGTCCGACATCCCGAGGCAGCAGGTCTCGTGGAACGTCATAATCAGACCCTGAAAATACGACTTTCTAAAATCTGTAGAGAGAAAGGTGTCGACTGGATAGTAGCATTACCGGTTGCACTATTTTACATGAGAATGGTAGCACATTCTCGCACAGGGCTATCTCCGTACGAGGTGGTCTTCGGTAGGCCACCAAATATGTGGGGGACGCCTATACCTCGTAAAATACCTGATGTTGATTGTAATATGCTGACAGATTACCTTGCTTCCTTGATGTCTGCACTACAATCTTGCCGTTCACAGGTAGCTGCAGCCTTTCCCGACAACACCGAGGTAAAGCCCCATGAAGTGGTTCCTGGAGATCTAGTTTTCATCAGAAACTTCGACAGGAGGAGCCCGTTGGAGCCTCGCTGGCAACAACCAAAGCTGGTTCTTCTAACGACGAGGACAGCAGTGAAGGTCGAGGGTCGCAAGGGTTGGTTACACTCGAGTCATATCAAGAAATTTCATGGACTATCATCCGATCTGAACTCTCAGCCCTGCCCCCTTCCAGAGACTGATTCAAAACTCCCCCTGGTTGAAAAGACCGAATCACAGGAATACAAACTGAAACTAAGGTCTAGCAAGTCAGACAATTCGATTGTTTAAGTCCTCTCCAAGGTGAATCGGTTGAAATAAGTCTTGACATGTATCCTCTAGACCGAATGAGAGAGAGAAATAGACAGAAACAGCTCAAGAAACATGCATACTGTAAATCACTTCATAGTCACTGTATAGTGACATTGTTGATTATGTTTTTTCTAAGCCTTTTTATTATTGCTGCAAGTATACTGTTACACATGTACTATCCTATTTTCAAGCGTGCTTACAATGTTACAGCCGAACATTCTTTTAGTGAACTACCTCCACATGAGTTGTCCTATAGATTTGCGCTGCGCAACAACACATTCATTAGTATGTTACACCATTCCCATCAGACCAGCAACGCTACAAATTGTTGGATATGTGGCCGACTCCCTCCCTATCAGAAATACAAAGGAGTTCTGCCTCTCTTTCCGTACCCATTTACGCACAATGGTTCCTGTGGAGCATGGTTTAGTTTGATTAACTCTTTAGATTCAAACACTGTAGTTTACCAGAGCAACTGGGTATGGGGAAACCTGAACTTAGTTTTGCTTAAAGCCTGTTATCCTAACAAGGAGGGACTTCCCAAAAGAACAGGAACTGACCTAGAAAATGAAGTATATGGATTAGGTAATTTTACACTTAACCTCATGATTCTAAATGTTGAATCTGAAGCTACACTAGTCTTGCCTGCTATGTCCGTATTACCAGTCAAAGGTGAATTATGTGTAAGAAAGAATGGTTCAGTACACCTGGGTCATAGTAAATGTACTACTGTGATCGAATTCAGTGATAAAGGGAAGTCTACATTTAGTGCTTCCCGTCACTCCTACTTCATCTGTGGTCACACCGCATATATACGCCTACCCCTAGATTGGGATGGTACCTGTTACATTGCATTCCTTCTGCCACCTGTTTTCCTAGCCCCTCCTGATTATCATAGAAATACCAATCTAGTACACCATAGACCCCAGAGAGATATCCCGCTTGTTGACTACACCGAAACAGCATGGGAACAATATACAGACTTCAATAAAGGTCTCTTTCCTTACATAGGTGTTGTCTCAAACAGTAAACTGATACGTAGATTAACTAGAACCCTTGAAGCAGTAGTGAATGAAACTACCTCTGCCCTAGGCAACTTAACAGAGGAGCAGTCTGCGATGCGGATTGTTGTTCTCCAAAATCGTCTTGTCCTTGACGTCATCCTAGCAGATAGGGGCGGAGCTTGTAGGGTCATCGGATCAAGTTGCTGTGTTTTCATCCCAGAAAACGCGCCATCTGTATATAAAGCTATAACTCGTCTTCACAAGATTGCAAACCAGATACATCAGAATGCAGGCACCTGGACATGGTCCGGTTGGTTCTGGAGCGTGTTGTCAGCCTGGGGATGGAAAGTCTTATCCTTCCTAGGTATTGGCCTTCTCATAGTATTCAGTTGCTGCCTGTGTCTACAATGTGGACCAGCGATTTGCGGCCTGTGTGCCACATCGTGTATTCCACGTTCAAGTTTTCATTCAAGATCCCGGAAGAAGAAAGAAGAGCAAATTATGTTACATGAACAGATTGATGGATTCCTGAAGATCGATATTTCATGAAGGGTCCGTAGGGGACAAGGAGGGAATGAGGAAATATGAATTTTTATGGTCAATTGTGTCCCCTATCTAGACCCCAACGGCTCCATGTACATGCTACAAGTACATGTATGTTCCCTCCACTTCAAGCTATGAAGACGCAAATACAATTGTGTCCAACGTTAATATGTCCGCTTTCATATCTGCCATGAATGGGCCAGATATTCCGTTCCTAAGTATGCCTTGCCACCGTCTTTATATGGTATACTTTTCACGGTTTCCAGCTCTGGCAAGGTAGGCCCTGAATTCTGCCATCGAGCTTTTTCCTGTTTTCTGCCTCTGAATGCTCCAGCCTGGACCTGCATCTGTATCCATGAACTTTGTCTTACTTCCTGCGCGGCTAACGGTGCCTAGCCCGGCCTGTTGCCTGCCAAAACTGTATTCAGCCTTCAAGTTATCTGTTCCGCTCCTCAAGAAATGCATTCTTGTCTAGTAGCTTAGGTAAACATCCCTCCAGCTGCAGAGAAAAGGGCCCGGCCTTACTGTCTCCGTGCAAGTAATTCAAGACTCTCGTTACCATGGTAGGCCCATGCCCCCTCGCATCTCATGTAGACACTTAGACGCTTGTACACGCACTAGCAGTCAGTATAGAATAGGATCTGTCCGAGAAGACCTTTCCTTCCAGATAATATAGTTCCTTAAACACAAGATATTAGATATGATTTAGGACTAGGTTGTCCTGACACCCCAGACTTCTGTCTCCTCATGTAGGGCTAAATGTCAAGTTCCCTTCACCCTCTAGTTACACGTCAATCACACGTCATGCGGCTGCGCGCGCATCTTTGCCATGTATTTTTGCTGACTTTGCAGGATTCTCTTATGGATCCACCCACTTGTGTCATCATCGTAATGACGTTTTAGTATACGCCTCTATGCACGCCTATTGTAACGCCTTTTTTATTACGTATGTGTATTCTTATCAGCTGTTACGCCTCCTGCATCTGTCTTTACTGTAATACATTACTATATATATTAAAACCTGTCAATAATGTATTGCTGATCCCTTCCTGAACCTTCGTGGTGACGGAACTCGATTGCCTGGTTCGAACCATCATCATCATTCCTTTGTAAGGAATAAATTCCCTATTATACCCTCGAATACCACGGATTCTGCCTCTTATTTTTACTGAGTTATTCGTATTGTATTTTACCGCATAAATTAAGTCTAGGTAATTTAAATTTACCACACAACAGTAGGGTAAGTGTTGGATAGTATAGGGGTAAAAATTACTATTCTAACTCCAGGGGGTGCAACAGTAGGGTAAGTGTTGGATAGTATAGGGGTAAAAATTACTATTCTAACTCCAGGGGGTGCAACAGTAGGGTAAGTGTCGGATAGTATAGGGGTAAAAATTACTATTCTAACTCCAGGGGGTGCAACAGTAGGGTAAGTGTTGGATAGTATAGAGGTAAAAATTACTATTCTAACTCCAGGGGGTGCAACAGTAGGGTAAGTGTTGGATAGTATAGGGGTAAAAATTACTATTCTAACTCCAGGGGGTGCAACAGTAGGGTAAGTGTTGGATAGTGTAGTATAATATTATGCGTTGTAATGGTATGCGTTGTAATGGTAGTATGCGTTGTAATGGAATGCGTTGTAAAGGTAGTTTTTAAAAATGCGTTGTAGTGTCATGCGTTGTAATGTCATGCGTTGTAATGGATTGTGCGTTGTAAAAAATGCGTTGTAAGTGTAGTGCGTTGTAAAAGTTGCGTTGTAAAGGTTGTTCCCCATGACTCAAGTTAGCATGAGCCCTCTGTTAGTCCCTATAACCATAAGTACCCCTCAAGCTCAGCTGGACCAAAAAGTAAACGAGCTGCAGTGCCTCAAAATATCTTAGATCCTGAAGATCTGACAGGAGGAACCATAGGGACCCCTGTACAGGCCAAAGTTCCTGGAATGACCCCAGTGCGATTGAGAATACATGTAAGGCATTTGGAGTGGATGTTCTTCTCAAACTGGCCGTTGGAGTTGTGACTTTTTTTTTTGTGCGAGAAGCACTTTTTAAAACTTTTTAAAATGTTTTTTCAAAACCAGAAAGAAGTGCCCCAGAGACTCCAACTTCCTGTTCCTGTCCAGCCGGCTCCTCCCAGTGCTTTGTCCCTCTCATGGTCACTTTTCATAGGAATCTGGAGCTGGAAGGATCACTCTCCTTGTCAGTGGCCATTTTGTGTTGATAGCCAGTCTGCTTTTGCCCTTTGCTTGCATGTCTTCATTTGCCATTTCCATTGCCTATTTGCTCTGTGTTGTTGTTGATGACCATGTAGCAATGGCAAGCAGCCATTTTGTGTGGCTCTTTGCCATATGCTTGCATGGATGGTTGAGCAATGAAATAGCAGTGTAATAAATTTAAATATTATGCTTGAGGATAATGTCACTTATATTTTTGTAATTTTATTTAATTTTCTTTTTGTTTTTTAGATTATATTTTCATAACATCTGACATTAATGAATCCACGTGTAAGTCACTGTTCCTAATGAAGATTGGCAGTCCAGTCGGAGGCTAGAGGTATAGGTGAAGAGGTACCTATCAACATGAGGAGTGAAAAGTTGGATATAGAAAGGGAATTTCTCCTATTTGGAGAGTTTCCCTCACACACCCTTACGAGTGTCATGCTTCATTATTGGACGTTTTGCTCCTCGTGGGGTGGCGCTGCAGTCCCCACGGGCCCCGTGAGAGGGCTCTTTGTCGGAGTTCTTTTCAGAGGAACGCCGCAGTGGTGAGTGTGGGTGTGTGGGGATTGGTGTAAGTGGGTTAAAAATACCGTGTTGGTACCTTTCAAAGTATTTATTCTTGGGTCCGTACGGTATAGTTAAAAACAGGTGAGTAAAGAACAAAAACCATACTGTCAATGAAGAGAGTGTGCTCCCTTTATTTGCAATTTCCAAGTGAGAAAGCAAGGTGATGGGTGGTGAATTTAGGTCTAATCAGGTCAACATGTTTCTCACCTAGATAGTCCCTAATGTGTCTTATGGTGTTTCGTCAGGACCGTGGGTGTTATTTATCGTGAAGAAATCCTAATGATACAGGGGTTTGGGAAAGAAACACACAATACACCCTGTAGAATTACCCTGATTCAGGAATGTGGTCTGGGTGGCTCTGCACCCACTCGTTATCGACCACCTTAATGTGTGAATCCAGCCTAGGAAAAACAGGAGAAATAAACAATGAGTATATACTCGTGGCGTTACGAGTGGTGATTCAATTATTATGTTTTAACGTAAGGGCATCAGCCCGCTTGTACATCTCATACGTATTTATAGCAGGCTTAATGAAGCTTAGTATAATTCAAAGTGCACTTAGCAGTGAGCATCTGTGACACATAAGCGGGCCCCTTGCTGTAAAGGGGTCCGTGAGTGTAAGCACACTCTGAATAGTTTACACACTCAATCACATTAAAACATAGAAACAATAAAACCCTACCCCAAGTATTGTACAGGGTAGTCTCGTCGGCGGAGAAGCCAGCTACAGAGGTTACCTAAAGTGCAAATGAGGAGTGACAAGGCAGTTGAGTGTTAGATAGCTACTGCTAGTGCCCCTTATGTTGGCGCTTCACCTCTCCAGCTGTTATCAGGATGAAGAGGGACGTACTCACATCGACCTCCTGTGATGTGGTATAGATAGTTGCCCACTGCTGCTTCCTCGCCGGTGGCTTTACGGCTGTCAGGAGCTGGTATTTAAGTGTGGGGTGATTGGAGAACGGGGGTCATAAACCCCGCCTACACGTTGGCTGCGTGAGCATTGCTCCATCAACTACTAGTGCGGTCAAAAACGTACCGGCATGGTACTTGGGAACCGTAGCGTCTCATTCTTGGTGGCCATGTTGAGGGAGGGATTGGAGGCCCTGGCAGTAACATCAATTTATTGTTACTGTGCCGTTGTAATTGCACGTAGTCCGATTAAAGCGGACAATGGGAAGGACCTAGGACGTGTATTTGTTGCCCATAGCGGAAGAGAAAAAATGTAGTAATACAGAGATGTAGTTCTTACTCATGTAATGTCTCGAGTGAGTTACACAAGGTGCCATAACTGTGCCGTTGCAATTACACGCGGTCACATTTTAAAGAAAATAGCGTGGATGGCCTGTTGCGTGCTTTTCTTGCCTAAAAGAGGAGAGGAAATATGCTAATACAGAAATGTTGTTCTTACTCATGGATAGTCATGGGTGAGTTGGACAAGGTGCCATTGAGCAAACGACAGGCAGAGGTAGGAAAGATGTTTATAGGGAATGATGCGGTGATATTAACTATGAGTGTCAAGCTTGGGCCTGGCTCAGGAATTCCCTTTCTGTAGCCAACATTTCACTACTCATGTAGATGGGTACAGCTTCACCTATACCTCTAGTTACCGACTGGGCTGGCAAACTTCATTAGGAGCAGTGACCCTCCAGTGACTCGCACGTTATTTCTTGGGAGCAAGGGTACTGGACCTCCTTTTTCTATTAACTCCCAGTCCCCCCTCCTGTGCATTAGGTATTACTGAATCAACCCCATGTCTGCTTTAGGTGTACAACAGCAATCGCTGTGTTAGGATTATTTGATTGTCAATGCATTTGTCAGCTGCACCTCCCTGCGTGCCACATCCCATGTGATGCATTGTACATAAAGCAAACAGTTGCAGCTGTATATTGTTGTTGTTGCTCTTTCTAATCCTTCCTGAGTGTATACTATGAAAGTTTGTTGGTGTAATTTTCGGTTTTACGAATGAACACTGTATACTATTGTTAATTATAATAATTTAAGTAACCACACTAAATTATGTTGTTTGTACAACTACTTGAACTGCAACAATGCCACGTTCCGCTGATGTTCTTGCTTGTTTGCTTTTAGGTTCACAACAGAAGAGACATCACCCACGGTACTGCCAGACAGTAGGTCTCTGCACAACGACTGACTACGCAACACGGTCCTCTCTTTAGCTTGTTGTGAAGCTAAGTGCCATTGCCAACTGGTAGCTTCAAGATGGCCCCAAAGAAAGGTGCTGCCAAGAAAGTGGCTAGTGGGGAGCAGAAGAAGGCAGATATCCACCACTGGTGTGCTGACCACAGCCTTTTTCAGGAACGTTGTGCCTGCGGCACCGGCCTCCGGCGAGCAAGCTATGAGCAGCACTCCTGCGTCTACAGCACCACCTCCCCAACCTAAGCCCAGGGCCATGTCTGTCAGTGACGCCGACAAGTAGCGATGTTGAATTGGATGTGTCCCTTTTGCAAAGTAGTACACAATCGTTTTAGGAAACACAGCAAAGTGGACAGCCGCAGCCAGCAGAACAGGAGGATGAGCTTCCTTAAGAGCAAGAAGTTGAACCTCCTTGTGAGGAAATGCCCGAGGGGCCCACCTGGATAACGCCCTCGGATGGTCTTCCATGTAGGACTCGTGCTTCCTTCGCCGATCAACGTGGGAGCGGCCGTGACGGACTGCGAGACCCATTCCCCTCTCATGTCTCTTTGCAGAGAGACGCTGGCGTGACCCCAGAAGTAGGCGGGGGTAATACCGGAAGGAGTAACCACCGCCCAATGAAAAGGGCAGATGTCATAGAGGAAAAGAGTGAGAGTAGTTACGAGGAGATTGCAAGGACGGAACCGGAAGAAGAAGAGAGATCAACGAGAGAAGACGGACACAACGAGGACGCGCCGGGAGAAAGCTCGAAGACCGAAGGCTCCCTAGAAGACGGAGACAAGGAACCGGACGACCGCTGGTGCGAAGAGTGGTGGTGTTCGCCGGAGGATGCTGGAAAGCGGCCGCAACTCAGGAGAGTTGCGGTGAGTGATAAAAGCCCGAGGGACCTGGGGAAGGATTCGAGGGAGGTGGGTGGTGAGCGGGGAAACGGGCACGGATAGCGGGGTTTATATCTTTAAACACCCGTGTGTATGTTTAGCTCTCAGATAAGCACGGTCCCTGCATAAGTGGCAGGACCTTTACCGGCTCTAATTTGCTAGCGCCCTGCATGTCATTTAGAGTACCTCACGATACTATTGCCCCTCATCATCTTTAGCATGCTTTAGGTTTTTTTTGTTTCCGTTTGTTTTTTCTTCTGGAAGCGTGCCTTCTTTATTTAGCGCGCCTCTTGTACATAGTGCGAGCCGGATTTAATGTGACTTATAAACGGCTTTAATTTCCTGATATACTTCAGTTAAGGCACTAATAGTTTCCCCAGGGAAAATCCAGCATAAGGAAAATAAGCATCCTAGTTTCTAAAAACACTTCCAGGTGTGGTGATGGGTACTTGACACTAAAAATCTGTAGAACGATAAACTGACGGCTCCCTTTTTCCTCTCCTATGAGCCTCCGGGAAGAACACCCTAGTATTGAAGAGAAGGAGCCTGGAACATCCTCTACAACCCCGGCCAGTCCAGTCCAATCCAGAGAGGAACACGAAGAAACACCAACCCAACAACCCTCTAGTTCTAATTTTTCTAATAAAACTCGTCCTTTTGGAACCTATATTCGGCCTCCTCGCCTGTTTATCAGACCTGCGCTCCCACAAGTGGTGTCAGAAGTGGGTTTGAAAGGCAACATGGAGGCGGCCCTAGCCAAAATGGCGGAAAACCAGGAACATCTGGGGAAGGTGATGGAACGCTTCCTGACCGTGGTCGAAGAAGATAGTGGCAAGTTACAACAAGCAATTGTGGGACAGAGTCAAACCCATGGGGCAGCCATGGATAAAATCACCGAGGCCCTGGGACAGCAGAGAGGTCCCACCACCCTACCCTCCGTTGTTCTACAACGATGTGTGAGTGGGGAAGATCCTGACTATTTCTGTAACAATTTTGAAAGGATGGCTAATGCGGCCTCTTGGCCGGTCGAGAAATGGGGCCAATACTTAGGACCTCTCCTGTCCGGGGATTTACAGGCAGCCTACCAGGCAGCTACCGTTCAAGGAGTGGTTCCCTATGTAGACATAAAATGATGCATTATGGAAAGGTTAGGAGTGGACGATGAAACTTACAGGCTGAAACTGAGACACATGAAGAAAGGTCCCCAAGAGACACCCAGAGCTTTATACTTCAGGGTAAAAGATATGGCTGATCGCTGGTTAAAACCAGCCACCACAGATAAGGATGGGATTATGGCCAAAATATATTTGGAGCAATACCTGACCTCGCTCCATCCACCCATTCAAAAGTGGGTACGCCAACAGGCTAATTTAACCCTGGAAACTGCAGTGGAAATCGCCAGTGCATATAACAGAGCCCAAGAAATTCAGAAAGGGCGAGAGGAACCCCCAGGGAAGACAGGGGGTCCTGGAACACATCGTCCTTCTCGTCCACCACCTGTCAAGAAACCAGAGCCCCTAACTATCGTACCCGGAACCCCACTGCTACGACCCACTCCTATGGGACCCCAATGTTTTTTTATTGCGGAGGGATAGGACACATCGCCCGATTCTGCCCCCAGAAAGAAGAACCCATGGAAATAGGGATGGCACGCAACTATTATTGCTCTCCTTTAGCAAAAAAACCACCACCCTATCTTTGCATGATAAAAGTGAATGGACGTCCCGTGACCGCTCTGGCTGATACAGGGTGTCTACACAGCGTAGTCCGACCCCAGGATCTGGGATCCTCTGTTGGCCCGACTTATGGGACTGTAGCTATACGATGTATTCATGGGGACACCAAGCCATACCCTACGGCTCGAGTGCAAATACAACATTCACATGACCGAGGGACCACCCTAACAGTTGGACTGATACCTAGTCTGCCTGAACAAGTTATCCTCGGGAATGATTACCCGAAGCTGTCGCAATTAGTACAGAGTACCAGTCCCAAGGATGAAGAGTGGTGGTCCACCGCACCCTTTTCTCAAGATGTGGATAAAGAGGGGCCACTGGCAAAACCAAGAAAAAGCAGGAAGCAGAGGCGGGCCGAGAAAGGAAGCAACTCATTGGTATTGCCCATATTTCAGGTCGAGAATCCCTGGGAAACGGACAGGAGTTTCCATGCTGCACAAAGAGAAGACCCTGTGTTGCTGCTGCACAAAGAGAAGACCCTGTGTTGCAAGAAGCTTGGAAAAGGGCCTTAGAGGATGGAGACCCACACCACGTAGGTCCTTACTTCTTTAAGAAAAACGGGTTGCTATATAGAAAGGGGAACCCCTCTCAAAAAGCCCAACTATTGATTCCCGGCCCATTTAGGGAAAAAGTATTGTACCTAGCACACAGCCACTTACTGGGGGGACATTTCGGGGCAGACAAAACAGAGAAGAAGATTATGGAACGATTTTATTGGCCAGGGATATACCAACATGTAAAGAAATACTGTAGGGAATGCCCGGTATGCCAAAGAAATAGTAGATACCATCCTCCTCGAGCACCTCTTCAACCACTACCCATTATAGACAAGCCTTTCCGTCATATAGGTATGGATATCATAGGTCCTGTATTGCCTTCCCGTAATGGGTGCCGGTATGTCCTCTTTTTAGTTGACTACGCCACCCGGTTTCCGGAGGCCATACCCCTACGACGACCTGATGCCTCTAACATAGCTAAGGCCATGATTACTGTTTTTTCAAGGGTAGGATTCACAAAAGAGATCTTAACCGATCAAGGGACACCCTTTGTGTCCCGATTGATGAAACAGGTCTGTGTACAATTAGGAATTAAACAAATCAGGACAGCGGCGTATCACCCACAAACAGACGGGTTAGTCGAGAGGTATAATTCCACTATCAAAACTACCCTAAAAAAACTCTTAGCGTTAGAATCAAGGATATGGGAAGACATGCTACCCTTGGCTTTATTTGCTATCCGGTGCAAAGAACAAAAAAGTACCGGATATTCCCCCTTTGAATTATTGTACGGACATAAACCCCATACCTTGTTAGAGATGGCCCAAGAAGGGTGGGAAGCGGAACCAAATAATTCAAAACCTTTGACAGAATATGTATCTAATTTACGTACCCACTTGTCCCAAATCAGGTACATCGTTCGAAACAACTTAGAGGAAGCCCAGGCAGCCTAAAAAGGGCAGTACGATAAAAGAGCTAAAGAGAGGACCCTGGGGGATTCCGTGCTACTCATGATGGCCTCATCTGGTCATAAGTTGTTGGGACAGTGGCAGGTACCATACCCTATTGTTGAACAAATAACCCCTGTGACGTACCGCATTGAGACTGATCCGGTTAGACATACTTCCCAAATATACCATGTCAATTTGCTGAAAAAATGGGAGGGGCCTTTGCCGACATCCATAAACTTAGCAAATAATTCGACTCCCTTATTCCATCAAAGTATCGATCCGTTTCTTCCTCCCCTATTACGGGTTAGTCTGTCACAAGTACTACTACAGCTTCAGGACACCTTTTCTACCTCTACAGGTCGAACCACACTTATTGAACATGCAATAAAAACCCCTCCGGGGAAACGGGTGCGCCTCTAACCCTACCGCATCCCCGAGGCTCGTCGCCAAACCATAAGAGAGGAAACCCAAAAGATGTTACAGATGGACATCATTGAACCGTCTATAAGTGAATGGAATTCACCCATTGTTCTTGTACCAAAGCCTGACGGTTCGGTACGCTTCTGTATTGACTTCAGAGAAGTCAATAAAATCTCCGAATTCGACACCTATTCCCTTCCCTGGGTGGATGAAATGGTCGAGAGGATAGGCCGGGCGAAATATATCTGTACCTTAGATTTATGCAAAGGGTATTGGCAGGTTCCCCTCAGAAAACAGGATAGAGAAAAGACTGCATTTTCTACCCCGGATGGGTTATATCAGTTTAAGGTACTACCCTTTGGGTTACATGGAGCTCCCGCCACATTCCAGAGAGCTATGAATGTGATTTTGCAACACCACGAAAGATACGCAGGAGCATATATTGATGATATCATCATCTATAGTGGTACATGGGAACAACACTTACTACATTTGTCCCAAGTGGTACAGACCCTAGAACACCACGGTCTCAAAATAAATCCTGCAAAAAGTCCTCTAGCAGCCCAAACCGTGCGGTACCTAGGGTATTTATTAGAGGAAGGAGTCATGAGACCGCAAGTGTCTAAACTAGCAGCAATCTCCCAAATACCATTTCCCCAGTCCAAGAAAGGCCTAAGGGCTTTCTTAGGGCGACTTGGCTACTACCGCCGATTTATCCCTAGCTTTTCCCGAATAGCAGCCCCTTTGACAGATCTACTACCAAAAAAGGTCAAAACGGAAGAGATACTAAAACATCCCACCCCGAACATAATACAGGCTTTTGAAACTCTAAAAACCTCACTGACCTCTGACACTGTATTAGCTAGTCCGGACTATTCTCTCCCCTTTGTGCTGCAAAACGATGCTTCAGATCATGGACTTGGGCTGTCCTGTCACAAGAGACACTGCAGGGAGAAAAACCTATCCTGTATATCAGCCGCAAACTATTCCCAAGAGAGAAGAGTTATGCCACTATCGAAAAAGAAGCACTAGCTATTAAATGGGCCATAGACACTTTGCGGTACTATCTTGAAGGAAGAGAGTTCACCTTATACACCGACCATGCCCCTCTAGAATGGCTGGCCAGAAACAAGGGA